>NC_134358.1:540675859-541351333 GCF_048569485.1 Anomaloglossus baeobatrachus | reverse complement strand
ACTCCTGTCCCGATCGCTGCAGAGCTGCCGGTAATCAGCACATAAGTGAGTATTATTTTTTTTTTTTTGCACTGATGCTTCAGCTGATTGTATAAACGGCTTTTATACAATCAGCTGATGTGTGATGTGATTCAGGCCCTTGTTCCTGACACATCATCTGATCGCTTTGCCTTCCAGCAAACCGATCAGATGATATTGGATCCGGATTGGACGGCGCGGGACCCTGACCCAGGATTACTGCGGAGGGGGGTTTATTTCAATAAAGATGGAGTCACTAATTGTGTTGTGTTTTATTTCTAATAAAAATATTTTTCTGTGTGTTGTGTTTTTTTTTATCTTTACTAGAAATTCATGGTGGCCATGTCTAATATTGGCGTGACGCCATGTCTAATATTGGCGTGACACCATGAATTTCGGGCTTAGGGCCAGCTGATAATATACAGCTAGCCCTAACTCCATTATTACCTAGCTAGCCACCCGGCATCAGGGCAGCTAGAAGAGTTGGATACAGCGCCAGAAGATGGCGCTTCTATGAAAGCGCCATTTTCTGGGGTGGCTGCGGGACTGCAATTCACAGCGGGGGTGCCCAGAAAGCATGGGCACCCTGCACTGTGGATTCCAATCCCCAGCTGCCTAGTTGTACCTGGCTAGACTCAAAAATTGGGCGAAGCTCACGTCATTTTTTTTTTAAAATTATTTCATGAAATTCATGAAATAATTTAAAAAAAAAAAAGGGCTTCCCTATATTTTTGGTTCCCAGCCGGGTACAAATAGGCAGCTGGGGGTTGGGGGCAGCCCGTACCTGCCTGCTGTACCCGGCTAGCATACAAAAATATGGCGAAGCCACGTCATTTTTTTGTTTGGGGGGGCAAAGAAATCCTGCATACAGTCCTGGAAGGAGGATGCTGATCCTTGTAGTTCGACAGCTGCTGTCTGCTCTCCTGCATACACTATTGGATGGAGGATGCTGAGCCTTGTAGTTCTGCAGCTGTCTGCTCTTCTGCATACACTAGTGGAGAATGAAGAACACATTGAAGAACACATTGAAGAAGGAAATGACATCAGACCTTTTTTTTTTTTGTTCACTGATAAAAAAACGCATAAGGACGCAGTGAGCAAAACGCAGCAAAACGCAGCAAAAACGCACCAAATCGCGGCAAAACGTGTGAGTTTTTTGCCGCATTTTTTCGACGCAGGTGCGTTTTTGTGCGTTTTTAGCGGCCAAAAACGCACAAAAACGCAGCGTCAAAAAGACGCACTGTGTGCACATAGCCTAAGAGTGGAGAGCTATTTTTCTCTGTTATCTGGAAGTCACAAGCGTAAGTTGATTGTTGCAAAGCTGGTTAGACGCAGTGGCTTCCTGGCTTGTTTTAAGCGAGAGTTATTACAGGATATTCGGTGGCCTCTTTCATCTGGATATCCATAGTATGAAATATATCATTACGTGCCCATCAAATAAATGGTGTTTAAAAAGGAAAAATCCAAACTCTAGAATCTGCATTTTCCCCCACATCTCCTCCCAAAAAAAATGCAATAAAAATGTTGTATATACCCCAAAATGGAACCATGAAAACTGTCAGCTCAGTCAGGACAGGGTTAAAATAATAATAATAATAATAATAATGCTCTGACAGCAAAAAAAAAGTGTGATATCTCCGTAGAAACCGTCAGCAGCAAGGAGGAATCATGGAGAAGTGACTGTTCTCCAGTGCAGAATGCTAAGTGCGTGCTGGGTATTGTAGTGCACATAACGCAGGTGAAATCACACAGGAAAGTTAAGGCTCATTCCTACTATAACGACAAAACTCACCGGCTGCTCCCGGTCCCGTGCACCGATCACATGGCCCGCCTCACCACGCACCGACACTGCCGGGTGAAAGCAGCCAATCACAACGCGCGATGTAAGCTGCGTTCCGAGATGTGGAACGCAAAACAGGAAGTTATATCTAATTGGCCGGCTCCTGCCCGATCCCCAGTCTGCTGCTCTCGGGGATTGTGGGAGATGTAGTTTTTGTAAGTTTCTTGATTGTGCTGTCTCAGACTACCTGACTGCGCTCTGAGGTTTTTATTACAGTATAATTACATGTATTATAGTATATTAATATATATTATATATAACAGTATAATAATTACTTAGCAATAATTGTGTCACGCTGGGTATCATAGTGCTTTATAGTGATTATCACAGATGGGGCACTTTGTGACTTATCACTGTAAGGCCGTCATCAGAAATATTTTTTCTCATTATCACACACTGCAAGGTGTTTTTAAGGGGTTAACCTGAATTTGCATATGATTCCAATTTTATAACATTACTTTTTTTTCTTTTTTTTTTAACCCTCTAAGCTAAGGGTGCGGGTAAATTTTGTTTTGCACTTTTAGGTTGTTTTTGTTTTTTTCCTCCCTCTTCATCCAAGAGACTTGAGCTGTACTTGCCCTCACCAGTACAGGACCCAACTACTTGGCAATTTCCTTGAAAATAAGACCTACCCGAAAATGAGCCCTAACCCATCTTTTAGGGAAAAAAAATATGAGACCCTGTCTTATTTTTGGGGCAACATAGTAGTAATATGAATTGAATGTATATATCAATATTTTCTGATACACTCTCGCACTTAATGTGACACAGTTCCTTGGCAGCACCACTACAGTGGGTTTTTTTGTTTTGTTTTTATTGCCTTGTTGGAGCGATGCTTTAAATCTAAGTCGCCTGCCTTCTGTCTTATACTCAACCGTCGCCATCTTCTACTCCATTTGGCCTCCTCCGACCTGCCAGCTACTCCAGTATTTCATGGAGCCGGAGGTCAGAACTCATACTCAATACAAGTCTATGAGAGCCTCATTCTGGCCTCATTCTGGCTCTCATAGACTTGTATTTAGCCCTGACTTCTGGCCAATAAGAAGTTACTGTCACTCACAAGATGGCGCCGCAGGACCAAAGCAGCATCAGTAAAAGTGAAAGACGCCAGAGGGTTTGTACATGACAGGGTCAGAGGACTTGAATTAATGGACCACTCCACCGCTGAAAAAAAAAACAACAAAAAGCGCTGGAGTGGTGCGATAGATCTAAGTCGCCTGCCCCCTGTCTTATACTCAAAGTTCGCTGTCTTTTTCTGTTATTGCCGCTGCTTCAGTCAATCTCCTTTGATATGTGACCTGCCGGCTTTTCGACTGTTTCATGGAGTGGACAGAGGTCGGAACTCAATACAAGTCTATGAGAGCCTAGTTCTGGCTCTCATAGACTTGTATTGGGCCCTAATGACATAACTTCTGCCTTCTGGCCAATAAGAAGTTACTATCACTCACAAGATGGCGCTGCGGGACCAAAGCAGCATCAGTACATGGTAAAGACGTTGGAGGGTGTGTACAAGACAGGGGCAGAGGACTTAGATTTGAAGCACCACTCCAGCGCTGAAAGCCCCCCAAAAAAACGCTCAGTGGTGCTTTAGATCTAAGTCCCCTGTCCCCAGTCTTATACGCAACCTTCGCTCTGTTTTTCTGTAATTGCCTCTGCTTTGGTCAATCTCTTTTGATATGTGCCCTGCCAGCTTATTGAGTGTATCATGGAGCGGACAGAGGACAGAACTCAGTACAAGTCTATGAGTGCCTCGTGCTGGCCTTTGGCCTTGTTCTGGCTCTCATAGACTTGTATTGAGCCCTTATGACATAACTTCTGACTTCTGGCCAATAAGAAGTTACTGTCACTCACAAGATGGTGAAGCAGGACCGAAGTGGCATCGGTAACAGGTAAAGATGCCGGACGGAGAGTATAAGTATGGAGGCAAGGGACCAAAGCGCCTTCAGTAAAAGGTAAAGACGCTGGAGGGTGTGTATAAGACCAGGGGACGAGGTATTAAAGAACCTCTCCAGCACTGAAGGAAAAAAACCCACAAAAAACAATGCTGGAGTGGTGCTTTAAATTGTCTATAGAGGTCTACAATAGATTTCTTATGTATCTTTTACTATGGTAATTAAAGGTTAAGTTATTAATAGTCTGGAAACAAGTTGATTTTTTGTGCCCTTAAGGGGGCATATAGAAATAAAATGACTATAATGTTATCAACAGCCAAACTATAGCATCACCAGTGGGTGACATTGCTCCCACAATGCCAGATGTCTGCTTATTGCACAGCTTTACAAAGCTGCTGTGGCTGTGCTGTACTGACAATACAGACAGGGGGCGCTAGTGCTACGTCAGCAGATAAAGCACAGTCTAGGACTTGGGGAAAAAAAGGATGAAGTTGAGTGAAACCCTCTCTAAATTTTCTAAAACCTCTATGGGACATGAAGCATTAATCTTTTCTCTTTTGCACTTTTGATTTTCTTTTTTTTCCCCACAAAGACAAAGCTGTGTTGGGACTTGTCTTTCTGCAGGACTAGTTGTTGTTCTGAATGACATCATTCATTTTACCATATAATTTAAAGGGGTTGTCCACGTTTATCAGAACAAAATCTGCAATCACTCTATGCACGCTGTGAGGATTTTCCGGTGCCGGCCACATTCCAACTAGACATATGTCAGATTGAGTGAGGCTGGGCACGTCTAGTCGGACTGTGGCTAGAAGTATGCATATTGCATCCTTGCGGTCACATGTGCGCGCTGCTTACAATTTGAGGCTTCACAGGTCTTCTATCACATAGAGTGATTGCAGACTTTCATGGAAAAACCCTTTAATGACAAATGTCCCACAAAATTCTACATGTTGTAGAATGGTGAAAAAAAACCCACAATTATGTAGAATTTTGGGTTTTGTTTTTATGGTGTTTATTGTGCATTGTGAAGGATTAAATCTATGGGGATACTATCTGTATACTCTCTTTTGCATCTTCCCGCATCTTCCCCTACCCAGGAGATGTAGTATGATCAGACCATGTCCCTGTACGGTGAGACACGGCCATTACACAGTACACAGCAGGGGCACATATAGTCCATATGTGCATTGCAGCTGATAGTGGCCACGTTGAGCATCAAAGTTAAATGAGCGGTGTGGAGACACGGGGCTCAGTGGGTGCTCTCGTCCACTAAAACCCGCCGCCTTTAGAAAGACAGCGTGGCTCAGGCTCATCCCAACTGAACGCCGGCCTCCTTAACCGTGGGCGTAACACTACTCAGACAACACAGGGTGAGGGAACCACAATATTAAGACTTTATTGGATCCCCAAACAATTAACGGCACAGAACACATAACCAGCAAAACACACAAATGTAACAGGCAACAGAGTCTCACCCTTCCGCTGGCTCACCAGGGATTTAGAATGTCCATGCCTCAGAGGTTCCAGGCTATTTACTCCAATCCAGCAGCACCCCGCTTTTGGCGGGCACCCACCGAGAAAGGAATAATGCCAGATTTAGGAAGCTGGCTGAGGTCTGCAAAGTCTGTAACACGTGACTGAACTGTCCCAACCTGAGTGTCCTCCTTAGGTAGTCCTGGTATGATGTTACAATCCTGGCAGCCGGAGTCGAAATCCCTAGGCTGTGGATATGGTCTCCAACCGGAACCCGAGTCCCTAGATTGAAGCCATAAGTTATCCTGATCCTCTAGTCAGCTCCAAAGAGCTTAGACTGGATCCATCAGCATCCATCAACAACCTGGTGGCTTAAAGAAGTCCTTTTTATAGCCACAGCCTTCCACTTAGATACACTGCGTCCTCATCGATTGGTGGGACAAGAGCGCCTCTCCCATTGGATGAATCTCAAGCTGCATGGACAATGTTCATCCAAATGATGTCTACAGAAAGACTGAAGATATCTACATGGAGTCTGCAAGTCACAGACTCAACAATGGCTACTAAGGTAATCACATTAGCAATACACAACTACAATACAATGGTTACTGAAAAGTCTGGAGAACAATACGTCTGGCTTTCAGCGGCCAACACAATTACATTGAGTCAACAACTTTGTAATTCACTTTTTTTCTCTATCTCGTTCCATTTTCAAGATAAAAATGCTAACTCCGTTGTTTTCCACCAGGTGGCGCTATAGGTGGTTTCATTGCATAGCGCATGGCTACTTTACTATACCTAGACACCACTTCTAGGCCTATAGCTGCCGCCGTTCTCAAGTTAATGGCGGTGGACAGGATATGGGTGGACACACTGTATAGGGGTGATAGTCATTTAACAAGAGGGGGAGGAGGCAAGCTGTGACATCACCTCTTGTGAATCGGGGATTCTGTATATAGGTGATATCAGTAATTGTATAGCAGGGGGGAGGTGAGCTGTGACATCACCTATTGTAAATGATGGATCACTTCTATGCCTATAGCTGCCACCGTTCTCAAGTTAATGGCGGTGGACAGGATAAGGGTGGACACATATATAAGATTATCTCAGCACAGGAACATTTTTTTAAACACATCCAATTGTGGAAATTATTATTATTCCAAGATCTATTGATTAAAATGAACTTTGTTTTTGGGAAAACCCATTTAAGGTCTAATTCAGAGGTCATTTTTCAGTTGTGTTTTAGCTAAGAAAAACAGTGATGGAACGCAACATGAAAAACAGACGTACCCATTGTTGCCTAAGAATCTGTTCATATGCCATGGGGTTTTTTAAACCACTTGCATGCAAAAAAATACAGAGACATTATGTTTTTATTATCCAAGTCACGGCTCAAATTTGCTCAATACGTCCATGAAACGGACTGCATGTAACCGCCATCTTCCTATCCTTTGAGTGCTGTCTGTTTTCTTCTTTTCAGTAGGCAGAAAAAGCTTCTAATTCGTTTTTGTTTGTTTTTTTGTTTTGCATATGAGAAAATCAGCTGCCACATATATGGAGAAAAAAAACAATCGAGGAAAAAATGGATGAAAATGGCCAGTGTGAATGATTCCTATAGCCCCTTCACAGGTCCGTGTTTCTGGTACGTACCGGTATATGGGTTTTTTTCACGGATAGCAAATGCACTCAATATATCCTATGGAGTTCTTCACATATCCATACGGTATATCCATATGAGCCACACACGCTGTGATGGGCTTCAGGCGATCCCAGATAGTTCGGAGGCCAGGACCGGTGTTTCTTTCAGTGAGTCCTTCCTCCCTGCGCTGTGTTGTGTGAGTCCCTGCGACTTGAAGCTACACGGGGACCCAAGTCCTTGGGATTTGTTCAGTCCCCTGTCCCGAATGGCAGGCAGCGCGAGTCCGTAGATGGAGCCGCCCTATGGTCACGACTCCTGGCTCTATATGCTGCTTTGCCCGGGTGCTGTGTGTGGGCCAGAAGACTTGAAATCCTCTGCCCGGCGGATTCTGTTAGCGAGACTTGCAGTGCCCACCAGCCTAGGGCTCCGCACCCTGAGGTGTGCGCTGGTCCTGAGGGAGCTATGAGCTCTCCCCTCAGCGACTGTGTTCTCCTGCGCGTCTCACTTGGTTTCCGGTGGTTTTTCAGTCTCTGACTGTGTGTGGTGTGTGTGTGTGTGTGTGTGTGTGTGTCGCTTTGATCCCCTGAACAGTCGCTCCACCCCCCGGGTTCCTGAGCTAGTGGGTGGGAGGCCTCAGACGATATGGTGACCATTCTAAATGACCCTACCCTAACCCAGTCCCTGTGAGAGGGCAACTAGATATGCGTGTTGGTGAATTGTGATGGTTTACTGGCAATGACCTCCTCCTTACCCGGAATGAATACTGCACCTCTGGTGAGGTGCAGTACCCTGTTGCGACTGAAGCTTCAGGGGCGCCACACATGTACGTGTGCCGCCCCTGCAGCGGTGGAACCGCTCGGATCCAGGGGTTGCTTTGGCTCAAGGGTCTCCAGACCCGGGGGCTTGCGGCCACTTCAAATGTAAAGGGGGTATTTACAGGGGATAGAAGTTCGTGACGCCACCCGTGGTTCGCGGTAAGGGGAGTACTGCCGATGGGAGTACCTGGGGGAGATGTAGTGGGGCAGTCAGATGACCTTCCCTCCACGGGTAGGGGAGGCCCCGGGACTCTGGATGGTAGCGGTGTAGGGGACCGTGGTGCAGATTTGAAGCAGGGGAGAACAGCATACTTACTCAGGCAGTGTTGGTAGTGATGTGACCACAAAGCAGACTCTGACACAAAGGTAAACCAAGTCTCTGGGTGCCGCTGCCACTTCAGGGGAGCTCATCCGGGAGTCCGCTCCCATTGGTATTGCTGATGGTCTGTACCTTGCCTCCATGCACTGTATTTTAGATATTCTGAGTGACCCCTCTGCTTGAAGCTGTCGGGGTCCCGCTCCCCACTGTTAAGTAGGGAAGCTGTGTTCTCGATGGCTGACACTTAGGATTTCAGTGGCCTGCATGAGCTGGAAAGCCCTATCACCCTCTTTGTGTTGATGCCTTCGATCTCTAAGCTCCTGGGGAAAGTTCATAAAGAGACTATCCTCCACAGGTTAATTATCAGGTTGCGTAAGGCTACTCCTTGATCCAGTGTCCAGTACCCCGCCGTGCTCGGTACCGGTTCGGTTACTAGGTACTCCGGTGCCGACCGTTCCCCAAAACTAAGCCTGGCACCTTTCTCCAATACCCTGCGACCGGCTCTCCGACTCCTTCGGTCCCAGACCACCGACCTAGCCAAAAGTCCCCAGGGAGCTCCAACTCCCAGCTCCTCACTCTTTGGGAGATACTTCTCTTCTCTCTAAGCTTTGCGCTGCACTTCCTCTCTCTGACGTCCTCCCTCACACCAGTCTGCCTGACCCCTAGGCGGGTGGCCCTTTTCCAGCTAGACCACGCACTGGTGTGCCTGACAGGGTGTGGTGTGAGGTGTGACTAGGAATTTGCATGCTGATGGAGCAATACCAACGGTTGGGATCCCAGAACCATGGGGGGCTGAGTCCTGCACCAGAAGGAAAGGAGTGCAGTACCCTGTGACACCCTGATTAGTTTAGGGGCGTCACACACGACACTAGTCCGTAAAATGGACCAGAATAGTGTGTGCTGTCATTTTATCTCCATCCAGACCATCGGTCTGTGCGCTGTCTGTGTGTGGTCCGTCCTGCCCTATGGTCATGTTCACGCATAGCATAAGATTTTTTTTTTTTCTGCTGCATTTTTTGTGCAAAAAAACCTCTGTCGTTTGAGCATTGCAGTGTGTATATGGACCATGAAATACGGTGGCGTTAGTAAGGTGAAATGTGTGCTACATGTATGAAACGCTCAATAAGAGGGTGTGCATATGGATGTGTGCCATGTACCGCACACGGATGCATTATAGTGGGTGAGCATGGCTGATTTGCCATAGATCAAAGGTCTGTGTATAAAAAATTGTAGCAGGCACTATTCTGATCTGATCATGTAGATAGCTGGTTGCTTCAGAGGACGTGACTGTCCCGAGTTTTGATATGGCCGTCTGAACCCAATCTAAGGGCGGCTTTGCACGTTGCGACATTGCACGTGCGATGTCGATGGGGTCAAATCGAAAGTGACGCACATCCGGCGTCGCAGTCGATATCGCAACGTGTTAAACCTTTTTGATACGATGAACGGGCGCAAAAGCGTCGCTATCGTATCATCGCTGCAGCCTCCGACATTTCCATAATGCCGATGGTGCGACAGGTACGATGTTGTTCCTCGCTCCAGCGGCAGCGCACATCGCTGTGTATGAAGCCGCAGGAGCGAGGAACATCTCCTACCTGCCGCCCGGCTGCAATGAGAAGGACGGAGGTGGGCGGGATGTTTACATCCTGCTCATCTCCGCCCCTCCGCTCCTATTGGCCGCCTGCCGTGTGACGTCGCTGTGACGCCGCACGGCCCTCCCCCCTAAGGAAGGAGGCGGGTCGCCGGCCAGAGCGACGTCGCACGGCAGGTAAGTACGTGTGAAGCTGCCGTAGCGATAATAATCGCTACGGCAGCTTTCACTAGATATCGCACGTGCGACGGGGGCGGGACTATCGCTGCAGCATCGGTAACACATTGTTACCGATGTCGCAACGTGCAAAGCCCGCCTAAGGCTATGTGCGCACGCTGCGGATTTTGCCGCAGATTTGCCGCGGATTTGCTGCAGAAAATGTGTCCAACATTGCTGCAGTCATTCCCCAGCAAATTCTATGGGTTTTAAAAAATGCTGTGCGTTTTTTATACCCGCGGATTTTCCGCCACGGAATTAATGAGCATGTCACTTCTTTTCCACAGGTACCTGTGGTTTTTGCCATAGATAATGATAAAAATCCGCAGGGACCAACCTGGAAAATCTGCGGTAAAATCACATGCGGGTTGTGTTGCGTTTTTTAACCGCTAGTGCGGAATTCTTTAAGAAAGTCCGGATTTTCCTTAAGAAAAGGTCACTTTCTTGTGCGCACATGGCCTAAGGCGGGCTTTGCACACTACGACATCGCAAGCCGATGCTGCGATGTCGAGCGCGATAGTCCCCGCCCCCGTCGCAGCTGCGATATCTTGTTATTGCTGCCGTAGCGAACATAATCGCTACGGCGGCTTCACATGCACTCACCTGCCCTGCGACATCGCTCTGGCCGGTGAACCGCCTCCTTACTAAGGGGGCAGGTTGTGCGGCGTCACAACGACGTCACACGGAAGGTGGCCAATAGAAGCGGAGGGGCGGAGATGAGCGGGACGTAAACATCCCGCCCACCTCCGTCCTTCCGCATAGCCGGCGTGAGACGCGGTTATACAGGTAGGAGATGTTCCTCGCTCCTGCGGTTTCTCACACAGCGATGTGTGCTGCCGCAGGAACGAGGAACAACATCGTACCTGTCGCTGCTGCCAAATTATGGAAATGTCGGACCCTACACCGATGATACGATTACGACGCTTTTATGCTGATTAATCGTATCAAAAAGGATTTACACTCTACGATATCGACAGCGACGCCGGATGTGCGTCACTTTCGATTTGACCCCACCGACATCGCAGCTGTGATGTCGTAGTGTGCAAAGCCCGCCTTAAACTGCTTGCGCCCCAAATCATCTCTCCTGTAAATGTCCCCTAATAAGATGTGACTCTACACATGGCGGATTTGCTGCGATGTCCACTGCAGATTACATTACAGAGCAGGTTCAGATCTACTGTACATACTGCGGCGGAAAAAAAACCCTTACTAAGGGTCTAGAGTGACCTTTCACACATAGTTCAGGAAATTGCACATGACCGGAAACCAAACGGAAGCATGCAACGCCAGAAATTCTCTAATGTATTCTTATCAGCAGCTGGAATTACAGAGCTGCAGGGAACATAGAAACCCTGTATATCCCATCCCCCAATTAATGGACACGGATAGTATAATACACTGTGTGCAATAACCCATATCTGCAGTGCAGAGCTGGAAACCTTCTCTCAGCACATGGATGCACTGGCAGTGAATGGGTTACACCTGCAGCCTCCCCGCCATGTCAGCTACAATGGCTGATGTCATTGCACAAGACATGGGAACCAATCAGGGGTTCTGGAGCGCTGACCCATATAAAGGGAGACAGCTGAGCTGCAGATCATTGCTGCTGATTGTGCTGCTGCTGCGCTGAGTCCTGCATCCACCATGTCTCCCCAGGTACAGCGCTGTCACTGCAGATCGGACCAGTGTTCTATACTGGAAACCTATATATGGGGTTTTTTTTTGTATGTTTGTGCATGTCATGTCACTGCATATAGGACCAGTGTTCTATACTGGAAACCTATATATTGGGGTTTTTTTTGTATGTTTGTGCATGTCATGTCACTGCAGATCGGACCAGTGTTCTATACTGGAAACCTATATATTGGGGTTTTTTTTGTATGTTTGTGCATGTCATGTCACTGCATATAGGACCAGTGTTCTATACTGGAAACCTATATATTGGGTTTTTTTTTTGTATGTTTGTGCATGTCATGTCACTGCATATAGGACCAGTGTTCTATACTGGAAACCTATATATTGGGGTTTTTTTTGTATGTTTGTGTATATCATGTCACTGCATATAGGACCAGTGTTCTATACTGGAAACCTATATATTGGGTTTTTTTTTTGTATGTTTGTGCATGTCATGTCACTGCATATAGGACCAGTGTTCTATACTGGAAACCTATATATGGGGTTTTTTTTTGTATGTTTGTGCATGTCATGTCACTGCATATAGGACCAGTGTTCTATACTGGAAACCTATATATGGGGTTTTTTTTTGTATGTTTGTGTATATCATGTCACTGCATATAGGACCAGTGTTCTATACTGGAAACCTATATATGGGGTTTTTGCATGTGTGTATCTATTTCCTTTTTTAATCCTATTTGTTTTAGTGGGTGCTGAGGTCCTTGAAAATGTCCCTATGCTATAAATCACCAGTGTTAATTTCACACTGTGAGATCCTATTACAGCTTTTGTATTGGGACCCCCCTGACCCTTTTGTATTGGGACCCCCCTGACCCTTTAATGGTGCCCCTGCCGCAGTTGTGCATCTCTGGTGGGTGCCTGGGACTTCTGACTATTGCTGGAGGAATAGATTTTTTTGCCCATTTTTCTAACCAGGTTCCTCCAAAGGGTTAAATTACAAATCTGGCACTGCTACATCATGGAGTAAAGTCCTATGGTGATTGTCTCCGATCCCTCCTATTAATCGGTGGCTTGGCTTCTACTCGTTAGAAGGGAGTACGGACATCTCTAAGGATCTGAGGATAATTAACCCTTGCAGTAATGTACTATAATTAATCTGGTGATACGGAGTTGATAGTTATAAACTGGCTGAAAGAGAGATGGTATTTGTTGCCCCTAACAACCAATCGGAGCACAGCTCTCATTCTACCAGAGGCATTTACTAAACAAAAGCTGAGCTGTGATTGGTTACTATGGACAATAGTCTTGATAATTGAGGCCTATATATGTATAATGGTGTATATCTGTTATTTAGTTGGGGTAGTTGATAACTGCACAGCATTTGCCTATTGTATCTAGTCAGTTTTCAATGTAGGGGAGGACGTGTTGATGGAGCCCATTTCTACCTCCAAAGCAGGTGGAATTGTCCATTTTTGATGAGCTGTGACTGATCAGAGCCATACACTATTCTTGCACAGGGGCCCTTTTCTGTTTGTGTCTATGGATTCGTTTTTATATGGCCACTCTCTCATCTGCATGTGAATTTGGTTAATTTCTACTGTATCTATTTTGCTCGTGCTCCTATTGTACATTCAGGTTTATGCAAACAATGCCGTGTGTGAGCGGTGGGTTTGTGGGGGTTTTTTTTGTGTTGTGTGTGTGTGTGTGTGTGTGTGTGTTGTGTTTTTTTTTTTTTTTTTTTTTTTTTTTTTTTTGTGTGTAGTATTATCAAATCTTGCAGGAACTGTAGGTTGAAATTTAGGTACTGCTGTAGAAGAAACAGGCACTTTATACTTGGTAAACCGGCGTTCCATGGTACTAGGGGCCCCTTGCATTGCGGAGATCTGTTTTTTTGCTAATGTCTAGCAAGAATCCCTGCAGAGCTCACTCTCAATTAGAAAATAAGAATTTTTTTTTTTTTTTATGCCATTAAAGTGTGTTCTCTGGGTAAAGTAAGCTCAACCCTCGTCCATGGGAAATCCTAGATATCGTGCTGTGCTTCACCATAGTCTGCATCAGTTGTTTAAAAAAATAATCACTATCCCCATTAAGGCTCACAATCGAAGTTCCCTATCAGTATGGGCAGAAACCCAGGTAACCAAGGATAACCTACAAACTCCTCACAGATGTTGTCTTTGCAGGACCCTAGCAAGGGAAAACCAGGTTTTTGTCCCCCCCCCCCCCCTCCGAGAGCAGCATAATGCAGAGTCAGAGACCCGGATTCCAGCGAGATGTCACTTACTGAGCTGTTTGCTGACGTTTTGATAAAGAGGAAAGGGTTCTGCCCAGCGCAAGGAGGAGAGATACGTCAGTAAATTTCCAGGTGCTATATTTTACTTGGTTTCCAATAAAACGATCATATGAACACGTTTCGGCTACTGGAGTGTACACTCCAGTAGACGAAACGCGTCGCTGTTGTGTCAATATCCACGGAGGACTATGTCTTAACTGTTCATGTTTATATGATCGTTTTATTGGAAACCAAGTAAAATAAAGCACCTGGAAATTTACTGACGTATCTCTCCTCCTTGCGCTGGGCAGAACTCTTTCCTCTTCATTATACTCAGGTAACAGCACCTGCAGCCCGAGCAGCAGAGGGAAATCTGAGCACACGGAATGGGTGAGCTGAAAGTTTTTCATATTGTCTAATAAAATCAATGTGTTCTCTGCTGTAGTTATACAGAGCTCCTGAATATGCTGGACTACCTGGCAGGACACAAAGTAGCCCTTTAATATTTATCTTCTGCTGAATAAACAATGATTTTAATCAAAACTTCACCAAGCAGCCCAGTAAGTGACGGATCTCTGCCCCTATGTTATGCTGCTCTCAGATTAGGAGACAAAATTCTGGTGACAGATTCCCTTTAAAGGGAACCAACAACCAAGTTTTTGCCCTATAAACTGGACCGTGCCTTAATGGCACTAGGATGCTGATGAAAATTATAACTTTTAGTTGAGATCAAAGGCTTGATTGCAGGATATACCTTGTTCAAACCTTCAGAAATCATGTAATGTGCGGTGGCCTGAGCCTCAGGGTGGGACTTTTTCGGGCGCTCTGATTTTTCTCCTTCCACCTTGCATCCTCTTCATATTTTGTGCCAGCGTGTGTGCACTACTATTGTGATGTTTCCTCCTATAAAATGGTGCTGCAATCAACACGAGTGAATATCGTGATCTCAGCACCGTTTTATTGAAGACACTGGAAACAAATATGATATGAGCAGCTGCTGCTCATGTCTCCAGTGTCTTCAATAAAATGGCACTGGACACTGCAGTATGTGTAGGCACTTATTCCGGCGCCATTTTATTGAAGACCAAGCCACAGTAGCAATGTGCATGTGCTGATAATGATGGCTTGAAATAAAAAAAGGAGGCATAACTCATTAGAGGACCAGACCCATAAAGTCCTGCCCTGATGGTCACTGCACAAATTACATGATTTCTGAAGTTTTGAACAATGATTATTCTGCAATCAAGCCTTGTATTTCTCAAAGGGATCATTTTAATAAGCATCCTAGCGCCATTATGGCCCTTCCTCTAGTTTATAGGGCAAAAACCTGGTGGTTTAATCTCAAATACTGGACAGAGTTGAAGTTGCACCATATAGGATACCAATATCTGGTCATTCAATACTTGAGGCATAATCGTGTCATCCTCAATATGTCCTGATAGGGGAGTAAATCAGAATGAAATGTAATTGCTCTGATCACTGTACATAGCTTCTATAATCAGAAAGTGTGCTCAGGACTAAGACAACTTAACTGGTCATGACATGGAGCCAAATCCATAGTCTGTCCATCCTAGAGACTAATGAAGTTGGAACTCCCTCCCCCCTCCCCCCGCCTCCAATATAAAAATAATCAGATATTTGTCGCACCCAGGGATATAGGGTACTCTGTTCGGGCAGTATAGGTCTTGAGGAAGTCACGGTGGTGGCTGTTACCCAGTTCCGTGCCCTGGGCCCTTTTTGTAATGGGGAGAATAAGATAATGTTCATTTGTGAGGCCACTTGCGGTGTTGCGGTAGCGTGAACCTTGTGGGGTTGGAGTCTCTGGTCCTGTACCCGGTTTTCCCTTTGCTACTGAGTCTTCGGTTTCTTGGGGTCAGCAAGGTCCTTGATGGTCCCCTCGCTGTGCAGGTGTTAACAGGTTGGCTTGAAGCGCTTTCCTGTCCTAGGGTCCTGTACCCCGTCAGTGCATAGTTCCGGGAGTACTCCACTGGCAACCACTTTTACTGGGTACCAGGTCACCATTTAACTCGCGTCAGTCTGTCTCTCGGCCGCACACCTGCTACTCTCTACTACTGCAACTGTACTCTACAGTCTGTCCCCTCCAACCTGGTCAACTAGTGGGCTGGATTGGCTCCATCTCTAGGCGGCCATCCACTGGTCCCACCCTAGCTATGTACCATTGTATGGGGGATTGTTTGGGGGAAAACTGGGATTACCTGTGTTTTTGGTGTTACCGGCACTAGGGTTCTGGGTCCCTAAGGGGGTAGGCCTTGCATTCCCGGTGGGGCTGCAGTACCTTGTAGCTCCCTGATGGCTTCAGGGGCGCTACATTTACTTATAGAAACAGGATTCTAAACTACTTAATATTGAGTATGGATGTTGGTTTTGTTGCTGGAAGATCACCTACTACATCTGCTCTTCTGAATAAGGAATCAGTGTATGGTCACCCTGGAGACCGTACCTGCTCCTGCAGCCCTTCCTACTTCTGGGGTGCTGCTCATTAGCCTCATGCATATTCACTGTGCGCACCCCCCCTCACCACCACTTGAGTCTGGTTGCAGTCACTGCCCCAAGCCTGTGTGGCAGTGTCTGGCTGCAACCAATCACAGACCCGGTCTGTTATAGTAAAAACATAACTGATTTTTATCTTGGCTGTCTCTCAAAATAAGAGAAACCACCCCCCCTTGCCTTGGTTGCTTTGTAAATGAAAAGCACTGTCAGTAATTATCTGCCGTGATCAGTTATGTAGTGTAATCAATGCGTTGTCATCTTGGGCTCACTTTAATATTGTGATGCCCCTGACTATATCAGGGTGTCAGAGGACTGCATCCACTTTCTATGATGCAGGACCATCAGCACCACAAATCCCAACCACACCTCACATCACAACCTGTCACACACCAGTGGGTTGGTCTAGCTGGAAAAGGGCCACCCACCTAGGGGTCAGGCAGACTGGTGGGAGGGAAAGAAGCGAGAGTTGGAGTTCCAGTTGAGTCGGCTCTCAAAGTGAGAGCAGAGTGGAGTAGTAGCCGTCAGAGTGAGAAGCTATGGGAGTTGTAGATCCTGGGAGTGACCTAGGTTGGGTCGCAGATGGTGGTCCGGGACCAGAGACCCAGTCGCAGGGTATTGGGAGAGGGGGTGCCCAGACTTGGTCTTGGAGGACAGTCGGCACCGGAAAGTCAAGTAACCTGACCAGTACCGAGCACGGTGGGGTACAGGACCCTAGATCAGGGAAGGGCTTCAGGTGCCCTGATAATTAACCTGTGGAGGATAGTCTCTTTATGAGCTTCCCCCAAGAGCTCAGAGATTGAAGGCATCAGCACAACGAGGGGGGTGGGGTTTTCCAGCTTATGTCCACTGAGATCCCAAGTGTCAGCCATCAAGAGCACAGCTCCACTACATATAGGGAGCTGTACACTGACAGCTTCAGGCCAAGGCGTCACAAAAACTACATTTGTGCATGGAGGCAGGCTCCGGACCATTAAAGTGATACCAGTGGGAGCGGACACCCGGACGGGCTCCCCGCAGTTGCAGTGGTACCTAGAGACTATTGCTTACTACAGTGTCTGCTTTATTGACTGCATCTAACTAACAACCTGAGTGAGTACACTGCCCCTCTCCCTGTATTCTGCCTGCACAGCACCATCCACCAAACCCTGCAGCGTTTTGGGGTCTCCCTACCTGTGGAGGGAACTGTCATCTAGCTGCTCCCACATCTGTTCTGGTAATCCCCTTGGCAGTGGCGGTACTACTCTATTACTGCACCCCACAGGTGGTGTCAAACGAATTCCCTGTAAATATTCCCTTTTCAATCGGGGACCCTCGAGCCACAGCAATCCTGGATCTGAGTAGTTTGCCCACTTAGGGGTGGCACAATTACTGTGCCTCTTATACCCTTGAATAAATTGTGCGTGTGTTAACAGCTCAGTCACATGACTGTTCTGTTTGTCCTGGTCAGTTCCTGGTTTGTTTTTGCGGACCCATGGGCAGGACCATCTTTTCAATGTCTTTTGAGTAGGATCGGAGGGTACGTAGAAACACTTCCATGTGCATCTGATCCTACAAAAAGCACATCAGATGCCGTATGTCTGTTCTATTATGGAACATGTCCTATTCTGTTCCGTAATAACGGACCGTGACTCAATACAAGTCAATGGGCCCACAAAATCCCCGGAAGCCACACGGAAGTACTTCCGTGTAACCTCGGACGGGTGCCTGTGCAGTCTGTGTCCCGCTCCAGCCCCGCAGCTTCCCACACTTCAGTGTGTCCGCATATGCCTGTGACACCCTTGACTGTATCAGGGAACTGCACTCTCGTCTCTAACATCTCCTCTCACGGACGGGCCTGAGACTGTGACTAGCAGTGACATCACGGACCGCTCGTGAGGGGTGATCTGAGAATGCGGCTGTCATTGAACTCCGTCACCAGCGCTGATGTCAGGAGTGCAGAGGCTTCAATCACCGCAGGTAATGTACCTCGCTAACCTCCTGAAGTCAGCGCTGGTCATGCCCTGCAGTGACCTGGGCTGATCTCAAAATGTTGGCTCAGGTCACTGCACTGCATTGGGATGAGCTTGGTCAAAGCACCAGGATTGGCACATCTAATGGATGTGCCACTTCTGGGTGGCTGCAGCCTGCTATTCTTAGGCTGGGGAGGGTCCAAGAACCATGGACCTCCCTAATCTGAGAGTACCAGACCACAGCTGTCCACTTTACCTTGGCTGGTGATCCAATTTGGGGGAAGGGGGGGGGGTGACCCCACATTGTTTGTTTTTTAATCTTAAAATAACAGTATGGGGTACAGTCTGTCTTAGATTACCAGCCAAGGTGAAGCTGCCAGCTGTGGTCTGCAGCTGTCTGCTTTACCCGAGCTGGTTACAAAAAAGTGTGTGTGTGTGTGTGTGTGTCACCCTTTAGTGCCACATGGAAGGCACTAAAGGGTGCAATATTACAAAATCCTGGGGAGTGACGTTGTCTTTCTCATCTATTTATCTATCCCTCTAGCTATCCGTCTATCCCTTAATTCAGCTCTCTAGCTCTCACGGCCCATGAACGGAACAAATGCCACATGCATGCATCCGTGAAAAAACCCCCAAAATAACGGATCATGTTTTGCCGAGTGCAAAAAACGGAACAGTCATGTGCATGAGCCCTTAACTTTTAAACAGTGACTGTGAACCTTTTTAGAGATCATGCCAAAGTAGCAATTTAACGTTCAGAAAAAAATTTTGGACTTTGTTTTTTTTTTTTTTTTTTTTTTTTTTTTTTTTTTCCCTTGGTGCTTTTTTGGGTGGGGCTTGGTCACATGCCAGGAAAGATTTCCCTTTCCTTCCCTTCAGAGTTCAAGGTAATGAGGTCAGGACAGTGACTGAAAGGATGGGGGCTAACCGCCACACAATTGGACAAAAAAACCATTTACATGTGGCCAAACATTTCTGTGCTTCAGGACACAACATAAACGACATGAAAGTTGTCATATCAAAAGTCAACTTCAGATCACAAAATCATCAATGTTTGATTCTGTCCACACAGGACTCAATCTGTCAGGAGGATTTATGACTCACTACAAAATCTGAGGCGTCTGATCCTGAGACTGCTAGGGCACCAAACCTCTGCACCAAACCTCTGATCCTACAAGGGTATTGGGACACTAAAACTTTCACACTACTAATGAAAGCTAATTAAGAGTTTACTTTCTAAGCTTAATGTTTATTTAAATGCCCTTTTTTTTATTATACCATGCCTCTGCTCTGTGTATGTTTGTGTGGCTTTAGATATTTTATTATACCATGCCTGATGAAGAGTCTCGAAAGCTTGCTCTGTAACATCCTTTCTTATTTTATTTAGCCATTCAAAGGTATCACAACTACAAGATTATAATTTTGTTTCTCTCTGAGCAATCATGAGGTCAGGATGTCACACCTCTATAAATGTCTGCATGTTGTCCTCAGTTGGATGACTTTGCGGTTTGCTTTTATAGCGGACAACTTTACTTAAACACTTGAAAGTTCTAGACAGAATCTGCTTCCACCTAACTCTTGCCCTTCAGCAGAGCCTGTGTGCAGTCAGCACAGCCACACTGGGGTTTCAACAGTCCGAAAATTCCACAACCGTCTGTAAAAATAGGGCAAATATCAGTTTAAGTGTGTGTATTTTCAGTATCACTTTACAGTGAAGGCAGCTGATGTCTGCATATCAAAATTATTGATGAAGTATAAATCCAGCAAACAGGTCCAAAAATAGATTAAAATAGATTTGTGCTTTTATTTCATGTTTGTTTAAAATAATTCCATCATGAAGTCAAGGGGAAATACAGATAAGAGGACGCGTTTCGAACATAATGGTTCTTAATCTGTCTACGACGCGTTTCGAACATGGTTCTTAATCTGTCTACGACGCGTTTCGAACATGGTTCTTAATCTGTCTACGACGCATTTCAAACATAATGGTTATTAATCTGTCTACGACGCATTTCAAACATAATGGTTCTTAATCTGTCTACGACGCATTTCAAACATAATGGTTATTAATCTGTTTACGACAGATTAAGAACCATTATGTTCGAAACGCGTCCTCTTACCTGTATTTCCCCTTGAATTCATGATGGAATTATTTTAACGAACATGAAATAAAGCACAAATCTAATTTAATCTATTTTTGGACCTGTTTGCTGGATTTATACTTCATCTATGCTGCTGCTGAGGTCTGCCTGCCTTTCTCCGTGCACGGTCCGGATTTGATCTTGGGAACAGGTGAACAGGGTCTCTCCTTTTTTCGGTACAAAATTATTGATGGTAGACACGATCAGTTATCACAGTCAGAACATTATATTTATATTATATTATATTATAGTCGTTAAAAAAAGACATAAAATCATGGAGTTTCATGTTGCCTTATCATAATGTAAAAATGTGAGATTAATTTTATATTCACTTGTAGAACAAGTGCAGAGCAAGATGTAGCACCATTAGCAGAGGATCTGTGCTCCAGCAGCATGGAGATGAATGGGTTCATTAATGTATTCAGTTTCCACAATCCTCACACTGTAACCACATTGTATGGGCTCTTGGAAACATCCTATGACCGGGTGGGTGAGAACTTGATACAGATGACCTATTGTTTCTGCAAAGGAACAAGTTTAAATTGGAGGGATTTGTAGATCGCTTTAGGACACTAAAAGGAAGGGGAAAGATCTGTATGAAAGTAATGTGCAGAGCCTGATACTGGAGAACTTAGTTGTATTCTAAACTGGCCATTCTAATGTACACATTGAAATTTAGGGACCTGATGATGCATTTGAGGTTTTTTAATTTGACATGAAAAGGGTTTTATATTTCTCCTGTAAGTAAATTGCTGTGCAGTCTAGAGACTCCCATTGGACTGGACAATTGGCACCACCCTGGTCCCTTCAAATGCCACCTCTTGTAAGTGGATGTCTCTAAAGCATCCACGAAGCCCAAAATCTCACACCTGCGCAGTGTAATGACTGGCTGTACACACTATAGTGCGCCTGCGCAGGTCTCCAATTCCACTGTGCATGCTCAAGACTTTAGGCTTTGTGAATGACAAATCTTCCACTGATTCAAGCTGGAGACACTCATTGGACCAAAGCATACATGCGTCATGGGACATCTGAGGATGTAAAGGGGCTGCATGAACCCCCATTCACATGGTCTTAAACGTGATGGGCATTAATTATTTTGGATGGTCCTATAGATGATTGGCAGCCTTCTATGTAGCTGCCAATCGAATACAGTTAGTCTCATGCACTACTGCATGGAGCAGGTGACAACACATGAGTGATGCCTGCAGGCCATTAATCACCTGGTGAGTAGAGCACGTCTAGTCCTTTAAATTCAGGAACACCAGTGTTTACCCAGGTTGACTGCTTAATTTATGGCCAGCGGTGCATTTTAAGACTGTCGGTCTCCTATTCTCATGACATGCAGGATCCATAAATGTATGGAGAACTCTGGATTAGCAGGGTGGGCTTGATACTGTGTAGCAACACATGGTACTAATTTTCAGCTCTAACTTGCCCATGTGTGATTAATGAAACGTGGTTCCCAACAACCTACAGAATGGTGGTCTATCACATGGCTGACTAGCAGATGGCTATGCCACGTGTAAACGCCGACACTTTCCTGCATACACACACTAGCCGGCTCCTGTCTTCTGCCCCTTACAGCTCTGTTCTGTCTCCTAATGAGGTGGCATGATTTTCTTTTTTGTGGGCATCCAAAAGTGAGAATCAGATATACGGTATATATATATATATATATATATATTATATATATATATTTCTCAATAGTTTAAGCTCTTTAAAGCACCTAGTCTCAACCTAACTCATAGGCAATGGAAAATTGCCTCCTATACATTAAAGACAGGGGAGAAGGAAACCCTCAGGTCTCTGTTCATACGCGGCAGCATAGAGGATACTGAGCAGTGCAACAGAGAATCCATCTCACTCCCAAGAGCTGGATTCATACTATAGTTTCAGCACAGGTAAGGGCCTCTGACTTTTTGAACTATTCCCTCTTCATGGACTTCAATGGGCATCTAACTGCATTATTCAGCTGTTTCCCAGACAATGAGTTGACAAGGTCCCTGCTCCTTGTGCCTATGGGAATGTGTTTTTTTTTTTTTCTCCTCGGTACGTGCAAGTCCTTTTGTAGATAACCTCACAGAACTGATTTGCACAACTTGCTCATTCTCCATCTGTGTTTCCGCAGGCAGACTTTGACAAGGCAGCAGATCAAGTAAAGAACTTGAAAACCAAGCCAACCGATGACGAGCTAAAGGAACTGTATGGGCTGTATAAGCAGGCCACCGTGGGAGACATCAATATAGGTATCATCTATATGCGATCACTGTAATTGGAGGCCATATTGGAACCTACAGGTGCTGTACTAACCTTCATACCATGTCTGACTGATCACATCCAAACCTGCGCCTGCTTGGTTTGCCCTATATCCTATACAATAGTCAGATACATACATACATACATACATACATACATACAAAAATGTAGGGATTACTGTAAAGTATAATTAAGGCTTTTTATGAATCACTAAACAGATTGAGTGGGAAGGAAGACCTGATGCCACCTCATGAAAATTAAAGCCGTATACTGCATACAATCTGGCCCTAGTCATTACCTGTTCATCCAGAATGACTGTTCCATGACTACAACCCATGACCCAATGTAAGGGGATGGACCTACTACCCATGTTCTGCCTTGAAGGCACGAGTGTTGTGACATGCGTTATTAGTGATCTATATTTTACTCAACAATAGGGAGAGTTGGAGTTAATGTTGGGACGAGCCAAGAGGGGAGAGGCTGAAGTGAAGGTTCAGAGATCGCTTCTTGTCAGATTAGATGGGGCCAGTGTGCAGTTAGTGCAGAGCCAAGGTCTGACGAGGAACCCAAGTGGCATGTGATTTCTGAAATCCTCCACTTTGCTGGTACTATGGCGTGCAGAGGTTTACCCTGGGAAAGCTGCAGTCTAAACAAGGCCTAACTGCACACACTGCAGACTATTCAAGTGGCATAGCCTGTGGCTTGTTTTACACCTGACATTCAGGGACTGACTGCTTTATAAGGCTGCGTGCAAGTCTAGAGACTCGGCCATTCCTGCCTCTGCAGTCCATGCTTGAGCTATGACTGTCGGATGCGTGAAGCCAGCTTTGGAGACATAAGAGGGCGCTTTCGGATGATGACTTGGTGGAACAATTTGGTGTTTTATAATGGACACAGTAGAGTGTCTGAGTAATATCTGTAGATAACGGTGCTGTATGTAGCACTGTATAACACACCTACACACAGGACATATGGAAGAGCAGAGTAATGAGCCCCCATGTTGATACTTGCACTGTAAAATAAAAAAAAAATCTTATTTCTGCAGACTGTCCTGGAATGCTGGATCTTAAGGGCAAGGCCAAATGGGAAGCATGGAATTCAAAGAAAGGTAAGGAAGGATAGCTTCTAGGCAACTGTATGGTATTCAATCCAACCTGGAGGTGCTAATAAATGTGGAGTTAAAGGGGTTATCCGGCTTATTTTGATTTTTTTGATTTTTTTTTTTTTTTTTTTTTTTTTTAATTTCCCTATTGGGCTACATTGGGGCAGGTAAGTAGATGGTGAGCACTTACCTCCCCTGCCATCAGCCCCTCTCCCACGGCAGAGAGTGGTCATGTGACCGCTCCTGCCGCAATTTTGCGGCTTCCGGTCATTTCATGTCAACATGGGCAGGGTCATGTTGACATGCAAATCTGGGAACAGCATGTTGCCGCCCTGCTGGGCGGGTACAGTGCATGGAATCCCCGCACCCTGTACTCTCCCCACCCACGGTGTCACTGCCAGCACCGGGCCCCCTGCTTACAGTGCTTAGGATAGCAGGAGTGCCCATGCAGTCTGTGTCCCGCTCCCTACCAGCCCCGCGGCTGCTCGCACTGCAGTGTATCAGTGCTTGCAGCCGCGGGGATGACTAGCGCTGCTGGTAGGAGGTTAGATGAGATCCTTACCTCCTGTGACTATCTCCTCATCTGCCGCTGTCACTGCCTTCTATACCCGCCGTGTTGTCACGTCTTGTGGGCGGCCCGAGACTGTCACTAGCGGTGACGTCACTGGCTCCCGCGATACTGCTGAGAACGCGGCGGGTATAGAAGGCAGTGACAGCGGCAGATGAGGAGATAGTCACAGGAGGTAAGGATCTCAATCTCCTCATCTGCCGCTGTCACTGCCTTCTATACCCGCCGTGTTGTCACGTCTCGTGGGCGGCCCGAGACTGTCACTAGCGGTGACGTCACTGGCTCCCGCGATACTGCTGAGAACGCGGCGGGCATAGAAGTCAGTGACGGCGCTGACGTCGGCAGAGGAGGAGATCGTCACAGCAGGTAATGATCTCATCTAACCTCCTGCCAGCAGCGATCGTCATCCCCTGCAGTGACCAGGGCTATTGATGTTGGCTCAGGTCACTGCATTACACTCCCAGCCAATGGGGAAAACTCTGTTCTTCATTGACTATGGTATGGATTGCCGTGGGAACCCTTTATTGGACTACGCCAAACCCTGATTTTCTTGTTCTTTTCAATAAATTGGTGAAAGAGGGAATGTTTTGGGGAGTGTTTTTCAAAACTTTTTTTTTTTTTTTTTTTTTACTGACTGGGTTAGTGATGTCAGGTATCTAATAGATGCCTGATATCACACACTGACACACTGCTTGGCTTGATGCCAGGTGACATTACACATCTGGCATTAACTCCATATATTACCCCATTTGCTACCGCACCAGGGCAACGGGATGAGTTGGGGCGAAGCGCCAGGATTGGCACATCTACTGGATGCGCCACTTCTTTGGGGGGGGGGGGGGGGGTACTGTGTGTCTGTTATTTCCAATGCTAGTGATAACAGGTCAGGTGCTGGGGCAGAATACTGACAGGGTATGTGGGCAGGGGGTGAGGCTGGACAGTGAGGGCGGGCAGGGGGCGAGGCTGGGCGGTGCCAGCTCTGACTGAGAGGTGTGACACAGGAAGAGGTCAGTTTGCTGGGGCTGAATGTAAACAAGGAGCTGCAGAGAATAAAGGGTGAATTCAAGAGGAATAAAAGTTGGAAAACAAAAAATAACAATGTAGGGGTGATATGATTTATGACAATACAGCACAAACTCAAATGTTTGGTAAGCTAATGTCGGACAACTCCTTTAAGGATAGTGTTGTGTGTGTTTTGGGATAGGGTTGTGTGTGTTTTGGTGTTTGTTTTTTTTTTTGTTTTGTTTTATAATGCTAGTTATTTCTGTCAATTAGTCTTCTGTCTCCAACCATATGAGTACAACTCTTCCCCAAGCCCCAGACTGCAGACTCTTGGCATATGGCAGTAAGGGTATGTGCGCACGTTGCTTTTTACCTGCTTTTTACCTGCTTTTTTGCTGCTTTTTCTTCTGCGCTGTTTAATGCCAAAATGGAAGTGTTCTTCTATTCAAGCAAAGTCTATGGGAATTTGGGTTTCTTGTTCACACTATGTTGTTCAAAATGCTGCCTTTTTGAGGCAGAACTTTGGTCAAAAACTCAGCTTTTCAAAGAAGCAACATGTCAATTGTTTTTGCCATTTGGGTTTTGCACTGCAAAGCTGAGTTTTTGACCAAAGTTCTGCCACAAAAAGGCAGCATTTTGAACAACATAGTGTGAACAAGAAACCCAAATTCCCATAGACTTTGCTTGAATAGAAGAACACATCCATTTTGGCATTAAACAGCGCAGAAGAAAAAGCAGCAAAAAAGCAGGTAAAAAGCAGGTAAAAAGCAACGTGCGCACATACCCTAAGGGGTACTTATCACATGGCGAGATCGCTGCTGAGTCACAGGTTTTGTGACATACAAGTGACCTCATCAGCAACGTCGCTGTGTGTGACACTAAGCAGTGATTTGGTTCCTGCTGTGAAATCGCTGATCGTTGCACTATTCTGGTTCATTTTTTGCACGACCACCGACTGTGTAAGCAGCGTACGCTGGTAACCAGGGTAAATATCAGATAACTAAGCAAAGCACTTTGCTTGGTTACACAATATTTACCCTAGTTACCAGCGTACACCGCTTAGTGCTGGCTCCTTGCACATGTAACCAGGGTAAATATCGGGTAACTAAGCAAAGCGCTTTGCTTAGTTACCCGATATTTACCCTGGTTACATAAGCAAAGCGCTTTGCTTAGTTTCCCGATATTTACCCTGGTTACCAAGCACAGCACAAGTGGCTGGTCGCTGGTGAGATCTGCCTGACAGCTTACCAGCGACCATGTAGCGACACACCAATGATCCCTGCCAGGTCGGATTTATGGTGGGGTCGATTGGTGCGTCGCTACGTGTGACCCCAGCCTAAAGGCCACTTCACACATAACGAGATCGTTACTACGTCACAGTTTCTGTGACGCAAGAACGACTTTAATAGCGATCTCATCACGTTTGACACGTACCAACGATTCACCCCCTGCTGCAAAATCGCTGATCGATGCCGAACAGCTTGGGCCATTTTTGGCTCGTTGGAGTCCTGCTGGGCTGAATGAATCTGTAAGTAGGGTGTTGAACAAACGATTTCATTGACTACCTAGATGAGATGCACGAAGGCGTGTAGTTGCGTCCCCGTTTCCACGCCCCCTTCACCGATTGGTTGGCGCTGAGAACACTACTGCATTCTGATTGGGTATCGCTTCATGCTTTGTTCCCTTTTGAGTCTTCTGGGAACAAACCTGTGACTATACCCAGATTAATTTGTGCTTTGTTCCCGCTTGCTTGGTTTTCGGAGCAAAGCCGCATCTGCACTTGGATTGGGTGTGGAAAAGGCGACACCCGCCCGGCCGCCCAATCAGAACGCAGTATTGGCCACCAATGAAAGCGGAGGGGGTATGGAAAAGGCGACGCAAATGCACGCCTACGTGGCTCGATGCATTTCACTACGCCCCTAATGGGATCGGAATCTTTAACATAGTTGCTGTGTGACAGGGACCCGACGATTTGCAAGATCGTTATACGGGACGCATGCTCGTTCATAAAGTCGTTATGTGTGACACCCAACATGCGATTTCAACAACGACTCGGCAACGATCCAGGAAGTGTGACGTAGTAGCGATCTCGTTATGTGTGACTGGACCTGAAGTGAAGCTGTTATAACCCAGACCTAGGTATCCAGTGGTTTTATCACTGGGCAAATAATGGAGGCAAAGTGCCTTCTATGGAGTTCATCTATACAAAGGGACGCTGCAGTTACCACCTCCTAGCATTGCTAGAAGGGGAAAGTGAAGGGGGAAATAAAAGCTTCTGAACTTAATATGTACTTAACCATTTTGTTGCTGAAGGCAGACATGGTGGACTGGGTTCCATTGCACATCTTGCTTATGGATCCTATAGTTAAGTTGCTGTATTCATTAGTGGTGCAGGGATAAAAAAATATAAATATATTTTTAAGACATTGTGCTGCAAACTTGACTGCATATGGAAGACTAAAGAAGTAATTTCACTTTTCTGGCATGAACAAATCGTACTAATGTTTGCAACACCGTTGCTCAAGACTTTTGTGACGTGACACTTTATGGTGACCCAGCACTCTTATGTTATCAAGTGTTTTTTTTTGTTTTTTTTTTTTTAAATGGGTTTCCTTATTGACTCTAAGCTCCTCACAGCCATGCATTAAATTGTTGTTTTTTTTTTTTTTGGTTTTTTTTTTTTGTTGTGGCTGCCTGAATCTACAGGAGCTGATTTACCATTAATAAAATATCTATAGATCAGTGGTAAAGATTAATAAGGTGTAGATATGGCATCTCCTGAGCCAATAAGGCTATCTGCATATTTAAAGGGAATGTGTCATTGAAAGAAGTGTTTAACTTGAAAATATCAGATTAAGTTAAATTTAATGTGCCCATTGTTTAATTTGTCATACAGCAATATTATACGTATATTAAAATAAGCCACTTTGCAATATACCTTTTACCATACAAACTTGCTTAATTCTTCACCCTGGACTGATCTTTAATTCTCAATTCCCAGGTAAAATCTGTCTTCAGTAAATATATTTTTACATTAGAACACTTGACTTGCTCACTGTTCACCCCTGAACACTGCACAATCTGAGGTAAAGTGTAGCCCTGGGCTACAATAAAATGGCACCTTGCTCCCCCCAACTGCGACCTGGATGGCCCAGGATTCATCACAGCTGAGGCACCCACAGTAGAGGCGAGGTGCCTGGACTCTAACATGACCAATATGGCAGTCTACACGCAAGTGCGGTCGTTTGCTCGCCAGCAAATAAAGTGGAAGGTTTCAATGACCGGTTTTATTTATTTATTTTATTTATTTATTTTATATTTTTTTTCTGCAACTTTATTTTGAATGAAAAATAATTACATAATCCATACAAAAAAACAATTGTGACCACAAGTCTTTCGCTGACTTGGCACTCCACAAGGAGAATAATTATCCCTTAAGAGAGGCCTATATCTATCCTGATGGCTGCAGTGGCTCGACCTTCTTGAGGGGGTTTGGTGCAGCTCCACATCAGCATATTGCTCCCCCACACGCCTGCATGCACAATTGCTTTATTAACTTTGGATTATTGTATATCCACGCCATATTTAAACTTGTCTGTTTTTTGCCTCTTCAGGATTGTCGAAGGAGGATGCCATGAGTGCCTACGTGTCCAAAGCCAATGAGCTGATAGAGAAATACGGCATATAATATGGTGCAGTCACTAACATCCCGGATGCAGCAGTGAGACTAATCTGTCCTATGATGGGCACAGTCCCAATAATACCACTAATTGCCTGTGCTAGTTTTCTACCATCCATCGGGTACTATAATTTAGGATCATGTTGGCACAGAAGATCCACTTTCTACACCTACTGTTTTCTATGCTGTGCTCTTATTAAACCATTTTACACAAGAACAATGATGCACTTGTCTTGGTTTTTGTCATTTTTTTTACTATTGCATATATCATCATACAGGTTAAGTCTCTGATCTGAGGAATCCTCAACTCTTCATTTTAAGGTGCCCTTAAATGTTTAGGTGTGGGATGGACAAATAATTCCCTGCGATGTTCCTCCCTACCCAATTCATATGTGATCAGGCTGGATGGGCAGTCATGACTTCCATCCATAATGAGAGCTGAATAAGATGCTGACTATTTGCTTTAAAGCCCTATATTTTCCCGACTTATCTTTAGGGAGGCCACCAATTCACAATTCCACTATAATCATGGGGGTAAGAGGGGGGGGGGGGGGGGGGTTCTGGCCAATGTTGCTAAAATGATTATGGTCGCCTTCTTGGTAAGGGAGGGATCCTAACAAAAGCTGTGTTTCAGAATTAATTCATCAGTGGAGGGGAAGGGCTCAACATAAGCAGCTATTGGGGATGCTAAACTAATTCCCTCTTAGTGTACCGTGCCAGCAGCCGGGCTGCTGCTCTGATCCGGATCCGCGGTGGCTTGGGGTGGGGTGGGGGGGGGTTCTGGACCAGAGGGGGGCCGCGCAGACACCCAAAATAAAAGGGCAGGATTTACAGGGGATTTTGTGGTTCAAGTTTGTGACGCCACCGACTGTGTGTGGTAAGGTGGGATACCACCGCTGCTGTTAAGGGCACCTGGTGGCGGTGGAATGGCAGCTCGATGTGTTAACCCCTCTGTGGGTAGGGGGATGATGCCCCGGGGCTTGGCAGTGAAGAGCTGTAAGTTCCGTTGGAGGAAAGGGTCACTTTGTACTCACTCAGTCCAATAATGCCGGCACCGACAACTTTTAAACCAGAATGCATATCACCTGTGTAGCCAGGAGGGAGCTCGCCAGGATCCCATGGCCGATGGGGTTGCCTGTGACCTTGACCATGGCACCTTGTTCTACTGATGATCCCTTTCAGTTTGTAACTGAACAGGTGCTGCTCACCTGTATGGCTGGGTGAGCTTGCTCTCAGGGTTCACTCTTGGGATTTTCTGGACTGTATTGTGGGAAAGTCCTATCCCTCTCATTGCGCTAGTACGTGTGTTTGTTTGTTTGTTTGTTTGTTGGCAAGTCTTGAAGTCCTCGTCGGATCAACTACCAGGACGTGTGAAGCTACTTCCCGGCCTAGGGTCCACGTACCCGTCGTGCCCTGGACCCTGCCCGGAGAAAGCTCCAGGCCACTGTGCCCCTTGACAGTCCCCTGTGACCAGGGTTCCAGCTCCTACCAGGCAGACCAATGTCTGCCACCTAGTAACTGAGGAGCCCAGCTCCCTGACCTCTCCACACTGACTGTCTCCTAACACTCCTGACCTCTCCTTACCAACTCCCTTCCCAAGTGGGCAGCCCTATTCTCTTCAGGCTGTCCACTGGTGGGTGTGGTGCAGAGTTTCTAGTATTTTGATTAGCTTGTTCGTGGCAACACCACAGGCTAGGGATCCGTAAATAAGGAGGATTGGATACTGTGCAGAAGGGCAGATTGCACAATACCCTGTGATGACCTGATAGGCCAGGGCATCACATTAGTGCTTACCAGACCCTTTTATGCTCTACTGCAAGAAAAGTGTAACTGTATAGTATGTAGAAAGTCTTCTCAAAGTGGATTGTTCTGCTTACAAGGACTTTTGTACTAGGGCTTACATTTTTTGCCCTTGCGTTGCTCTTCAAAGCTCTAACTACTGACACCAACCGGATGGAATCAGTCAAGCATGTGTATTTATTGCAACGGAAGTGTGGATAAGCAGCTACCAGATCCCTAAGGCTCCTTTTCTCCTAGTTAAATGTTGTATGAGGGCAGTACTAAAGTTGCCTTGACATCTGTTGGTGGAAAAACTAGATTTCTGATCCACGTTTTAGAACAAAAGTCCTTATTCCAACATTGAAGCCATCCTATCTGAAAGATGGATGATTATTTGCTGATGCCTTGTAGCCCAACTGCTGGGGACCCCAAATTGGCCTATGTCTATCTTAAATGGAGTGGAGATGCACATGGTCAACCTAAACGAGTCATTGTTTATAGGACAGCACTTGGCTATTTCTGGAGTCCTATAGAAAGTAAATTGCACAAAGGATATCTCTGCCCCACACAGACTTGAATTTGGGGCTCTGGTCCAGACCAATCAGTAAGTTATCCTCTATTTTGCCAGATTTTTCAGTAAAATTCACACACTGCAAGCACACATGTGATGTGAGTGCTTGGTAACATGCCATGGGGTGTCCATGAATCACTGTGTAGAGCTCCGGTACAAAAGCAGTCTTCAGGGAACTTGCGCACAACAATCCATGCAGTGTACGAATGCAGACTGTGAAACAATCTAAACAGGCAAGGGCAAAACATTACACTTTTGGATGTAAGGCAATGTTGCATGTTCAGTAATAATCTGTTACAATTAACTTCGCAGCATTCTTAGCAAAAAAAGTTTTGCAGACTTAGAGGTGGTTGACTACAAAGTATAGTGGCCACAATGATGTAAAGCAGGGGAAAGAAAGCCCTTTCTAAATACCTTCTATCGCTGTCTGATCATCGCAATCATGTTGCCTGGGATGCTGTGACATGTCAACTTCCAGAATTGGAAGGTGACCTGGCAGGACCCAGTCTCCCTGAGTGACTGAATAGGATAACTGAAGTGAGCACTAATATATATATATATAATATATAATATATATATGTGTGTGTGCAAGCCAAAACTTACATACTATAGGAGGATAAGGCTGCACATCAAACTTAGATAATGGTATAATGCCTCAAGCATATGGAAAAATATTGGAATATACAATGAAAAATGCTACTTGCTAATTTGAACATGTGAATAATGAAATGCATACCTGCCAGGAATATTAGGAAAAAGGAGATATTTAGCAATCGCATTGATCAATGTAACTGAGCCCCAAGACCTCGTCAAGGTATATCTCTATATTGGGGTCCCTAGCTCTGTGACCCTAACTGTGTCATCTCATTGCAATTAAAAACTGCTGTGGGTGGAGAGGGGTAACTAAGGACTTTCTTATATAGGAGATGGAAAAAACATGGCCGAAAGGGGCGGAGCTTGAGGCATTATACCATTATCTAAGTTTGATGAGCAGCCTTATCCTCCCTGAGTGACTGGGCTGATATATAGAACTAGCAGAAAGTTAAAGACAAGAAAAGAAGGGAATTTTGTTACTTACCGTAAATTCCTTTTCTTCTAGCTCTTATTGGGAGACCCAGACGATTGGGGTATAGCTACTGCCTCCGGAGGCCACACAAAGCACTACACTAAAAAGTGCAAGGCCCCTCCCCTTCTGGCTATACCCCCCCGTGGTATCACGGGTTCTCCAGTTTTAGTGCCAAAGCAAGAAGGAGGAAAGCCAATAACTGGTTTAAACAAATTAACTCCGAGTAACATCGGAGAACTGAAAAACCGTTCAACATGAACAACATGTGTACCCGCAAACAAACCAAAAATCCCGAAGGACAACAGGGCGGGTGCTGGGTCTCCCAATAAGAGCTAGAAGAAAAGGAATTTACGGTAAGTAACAAAATTCCCTTCTTCTTCAGCGCTCTATTGGGAGACCCAGACGATTGGGACGTCCAAAAGCTGTCCCTGGGTGGGTAAAGAAATACCGCATGTTAGAGCTGCAAAACAGCCCTCCCCTACGGGGGTGTCACTGCCGCCTGCAGGACTCTTCTACCTAAGCTGGCGTCCGCCGAAGCATAGGTATGCATCTGATAATGCTTGGTGAAAGTGTGCAGACTGGACCAGGTAGCTGCCTGGCACACTTGTTGAGCCGAAGCCTGGTGTCGTAATGCCCAGGACGCACCCACGGCTCTGGGTGAGTGGGCTTTTAGCCCTGAAGGAACCGGAAGCCCCGCAGAACGGTAGGCCTCTAGAATTGGTTCTTTGATCCATCGAGCCAGGGTGGCTTCAGAAGCCTGCAACCCCTTGCGCGGACCAGCGACAAGGACAAAAAATGCATCGGAACGGCGCGTGGGCGCCGTGCAGGAAATGTAGATTCTGAGTGCTCTCACCAGATCTAACAAACGTAAGTCCTTTCCGTACCGGTGAACCGGATGAGGACAAAAGGAAGGCAAGGATATATCCTGATTAAGATGAAATGAGGATACGACCTTAGGGAGAAACTCCGGAATGGGGCGCAGCACTACCTTGTCCTGGTGGAACACCAGGAAGGGAGCCTTGGATGACAGAGCTGCCAGCTCAGACACTCGCCGAAGCGATGTGATCGCAACGAGAAACGCCACCTTCTGTGACAGGCGAGAAAAGAAACTTCCTTCAGAGGCTCGAAAGGCGGCTTCTGGAGAGCAACTAGTACCCTGTTGAGATCCCATGGATCTAACGGCCGCTTATACGGGGGTACGATATGACAGACCCCCTGTAGGAACGTGCGCACCCTAGAAAGCCGTGCTAGACGCTTCTGAAAGAATACGGATAGTGCCGAGACTTGCCCCTTAAGGGAGCCGAGCGACAAGCCCTTTTCTAACCCCGATTGCAGGAAGGAAAGAAAAGTAGGCAATGCAAATGGCCAGGGAGACCCTCCCTGAGCCGAGCACCAGGTTAAGAAAATCTTCCACGTTCTGTGGTAGATCTTAGCAGAGGTGGACTTCCTAGCCTGTTTCATGGTGGCAACGACCCCTTGGGATAATCCTGAAGACGCTAGGATCCAGGACTCAATGGCCACACAGTCAGGTTCAGGGCCGCAGAATTCCGATGGAAAAACGGCCCTTGGGACAGTAATTCTGGCCGGCCTGGTAGTGACCACGGTCGGCCGACCGTGAGATGCCACAGATCCGGGTACCACGATCTCCTCGGCCAGTCTGGGGCGACGAGTATGACGCGGCTGCAATCGGATCTGATTTTTGCGCAGTACTCTGGGCAAGATTGCCAGAGGTGGAAACACATATGAGAGCCGGAACTGCGACCAATCTTGCACTAAGGCGTCTGCCGCCAGAGCTCTGTGATCGCGCGATCGTGCCATAAATGCCGGGACCTTGTTGTTGTGCCGAGACGCCATTAGGTCGACGTCCGGCACCCCCCAGCGGCGACAGATTTCCTGAAACACGTCCGGGTGAAGGGACCATTCCCCTGCGTCCATACCCTGGCGACTGAGGAAGTCTGCTTCCCATTTTTCTACGCCCGGGATGTGAACTGCGGATATGGTGGATGCTGTGTCCTCCACCCACATGAGGATTTGCCGGACTTCCTGGAAGGCTTGCCGACTGCGCGTCTCTCCTTGGTGGTTGATGTATGCCACCACTGTGGAGTTGTCCGACTGGATTCGGATCTGCTCTCTTTCTAGCCACTGCTGGAAAGCTAGTAGGGCAAGATACCCTGCCCTGATTTCCAGAACATTGATCTGAAGGGTGGACTCCTGCTGAGTCCACGTCCCCTGAGCCCTGTGGCGGAGACAAACTGCTCCCCACCCTGACAGACTCGCATCTGTCGTGACTACTGCCCAGGATGGGGGTAGGAAGGATCTTCACTGTGACAATGAGGTGGAAATACGCCACCATTGCAGAGAGTCCTTGGCCGTCTGGGAAAGGGAGACTTTCCTGTCCAGGGAAGTTGACTGCCCGTCCCATTGGCGGAGAATGTCCCATTGAAGTTGGCGCAGATGAAACTGCGCAAAGGGAACTGCCTCCATGGCTGCCACCATCTTCCCTAGGAAGTGCATGAGGCGCCTTAAGGGGTGCGACTGGCCTTGAAGGAGAGACTGCACCTCTGTCTGCAGTGAACGCTGCTTGTTCAGCGGAAGCTTCACTATCGCTGATAGAGTGTGAAACTCCATGCCGAGATACGTTAGTGATTGAGTCGGTGACAGATTTGACCTTGCCAGATTGATGATCCACCCGAAAGTCTGGAGAGTCTCCAGCGTAACATTCAGGCTGCGTTGGCATGCCTCGAGGGAGGGTGCTTTGACGAGTAGATCGTCCAAGTAAGGGATCACCGAGTGTCCCTGAGAGTGCAAGACTGCTACCACTGCTGCCATGACCTTGGTGAACACCCGTGGGGCTGTCGCCAGACCGAATGGCAGAGCTACGAACTGAAGATGGTCGTCTCCTATCACAAAACGTAGAAAACGTTGGTGCTCCGTAGCAATTGGCACGTGGAGATAGGCATCTTTGATGTCTGTTGAGGCAAGGAAGTCTCCTCGAGACATTGAGGTAATGACGGATCGGAGGGATTCCATCCGGAACCGCCTGGCGTGCACATGATTGTTGAGCAGTTTTAGGTCCAGAACAGGACGGAAGGAGCCGTCCTGTTTTGGAGCCACAAAGAGATTGGAGTACAAACCCTCGCCCTCGTTCCTGAGGGGGGGACAGGGATCACCACTCCTTCTGCTCTTAGAGCGTCCACCGCCTGCAGCAGGGCATCTGCTCGGTGGAGAGGTGGGGCCGTTCTGAAGAATGGAGTCGGAGGACGAGAACAGAACACTGTCCTGTGCACGTGAGCACAATGTCCGCCACCCACCGGTCTGTGACCTGTGGCAGCTAAATGTCGCCAAAGGCGGGGGAGTCTGCCATCAACCGCGGATGCGGAGAGAGAGAGAGAGAGCTGAGAGTCATGAGGAGACCGCCTTGGTAGCGGTTCCTCCGGCTGCCTTCCTTGGGCGTGATTGAGCCCGGCCGGAATCTGAGCCCGTCTGAGGTTTTGTAGCCCTTTTGCACGAGGACAATTGGGACCTGCCCGAGCTTGGGAAGGACCGAAACCTCGACTGTACTTTTAGGACAGCATTAATAGGGTAAGTCGCAGTGCAGACATTGCGGGGTTACGGACGCCTCTGCGGTACAGATGTACATGGCCAGCTGCGCAAGAACAGCTGAACAGGTTAGGTTGCCTATACGGCTGTGAATGCCGGAGCAACCGACACGCCGATAGCCTCCTAGACAGATTTCAACCAGAGTCCATCTGTCTGTGAATTGGCATCTTTAAGTGAAGCCCCATCTCCAGTGCAACTATGTCTCTAGACGCAAGCCTGGAGCTTGGAGAATCCACCTTTGGACCCTGGGTCCAGCGCTTGACCACGTCAGGGGAAAAGGGATAACGTGTATCTTTAAAAAAAAACGTTTGGAGAAAACGCTTATCTGGTAAGCGTGGTGTTTCTGGACTGCTTCTCTGAAGTCAGCGTGGCCAGAAAAATACTCAATATCCGTTTGAGATACTGAAAAGGGACTTCTCCTGCTGTGAAGCTGACTCCTCCACTGGGGGAGCTGAGGGAGAAAGATCCAACCTTCCATTGATGGACGCTATAGGATCATTCCGTATGGCGTTACCATCCGGTGTATCCGGATTGAGAGCGATGTCAGGATCAAAGTCCTGGAGAGCTGCCTTATCCTACAGAGAGTCCTCCTGGGACCCCCCCCGTTCAAAATGAGGTTGGTCAGGAAGATTGCCCATGGCCTGTCTGGACTGCAAGTCTCTATCTTATGACAATATATCTGTCGAAACTGCAACTCCGTCCCTGTCCTTGGACAGGGTTGACAGGTGGTTTCTTAGGCCACGACTAGTAGAGACCCCGGCAGACGAAGTGCTAGAGACCCCGGCAGACGAAGTGCTACAGGGGAGCATGCACACAATGGGACGGTGTCATGAATAGCATCCCATGTAGTAAAAACAGCACTGAAAAACTGTGTTGCTTTTTTGCCGCTGCCGACTAGCCATCTAGAAGTATATAGCCAAGATTGGTGACCGTACAGTGCAATGTATAGCATACAAGCATAAAGTACAAATGAACACTGCAGCACAAGCAATACAAGCAGCATAGAAGCCTATGCCCTGGCACCCCTGCTCTTCTGCTGCTGTAGACAAGTCATCTAGGGGAATATAGCCCAGAAGAGTGACCATACAGTGCGATGTATAGCATACAAGCACAAGTACAAATGCACACTGCAGCCCATGCAATACAAGCAGCATAGAAAAAAACCTGTGCCCCAGCACCCTTGGTTTTCTGCTGCTGTAGTCTAGCCATTCCAGGAGAATATAGCTAAGACTAGCGACTGTACAGTGCAGTGTATAGCATACAAGCATAAACACAAATGAACACTTCAGTACGTGCAATACAAGCAGCATAGAAAGCCTGTGCCTTAGCACACCTGCTTTCCTGCTGCTGATGTGTCGCTCTCCAAGCGGGCATATAGCGACCTATGCAGTTAAAATACACATGTACACACTGCAGTATATATTGGGGTCAGCACTATGTGTGCCGCTTACCGCCCGCCTATAAGCGGGTGTATGGTCGCCATAGTCCTGCCTGGTTGCCGAAAGTCCGAGCTCGGACTGCGGTAATGGCTGCCGGCGTCTTCCCCAGCTCGTGTGAGGAGGGGCGGGCCGTGGGCGTGCCCCAAGTCAGAGCGGGAATCCGGCGTCCGACAGTGTGCAGTGAGAGGGCTGGAGCATGTAAATAAGGCTCCAGCCCTCGGCGCTGCTGATTGCTCAGCGCCTGTCCCCTTCCCTGAGTGACAGGGAGGGGGGCGGGAACGAAGCGGCACTAGGCCGCAGAAGCCGGGGACTGGATTTGTAAGCGCCGCCGCCGTAAAAGCGCGGTCGGCGCCCAGTCCCCGGCGGACTACAAGTCCCAGCCGCGCCGCCGCTCCCGGAGCGTCCGGCGCGGTAGTTCCCAATACACAAAGTCACTCAGCAAAGCTGCAGTGACTGTAACCCTTTACTGTCCCCGGCGCACTAGCACACCCAGCAAGTCTGGAGTGTGCTGTGCCTGTCTGTGCGGGGACACAGAGTACCTGAACGTTGCAGGGCCTTGTCCCTGAACGGTACTCCAGCTCCGTATCCAGCAGGTTCAAATGGGTCTGTGGATGGAGCCCGGCGTCAGAGCTTTGAGGCCGGCAGGATCCCACTTCCTCAGAGCCCCTCAGGGGGATGTGGAAGGAAAGCAGCATGTGGGCTCCAGCCTCCGTACCAGCAATAGGTACCTCAACCTTACAACACCATCAACGGGTGAGAAGGGAGCATGCTGGGGGCCCTATATGGGCCCTCTTTTCTTCCATCCGAAATAGTCAGCAGCTACTGCTGACTAAAATCTGTGGAGCTATGCATGGATGTCTGACCTCCTTCGCACAAAGCTTGAAAACTGGAGAACCCGTGATACCACGGGGGGGTATAGCCAGAAGGGGAGGGGCCTTGCACTTTTTAGTGTAGTGCTTTGTGTGGCCTCCGGAGGCAGTAGCTATACCCCAATCGTCTGGGTCTCCCAATAGAGCGCTGAAGAAATTCAGCAGACTTGACTTTTTTTTAAAAAAAATTGCTACTGGATCTTAAATAACAGATAATTACTTGACATGTGAACAGGGCCTAAACTGGCTTGTTAGCAAACCTATTGCCAGTCACTTTAACGCTGACCGTAAGGCTAGGGCCCCACTTTACGTTTCCACGTGCGGTTCAGGTGTGTTTTTTTTTGTTTTTTTTTTTTTTTTTTTTTTCCTCCCCCCGACTCCACTTTGCGTTTCTAAACGCATCTGTGAATTTGCATATTTTGTGGCAAAAACCATGCGTTCAAAGAAGCAACAGGTCAATTGTTTTTGCAATTTTCGGTCAGTTTTGCTAACATTGAAGTCAATGAGAAATGGCAAAAACCAACAATCCTCCAAATTCATGTGTTTTACCTGCTTTTTTTTGGTGCAGAAAACATGCTTTTTGGACATCAAAATAATGATTTCAGATGTCCCTTTACACACACACACCTAGTCCGACCAATAAAATTAACAAAAAATAGCATTTTAATAATTTTTATAAATATCGAATTACCGCAATAATTTAATGATATAAATATATTTCCATTATTTTACTTTGAAATATAGATTTGTTTAACTTTTTTCCTTTTCATTTTTGAATGCTTAAACTTTTTATTTAGCTGTGTCTTGATGTTCAAAACGCATCTTTCAAAACGCAAGTGGAAAAGCATGTAAAAAGCGCTTAAAACGCAGTAAATACGCATGCATTCTCAGCGCTAAATTTCAGAAAAAGGCAACTTTGGCTAAATCAAGTCAAAAACGTGCGTTCTAAATTGCAAGTAGGAGAACGCAAAGTGGGGCCCTAGCCTGTGTCCACGGTAGAATGTTGCTGCGGATTTTTCTGCATGAAATTTTGGTGCGGATTTTTTTTTTTTTTTTCCCCCCCAATTCTGAAGCCAAAATCCGCAACAATAATTGACATGTTGCAGATTTTTCCAGATCAAAATCCGCACCAAATCCGCCGCAGAAAAATCCGCAGCATGGGCACAGCATTTCCAAAAAGCCATAGAAATGGCTGGGAAGTGCCGCTGCAGATTTTCGGGAAATCCGCGGCTTTTCCGCGAGAAATCCGCGGCAAAATCCGCGCATTTTCCGCAGCGTGGGCACATAGCCTAACACAAAGGTTGTTGTATTGCATATTCCAGGAATCATCTCTTGAAAGCAAAGCTCCAGTTTTCTCCAGAGACTAAACCAGCAAGGGAGGTAATTTTCCACTTGCATCAGGCTGTCACTATACTCCATTGTTTCCAATAGAGACCGTATCTTCCCCAGAGTTTACTAAAGAAAAACCCCATGGCAGTAAATAAAGCTGTTCCTTTCCAACTATCCTTCATTCTTCTCTGATCAGTGTTTTCTCTGCTGCAGTTATACAGAGCTCATGAATATGCTGGACTACCTGCAGCACACCAAGTAGTCCTCTAATGATCTCCTGCTGATTTAAATAGTGATTTTTATCTACAGCAAGTGACCCCTCACTGGAATCAGGATCTCTACCCCTACATTATGCTGTTCTCAGATTAGGTGACAGATTCCCTTTAAGTTGTGTGGTTTCATATGCATGTTGATGGGACATGGGACAGTATTGGCGTATCTTCCTGCAACCGCAGAAATGCAGTTAAAATGTGGAAATGACCTGATGGTGCAGGAGATTATGTGCTGTGTTTAATGACTGCAGCGCTTTAACCTGCTCTGGTTACTAATAGGATTTAGTGATCATCCCTGTACAACAGTTTAAATCCAGTCAGTGCTCCTGGTGTGATACAGAAAACCTTTTTAAGGTTTCCCCAGGCCCAATGTTTTCAAGGGTTCACCTTCCTCCAACAGCAGCCCCATTTCTCCTTCCCTCTCCCCCCAAATAGGCATTAATGAAGAGTATTGCACATGCTGATTTATGCCTAACGTGTGAAATGACCCAAGCGTGATCTGGTAAGTACCAAAATGTGTATTAGAAAAAAACAAAACACAACAAAACACCCTCACCTTACTGGCCATATGGTCTGCACTGTGTGAATGACTTTACTGGCTCTCAATTTACTTGTGTAACACCCATGGTACAAGGGGTTAACTTTTACTCATCGCCGGGACGGTGATGTCTGGTCTGGATATGTCATGGGTGGCCCTGCCCGGCTTCGTGGCCCCGAGGCATACAATAAAAGGGATTGATGATGGCAATGGTTTGTCTCGTGATGCCACCTGTGGTACGCAGCCAGAGATTAGCCGCTGCCGCTGTCCTCCGGAGCGGTTGGTTATAGCAGCAAAGATGGTTCTGCTACCTATAGGTGGAGCGGGCCCCAGAGAGGATGATGGGGGGGGTTTGTGGTAATAGCAGTTGGCGCCGAAACTGGCAAGGACAGGCAGACAGTCTCTGCGGTTTCAAAGTTTCTTTACTCACAGTCCCGGTTGCCACTCCCGGAGTACCGGTCTCTGCTGTGCTGGGCCCCAGCTGAGCCAAAGCAATTCGAGATCCCCGCCGTTACCACTGTGAGTCCTTTCTGGTCAGGGTCCCTCCAATCCTGGTGTATGTGGAGCAGGCTGTGGGTGTGTTTCCTGCATTCTTCGCAGACCCTGGAATACCATGTAGCTGTAGAGAACCCGGGCTGAGCTACCTGCTCCAAGCCGCGGGCGGGTCCTATGACGCTCCCAGAAGTAAAAGAAGATTGGACCAAGGTCCTGTGTCCCTCACCCCAAGCTGTGCCCGGGGTTGACTGCCTATGTATGAAGATGCTCCTTCTTTTTCCCCAAGTGGTGTCCACCTCTCAGGTGGTTGTCTTAGTGACCGGGAAAGTCCCATGCTTCGTGATGGCCACCCCCCCCCCCCTCTGCAGTGGTCAAATTATAAAAAGTCGATTAGTTTTATAGTTAAAAACTACCGTACCTGCCTCAATTCTATGTTGATTAATTTGCTAGGTTAACTCTAAGATCTGATGTGTCCTATTGTAGTTGGAAAAAGACATTAGCAGCAGGTCCTTTAGGAATCTGTCAGTAAAATAATCCTCCTAAGCCATCTACAGTATATGGAGGCACGTAGGTCGTAGAAAGCTGACTAACAGGACACCTTAATGTCTGTGCTACGATGTAATGCTACTCAGTGTGGTTTTCATAAATCAGACTTGGTTTTCCAGCACATCTCAATATTGGATAAAGATCTTGAAGTTTGGAGACAAGCCATCACCTTAGGATTTGTCTTGCTTCTCAAACCATTCTTGAGCTATTTTGTTTGCAGGGCCATGATCCTTCTATAAGAAGCAATACCATTATGGAATCTTGCTGGTATAAAGAAAAACAAAGTGTGTATTATGGGTTTGTACACGGTTCGGTAGGTGCCACATCCGCCGGTCAGGCCCCAAAGTTTCCCAGCAGACCATTGTTCTATCAGTGCCTCAAACGGCTTGTCTTATCAAAGTGCCTCCTGATGCCACCTCTTCCCTCGGGAAGTGATGTACACGCATTGGACCATCCACCAAGACCAGCTGTCCACACCAAATGTCCTTTTTCCACTGCTTTGTGGTCCCATTGTACACACCATGACAAGTCTGTGGCTATACAGTAAGTTGGATGCTTTTTGTGATCTGACTCTCTTCTATCCTAAAGGCCGCTTTACACGCTGCGATATCGTGACCGATATCGCTAGCGTGGGTACCCGCCCCCATCGGTTGTGCGACATGGGCAAATCGCTGCCCGTAGCGCACAACATCGCCCAGACCCATCACACTACTTACCTGCCCTGCGACGTCGCTGTGACCGGCGAACCGCCTCCTTTCTAAGGGGGCGGTTCGGTCAGCGTCACAGCAGCGTCACTGAACCGCCGCCCAATAGAAGCGGAGGGGCGGAGATGAGTGGGACGAACATTCCGCCCACCTACTTCCTTCCGCATTGCGGGCGGGAGGCAGGTAAGGAGAGGTTCCTCGTTCCTGCGGGGTCACACGTACCGATGTGTGCTGCCGCAGGAACGACTAACAACATTGTTACTGCTGCAGCAACGATATTCGAGAATAGACCCCCATGTCACCTATGAGCGATTTTGCGACGATGCAAAATCGCTCAAAAGGTGTCACACGCAACGGCATCGCTAAAGCGACCGGATGTGCGTCACCAATTCCGTGACCCCCAACGAGATCGCTTGAGCGATGTCGCAACGTGTAACGCGGCCTTTAGTCAACAACTTTCAACAATTTATCACTGCTCTATGGGAACAGACCGGATGAACAAGTGCTTGTGCTTCATGCCCTCGCTAAGTCTTGGGCATCTCTTGGCTGGTTCCTCATCTTTTCCTTCTTCTTGGACCACTTTTGGCTGGCACTAATCACTGCCAACTAGGAGGACTCCACCAGATCTGCCAATTTAGAGATCCTCAAACCCAGTGATCTACACCTCACAATTTGGGGCTTGTCAAAACATCTCAGAACCTCAGACATGTAATATGGGATACAAAGAATAAAGCAAATAAAGGATTCTTCAAATAATGGAGGTTTTCTCACTACTGTTGGGGTAAAGTTTGGTGCCTTCTATAAGGTGCCATATGGTGGTGCCCAGTATACAAATCTTAGGGGCCAGTAAGACTAACAAATAACGACAACACGGCAGATCACTTATTTTACCATTCTAGTGGAAAGAGGGGAAGAATTGTGAAGTGCGGCGAATTAGTGAAAGTAACAATTCTTTTTTTAATTTATTTTAGCTTTTATTTTAATCATTGTACTGAAAATTACCTGGCAAAATAATTCTCTGGGTCATTATTATAGTGGCACCAAAGTTGTATTTCATTTTGTCATAGCTAGGAGGCCAAAAAAAAAAAAGAAATCAGATTTTTTTTTTTTTACACAAAGACAAATCTCCATTAAATTTGTTTATTTGCTAAGATTCATGATTTTTTTTCCGCCAATGGTGCTGTAAGCCGGAGGGCATGCGTGGTAAGGTGATGTTTTTACAGATACCATTTTTAGGCATGGATGCCATTTTGAATGCTATAATCTCCTTTTTTCTAGGTAGGTGCCTGCTCCTTAGGCTATGTTCGCACGTTGCGTTTTTTCCCGCGTTTCTGCAGCGTTTTTGCGCTAAAACGCATGCGTTTTTGATTTCCAGCAAAGTCTATGGGAAAAGCAGAAATCCTGTCTGCACTTTGCTTTTTTTCTGCAGCGTTTAATTTGCATATTTGTGGTCAAAAACCATGCTGAAAAAGAAGCAGCATGTCAGTTGTTTTTGCCATTTCTGCAGCGTTTCCTTAACATTGGAGTCAATGAGAAATGGCAAAACGCAACCAAAATCACAATTCCTGCATTTTTCATGCTTTTTACCTGCTTTTCCACTGCGTTTTTGGCTCCAAAAACGCATGCTTTTCTGGACAAAATTTAATGGGTTCTAATGTTCCTTTACACACACACACACAATAACCGAAAATTTAAATGTTAAAAAATTAGAAACTTCACCTATTTTTCTGTTAAAATGTGCATAACCACTATTTTCTCATTAAAAATGATAATTTCCCATATAGTTTTATTAAAAGTTAATTTTATACTTTTTTTCTCTTTTTTCATTCTTTTTGACTAATTCAACTTTATTTCTCAGTGTCTTGATCTCAAAAACGCATCTGCAGAAACGCAAGTGAAAACGCAGGTAAAAAGCGCTAAAAACGCACTAAAAACGCATGCGTTTTTAGCGCTAAAAAATGGTCAAAAGCCATTTGGTCAAAAACCAAGGGAAGGAAAACGTGCAGAATAAACTGCAGGTACACCGACGCAACGTGCGGACATAGCCTTATACCCGTTCTTTAAGTGCTATTATAGCACATTATGAAGAGTTTAATTGCAGCAAAAGTTGAAGAGGCGCACCCTCCTCTCCATCCAAACAAGGGGACCCCCTTAAATAAAAGCCACAATACTGTGATTTTAGCAGCCATAGCAAATAAACTTTAAAAATAGTCAACTTCTGCTGCTTGTAAATATTTTGATACATAAGTCAATAGTGGCTTCTCATTTTTTGGGTCCTTCAGGTAGAAATGTCCCCCTGGCATCATGTGAATACTGAAGTCTCCACTTGTGAGCTCCTTCCAAGCTGTAAGAACAAATAAAAGAAGCAAAGAATAAGCAAGATCATAAATTACAGTTTAGTATTCCAGGTTTCTGATCCCAAAACAGCGCCATCTCTTTCTACAGGCCGTGCCTGGTATTTCAGGCATTTACTTTAAAGGGAACCAATCACCAGGATTTTCGTATAAAAGCTAAAGCCAGTGCTGTACTGGCACTAATCAGGCTGATTCTATACATACCTTTAGGGGTACTTTGCACGTTGCAACATCGCACCTGCGATATCGTCAGGGTCAAATCGAAAGTGACGCACATCCGGCGCCGGTAACGATGTTGCAACGTGTAAAGCCTAGGAGAGAAGATGAACGAGCGTGAAAGTCAAAAATCGGTGATCTGTGTCACGTCTTTCATTTCCATAATGTCGGTGCATCCGCAGGTACAATGTTGTTCCTTGTTCCTGCGGCAGCGCACATCGCTGTGTGTGAAGCCGCAGGAGTGAGGAACATCTCCTACCTGCGTCCCGACGGCTATGCGGAACGAAGGAGGTGGGCGGGATGTTTACGTCCTGCTCATCTTCGCCCCTCCACTTCTATTAGCCGCCTGCCGTGTGACGCCGCACGACCCGCCCCCCTTAGGAAGGAGGCGGGTCGCCGGCCAGAGAGACGTCGCAGGGCAGGTAAATCCGTGTGAAGCTGCCGTAGCGATAATGTTCGCTACGGCAGCTATCACAAGATATCGCATGTGCGATGGGGGCGGGTACTATCGTGCTTGGCATCGCTAGCGATGTCGCAGTGTGCAAAGTACCCCTTAGTGGTCAGCTAGGATGTTTACTTCCTTGGGTTTCAAAACCTAAAGTTTATAAAATCGGCAGCTACTTGAGTGACAGAAGCTGAGGATCAGATAATATCTGGGAGGGGGGGGTACTCATAGTTATCCCCTCCCTCTGTTAATGAGCATAAGAATGATGCAATTGATTTAACCTGTATGAGGTCCTACCCATGCGACCAGAAGGGGCGGGGCCTCAGCCAACAAAGCTGATACCACGTAACAACATTTTTCTGTTGGCTGAGGCCCCGCCCCTTCTGGTCACATGGGTATGACCTCACGCAGGTCTTGCTATAAAATAAAATGTTTGAATTGAAAGCAGAAAAGGGAGTGATTCAAACATTTTATAGCAGGACCTGTGCTGATGTCATACCCATGTGACCAGAAGGGGCAGGGCCTCAGCCAACAGAAAAATGTTGCTTCGTGATATCAGCTTTGTTGGCCGAGGCCCCGCCCCTTCTGGTTACATGGGTATGACCTCACACAGGTCCTGCTATAAAATAAATGTTTGAATCACTCCCTTTTATGCCTTCAAGTTTTAAAAAAATGAAAATTAAATAAAAATCCAAACATATTTGGTATTGCCTCATCTGTAGCATTCACTACTATGAAAATATATATTGAATTAACCCTTAAGAGTAAACTGCCTAAAATCCTAAAAAAAACATCGAAACATTAGAACTGCCATTTTTTTTTATCATTGCACCTACCACAAATAGAATAAAAAGCAAGCAGAAAGTTATCAGATAGAAAAATGTTATGGGTTTCAGAAAATGGTGAGACAATCCAATATTTATTTTTTTTTTTTTACAAATTTCAGATTTATTTTTTAACTATTAAAATAAATTAAAAAAAAAAAAAAATATGGTATTGTCAATCATACTGATCTAGCAAATCATAATGGCAGGTCATGCTTACCGCATGCCAAATGCAATAAAAGAAGGGAATTTTGTTACTTACCGTAAATTCCTTTTCTTCTAGCTCCAATTGGGAGACCCAGACGATTGGGGTGTATAGCTACTGCCTCCGGAGGCCACACAAAGTATTACACTAAAAAGTGTAAGGCCCCTCCCCTTCTGGCTATACACCCCCCGTGGGATCACGGGCTGCTCAGTTTTAGTGCTAAAGCAAGAAGGAGGAAAGCCAATAACTGGTTTAAACAAATTCAATCCGAAGGAACCTCGGAGAACTGAAACCGTTCAACATGAACAACATGTATACCCGAAAAAAACAAAAATCCCGAAGGAAACAGGGCGGGTGCTGGGTCTCCCAATTGGAGCTAGAAGAAAAGGAATTTACGGTAAGTAACAAAATTCCCTTCTTCTTCGGCGCTCCATTGGGAGACCCAGACGATTGGGACGTCCAAAAGCAGTCCCTGGGTGGGTAAATTAATACCTCAAGATACCGCTGCAAAACAGCCCTCCTCTACGAGGAGGCAACTGCCGCCTGCAGGACTCTTCTACCTAGGCTGGCGTCCGCCGCCGCGTAGGTATGCACCTGATAATGTTTGGTGAAAGTGTGCAGACTCGACCAGGTAGCTGCCTGGCACACCTGTTGAGCCGTAGCCTGGTGTCGTAACGCCCAGGACGCACCCACGGCTCTGGTAGAATGGGCCTTCAGCCCTGATGGAACCGGAAGCCCAGCAGAACGGTAGGCTTCAAGAATTGGCTCCTTGATCCATCGAGCCAGGGTGGATTTGGAAGCCTGCGACCCTTTGCGCTTTCCAGCGACAAGGACAAAGAGTGCATCTGAGCGGCGCAGTGGCGCCGTGCGGGAAATGTAGATTCTGAGTGCTCTCACCAGATCTAACAAATGCAAATCCTTCTCATACCGATGAACCGGATGAGGACAAAAGGAAGGTAAGGAGATATCCTGATTGAGGTGAAAGGAGGATACCACCTTAGGGAGAAACTCCTGAATCGGGCGCAGCACCACCTTGTCCTGGTGAAACACCAGGAAGGGAGCTTTGGACGACAGCGCTGCCAGTTCGGACACCCTCCGAAGAGACGTAACCGCTACTAGAAAGGCCACTTTCTGTGAGAGTCGAGAAAGTGAAACATCCTTCAGAGGCTCGAAGGGCGGCTTCTGTAGAGCTATGAGAACCCTGTTCAGATCCCATGGATCTAACGGCCGTTTGTACGGCGGGACAATGTGACAAACCCCCTGCAGGAACGTGCGTACCTGAGGAAGTCGTGCTAGGCGCTTCTGAAAGAATACCGATAGCGCTGAGACTTGCCCTTTAAGGGAGCCGAGCGATAAGCCTTTTTCCAAACCAGATTGCAGAAAGGAAAGAAAGGTAGGCAATGCAAATGGCCAGGGGGACACTCCCTGAGCCGAGCACCAGGATAAGAAAATCTTCCACGTCCTGTGATAGATCTTAGCAGACGTGGGTTTCCTAGCTTGTCTCATGGTGGCAACGACCCCTTGAGACAACCCTGAAGACGCTAGGATCCAGGACTCAATGGCCACACAGTCAGGTTCAGGGCCGCAGAATTCAGGTGGAAAAACGGCCCTTGTGACAGTAAGTCTGGCCGGTCTGGTAGCGCCCACGGTTCGCCGACCGTGAGATGCCACAGGTCCGGGTACCACGACCTCCTCGGCCAGTCTGGGGCGACGAGGATGGCGCGGCGGCAATCGGATCTGATCTTGCGTAGCACTCTGGGCAAGAGTGCCAGAGGGGGAAACACATAGGGTAGCTGGAACTGCGACCAATCTTGCACTAAGGCGTCTGCCGCTAGAGCTCTTTGATCGCGAGACCGCGCCATGAAGGTTGGGACCTTGTTGTTGTGCCGAGACGCCATTAGGTCTACGTCCGGCATTCCCCAGCGGCGACAGATCTCCTGACGTCCATGCCCTGGCGACTGAGGAAGTCTGCTTCCCAATTGTCTACGCCCGGGATGTGAACTGCGGATATGGTGGAGGCCGTGGCTTCCACCCACATCAGAATCCGCCGGACTTCCTGGAAGGCTTGCCGGCTGCGTGTCCCGCCTTGGTGGTTGATGTATGCCACCGCTGTGGAGTTGTCCGACTGAACTCGGATCTGCTTGCCTTCCAGCCACTGCTGGAAGGCTAGTAGGGCTAGAGACACTGCCCTGATTTCCAGAACATTGATCTGAAGGGTGGACTCCTGCTGAGTCCAGGTACCCTGAGCCCTGTGGTGGAGAAAAACTGCTCCCCACCCTGACAGACTCGCATCTGTCGTGACCACCTCCCAGGATGGGGGTAGGAAGGACCTCCCCTGTGATAAAGAGGTGGGAAGAAGCCACCACTGAAGAGAGTCCTTGGCCGCCTGGGAAAGGGAGACTTTCTTGTCTAAGGACGTCGACTTCCCGTCCCATTGGCGGAGAATGTCCCATTGAAGCGGGCGCAGTGAAACTGCGCAAACGGGACTGCCTCCATTGCTGCCACCATCTTCCCTAGGAAGTGCATGAGGCGTCTTAAGGGGTGCGACTGGCCTTGAAGGAGAGAATGCACCCCCGTCTGTAGTGAACGCTGTTTGTCCATCGGAAGCTTCACTATCGCTAAGAGAGTATGAAACTCCATGCCAAGATACGTTAGTGATTGTGTCGGTGACAGACTTGACTTCGAAAAGTTGATGATCCACCCGAAAGTCTGGAGAGTCTCCAGCGCAACGTTCAGGCTGTGTTGGCATGCCTCCTGAGAGGGTGCCTTGACAAGTAGATCGTCCAGGTAAGGGATCACCGAGTGTCCCTGCGAGTGCAGGACTGCTACCACTGCTGCCATGACCTTGGTGAAAACCCGTGGGGCTGTCGCCAGACCGAATAGCAGGGCTACGAACTGAAAATGTTCGTCTTCTATCACGAAGCGTAGAAAACGCTGGTGTTCTGGCGCAATCGGCACGTGGAGATAGGCATCTTTGATGTCTATTGATGCCAAGAAATCTCCTTGAGACATTGAGGCAATGACGGAGCGGAGGGATTCCATCCGGAACCGTCTGGTTTTCACGTGCTTGTTGAGCAGTTTTAGGTCCAGAACAGGACGGAAAGAGCCGTCCTTTTTTGGTACCACAAAGAGATTGGAGTAAAAACCTTGACCTTGTTCCTGAAGGGGAACAGGGATCACCACTCCTTCTGCCCTTAGAGAGCCCACCGCCTGCAGAAGAGCATCGGCTCGGTCGGGATGTGGAACAGTTCTGAAGAACCGCGACAGAGGACGAGAACAGAACTCTATCTTGTACCCGTGGGACAAAATGTCTGTTACCCACCGGTCTTTGACCTGTGGCAGCCAAATGTCGCAAAAGCGGGAGAGCCTGCCACCGACCGAGGATGCGGAGGGAGGAGGCCGAAAGTCATGAGGTCGCCGCTTTGGAAGCGGTACCTCCGGCTGCTTTCTTTGGGCGTGAGAGAGCCCGCCAGGAATCTGAGTTCCTCTGCTCCTTCTGAGTCCCTTTGGACGAGGAGAATTGGCCCCTGCCCGAGCCTCGAAAGGATCGAAACCTCGACTGTCCCCTCCTCTGTTGAGGCTTGTTTGATCTAGGCTGAGGTAAGGAGGAATCCTTACCTTTGGACTGTTTAATGATTTCAGCCAATTGCTCACCAAACAGTCTGTCTCCAGATAATGGTAAACTGGTTAAGCATTTTTTGGAAGCAGAATCTGCTTTCCATTCCTTTAGCCACAAGGCTCTGCGTAACACCACAGAGTTGGCGGACGCCATTGAGGTACGGCTCGTAGAGTCCAGGACAGCATTGATAGCATAAGTTGCAAATGCAGACATCTGTGAAGTTAAGGACGCCACTTGCGGCACTGATGGACGTATGACAGAGTCCACCTGCGCCAGACCAGCTGAAATAGCTTGGAGCGCCCACACGGCTGCGAATGCTGGAGCAAACGACGCGCCGATAGCTTCGTAGACAGATTTCAACCAAAGGTCCATCTGCCTGTCATTGGCATCTTTAAGTGAAGCCCCATCTTCCACCGCAACTATGGATCTAGCCGCAAGCTTGGAGATTGGGGGATCCACCTTTGGACACTGGGTCCAGCGTTTGACCACGTCAGGGGGAAAGGGATAACGTGTATCCTTAAGACGTTTGGAGAAGCGCTTATCTGGATAAGCATTGTGTTTCTGGACTGCTTCTCTGAAGTCAGAGTGGTCCAGAAAAGAGCTCAATTTACGCTTAGGATACCTGAAATGGAATTTCTCCTGCTCTGCAGCTGCCTCCTCCGCTGGAGGAGCCGGGGGAGAAATATCCAACAGTTTATTGATGGCCGCTATAAGGTCATTTACCATGGCGTCACCATCAGGGGTATCCGGATTGAAAGCGGTCTCAGGGCTAGACTCCTGATTACCTGCCTCTGTCTCATCATACAGAGAATCTTCTCGCTGAGACCCTGACCGGCGTGATGACGCCGAGGGTCTCTCCCAGCGAGCTCGCTTAGGCTGCCTGGGACTGTCGTTCGAGTCCGAGCCTTCAGCCTGTGATGTTGGGGACCCCCTTGAAGCACGGATAAGTTCCAAGTGAGGGGGACCAAGGGCCAATGAATCAACAGTGCCCATGGTCTGAGTGACCGGCCTGGACTGCAAAGATTCCAGAATTTTTGTCATAGTAACAGACATCTTATCAGCAAAAACAGCAAACTCTGTCCCCGTCACCGGGGCAGGGATCACAGGCGTCTCTGCCTGGGCCACTACTAGCCTAGACTCCGGCTGACGAAGTGCCACAGGGACCGAACATTGCACACAATGGGGGTCAGTGGAGCCTGTCGGTAGATCAGCCCCACATGCAGTGCAAGCAGCATATAAAGTCTGTGCCTTGGCACCCTTGCTTTTTGCGGATGACATGCTGTTGTCTCCTCAGAGCAATCTAGGGTATAAAGCCAAGAAGCGACCTACAGTGCAATATATATATATATATTGGTACCTCCAAAAAGTACACAAAATAACACTGTGGCACTAGTGGGGTCAGCACATATGTGCTGCTTACCGCCCGCTTAAGAGCGGTTGTGTGGTCACCAGAATCCCCTGTCTGGGTCTCCCAGGGCTATGTCCGTTCTCCAGCCAGACTGCTTGCAGGAATGGCCGCCGGCGTCCTGTGAAGAGGGACGGCCCGTGGGCGTGTTCAGACCAAGAGCGGGAAACTGGCGTCCCACTGTGCCCAGTGAGAGGGCTGGAGTATGTAAATAAGACTCCAGCCCTCGGCGCTGATCATTGGATCGCGTCTCTCCCCTTCCCTGAATGACAGGGTTGGGGGCGGGAACGAACCGTAACTAGGCCGCAAAAGCCGGGGACTAGATTTATGAGCGCTGCCGTCGTAAAAGCACGGCCGGCGCGAAGTCCCCGGCGCACCACAGGTCTCAGCCGCGCCGCAGCTTTCAGTGGCAGTCGGCGCGGTAGTTCCCCACAATAATGCCACTCAGCAAAGCTGTAGTGCATATAACCCCAGCGCACAGCGCTACTGTCCCCGGCGCACTAGAACACCCAGCAACTCTGGCGTGTTCTGTGCCTGTCTGTAGGGGACACAGAGTACCTGAATGTTGCAGGGCCGTGTCCCTGATGGTACCCAGCTCCGTATCCAGCAGGATCTCCGGGTCTGTGGATGGAGCCCGGCCTCAGAGTCTGGAGGCCGGTAAGATCCCACTTCACCAGAGCCCTTCAGGGGGATGGGGAAGGAAAGCAGCATGTGGGCTCCAGCCTCCGTACCCGCAATGGGTACCTCAACCTTAACAAACACCCGACAAGAGTGGGGTGAGAAGGGAGCATGCTGGGGGCCCAAGTATGGGCCCTCTTTTCTTCCATCCGACATAGTCAGCAGCTACTGCTGACTAAACAGTGGAGCTATGCGTGAATGTCTGACCTCCTTCGCACAAAGCTTGAAAACTGAGCAGCCCATGATCCCACGGGGGGTGTATAGCCAGAAGGGGAGGGGCCTTACACTTTTTAGTGTAATGCTTTGTGTGGCCTCCGGAGGCAGTAGCTATACACCCCAATCGTCTGGGTCTCCCAATGGAGCGCCGAAGAAAAAAAAAAAAAAAAAAGGAAAAAACACAATGGCAGAATTGTCTAATTTTTTCTCTCTGATTTTTCAGCACATTATAGTAGAATGAATGGTGTCATTCAAAACTACAACTCGTCGCACAAAAATACAAGCCCCCATATGGCTATGTGAATAAAAAAAAAAAAATGTAAAGTGGAGGAAAAAAAGAAAGCGGGAAAAATATATATATTAAAAAAAAAAAAAAAAAAAAAAAAAAAAAGGCAAGAATAAAATAGTTGTGACGACTCCAGTTCAAAACATTAACCATGACATACAAAGCCATGCACAACCTGTCTCCTCCCTACATCTGTGACCTAGTCTCCCGGTACCTACCTGCACGTAACCACAGATCCTCACAAGATCTCCTTCTCTGCTCCTCTCTTATCTCCTCTTCCCACAATCGCGTACAAGATTTCTCCCGTGCCTCCCCCATACTCTGGAACGCTCTACCTCAGCATATCAGACTCTCCCCTACCGTGGAAAGCTTCAAGAGGAACCTCAAGACCCACCTCTTCCAACAAGCCTACAACCTACAATAGCCCTCAGTCCAGTACACCACTGCGCATCCAGCTCTGTCCTCACCTATTGTACCATCACCCATTCCCTGTAGACTGTGAGCCCTCGCGGGCAGGGTCCTCTCTCCTCCTATACCAGTCTGTTTTGTAATGTTAAGGATTGTTGTACGTATACCCTCTTTCACTTGTAAAGCTCCATGGAATTTATGGCGCTATAATAATAAATAATAATAATATAGGAATATAAATAACCACAAATGGAAACCTACCAGTCAGGTCGTGAGGAATGTCTTCTGTCCCATCAAAACATGTTAGTCCACATGAAAGTACAGGAGACGATGGCTTATTATACCTGCAGAGTGAAAAAAGACCAAATATACAGTGCCTACAAGTAGTATTCAACCCCCTGCAGATTTAGCAGGTTTACACATTCGGAATTAACTTGGCATTGTGACATTTGGACTGTAGATCAGCCTGGAAGTGTGAAATGCAGCAAAAAAGAATGTTATTTCTTTTTTTATTTTTTTTTTTTAAATTGTGAAAAGTTTATTCAGAGGGTCATTTATTATTCAACCCCTCAAACCACCAGAATTCTGTTTGGTTCCCCTAAAGTATTAAGAAGTATTTCAGGCACAAAGAACAATGAGCTTCACATGTTTGGATTAATTATCTCATTTTCCAGCCTTTTCTGACTAATTAAGACCCTCCCCAAACTTGTGAACAGCACTCATACTTGGTCAACATGGGAAAGACAAAGGAGCATTCCAAGGCCATCAGAGACAAGATCGTGGAGGGTCACAAGGCTGGCAAGGGGTACAAAACCCTTTCCAAGGAGTTGGGCCTACATGTCTCCACTGTTGGGAGCATCATCCGGAAGTGGAAGGCTTATGGAACTACTGTTAGCCTTCCACGGCCTGGACAGCCTTTGAAAGTTTCCACCCGTGCAGAGGCCAGGCTTGTCCGAAGAGTCAAGGCTAACCCAAGGACAACAAGGAAGGAGCTCCGGGAAGATCTCATGGCAGTGGGGACATTGGTTTCAGTCAATACCATAAGTAATGTACTCCACCGCAATGGTCTCCCTTCCAGACGAGCCCGTAAGGTACCTTTACTTTCAAAGCGTCATGACAAGGCTCGTCTACAGTTTGCTCATGATCACTTGGAGGACTCTGAGACAGACTGGTTCAAGGTTCTCTGGTCTGATGAGACCAAGATCGAGATCTTTAGTGCAAACCACACACGTGACGTTTGGAGACTGGATGGCACTGCATACGACCCCAAGAATACCATCCCTACAGTCAAGCATGGTGATGGCAGCATCATGCTAAGGGGCTGTTTCTCAGCCAAGGGGCCTGGCCATCTGGTCCGCATCCATGGGAAGATGGATAGCACGGCCTACCTGGAGATTTTGGCCAAGAACCTCCGCTCCTCCATCAAGGATCTTAAGATGGGTCGTCATTTCATCTTCCAACAAGACAACGACCCAAAAGCACACAGCCAAGAAAACCAAGGCCTGGTTCAAGAGGGAAAAAATCAAGGTGTTGCAGTGGCCTAGTCAGTCTCCTGACCTTAACCCAATTGAAAACTTGTGGAAGGAGCTCAAGATTAAAGTCCACATGAGACACCCAAAGAACCTAGATAACTTGGAGAAGATCTGCATGGAGGAGTGGGCCAAGATAACTCCAGAGACCTGTGCCGGCCTGATCAGGTCTTATAAAAGACGATTATTAGCTGTAATTGCAAACAAGGGTTATTCCACAAAATATTAAACCTAGGGGTTGAATAATAATTGACCCACACTTTTATGTTGAAAATGTATTAAAATTTAACTGAGCAACATAACTTGTTGGTTTGTAAGATTTATGCATCTGTTAATAAATCCTGCTCTTGTTTGAAGTTTGCAGGCTCTAACTTATTTGCATCTTATCAAACCTGCTAAATCTGCAGGGGGTTGAAGACTACTTGTAGGCACTGTATATATATTTTTTTTTCTCTATTTACAGCTGATAGGCAGACCTATGTGTTTCCATGGTTACAGAGCACCTCTTTCTGGCCCTAATCTACTTCTACTGGGTCAAGACTGTAGGATCTGACTACACGCATGATTTGACTGTAGTCTGTAACCATGGAAACACAAGTCTGTATAGGAACTGCGTAAGAAGAAGACAGCTGCTACATAAGGGAATTCCGGGGAAATGAGAAGAACTTACACAACGTTCTCGATGACTCTTAGATCAGCCTTCAGTGGCGGGAGGAAGAGCTGCATGGCCTCCTTGTTCTCCAGAATTTCGGCAGGTGTTCCCCCGGTTGTTGACATCCAGTTCAGAAATTCTTCATCGGACAGTTCTGATCTTTTTATGGCTAAGGTACGAGATTTTGACTAAAAGGTGCAAAAAAGTTTTTTTCTTAGGTCTTAGTATTTTTTTTATGTTTTTAAATCTGCCCCACTAGGTTCTCGGTCTTAAAGAAAAGAAAATTACAGTAGTGAGGGATGCGGAAAAGTAAATAATGTATATCCACCAGTCTAATGGGCAACTTTAAAGGGAATCGGTCACCACATTCTTCAAGTATAAACCAAAACTAACACCCTCAGCATCACCTGGGCTCCATTCCATAAAGGTGTTATATATATTATATATATATATATATATTATATATATATATATACACACACACACACACACACACACACACACACACACCCTTAATCTACCCATAAAACCCCCCAAATACTGTTTGAAAAACTGCCGCACTGTATGCAAATCTTTCGGTCTGGTCCAATGGGCGTCCTTGGTGCGGCTCTTGTCCCTTATCTTGGCGCTGATCGCCGTCCTCTTATGATTCACGTGGATGACACCTCCTGCGCTATCCACACAAATCTCACACCTGCGCAGAGCCATCATCGGCTCGCTCAGGCACACTTTGCTATGCCCTACTGTGAACAGAGCCGAATACATAAGTGCACATGCGCGAAACAGTGAGGTCTCTGCACAGGCCTTGTTTACAGTTACCGGACCGCTGCAGCCAGTCATAGCTATCAGCAATCGGGTGACCAAAGAACGAATGATCGATTCCTGCCCTGGAGCCACAGGGTTCACTTTGGAAGAGTAGACAGAATTTGAATTTTTTTTTTTTTTTTCACCCATCCATTACTTCCCATTTTGGGGTAAGTTGGACAACTCTTTTAACTTTTTTAAAAATATTGTTAAAAAGGAACATCTTTTTAAAATATATTTCGGCCTGACAGCCCCAAACCTTTAAGATCCCATTATATGACATCTAAGGGTATGTGCGTACACTGCAGACATTTTTTGCACCAAAATACATACCTTGTTGCCAAAAAAAAAACCAAAAAAAACCACACACCCCAAAAACTGCATGTGTTTTTGGTGTCGTTTTTTTTTAGTGAATTTAATGGCTGGGAGGGCTAAAAAACGTAGGGAAAAAAAAAAAAAAAGGACCAACAATTGACACGCTGCTTCTTTTTTCTACACCAATAACTGCAAGGAAAAAAGAAGCAACGAGCGCACAGCATTTTGATTTCTCTTAGGCTATGTGCGCACGTTGTGTTCTATTCCGCAGCGTGTAAGTCACTGCATGTGCGTCTCAGAATGCAGCCGAAAAGCTGCATTCTGAGACGCATTGTTACTGCAGAATTCCTGCTGAATTCATGCGTTCTGGATACTTGCTCTGCCATAGACAGAGTGGGAAAAGCATCCAGAACGCACATTTTTTGACAGTGCGGTCCCACTTGGCTCTGCAGCATCCCCATAGACTTGCAGCAGAGCCGAGTGGGACCGCAGTGTCAAAAAGAGCATGGCTGGCTGTGAGACAGAGCCGCACGATCAGAATGAACTCGGATGAACTTCACCTGACTTCATTGTGAAGTTGTGCGCGTGTGCCATGACTTGATTTGCGATCACAGGTGAAGGACTCACCGGTGACCGCAAATCCCCTAAATGACTGAAGTGAGCCGCGTGATCAGCAGTGCTTACCCGCGACCAGCTCGAGTCCTCCACCCGAGACCTGTGGCCGCGGGTAACCTAAGTGATGTCTCCGCTGACAGTGCGACTCACTTCAGTTTGTGTGGAGCTGATAGGAGCGGCGGTGTTCTACCGCCGCTCCTGTCAGCTTCATGTAGCAGAGCTGGATGCATCGTGGGACCTCGTGAGGATTACGCCACACCTGGAGGGGTGTTTGGAAATTTTAATAAAGTGGTGAAAAAGGGTGTTTTTTTGTCTTTTATTTCAAATAAAGGATTTTTTTGGGTGTATGTTTATTTACTTTCACTTACAGGTTAATCATTGGGGGTGTCTCATAGACGCCTGCAATGATTAAACGTAGGACTTAGTGGCAGCTATGGGCTGCCATTAACTACTTATTACCCAGATTGCCACCGCAGCAGGGCAATTCTGGATGAGCCGGGTAGAGTCCGGGACTGGCGCATCTAATCAATGCAGCAATTCTGGGCGGCTGCTGGCTGATATGTTTAGGTTGCGGGGCTCCCCATAACGTGGGGCTCCCCATCCTGAGAACACCAGCCTTCAGCCGTGTGGCTTTATCTTGGCTGGTATCAAAATTGGGGAGGACCGCCCGCTGTTTTTTTTTTAATTATTTATTTTACTGCACTACATAGACCCGCCCACCGGCGACTTGGATTGGTTGCAGTGAGACAGCTCTCCCTCAGCATGGGGGTGCATCTGAATGCAACCAATCATAGGCGCCGGTGGGCGGGGGAAGCAGTGAATATGAGATGGAATAATGAGCGGCCGTCATTTTCAAAAGCTGGAGAAGCCGCCGCAGTGTGACAGCCGTGCAGCGCCGCGCTGGTGATCGGTCAGTGATCAGGGAGTATGAGAGGGGGGGGGGGCGGAGGGATAGATCGACAGAGACCGAAAATCAAAACATCGCTGTGCTTTATGTTCACTTTATGGGGCTCTTTTTCAGGCGGATTCTAGGCGGAATTCGCCTGAAAAAGACGTTGTGTGCACTTAGCTTACATAGATTTTGTTGTATTCCTACGGGGATCCATTCAAACATATTTTATATTGACTTACAGGGGCGTATCATTCATACTGGCAGCCCATGCAGCCACTATGGGGCCCGTGAGAAGAAGGGCCCGGCGTCAAATGACATCAGACCCCTCCATCACCCATCACAATTTCAACAGAATCTGTATCCCTAGGATGTAGATATAGTTGAAAGCAATCAGGGTCTGTCAGGAGCAAGGACCACCAGAGGATCCTCTGGCTGGCCTGGAGTCAGAAGGATTCACCTCCAAAAAACAACCCATGACACTGTGCGATGCCTGCACTATGTCCGGCTCGCTGAGGACACCCTGGTGTTTGCTCTATTAGTCTGGATAATCCATCTAATTTTTTTTGTCAAGTGTGCATCTTGTGGAGCATTCCAGTATTTGACTGGGGCCCCCTGACTGCTGTGCCCCGTAATAAGGGGTTAATCTGGTCGTCCCATGTAATTTTCTGCCTCCTCCCAGTTTGTGGCAGCCAATAATTCTTCTCTCCTCCTCCTCCTGCTTCCCCCTTTATAATCTCAATCCCTTCTTTTTCCGGTCTCTCCCCACTCTGTGGGACCCGGAGGCAGCTGTCCCCGCTGTGCGCCTGGAGAGAGTGAGTACGGCAGTCGCTCTAACCGCTGCCATCCCAGACTATCAGGAGGGATGGGGATGCATGGCTGTCATCAGATCTCTGGCCAGTGTCCCGTCCCTCCTGATGGTTAAGCCCCTGCCCCTGCTCACAGCCATGCCAGCAGGAGGTCAGCCTGCCTGCATCTAAGGCCCAGTGGAGGCCAGGGCTGTGGAGTCGGAGTCGGAGTCGTGGAGTCGGAGTCGGAGCTCATTTTGGTGGAGTCGGAGTCGGAGTCGGTATAAAATGCACCGACTCCGACTCCTAAAATATATAATAAATTGGGGACAGGAGTGCAATGCAGAATGTGCTGAATATTTTACTAAATAACAACATTTAGTATAATGCTTATATTTAAGTGAAAAATTTATTGTAGTACAATGTGAACATCAGACATTTAATTGTTTTTATGATACAATAATCAAGATATTTGGATAGAACATAAAATATTTATTGGAATACAACTTTAGAACACAAAAAAACTAAATTGTAAATATGTAATATATATAATATATATATATATACAGTGTATATACACACACACAAGATATATATGTAATCTACTGTATATTACATAGTGTATTACATATTTACAATTTATTACAGTTTTTTGTGTTCTAAAGTTGTATTCCAATAAATATATTTTATGTTCTATCCAAATATCTTGATTATTGTATCATAAAAATTATTAAATGTCTGATGTTCACATACACATATTCATGTACTACAATAAATTTTTCACCTAACTATAAGCAATATATGTAGGAGTCAGAGTCAGAGTCAGAGTCAGAGTCAGAGTCAGAGTCAGAGTCAGAGTCAGAGTCAGAGTCAGAGTCAGAGTCAGAGTCAGAGTCAGAGTCAGAGTCAGAGTCAGAGTCGGAGCCGGAGTCGGAGTCGGAGCCGGAGTCGGTGCAAGAGAATTTGAGGAGTCGGAGTCGGAGTCGAAGGTTTGGCTTACCGACTCCACAGCCCTGGTGGAGGCAGCGTGCACCTCCTCACTCACCTCCCCCCTCCTCCCTCCCAGCCTTGATGGTCTGTCCCTGGCTGCTCCTCTGTCACAGAGAGCAGTAGCATCGCCCCCACCCTTTGTGCTATGCCCTAGTAACTGCACTGAACCCGTGGTTGGACTGTGTGGACGCTTCATTCTGGCCCCGCCCACCATCACTGAGCGATTGCCACGCCCCCTCTATACAGGGAGTGCATCGCTACTATTTTTAACTACCTGCACCCACCTTGTATGAGCTTCTTCCGGGTGGATGAGCCTGGAATGTATGGGCTCTTCCCAGGTGGTTAGTCCTAGAGTGTATGTGCTCCTTCCGGGTGTATAAGTCTGGAATGTATGGGCTCTTCCCAGGTGGTTAGTCCTAGAGTGTATGAGCTCCTTCCGGGTGGATGAGCCTGGAATGTATGGGCTCTTCCCAGGTGGTTAGCCCTGGAGTGTATGGGCTCCTTTCAGGTGGTGGATGTGGCTGGTTTGGTTGATGGACATGGATATTTCCTCGTGTCCACTATAATAATTCCCACCCTCCTACCCCCATTATAGTGTATATGTAACAAATAAATAGAACATTTACAAAAAAAAAAAAAAAAAAAAGTTTATTCCCTCTGGAAATGTTGGGTGCCATGGAGCCCACACATTGTAGAATCTATCCCACCTATATCCCGCCCCCACTATCAAACCCACCCTGCAGCGTTAGTAGCCTCTATAATGGGCGAGCGCAGCGCCTCATTCAGTGGGGTCCATGCTCTGCATAATAGTAAACACACGTGATGTGCATGTTCCCCTTCTCCGCAGCTATAAAACCGCTGCATTTCTGCTTCTGCCCCCCACCCCATTATTAACCCCTAAACTGCATGTGCTGCCTCCTGCTGCCATGGCTCTTTCTTTAACCCCCCCCCCCCCGCCCCCTCCTTGGTCCTTGAGCATGCGGGTGCTGGATCCCCGACATGGCGGTGCTGCCATTACAGCTGTGGTACCCGCTCCGCACGGTGACACTCCTCGGTATCAGTCACTGCTGGCCGGCCTGTAATAGCCGGAGCAGTTGTTTGCATTACCACAGGCCTTCAGGAAGGAGTCATCGCTCAAGACGTTTGCTACGGCGTTCACCTTCATTGTCTGAAGAATCCCTAATCATTGGCAAGGCCCCACAGAAGGGCATGTTACAGGTCCTCCCGCCGACCCTCCAGCATCTGTCTGGGCCAGCCGGACTCTCCTGGTTCCTCCTGACAGCGGTGAGTACCCTTGGGTTGATTAGTCTTCCATGATCCCAGTTTATAATAATAGTAATAATAACAACTATAATGATGTCAGTAAAAAAAAAAAAAAAATGCTTTAGTTAACTAGATCCCCAGGAATTAAGTGTACACTAACCCCTGCTAGTAACCGCGGTATCCTAAAAGAACCCGCAGATGAAGAAAGGAAGGGAAAAAAAAAAAAAGCATTTCCAGTTCAGGGTTGCACTATGGCTAGTTATATAGGCTGTCGTACAGCGGTTTGGTGTGAGGGTTATAGCAGGTAGGCATCCACCAATTAAAGTGCAATGGATGAGAACATGGCGTCAAGTATTTGATCCCTGCGCGTTTCTCAGAGAGACGCTAAGTTACCGGGTTGCCATTTGCTTTTGGGGGTTTGCCCATGATGCTTTACTTGTTCTCCCATACTGGGGTCTCTGGATCCATCCCCGCTCAGGGTCAGTTTGTGTTAGGACACCCCTCTGCTGCCCCCTATCGCCAGGTCACCTACCTAATTATTATTAACCATTCATTAGTAGATGATGTCGCGGCTATCTGCATCCATGTGTTCAGCCTTAACCATGGTGTTTCTAATAATGTCTTACAAGAGTTCATTGTTAACCCCGATATATCCGATAATGACATTTACACAAGTGTGTTTTTGTATGTGTATATATAGAAATATATATTATACTGTAGCTATCAGATTCCATCTCCTCTCTCAGGTTTACATCAGTAACATGCATCATCACACATCGGGTCCCACACTGTCACCGTTTTTTCTGCATTTTTGGTTACTTTGCAGACTTTAATTTATGACACGCTCCTTCTTTGGGTTGTTTTATTCATGTTATTACATTCAGTCATTTTACTTCTTTTCTTTATGGTCATTAATTACGTGACGGGATCTTTTCATCATACGCCACCGTGATGATTTAATGCTTCTCAACTTTATTAACCACGTTTTGTTCCTTTTTTGTTTGGTCCAGTGTTCCTTATTTGGAGCCGCACCCTTTGTGATGGGTATTTGTTGATTTCGGGTAGTGATTCCCTCAGCGAGTGGGATTTTCCCTCTGTTTTTTTTTTTCCTTTTCAGACTTGGCCTTTTGTCGTGATTACGACATAGCTCAATGGTAGTGTGCAGGTTACAGATAGAGCTCTGGGTTCAGTCCCATTCGTGGACATTTTTACATTTCACCATCGTGGTATCCTATAAAAATATTGTATAATGCTACATCCTTTTATCCTATAATTGCCTTACTGCAGTCCCTGGGTTGGGATTTTATCTTTTCAATGTTGTCGGTTCTGTGCGTTGTGGGGTCTCGGGGTCTAGGGTTTGGATACTTCACCTAGAATTTCTGTGTTGTTCCCCATTGATACTACACTTGATACCACACCCGGACTTGTTTTTCGCTTTTGGTTGATAAACATGAGCGTTCCTATTCTTAAACCCCTTACCCTCCCCCGGTACATCGCCCGTTAGGTTATTGTTCTTTAGTGTTTGGTTTCCCCATACCCGTGAAGTATCGTTGCTTAAGCCCCTCCTTGCTTTCATTATACTCTGAAAGTTTTGCCCTAATGCCCGAGTGGATGAGATCCATTTCCATCAGGATGCGCTCGATTTATTGATGCTGGTGAAGTCCTTGGTGGCTCCACAACATGGTGAGCTTACGGTAAAACATGATGTGAGTGATATTCGTTTTCGATCACCGTTTCTTCATATGTTTACTATTAAGTGTTTTTCTTTTTTCACACCATCGAGCCTTTAGGTATTGGTTCTTGCGTTCCTTGTTTTCTATCCTTGGACCAATTTTCCCCTGTCCCTAGTTTCTACTGACCTTTCTTTTGCAATCAATGTTTCTCCATACATTCACTGTTAAGTGATTGCTTCCAAAAGTAGTAAGAACTAATAAAAAAAAAAAAGTCCAAATGAGCGTAATCTAGGTTTCCACTAGTTTTATTTATTTTCGCCAGTCCATGTAATGGTTGGCAGCTGTTTTTTTTTTTTTTACGAATATATACATATACAGTGTTTTTCAGTATTTCCTTATTGTATAGGTGATGGAATTATTAAGATGAAATCAGACATTGCCAAAGGTTCTCTCTACAGGATATCCTCAATCATGTACAGGTGCCTTGAAATGACTTCTAGACTGATCTTACTGTATTGTCTATTTCAGTTATACAATTTCATTTATGTCAAAAAAAAAAGAGAAAAAAAAAAACAAACAAAAAAAAACAAAAAAAAAAAAAGTACTTTCTTGCATTACTAAAGGCTGTGATTTAATTGCGAAGGATATACTGTATTGGGTAGTCCTGCACATTTGCACACCAGATACGATGCAGGGTGCTGACTATACATCAATTTCAACAAAAATTAGGAAATAAGGCCATAATGAGAAAAAGAAATAAAAATGATTGGAATGGTCAAACTAAAAAAAAAAAAAAAAATAATTAGCTCTTAAAAATAGGTAGGTGCTACTTCTGGTAGGTGTGGTTAAGCGCCTTTACGCTGCTTTTGCATACTGGGAGATTTGCAGTGTCCCGATCATGGGAGGAGAAGTGAAATAATACAATTTTGTTCCCCAGAACAAGTCCTGGTGATCTTTGTTATGATACCGTAGGTTTTGCAGTTGGTCTTTTCAATTCAGATTCCAAGGTCAAATCACAGAGCCTTTATGTACTGATTGTTTCCTCAGGTATATTAGACCAGTTTATTGCTTTGGTAACAATTTTCTCTTTTTCAGATGGTGTCAGATCCGTGCTATGGATTTTTTGGCTGCTCACCATGAGCAGCCCGGAGAATGGAGAGCTATGCAGGTGGAAGTGGACGTTCATTGGAGAGGCATCAGAAACCGGTTTTGGCAGTAACGATCTGCCAAAAGAGTTATGATCTTACTGGACGCATTTTTACATGTTACTTTTTGGGATGACCTCTGCCTCTTCCTCGTAGATTCTCACTATGACAAGTTCCAGGTTGATTTAGGAGCTACTACTGGTTTAGTCAGGTCATTTCTCGTGATCTTGTATTGATTTAGTCAAAGGTCATTCATCGCGTGGTATGACAGGGCGGCTATTGATGGATTGTTGGGTACACTTCATGCTGGAGTGCCACGTTTTATTTGAGGCGTACGATTCAGAGCTTCTGTTTCCCACTGGTATACGTTTAACATGACTTAGGGTTGATATTTCTTTGGTTTGCAGGTTGGTATTTAGCATGCCTTAGTTTCTGGGTGGGGGTCGGAGCACAGTTTGCCACTTTGCTCCTCCTTGGCGGTCAATTCAACAACGTTGGTGGTTTTTTGGTACAAAAGTTACCCCCGCCGGGAGTCCGGCTGCGGCACAACGCTTTGTACTGGTTTACTGTGATTTATTTCAATGGTTTTAGTTTGATATTTTGGGCTGTGACCGACCACCATCCACTAAAAGATGAGATTTGATTATTAAATCTCCATAATAAAGAGTTCTGATTTTATATACCTGAGTCTGATTCTTCATTACATGGGACGATTGGTTGTGGGTTTGTTGGGGTCTCAGCAGTCTGTGGAGCATTCCAGTATTTGACTGGGGCCCCCTGACTGCTGTGCCCCGTAATAAGGGGTTAATCTGGTCGTCCCATGTAACTTTCTGCCTCCTCCCAGTTTGTGGCAGCCAATAATTCTTCTCTCCTCCTCCTCCTGCTTCCCCCTTTATAATCTCAATCCCTTCTTTTTCCGGTCTCTCCCCACTCTGTGGGACCCGGAGGCAGCTGTCCCACCCTCCCTCCCTTTGTCAACGTTGATGGTTTCAGTGTGGACGCTTGCCTGCGCCGGAAGTCCGGCTGTGAGACAATGAGTGGTACTGTAAAAGCTACGTGCGCCGGGAGTCCGGCTTCAACAGAATTATTTTGACTGGTTTGGCTTACTTGTGCCGGTAGTCCGGCTGTGTCACAATGAGTTGTACTATTTTTGTTTTTCATAATATTTGATTAAGTCACAGCAGCGGTCAATTCAACAACGTTGGTGGTTTTTTGGTACAAAAGTTACCCCCGCCGGGAGTCCGGCTGCGGCACAACGCTTTGTACTGGTTTACTGTGATTTATTTCAATGGTTTTAGTTTGATATTTTGGGCTGTGACCGACCACCATCCACTAAAAGATGAGATTTGATTATTAAATCTCCATAATAAAGAGTTCTGATTTTATATACCTGAGTCTGATTCTTCATTACATGGGACGATTGGTTGTGGGTTTGTTGGGGTCTCAGCAGTCTATAGTTCCTGTTCAGGGGGACCTGCATTGCCAACTCCCCCTGTTCATTTCCTTATTGATTGGGCAGAGCGCTCATGAAGCATTCTGCCCGATCATTTAGAGGTCTTTCCGGATGGTCATGTTTGCACATTTCTTTTCTGCCTGACACTGATCTGTATGATAGCAGGAGAAGCTGAACAAATGTAAAGCGTATCTTGCTTCCCATCATGGAGGGAGCTCATAGCGGTAAAGGTCTCCTCTCCTGCTTAATGGCGTCACAGTCCATAAGCTGCACAGAGCAAAGCAGCGCAAGAGGGAAACAGGGCTAGGCAAGTATTGTTCTTTCTTTACTTATAGGGACTATCATACTCGGTGGTGGTGGGAACCATTATGGGAGCGTTCATACTGTGTGTGGGGGAATTGTACTGGTTGGGCCATTATACTGTGCGGGGTGATATGGGGGGTCTCATAACGTTTGGGCATATTTACTCACGAGACTTCATACTGCTTTAGGGACACGGGTCATCATAATGTGTGTGTGGGGGAATTGTACTGATTGGGCCATTATACTCTGCGGGTGATATGGGGGGGGTCTCATACTTTGTGGGTGTATTTACTCACAAGACATCATACTGTTTGGGGTCACGGGTCATCATACTATGTGCGGGGGAATCATGTTGTGTTATATGATGCATTTTGGAGGCATTAAACTCTGTGGGGCAATGAAAGGGATATTGCAGTGGGAGAGAACAGTAAGGGGCTTCAATAGGAGCAAAATTACTGTGTATGTGCCACAATGCATGCTCTCTCTATTTTCAAATTCACGAGGCATGCCATTCTGTGACTCCTCCTATGCGCCGTGACCACACCTACTCCCCTGTGAGGGAAGGGGGGGGGCCTTCATTTGGGACTTTTGCTATGGCGCCCCATCTACAGTATGGATGCCTCTGGTCACTTGGATTAGTACATGAGGCCCAGGACTCACATGAGGGGCAGAGGCTCCGGACACAAACATATGCACGGGCTCCAGACCATACTTTTCTTTCAATCTTACAGCAGTTGCAAAACTGGTGAAGGATCCAAAGCTGAGAAGAAAAGGAGACAAAACAAAAATGCTTCAATTTTCGGGAAATAGGCAAAATGACATCCACAACGGGCAGCTGTCAGCGATGGACACATGGAAGTATTGTGTAATGCATCCTCCCCGTTGGAACATAAGCTCCGGCCGGACTCCATAGACACGGGCACAATGCGGCTTTATACTCTCAGTTCTGTTTAATAGATAAAGACTTCATAAGACGACATGTGCTCCAGACTATTAGCTGACATGGGACTTTAAAGACGAAGGCCTACCAAGCCTGCCCATTTAAAAGGGAAGGTGTCGTGCTTTTTATTTTTGTATTAATAATAGTGATTATTAAATCAAGTATTTTTGTCAAGTATTTTTAATACAAAATTAAACTCACTGTTTATTTAGTTTTTATTTAATTCTAGTTTTACTGAAGCACTGGGGGCTGCCATCTTGGATTTGCTATGTGCATTGACAGTTACTCATCTCCTTTATGGCAGCCCCCTGTGCATTCACTCTGATAGTCAGACTCCGACTCCTGTACTTAAGAGAACAAATGGACAACTTTCGGATGACGCACGGATAGCCTCCATGTGCTGTCCGTTATTTTTTTTTATTGATTTTAATGTGTAAGTCTGATTTGCAATTTACATAAAAAAATTGTTTTGGGGATTTATTTTTCCCATTGATGCTCCTGAGATGGCTTCATACATTGCTTAGCAATCTATGACGAAAACATTAGTCATTGGTGGTAAAGGAGGTAAATTCCAAACATGACACAAAAAAAGTCAAATAACCTTTTCCTAAAGGGCATTTTACTAGAATTTGGGACTTGAGAATTAAAAGGTCAGACGTTGAATATTTAGAGCAGGAGGAGCTGAACAGATCTATATAAACAGTGGTGAAAATAAGTATTTGATCCTCTGCCAATTTTGCAATTTTTCCCACCAACAATGAATGGAGAGGTCTGTAATATTTATCATAGGTAACTTCAACTGTGACAGACAAAACCTCCCCCCAAAAAAAAAAATAAAAAAATATCGCATTGTATCATTTTTAAAGAATTATTAACATTTTATTGCATGGAATAAGTATTTGATCACCTACCAACCAGCAAGAATTCTGGCTCTCACAGACCTGTTATTTTTTCTCCTACGCTGCACTCATTACCTGAATTATTCGCACCTGTGTAAAAGACAACCATCCCCACAATCAGTCACACTCCAACCTTTCCACCATGGCCAAGACCAAAGAGCTTTCTAAGGAAATCAGTGGTAAAATTGTAGACCTGCACAAGCTGGGATGAGCTATAGGACAATAGGCAAGCAGCTTGGTGAGAAGGCAACAACTGTTGGGGAAAGTATTAGAAAATGGAAGAAAAACAAGATGACTGACAATCTTACTCAGTCTGGAGCTCCATGCAAGATCTTGCCTCATGGGGTAATGATGATTCTGAAAAAGGTCAGGAATCAGCCCAGAACTACATGGAGGACCTGGTCAATGATCTGAAGAGAGCTGGGACCACAGTCTGAAAGATTGCAGTTAGTAACACACTATGCCGTCATAGATTAAATCCTGCAGGGCAGGATTTTGTCCAACAACCTCTTTCTCTCAGTAAGAGCATTGGAGATGGGTCATGGCTGCGTCTTCCATCATGACAATGACCCGAAACATACAGCCAGGGCAACTAAGCAGGGGTGCCAAAAAAAAAAAAAAAAAAAGCATTTCAGGGTCCTGGAGTGGCTTAGCCCATCTCCAGACCTAAACCCAATAGAAAATCTTTGGAGGAGCTCAAAGTCAATGATGCCCAGAGACAGCCCTGAAACCTGAAAGATGTGAGAAGATCTGTATGGAGGAGTCGCCAAAATCGCTGCTGCAGTGTGTGCAAACCTGATCAGGAACTACCGGAAACGTCTGACCTCTAACTGCAAAAAAGGTTTCTTCCAAATAATAAAGGGATCCAATCACCAGGATGGTCATATATAACCTAAAGCCAGTGCTATACTGGCACTATCAGGCTGATTCTCTACATAACTTTAGGGCGGGACCTCACCCAACAGAAAAATGTTGCTTCCTGATATCAGCTTTGTTGGCTGAGGTCCTGCCCCTTCTGGTCACATGGGTATGACCTCACACAGGTCCTGTAAGTGAAAAAGTGAATCAATGGTATAATACTTATGCTAATTCTAACAGAGGATAACTATGAATACCTCCCCCAGATATTATCTGCTCCTCAGCTGCTGTCACTCAAGAAGCCGCTGATTTTATAAACTTTACTTTCTTGGATTTAAAAACCTAAACATCCGAGCTGACAACTACAGGTATGTATAGAATCAGCGTGATAGTGCCAGTATAGCACTGGCTTTAGGTTATATACGAAAATCCTGGTGATTTGTTCCCTTTAAGTTTTGTTTTTCTATTGTATCAAATACTTCATGCAATAAAATACAAAAATCATACAAATGTGATTTTCTGGAATTTTTTGGGATTCAGTCTGTCACAGTTGAAGTGTATCTAAGATAAAAATTACAGACCCCTCCATTCTTTGTAGGTGGGAAAACGTCCAAATTTGGCAGAGGATCACATTTTAAATTTTTCTTACTAAGTTTGCAGTAAAAGATTCAGTATTTGAATCTCTGCTCGTTCAGGACTTAGGAGTCCAGTGGGCGGTCCTAATCAGGAAATGTCATACGGTATCACAGTCATATGCACTCATCCAGGGGAGACTGTCAATCATTGATTTAGGACCGCTCACTGGACTTCTAAGGACTGAATGAGCAAGAATGACTAAAAATTTATATTTTTTGGTTCGGGTTCTCCTGGATACCCCAAGATTGAACGGCATTTTGCAATTAAGTGATCTAAGAAATATTTACCTGTGGCCAAAAAAAGAAAAACTTTTTTCCTGCAGTTGCGGTAACAATACAGTAATAATTTCATCAACGATTTTGTCCATGCTTTGAAAAAATGGCTCTGAAAAGCGGGACTCTCTTCCTGGAAGCCGGATAGAGAAGACTAAAAAATAAATAAAATAGAGTGAGACTTTTCTCTATAGAATGTTCCAGAATTCTTTCTTCTTTTCTCTTGTAAAAGATAAACCTCCGAGGACATTGTGCCATGTTACCATAGGGGAACATGAATAGAGATTCCAGCTTTTCTGGTGACTGACAAGTTGACAATGCATACATGGAATGGGTCTGTCAATCATCTAGAATGGCGCTGAGAAAATCCCCACAAGGGTGGTGCTGGACTAGTCATATCTTTCCCTAGAGGCCCTTGGCGACTTTTCAAACTATAATTTCCTGATAAGTGCAAAATCAAAGCTTTTCTCTGCTAAAAAAAGCTGCACGAAAAACGCATCAAATAAAAACTAAAAAGCATTAACAAAAAAAAAAAAAACCCCAACAATAAATCAAATATCTACGTTATATGGTGAATTCCAGTGTCATTTGTATGACAAAATTAGAAGGCTGAATATCTTACAAATGCATTGCTATATACAGGTGACATATGGGTAAGGTTTATGTGGAAGGATTGCATGGAGATGATTAAGCTGTAACTCTATAAGCGAAACGTACGTCGGGGGGGTTCTTCACTGAGAGCTCCAATCTGTTTATAGGATTGCACATAGCACTTTAATAGGTATGTGCCGCCTTAATTATTCTGCTTCTTGAATTCCCGTGGCATAATGGCTTATTGGCTTCCCATCATTATACAAGGGTACCTGGGAGTAGGATCTCATGGACCATAACATAGATTAATTATATGGGAAACAAAATGTGTGCACACTTACACTAATCTCACCACATCCTTTTCTTTCCCTTTGTTTTCAAATTTTGTCTTGTTTTTTTTTGTGTATATTTTTGTAGTTTGGGCATTTCCATAAACGATAATAAAATTTTCACATTTTATTGATTCGAACACTTGATTTTATCCGTTGTTTACCCAGTATTTTTAGCAGACACTGGCGGGTCCACCTTGCGGATGACATCTGTTGCAGGGTACCAAATTTCCGCCTTTGTGTGAGGCCAGATCCACTCCTCCTCTTTTGCATGGCATTGACTATTACTTCCCCATGATGAGAAAGGTCAGTTACAAAGCCATAGTACTCCTATATAGGTGATGTCACAGCTCACCTCCTGTACAGTGGCTGATAACATCTCTATATACTGAAGATAACACAGGATCCACCATTCACAATTGGTGAGGTCACAGCTCACTTCCTCCTCCTCCAGTACAATCACTAATAACACCTCTATATACAGTAGAAACCACAGGATCCGCCATTCACAATAGGTGATGTCACAGTTCACTTCTTCCCCTCTTGTTCAATGACTGATAATACCTCTACATTCAGTAGATAACAGAGAATCCACCATTCACAATAGGTGATATTACAGCTCACCTCCTCCTCCAGTACAATGACTAATAACACCTATAACTACAGAAGATAACCTATTGCAAATGGTGACTCCAGTGTTATCTATGGTATATAGAGCGATCATTAATTTTACAGGAGGGGGAGGAGTGAGCTGTGACATAACCTATTGCGAATTGTGACGCCAGTGTTATGTCACAGCTCACCTCCTCCCCCTCCTGTACAATTACTGATATAACCTCTATATGCATTAGATAAAACAGGATCCACCATTCAAAAATCGGTGATATTACAGCTCACCTCCTCCTCCAGTACAATGGCTAATAACACCTATAACTACAAAACATAACCTATTGCGAATGGTGACTCCTGTGTTATCTACTGTAGTTATAGGTGTTATTAGCCATTGTACTGGAGGAGGAGGTGAGCTGTAATATCACCGATTTTTGAATGGTGGATCCTGTGTTATCTAATGCATATAGAGGTTATATCAGTAATTGTACAGGAGGGGGAGGAGGTGAGCTGTGACATAACCTATTGTAAATGGTGATGCCAGTGTTATGTCACAGCTCACCTCCTTCCCCTCCTGTACAATTGTACTGGAGGAGGAGGTGAGCTGTAATATCACCTATTCCTGTGTTATCTAATGCATATAGAGGTAATATCAGTAATTGTACAATAGGTGGAGGTGAGCTGTGATATAACCTATTGCGAATGGTTAATCCTGTGTTATGTCACAGCTCCCCTCCTCCACCTATTGAACAATTACTGGCAACACCTCTATATACAGTGGATAACACAGGATCTAGCATTCACAATAGGTGATATTACAGCTCACCTTCTCCCCCTCCCTTCAAAATGAGCTTTGCCCAGATTCAAGCATGCGGAGATAACACTTCTATGCAAATAGGGTCTGATTCAGTCTATTGCTGCTAACGTCCATGTTAAGAACAGGAAATAGAAGCCTAATAGACGAAGTGGTCAATGTGAAAATATCAATATTTGATATTTTTTACATATAAATAGTAATATCAAAAGATAAATGATTAAAAAAAAAAAAAAAAACATTTACTCTAAAAGCATAAAATTTAAACCATAGGTGATTTCCCTTTAATTAAATGGAGACATGCTGGCCTCTATAGGGGGTCTCGCCCACTGCTCTCAGGTATGGTAACCCACTCGCGGCCTCTTCTGGATACACTGGACATCTAAACCTGTTTCCATTAGCTGCAAATAGCAGGGCCCCCGAGGCCGGCATTGTGTCCCGCAGCAGGATATATTGTGGATGCCTTTCACTGGGAAACAGAGGGCTTCTTCACTGCTGCAGAAATATGTGATGTGACCAGCACATCAATGCCGAGCCCCGAGTGCCAAGTCCGCGGCTTTTCTTTGTTCCCTATGCTAATATTGGGCCCTGGAGCCCGAGCCATTCTGTTCTTTTACCAGCGTCTCCAGCTTTTCTTCCCCCATAAATACTTTCTGTGGGCACTTGCCGGTTTTGGACACTGATACAAAGTAAGGCAGAAAATGACCTCTCCGACGAGCTCAGAGCCTGTGCTTCGGGTCCAAATCCTTCACCGAGTTAACGCTTCCTTATATTTCATTATCTTTCTTATATGTAGTAATGTAATATAATTTGGGCTGAATATAAAGTAGCAATGAAAAAGGAAAAAAATACAACAAAAAAAAAAAAAAAATACAGCAACTGCAAAAAGAAGGAAGAAATATAAAATAAAACCACTTAATTCATCTTGTTAAAAAAAGGATGCCTTAATAACAGCTGTAACTGAATAGGATAACTGAAGTGAGCACTAATATATATATATATTATGAGTGCAAGCCAAAAAATACATACTATATATAAGGATAAGGCTGCACATCAAACTTAGATAACGGTATAATGCCTCAAGCATATGGAAAAATATTGGAATATACAATGAAAAATGTTACTTGCTAATTTGAACATGTGAATAATGAATTGCATACCTGCCATGAATATAAGGAAAAAGGAGATATTTAGCAATCGCATTGATCAATGTAACTGAGCCCCAAGACCTCGTCAAGGTATATCTCTATATTGGGGTCCCTAGCTCTGTGACCCTAACTTAGATAATGGTATAATGCCTCAAGCATATGGAAAAATATTGGAATATACAATGAAAAATGCTACTTGCTAATTTGAACATGTTATACCATTATCTAAGTTTGATGTGCAGCCTTATCCTTATATATAGTATGTATTTTTTGGCTTGCACTCATAATATATATTAGTGCTCACTTCAGTTATCCTATTCAGTTATATGTACTTTTTTTCTGAATGTGAACACAGCTCCGCCCCTTTTGGCCATGTTTTTTCCATCTCCTATATAAGAAAGTCCTTAGTTACCCCTCTCCACCCACAGCAGTTTTTAATTGCAATGAGATGACACACAGTTAGGATCACAGAGCTAGGGACCCCAATATAGAGAAATACCTTGATGAGGTCTTGGGGCTCAGTTACATTGATCAATGCGATTGCTAAATATCTCCTTTTTCCTTATATTCATGGCAGGTATGCAATTCATTATTCACATGTTCAAATTAGCAAGTAGCATTTTTCATTGTATATTCCAATATTTTTCCATATGCTTGAGGCATTATACCATTATCTAAGTTTGATGTGCAGCCTTATCCTTATATTTAATAACAGCTGTGGCATCTTGACCTCACGTCCTTCCGCTATATATACCCACTCCTGGCTTTACTCCATGCTGGTGATAGAATCTCTATACCAGTGTTTCTCAACTCCAGTCCTCAAGACCCACCAACAGATCAGGTTTTCATTATTGTTGCACAGGTGATGGAATTATTCCTTGTCTAATATTGAGGAAAACCTGAAAACATGATCTGTTGATGGGTCTTGAGGACTGGAGTTGAGAAACACTGCTCTATACTGACCACTTTGAAGGAGCTAGTCTCTGGAGTAGCTGTCTGAGGTGTCATTTCAGTTGCAGCTGTGAATTTCCTACTGAAGAAACCTAGGAGTGTTATTTCTTATGTCTTTCCCCACCCTTTTTGTTGCATAGCTACATAGGTTGAAAAAAGATCTAGGCCCATCTAGTTCAACCTTCCTCCACCAATTATACACTTGTCATTAAGTCATTTATAACCGACAATGTTGTGTGTACTGAGGAAATCATCCAGCCCTTTTTTTAAAAGCTGTTATAGTATGTGTCTTACTTTTCTTGTGTTTTATTGTAGGACTAGTGTCTCGCTGACCTTCTCACTAGTCAGGGAAAGTTCAGGGTCAGCGAGGGCTTAGGCACGTGACGGTGCATGGGGGGGGGGGGGGAGCACCTATCTAGGGACGTTAAGGAGCTCAGGGATCAGTCACAAGTGAGTGTGAGAAGGGGACTGCTCTCTCCTCTCCCTATTGCAAGGGCCTTCTACACATCTTCCCTGGTTTCCCCCTGAGTGTTGCTCTGCACGCTGGGCGTTCGCTCGCCTCGGCGTGACACAGGGGGAGCTATAAAACCATTAAATAGGGAGACATGCATTTTGAGCTATATGAGCTCTAAAGGGGGACTTTACACACTACAATATCGCTAGCGAGTGTACCCGCCCCCGTCGTTTGTGCGTCACGGGCAAATCGCTCCCCGTGGCGCACAAAATCGCTAGGCCCTGTCACAGACTTGCCTTCCTAGCGACGTTGCTGTGGCAGGTGAACAGCCTCTTCTCTAAGGGGGCGGTTCGTGCGGCGTCACATGGCAGGCGTCCATTAGAAGCGAAGGGGAGGAGAGCAGCCGCATGAAAGACACACCCACCTCGTTGCCGGAGGACACAGGTACGATGTTGCTCGTCGTTCCTGGGGTGTCACAAAGCGATGTGTGCTCCAGCAGGAACGACCAACAACCTGCGTCCAGCACCAGCAACGACATTTGGGAAATGGACGAGGTGTCAATGATCAAGCGAGTAATTTTGATCATTAGCGGTCGCTTGTATGTTTCACACGCAACGACGTCGCTAACGAGGCCGGATGTACGTCACGAATTCCGTGACCCCAGTGACATCTCGTTAGCGATATCGTTGCGTGTAAAGCCCCCTTTAATCTTGACTTGGTTGCTGGATTTCTTCATTGTTCACAATTGCCCAGGGACCAGATTGGAGTTTCCTTGCCCTACACCAGAATCAAAATATCATAGCAACTTCCTTACCGGTGAGCTGATGTACCTTTACCGTTTTCTTTGAATATAACCAGTGCACCCCCCTACTCCACTCTGAAAAATGCTGTGACTCTTACTGGTCTCAATTACTGACCACGTCCCATTTAGTCCACGTTTACACATGGTGGGGAGGTGGGTCAGAAAGTTGCTCGACAGGTGGTTATTAGACTAAATTGCATTTTTAAAGAGGCAGAACTGGAAGCAGTGGGAGTGGAGTGGGCATCTAGCACAACAGTGGATTTTCAGTTTTACTCGGAGCTCTTCTTATCCCTTTGGAGACTCAACCATTTTTTGATCCGCTTTCTTACCTTTAACTTTCCAAGAGCGTTAACTTTTTTAATATTTCCTCAACATCGCTGATCAATCCTTGTACCATAAAAAAAAAAAAAACCTCCAGATGTGGTGGTATTAAAAATTAAAGAAACAGCTATTCCGCCATTCCAAATTGTGGAGTTTGTGGTTGTCACAATTGTGCACCAATACTTCAATTATACAGGGGACTTTGAGCCTCCAGTTCGCTATTCTCTGGATCGATGGGTGTAACTTAACCCCCAGGGAGCATATACTTATTGTCATGATGGTGGGTGTGGACCCGCTGCGCCATGGGGATGATCTTACTTTGGAGGGGCATAGCTAGGTGACTACCTGGTTCATCACTAGAGCCACAAATGGTTTAGATAGGCTTGTGCTGCAGGTAGCCACCAGGTACCACTCCAGGGCAGTCCTCGATACTGCAGCAGCTGACTCCAAGAGTCAGGCGCACACAGATTGACAAGCAAGACTGACTTGGTGTGACTGGTGGAACAGATTCAGAAAAGACAGATGGGTTGGGTTCCGGTTAGATGTCACAGGATGGGTACTGGAATACTGGTGGGATGCAGGACAGGGTCTGGTGTACAGAAGGGACTGGAACTGGTACAGGGATAAAGCAGGGTTCAAGACTGGAACAGGTTCAGAATTTCAGGGCAGATGCAAGGTCACAATTACTGGTTAACAGGTTCCCGTTCGCAGCAACAGACAAGAATAAGAAATAAGACCTATTGCTCAGGCACCTCCCAAAAGGGAAAGGTGCCTTATAGACACCAAGGCACCCAGCAATAGGCTGGGGAAGACTTTTGGAGTTTACATGTTGCCTCTTTAAGAAGTTGGGAGAGCACTCGCACGCGTCTTAAGGGCGGCCATAGCAGGAGGCCTGAATGGCGTGTACAAGTCCAGTACACGGAGCTGCGGCGGGGACAGGAGTAACAGAAGCAGAGCGGCTGCAGCGGTGATAGCATCGGCGTCCCTGCCGGGTGAAGTGCAGGGATAGCGGTGGCGATACAATTGTTTTCTATCAGTGTATTGGTGATATACATTGTTTATTGGACAAATCCTTTAAAGGAGGACCAAGTGACCCAAGGAAGAAAGGGGTAATAGTGGGGAGCCTAACACAGGTAGCGATAAGGGTAATTTAGGTTAGGACTTTCATTAATCAAACTGCTACAGACCACATGGCTTGCAGGAGGGAGGGTAAGGAAACCATAGAGGCGATTTTGGGGAAATCTATATCAGATCTATATTTGGTGACCGCCCTATGACTACATCACTTCTTCTATGTACTTACACAGTTTTTGAAGGAAATCGGCAGTGAGGCTGATCCAAACATCTTGAAGAACTGACCCCAGATCCTCTGAGGCTTGTAAAAATCCTGTCTCTTCACGTGATCCCAGACACGACGGGATGATGTGAGATCAGGGCTCTGCGGGGGCCGGAGCAGCACCTCCAGGACCCTGAAGACACTTCTTAATAACATTGTCTATATGTTTTAGTTTGTTGTCCTGATACAGAATAAATTTGGAGCAAATCAGATGCCTCCTTGATGATGTTGCAAGGTGGACAAATATTGCCCTGGATTTCTCAGCGTGGAGGAGACCATTAATCCTGAGCAAATCCCAAACTCCATTTGTTGAATAGCAGCCTCAAACTTGCAGGACCCTCCACCGTGCTTCACTGTTGCTGGAAGTGTCCTTAGAAGACGTGATGCTGTTTAGGGCGATCACCAAGTATTGATGTCTTTTGTTTAATAATAATAATAATAATAATAATAATAATAATAATAATAATAATAAATAATAATAATAAAAATACTACATTTGTATTTTCATACCACCAAATTCCGCAGAACCGTAAAATTCAAAGGAGACATATACAGACAATATCAGACATTACAGAACATCACAATTCAACAGAAACCACCACCTTGCATTTTAATAATAAAAATAAACTAACAATACTATTTTTGAAAGCTTCCTAATTTGCAGCATTTCCTTGACATCTGCCTACAACGTTTGTACTGTACTAAATATATATATATATATATATATATATATATATATATATATATATATTATATACACATACACATGCACACACACACACTGTGTATATATATATATATATATATATATATACACACAGTATATTCAATATAAACTTCTATAACTCTCCACATAACTCATTGTATATCATTTTACATACAGCGCCATCTATTGGTTATCACTGCACTAAAAGTTCAGCACCTGCTATTTATCTTCTCCTTATTACTAAAATTTACCAATATATATTATGAGATGGATTTATATAACATTAAATATAAGTGTTTAAAATTGAAACTGGATTATTAATAATAAAAAAGTAATGTAATGTATGTACACAGTGACTGCACCAGCAGAATAGTGAGTGCAGCTCTGAAGTATAATACAGGATGTAACTCAGGATCAGTACAGGATCAGTAATGTAATGTATGTGCACAGTGACTGCACCAGCAGAATTGTGAGTGCAGCTCTGGAGTATAATACAGGATGTAACTCAATAGTAGTACATGATAGGTAATGTAATGTACACAGTAACTGCACCAGCAGAATAGTGAGTGCAGCTCTGGAGTATAATACAGGATGTAACTCAATAGTAGTACATGATAGGTAATGTAATGTACACAGTGACTGCACCAGCAGAATAGTGAGTGCAGCTCTGGAATATAATACAGGATGTAACTCAGAATCAGTACAGGATAAGTAATGTAATGTATGTACACAGTGACTCCACCAGCAGAATAGTGATCGGAGCTCTGGAGTATAATACAGGATGCGTAATGTAATGTACACAATGACTGCACCAGAAGAATAGTGAGCGCAGCTCTGGAGTATAATACAGGAGGTAACTCAGGATCAGTAGAGGATAACAGATTGGACACAGCTATGTATGTACATTTATTCTTTATACCAAATGTCTTTAAATATAACAATGTAAAGAATGCACAACACAAACCTTCAATGGAGTCATCTAACAAACGTCCCCATTGTGCATAAAACAGCGATCCTCCCCCAGCCCAGGGGAAGCATATTAATCGGGTTAAAGCATTGGGCCGCTTATAGAAACAGTTCACCAGCTTATCCATCCTATAAAAACACAAAGTATGGACCTGTTTAGTGTTGATCTGTCACAGGATTTTAGAATATGAACAGCATATATTATTAAATGCACATCTTAGACGCGATGAGGCTGGTGTACTTATTCTGAAAGTCCAGGCCAGAATGGCTGTGTAATTTTCCAGCCAAATATTTATTAAAATAAAGGATTGGACTTCTTTTCTTTTACTTTTTAGGATTGTACAGACAATCTGAGATGGGCTTGTGGATATGTAGTTGAAGACTTTCTTTGCCATTAAGAATAAATAGAGACTTCCCCCAATCAGGGCCGCTCTGTATATACCAGGATGGAAAGCCTCTTATGTAGGGTATGCAATTATCCGAGACCTCTAGAACAAGGTCGCCTATACAGCAATATGGGGTCATATGATGCCAAGCAGCAAAATCCGGAAGCACAATGCAGGTGACATTTATCAAACGGTGTGCAAAATGCGTCAGCAAACTGTGCAAAATGCATCAGCAAACTATGCTGAAACTATCACCTAGTATATACTTTTTTCTTTTATGATACTATTTTCTTATTATTAAAAAATTCAATTAAAAACGTTTAAACAAGAAAACTGAGCAAAATGCATCTGAAAACTCTACAAAATTTGGCTGTGCTAAATGTGTCAGTAAACTGTCTAAAACGAGTCAGTAAAGTGCAAAATGTCAAACTGTGCAATATAATATGTGTCAATAATCTATGTGAAATTTCAATAACCTGTGCAAAATGCATCAAACTCTGTGCAATAAGCGTCAGTAAACTGTATGCAAAATATAACAAACTGCAAAATAACGCAATAAAATGTGAAATGTGTCAAAAAACTATGCAAAATGCGTCAAGCTGTTAAATGTGTCAGCAAACTGTGTGAAATGAGTCTGTAAACTGCACAATGCGTCAAATTGTGTACAATTTGTCAGTCAACTGTGTGGAAAATGCGTCAGAAACTGAAATTTGAAAGTAAGCTACATAATGAGTCAGCAAACTGTGCAATATTTCTCCAGCTGTGTGCAATATGCGACAATAATCTATGTGAAATTTCAGTAAACTGTGCAAAATGCATCAGAAACTGAATTGTGTCAGTAAACTGTATAATGTGCTGTATAACTGTGAAATTTCTCCAACTGTGTACAAAATACGTCAATCTATGCGAAATGTCAGTAAACTGTATGCAAAATGTGTCAGAAATTAAATTGTGTCAGTAAACTGTGCAAAATGCAGCAGTAAACTACATGCAAAATGTGTCAGTAAGCTATGCAAAATATATGAAGTGTCAGGAAAACATGCAAAATGCTTTAAACTGTTAAAGTTGTCAGTAAACTGTTAAATGAGTCTGTAAACTGCACAATGCGTCAAATTGTGTGAAATGTCAGTAAACTGTGTGCAAAATGCATCAGAAACGGTGACATGTGTCAGTAAACTGCATAATGCGTCAGTAAACTGTTAAATTTCTCCAACTGTGTGCAATATACGTCAATAATCTGTGAAGTTTCAGTAAACTGTATGCAAAATGCGTCAGTAAACTGAAATGTCAGTAAATTGAAATGAGTCAATAAGCTACAAAATGCATCAGTACACTATGCTAAATATGACAAACTGTGCAATATGTCAAATGTGTCAGTAAACTATTCAAAATGCATCAGAAACTGTTAAATGTGTCAGTAAACTGCAATGTGAAGGTTATGTCTCCTGTGCACAGCAGAGCCATACACACAGCAGAGCCATACACACAGCAGAGCCATACACACAGCAGAGCCATACACACAGCATGTTGCTCCGTGCCTAGCACCCTGCGGAGCCCCATCCCCAGGTCACACCGTCATCCTGCCGGCCACATACCTGCTTCCTCTTCCTGGCTGCCACACTCATATTCCAGGCACTTTGCCCTTTTCAAAAATGGCCGTAAACGTGCACTCTTCTGATTGGCTGCCGACTGTGTTTACACTCACATGAGCCAGCCTTGCCGTCCAATCGAAGCATTATCTCTTCCCAGTAGGGGCGGGGTTTTGCTTTACAAGTCCATTCTGATTGTCCAATCATCGCACAGTGTGGGTGTTTGTGCCGTGCTGCGCTCCGTAGTGTTGTGCTTGGCTGTAATCTAGGGCAGAGGTGAACGCTGAGGACGGAGACCGCTCGGAGGCTGAGGCTCAGGTACGGGACCCGGGCTTATACCGGCGGCTTGTGCGGGGGGTGCAGATACTCCGGGGTGCAGCACACGGCACTTTACTGGCTATTTCTTAGTGTGGACCTGACTCAAAGGGTAACTCCACTCCCTGCAGGAGTCAGCAGGGTCCTAAGTGGCGTGAAGTTAGTGGTGGGATTCAGCCCAAATATATGGAACTACTCCCATCCCGGGAGTAGCACACGTTACTATGCAAGAAATGTAATGAGGCCCCCTGACTGCTGGAGCCGCACACAATAGTGTCCTGCTGGTAATGACAGTATGGAGGACTGCATGACTCCTCAGGATCCCGGCCCCGCCCACCTGACTCCTCACACGTCACATGACTTACAATGTGGTCACTGTCAGTGGTGGCATTGCATGCTACGAGCACCCAAAGGTGGCAAGTTGGGACATTTTAGGCAGCAGGTTCCTGGCATGTTCTGTGCAGCCATGTTGACCAAAGATGCCATATAACGCGAGGCACAAGAATCAGAACCAGACAAGCCCGGGCATCAGATCATACAGAAGAGGTTACTCTGGGAAATTGCCAGACTGGTGAGGGCATCTAACCACAAGCTACAACCACGTAGCCAAAATCAGGTGCTGGCCACAATGGGTCCCTGTCACACTAGGTAGGGAATGATCCAAGCGAGCGGCAAAACGTAAGGGAAGGGAAACCCTGTGTCAAGGGAAAGGGGGAGATGGTGACCCCTGACCAAACCTTCTACTGGTCCCTGGGGTCCATCACCACCCTAGATAGATTCTGCACCTATGTGCCAAGCTGGATACCTGACCCTAGGTATCCCTAATGCTGGACCCTAAATAGGGAACGGATGAGATGAGCTCTTCATCAACCCCACTAAAAGCTATAGAAGACACAAGGAGGACACACAGGGAGAAAATGCATGGACTACTTAAACATAAACATAAATGACACAGGCAGGAGTTCAGCAAAGTATCAGCAATGGTATCACAGGGGAGTACAAGCCACCTGCTTGCAACCAGAGCTAGAATGAACTGAATAATATCGCCAGTCCAGGGAAGATGGGAGTATTTAAGCACCAAGAGAGTACTGATGATCAGCAGTTTGGTGGAAGGTGAGCTCCTGGTGGGCCCAAAAGGGGGAGATATGAAAATACAGCAGGAAAACTACCTATACCAATGAATACTGACAGCAGGAACAAGAGAAAGTCAGGGAGCATTCTGCAAAGCCAAACGCTGTGACCTTCTATGGCCAGAAACCATATGACTGTCTGTCACCCGTCACAGGCACCTGGCCACAATGGGTCGCTGGTTGCGGGTACCTGGCCACTATCTGGCTTTGCCCTTGTGGGACTCTTGGCTATTAATAATATAATATTTATTCATTTATATAGCGCTATTAATTCCACAACGCTTTACATTGGCATCACTGTCCCCATTGGGGCTCACAATCTAAATTCCCTATCTGTATGTTTTTGGAGTGTGGGAGGAAACCGGAGAACCCGGAGGAAACCCACGCAAACACGGGGAGATCATACACACTCCTTGCACATGTTGTCCTTAGTCGGACTAGAACCCAGGACCCCAGCGCTGCAAGACTGCAGTGCTAACCACTGAGCCACCATACAGTGCTAACTACTGAGCCACCATGCCGCCCACAATTAGCAAGTGTTCACTGTTGGCATCTTGTTCTAAACCTGGCCAGATTGCAGGAAGGCATCTGCCGCGGTAGGCTGTCTTGCTAAATTCTACTAAAAAGGGGGCTGAAAGCCCGTACTTACGAAGCGCTCACTGATATCCTAATCAGGCACGAATACTAATATTCTTTATAGCAAGATACTATTTATTTTAATAGCACATGAATATATATATAGTCAATGGTACATAGGCATAAGAACTATAGTCATAGAAACTTATACAATAACAGAAATATGCATCAACATTACCGTTATGTTGTAGCAATCCTTTCACATCGGAGGGAACTCGAGTTAAGATAAGGAATCAACATGGCATCTTGGCATGGCATCACAGGAACAGTGCGTACGTACACTTCAATGTCCTGGAAGGTATTTCCCTACCTTAAGCGAGTTCGGTGTATATTTTATAGGAAAATATTGTAGGTTGTGTCTAAATGGTCACCAGCATATGACAGCTGAGTCATGTTCATGTAACTTGACCACAAAATGTTGTAGGTAACGGCAGCTTCCTGCACATTTCCAGCACATCCTGTCAGTTGACAACTGGCTGACCACAGTTTGACCAGTATTAGTGAAATATTGCAATGAGCCGTAAATTTCATCCTTAAAACTGTCTTTAAGCTAACCACAAGTTTCCTGTAAGTGGAACTGTAAATGTTACTTCCTTATTATCTAAAACTGCTTCAAGACATGTATTCCTTGGCATTAGTGAAATATTATCCAAAGGACATCTTCTTTGATACTGAATTATTGATGGATCAAATAATATCTGGGATCACTCCTATCTTATGATTATGATCCCTATCTAATAGTCATTCAAACTTCAGTCATATCACATTGGTATCACAATCGGTCCTTGATCCCAGGGATTATTTTCCATCATCAGTATTCCACTAGAAGAAGATCACTCGGAATATACCATACCATGACCAAGAAATATTGTTTGCCACAAATTTTGTCTTTGTTTAGATAAACGTTGAATCACAAATATAATCAGTTTCACTACTTTTGTACAGTATATTAAAACTAAAAGCAATATTATCTGACAAGCTCCCTTGAATATCATGTGTTTTGGCATTTGCTCGATATTCAAAGGAATCATTACACATTACATTTCCCGATATGTTACTAGAAGTTTCACTAGTCCGATTTATGAACATATTGGCATAAGGCCATAACATATCATGAATTGTCTTTTCCACTAAGCTGGGTTTAAAAGCATCTACAGTATTTATAGCTGTCCCAAAACTTATTTTTATATTCCCCATAGGGATGAATCCCAGGTTAGTCAGTCCAGTCTTATTTCTTGGTACCCAAATTCTTCCCTTGAAAGCCAGATATTGCAAATTGGTGACTGTTGCATTCAAATTGCCTTGCCACCATGGAAGATTGATCCATCCCACTATGGAAATGGGTACTGTAGTATTCTATAGACGAACAGTTCGAGTGTCTTTATCAGCAAGATGATCAGAACAACTTTTCTACTTTAAGATTTCCTCCATCGATACCGGGACATCCAGATAAGGGATACTGGTGGCTGTAACCGGAGAATGTGTACAGATCCAGCAATCTGTGTGTTGAAAATGTGATGGTGCATCAGAAATTCATTCGCCACAGGTTCCTCCTGATGTAGACTTGTCCATCCAACGACCAGAGAGGCAAACATCAAACACAGGAATTTCTCCATCTCATCACTATCGAGCTCTTCCCAGTAACCGATACCATGGATTTCGCTTATTTACAACACCATCTGCAAATAAAGATACACTATTATTCTCGTAAATAACATTTTTCTTGTGGGACATATTCCCACTTTTCCACTCCTGGTCTCATTATCAGGAGAGTACGATCTTTTCTGACCGCTATTACCGCTGTCTCTGAGGGCGGTCCTTGGAGGTTTTGAATCCATATTTTTGCTCCTACATTTGTAATATTAGAGGATCCAAAACCTTTAGTACCCCGTATTGTTAATTCTGCTGGGGCAGTTCCTTCTCTTATTTCAGACAAGTTTATTGGAATTATTAACATCTGAGCCACCTTCTGGTGTTTCATCAATATCAAAGGTTCATTTCCCAAATTTAGCATCAGTACCTTGATTTCTCCCTGATAATCTGCATCTATTACCCCTCCCACCACTATGGCTCCTTTTAACACTAAACTAGAACAAGTGGCTATTTGACCATAATGATCCTTTGGTATATGGCAACCCAATCCTGTTGAAATTGGTTTTACCTTACCTGGGGGTACCACGACAGTTTCCAATGTACTGAGGTCTAAACCTGCTGAATAAGGCGTGGCTCTTTCTGGTGTGCCCAAACAGCGGTACCTTGCCTTGTCAACTGTTGGACTGATTTGTCTGATGGCTGCTGCTTTATCTGCTTCTGAATTAAACAAACGTTCAAGTGAGTTAGTAGGGACATGAGCATCGACATGAAATACAGTGGTCTTGGTAGATTGAATAATCCCTTCAATGTCTTGCCACACTTCCCTGACCATCTCAAACACATTTTGCTGTTCCTCTCCCCATTGGAACTCATATTTTTTACTCGTTACTTTGTACAAATGAGCCAACATTTGTCCCAAATGAGGGATATGTTGTCTCCAAAAATCAAACAATCCAATATAAGACTGAGTCTCCTGTTTGGATTTAGGGACCAGAAAATTAATAATTTTCTGTCTGGCATTGGGCAAGATCTCTCTGTGCCCCTTGTTCCACTGAATCCCTAGACATGTTACCACCTGAGACGGTCCTTGAACCTTGGCATCATTGATTTCCCGTCCTTTTCTCCACATATGAGCAATCAGTTTTGTCAATTGATCTTTCACACTTTGCTCATCTTGTCCTTGTATCATTATATCATTGATATAATGTGAAATCTGCATTTCCTTATGACAAGACATAACCCCAAAGGAGAATTTTCCTTCGGTTCGATTAAGAGTCATCCATTTTAGGATATCAATTCCCAAAATATATTCTGGTATAGGTACTACCAGCACCGTATACTGCTTGATAGGTAAATTACCTATCTTCAAAGCTACCTGTGTCTGAACCCTGGTGATCACTTGACCACCTAGTCCAGCAATTTTTACTCGAGGTCCTTTTATTTTTTCTGGGTTTCCATGAATTAAAGTAGCCTCCGCCCCCGTGTCAATCAAAGCTGGGACTCTTTGAATATTTCCCCCTTTCCAATGTATGCTAAGATTGATGTAGGGACGTTCGTCCCTGTTTATCAATAGGGGGGCTTGGCTGGCTACCTATGGTAAATCACTTCCTTCTGAACTTTCATTTACACAGACTTCAGTCTGTGCATTAGCCCTTCCTTCCGTGACCTTTGTGGCCACGGCTGCAGCCAGTTCTTCCAATGGATAAACTGACTGAAAATCTTCCCAAGACACTTTCTTTGGGGGGTTTTCCCCTTTTCCTTCTGATTTCTTTACCTTGGGGGTTTTTGAACCCCCTTCCACATTTGTAGTGGTCACTTTCTTTGCAGATAGAACTTTCTGTTTGTACAACTTCCATAATTCTCCTGTCTCCTTTCCATCAATCCTTTCCTTATTGATCCCGGCTTTAAGCAAAGCCTGGAACATGTCTTTTCGAGGCACCCATGGGGCCTCCCCTACTGATTTCTCTTTCCAATCAGGATTGTTTGGCTTACTGTTACCAACATGGCCTCCAGGGGATGGTTTATCCCACTGTCCCATATCCTGTAACTCCTTCATCCTCCCTAGAACTACACCGATTGATTCTCCAGTCAGCGCTACAGTTAAGGTTAAAATAACTGTTTTATATGCTGGAGGAGCATGTTTAACCAGCCTATTACTTATGCTGGCTGTCAATGGGTACTGGAGATAATCATCATCCAGTCCCAAAAGAGGAAGAGCATTCCTCATTGCTTCTTCCTTCAGCCGCTCCATACCATCTTTTAAGGTATACCAAGGTTTATCATTGATAGGAAAGTCTGCTTCTGATGGATATTTGTCCAGAAAAGCATGGGCTAAGATCATGATTAAGTTTTGAGTACCATGCTCATTATGATCAACAAAATAATTTTTTATTGATCTCTGAATTTCTGGGTCACGAGACATGGTGACAAATTTTGCCACGTCTCCGGCATCAAAGTGCACTTCACCTCCTCCGAGATCGTGCACCCTGACCAACCAGGGAATTTCTCCTTCTCCTGGTTTTTGTCTAAACTGTGTTAAAATGCTATCAACTTCTCCCTGAGAGTAATCTTCAATGGTTACTCGATTTTTTACATGAGGAATCGTTTTCTCATTTGTGATGGCATTACCATCTTCGTCATATTGCAGATTCCCCTGACCATCCCGGACATGTTCCCGGATGATCTCATTCTCTGTCCTCTCTAGGCGACCCCTTACTGGGTTAGCCTGAATCTTCCCTTTATGGCAATCCTCCTCATCAGATGATGAAGATGAATCCCACACATCCCCATCCCAAGTATCGGGATCCCAGTTTATAGAAGCTGAGGCGATACTTTTATGCACTTTGGTTTTATTTACTTTTCCTCTTCTTCTTTTCTTGTACTTATTTTGAGCAATTTTTATGGCAGCTTTTTGTGCCACATTCTGATAATGTTCCAATTTATCCTTCAACAGTCGGGTATTACATTCCATAACTGTTTTCAGGCAACCTAATTCTATCATCTTTTGTTCCACCTGGGAACTTTTCTTCTGCATCTTTAGCTTACGCTCATGCATTACACTATATGCACTTGCCAAAATCCAGATGCGCCGTCCTAAAGACACTACATCACCTGTTTTCACAGGGACACTACCGAATACATTCACAACATCAGTAGCTTCACTACCCATAAGCTTGTCCTGCCATTGTTTGTGCCGTGCTAAAGACACTACATCACCTGTTTTCACAGGGACACTACCGAATACATTCACAACATCAGTAGCTTCACTACCCATAAGCTTGTCCTGCCATTGTTTGTGCCGTGCTAAAGACACTACATCACCTGTTTTCACAGGGACACTACCGAATACATTCACATCAGTAGCTTCACTACCCATAAGCTTGTCCTGCCATTGTTCTGCCAATTCACAAGACACTACATCACCTGTTTTCACAGGGGCACCACTGAGTACATTCACAACATCAGTAGCTTCACAACCCTTAAGCTTGTCCTGCCATCGTTTGTGCCGTGCTAAAGACACTACATCACCTGTTTTCACAGGGACACTACCGAATACATTCACATCAGTAGCTTCACTACCCTTAAGCTTGTCCTGCCATTGTTCTGCCAATCCACAATTGACCAATTCATGTGCTATAAGATTGTAGGGAGCCTCAGTCCAGCCGGGGATCTCCACAACAACCTCCTTAACATTATCCTTACGTTTTCTGAACATTTTGACACTATGCAAAAAGATTGAAAAATATCTGGAAATTTGCCAAATATATGTTTTTAACTTCTAATTTACAAAAATTAGTTTAATTACTTCTAATAGAAGTAATCCTGCCGACTACGCCAATTTATGTCTTGCTAAATTCTACTAAAAAGGGGGCTGAAAGCCCGTACTTACGAAGCGCTCACTGATATCCTAATCAGGCACGAATACTAATATTCTTTATAGCAAGATACTATTTATTTTAATAGCACATGAATATATATATAGTCAATGGTACATAGGCATAAGAACTATAGTCATAGAAACTTATACAATAACAGAAATATGCATCAACATTACCGTTATGTTGTAGCAATCCTTTCACATCGGAGGGAACTCGAGTTAAGATAAGGAATCAACATGGCATCTTGGCATGGCATCACAGGAACAGTGCGTACGTACACTTCAATGTCCTGGAAGGTATTTCCCTACCTTAAGCGAGTTCGGTGTATATTTTATAGGAAAATATTGTAGGTTGTGTCTAAATGGTCACCAGCATATGACAGCTGAGTCATGTTCATGTAACTTGACCACAAAATGTTGTAGGTAACGGCAGCTTCCTGCACATTTCCAGCACATCCTGTCAGTTGACAACTGGCTGACCACAGTTTGACCAGTATTAGTGAAATATTGCAATGAGCCGTAAATTTCATCCTTAAAACTGTCTTTAAGCTAACCACAAGTTTCCTGTAAGTGGAACTGTAAATGTTACTTCCTTATTATCTAAAACTGCTTCAAGACATGTATTCCTTGGCATTAGTGAAATATTATCCAAAGGACATCTTCTTTGATACTGAATTATTGATGGATCAAATAATATCTGGGATCACTCCTATCTTATGATTATGATCCCTATCTAATAGTCATTCAAACTTCAGTCATATCACATTGGTATCACATAGGCTCACTGCCGTCACCCGGGGATCAGTGGGCGCAGGGCGGATTTTACGCTTTACCTGTAGCACACTGAGATAACCAGCTCCGGTGCAGGGCATACGCTGAGCTCTCGCTCTGGGGCAGAGTCCATTTTACCCCACGAGAAGGTCTCCGCTGATATCTGTAAATGTTTTTTTTAACCAGTCTTCTCTGCAGAGAGCGCTGGATCTTGCTGCAGCCCCTCGTGAGCAGCTCCTCACATTGTTCTTCTGCAGGGCACTGTGCAGCCATACTATGCTGGTATAAATGTCATTTTTTGGAAAGCTGAGAGCAGAAGTTGTCGCTGCGGTGCTGATATGACTCGGGAGGAATTAATGTGAAATTCTTGGCATTATTAAAAGATTAACTCCAAACCCTTTCTGCGTCGCCCCCGTAATACCAGAATTCCTGCTACTCTTTTCCAGTCTCTTTGTTCCTCTCCTCCTGTAACTCCTCCTGTCAGTGACAGGCAGATTTCTTTCTACTAATTTGTGGACAGACTGCCAGCAATGTGTCCGTATCTGATTCCATGGTGTTATATAATCCTATGTGTGCTCGATACTGACAACCACTTTAAATGAGGCTTATTGTTTTACCGAGCTGAAAACGTATGGACTTGTTTCATTACAGATGTATTGGGTGGAACAAATTTGGGTCCCTAATTGGTTTGTGGGATTTACAAACGTGAGCGGCTCTTTCCTTCCCAAAATTATGCTCTTCGCTATCAGTAGTAAGGTTTCCAGGAAAGTCGTCCACATGGGAATGTAAGAAATGTAACTTGAAATTCATCAGACACAAGGCTCTGAACATTTCAGCCTGTCCTCCACAATGGACTTAAAGGGAACCTGTCAGGTCCCATATACATTCTGACCTACAAGCAGGGTGATGTGTGGCCTAGTAACCCCTTCCTATCCATCCCTGTGCTGTAATATTGTGTACTATGAATGTACAGTGGTACCTTGCTTAACGAGAACAATCCGTTCTGGGACTGTGCTTGTTCACCAAGTTACTTGTTCAGCAAAACAAGATTTCCCATAGGAAATCATTGCAATGCAGACAATTCGTTCCACAACTTGTTAAATGTCCCATCCTGGTCCCCTATTGTGCCATTACACACACACACACACACACACACACACACACACACACACACACACACACACACACACACACACACACACACACACACACACACACATATATTATGCTCACCTTACCTTCCGTTCCATCGCTGGTGTCCTGGGACTTGCTGTTCTCTGGTGCGGGCCATGTATCGGGTTACCATAATGACGAGGGAGGAACTTCCTGCCAGAGCGCTGATGTCAAAGGCAGAGCCGCTTGCCTCTGATTGGCCAGCACGCTGCCTTTGAGTAGCGGTGACAGGAAGTTCCTGCTTCGTCGCTATAGATGCCGATACACAGCGTGGACTGGAGCACAGCGGCGAACTACAGGACACAGGAGGCCAGCGATTAAACGGAAGGTACACATATTATTATATGCTCACCTTACCTTCCGTTCCACCACCGGCCTCATGTTACTTATAGTTCGCCGCGAGCACGTCACGATGTACATGAGAACTACAAGAACCATAAGGCCAGCGGTGGAACGGAAGGTAAGGTGAGCATAATAGTGTGTGTGTGTGTGTGTGTGTGTGTGTGCGCATGTTTGTGTGGACTGCAAGTGCGGGTCAGAGCGCGGTGGATGTACGGAACCGGAAGTGTGTGCGGTGAGGATTTTGCTCGTACAGAAAAGCTTTCTCGTAAACCGGGTTACAAATTTACAGAAAGCTTTGCTTGTTAAGCGAAATTCTCGTTAAGCGAGGTACCACTGTATATATAAACATTTTATAACTTACAGGTTCCCTATGTAAATGATCTCAGGGTTTAGTCTCCTGGGCATCGCATCTCCCTGTGGGCGTTTGCCCTCTTTTTGTGGTATCATGCCCCTGTGGGTGTGATACCATGGATTTATGAGTGACGTCACTGTCACTCCTTGAGATCCCGCGCGCTTACCATTCGCTCAGCCTTCTTATCCGGGTGCTTGCTTCTCGGCTTCAGATTCACACTGCGCAGGGCAGGAATTGCAGGAGTCTTTTGAGCATGCGTAGCACGTGTCTGAAGTAGGGAAGCAAATACCAGGATAACAAGGCTGCGGGAATGGTAAGTGCGCATGCGCGGGATCTCAAGGAGCGACGGTGATGTCACTCATGTAAATCCATGGTATCACACCCACAGGGGCGTGGTTCCATGGAAACCATGCAAACGCTCACGGGGCGATGCGACACCCAGGGGACTAGACCCTCTGATCATTTACATAGGGAACATGTAAGTTGTAAAACGCTTTTTTTCTCTATCGCTTCATTGGGGGACACAGGAAACCATGGGTGTATGCTGCTGGCACTAGGAGGCTGACACTATGCAAATAAGAAAGTTGGCTCCTCCCCCGCAGTATACACCCACCGACCGGAGCTGAGGAGATCAGTTTTTGCTTAGTGTCCGAGGAGGTTGGACACGCAGGGGCTGCTCTCAGCCCCTCAGGTTTGTATTGTTGTGTTTTTTAATAATGTTTTCCCTTTTGTTTTTCAGACACAGCTCGTCGGGCGACAGGGTGTAATCGCTCACCCTGCTCTCCCACATAGAGACCGGTCGCACAGAGTGGGGTCCGTCCGCCACTACTGTAGTCTTCCGTGTCTGTCTGGCAGTGTACCCGGCCCCTCCAACACAGAAGAGTGTTCGAGGTGCATCCGCAGTGAGGAAAAGTGCGACGTCGCTGATAAAGGCGGAGGGTCCTGTCCCCCTCCCCAAACTCTCTCGCTCCCGAGCCTGATTGTGGGGTAGGAGGACGAAGACCGTACCTGGGATGGAGAGGTACCCTTCCGGTCTCCCCTCGACTATGCCCGGTACGACTGTTGAGATGTCTTCGCTCGCCTTCCAGGATGATTCCAGGATCACCTCAGGACAAGCCGGGACCTTCAAGATAAGTACTCTCCCCTCCTTCTCCCCCGTTCCGGGCCATGGGGGGAGGGATCCCGTCTTTATATATTCACCACAGCCCCTTCACCACCTGGGTCAGGGGGTCCTGATTTTTTTCCCTTTATAGCCATCTACCGCAGGCCCCTCTGTAGCTTGCTCCCCCTGTAGTGTGGCCTCCCTGCGCTTATCCCCTGCCGTGGCACTCGCTAATAGGCGTCCCCTCCGGCGGCCTACCTTAAAAAATGTAGCCCCCGGCTCCATTGCGGCCTTCTTCCTCAGTTGCGCCACACCCCCTTCAGCGTCCCGGCCTCTCACCGCTAAGCGTTTGCGCGCCTTCCAGGCCACGCCCCCCAGCCAGGAATTCTTCTGCCCGTGCGGGCTTTTCAAACTTGGCCCGCCTCCCCTGTCGCTCGAGCTCACAATCCGGCTCTCCTGCTTCCCCGTGCAGGTGCCGCCCCCCCTCTTTCCTGGCGCCTGATGACACTTCCCGGCGCCGAGACCTCTGGGGGACGTCATTCTGCCCGCCATTCCAGCCCCACAGACCAAGCCTCCCAGCTTGGTAAGTAATGCCGCCGCAGCTTCAGCGTTCCCCGCAGACAGCCAGGGTGATTCAGGGCCCAGTGCACCCTCGCCGGCAGACACCTTCCCTGCGCTACCTGCAGCCAGGATTCCCCCACAGTAACCGCTCCGGGCTGCCCGGGCACCACTGGTCTCTCCTGGGCCTCCCTTACTGCCCCCAGTCTCTGCAAGACTAATGAGAAAGAGAGAGTGTAAATTAAAAAAAAACAAAAAAAAACCAAAGCACTATTTCCTGCCATAGGCATCTATTCCTGATCCCTGAGTTCCCGTTCACTTACAGTGAGCTGTCTCCCCTCTGACACATATTATATGTCTAGAACTACTTCAGGGAGTATTAGCTACCTCATACTACAGCATGCCCAGATTCCCTTCACTTCTACAAGTACGGGATAACACTCTTCCACACGCACTCTGCTAGGGACCACCGGTTCTCTGGCAGGTCACCCGTCTCCAAGGTGCTGTCCCTGACCTGCCCATCTCCAGGAGTACTCCAGTGTTCTGGGGTCCTGTCCACTTCCACGGTCAGTGTGTTTCGTTTTCCTGCCCACTATCTAGTGTGTCTCTGTTCCTCATATCCCTATCTACCGTAGGGTCGCTATCTAGTGTGTTAATGTACCTATCTTCCACAGGGTCAGTGTTCTTTTGACCTGTCCACTTTTTATGTCAACCTGTCCATTATCCAGTGTGCCAGTGTCTCCAAGTACCCGTCCTCTATCCAGTGTACCAGTGTTTTTTTTTTTTTGTTTTTTTTTTTTTTCTACGCACTGGTCTACTACACCAGTGCGCCAGTGTCTCCAGGTACCTGCCCTCTATCCAGTGTGTCAGTGTCTTCATGTACCTGTCCACTACCCAGTGTGCCAGTGTTTTCTCTTTGCCCTAGTCTACACCAGTGTGCCCGTGATCTCCACCTGTGTGTCAGTGTCTTTATGCACCTGTCCACTATCCAGTATGCCTGTCTTTTCTCTATGCACTAGTCTTCACCAGTGTGCAAGTGTCTCTATGTACCTGTTCGCTATCTGGTGTGCCAGTGTTTTTTCTACGCACTGGTCTACACCGGCATGCCAGCGTTTCACTACACCAGTGTGCCAGTGTTTCCTCGTACTTGTCCACTATCCAGTGGGCCAGCGTTTCTCTAGGCACTGACCTACTCCTGTGTGCCAGCGTTTCCCTGTACCTGTCCACTATCCAGTGTGCCAGTGTCTGCGTCATGCCTGTGTGCTCCAATACCTACCGTGTTTCCCCGAAAGTAGGACCCCCCCGAAAGTAAGGCAGGGTGGGGGTTTCGGGGGGGTCCGCCAATGTAGGGCACCCCCCGATTGTAAGGCAGGGTAGCGGGGGGGCCGGGGAATGTAAGGCCGCCTATGGGTGGTGGTCGCGGCGTAATGTAAGGCCGCATATGGGTGGGGGTCCCTGGGGAAAGTACAGGAACTTACCGCTGCCGCTGTTCCATCGCTCCATCCAGGCCTTCTCCAGTCTCGTGCCACCCGTGGTCCGCCTCCGGTGAATGGCCCCCGCAAAGCTCCCTGCTGGCCATCAGCTCGAGCTGTGATTGGCCAGTCAGCCGGACTCGCAGCTGATTGGCCCTCAGCTCGAGCTGCGATTGGCCAGTCAGCCGGCTCGCAGCTGATTGGCCCTCAGCTCGAGCTGCGATTGGCCAGTCAGCCGGCTCGCAGCTGATTGGCCGAAATCAGCCGCGACGTCACCGCCTGCAGGCTCGCTCCGATTTCGGTAAGTTCCGAAACTCTGTGTGTGTGTGTACGGTATGTGTATGGGTGCCGTATGGGGCTGTATGTGTCAGTGTGTGTGTACGGTACCGGTACGATATGTGTGTGGGTGCCGTGTGGGGCTGTACCGGTACCGTATGTGTCAGTGTGTGTGGTGGCAGAGTGGGGGGCAGAACCACTGTATGGGGAGGCTGCAGGGGGGAGGATGGGGTGGATGCCGGATCTCAAACAATGGGGAGGCTGCAGGGGGGAGGAAGGGGTGGATGCCGGATCTCAAACAATGGGGAGGCTGCAGGGGGGAGGAAGGGGTGGATGCCGGATCTCAAACAATGGGGAGGCTGCAGGGGGGAGGAAGGGGTGGATGCCGGATCTCAAACAATGGGGAGGCTGCAGGGGGGAGGAAGGGGTGGATGCCGGATCTCAAACAATGGGGAGGCTGCAGGGGGGAGGATTGTCATTTTTTTTTCCAATGTAAGGCCTCCCCCGAAAGTAAGGCAGGGTGGGACTTTTGGGGGTAAAATTAATGTAAGACAGGGCCTTACTTTCGGGGAAACACGGTAGGTGCTTTGGGGATCCTGCCCGCTATTCCGTGGGCCAGTGTTTCTACATGCATTTGTTTACTTTGATGTACCAGGGTTTTCACAAGTCCTTACACTACTCAGTGTACCAGTGTTTTTCTATACGCACCTGTCTACACCACTGTAACAGTGTTGTGTGAACCTTCCCACTGTTTAGGGTGTCAGGTCTCTACTTGCACCTGTCCGTTTCAGTGTGCTAAATGTTTTTCTATCAACCTGTCCACCATCCAGATTGACAGTTCCATAGACCTGTCCACTTGCATGTGTGCCAGCGTCTCTATATGTCGGTCCATCTCCCAGGGTGCCGGTATCCACTATCCAGTGTTTCTCTATGCACCTACCCACCATCCGGTGTGCTAGTGTTTCCAGAACGTGCCCTCTATCTTGTGTGCCAGTGTTTCTATATGCACCTGTCTACTACAGCGTGAGAGTGATTTGATGAGCCTGCCCACTATCCTATGGGCCAGCACTTATCAGAACCAGAAGCCGAATACAGCAACAGGCTTGAGTGCCTTGTTCAGCTTTTCCGCTCATCTTTGACCGAGGCGAGAGGTCCATCCAACACTGCCCCATGATGCGGCACGCCAGCAGCTGTCACATTCAGTGCCAGAATTCAAGATCGATGATCCTGCCCGCTATCCAATGGGCTAGCGTTTCTCCAGACCAGAAGCTGGATACCGTATCAGGTATGTGTTGCTCTGCTCACTACCCAGCGAGTCGAACAGACTACCTCACCTAGCGGGTCATGTATCTCCTTCATCTTCGACTGAGGCGAGGACTGTGGTCTCCATGGACCCCTAACGCGGTACGGCAGCAACTGTCATTAAGTTGCTTCCCAGTGACCCGGGGGTTTTCTCCTATTTCAAACCACTCATTTGGGTAAACAGGAGGTAAGCCATGGTCCTCCGACCAGTGCATTGTCTTCTTTTTTCTGCAGCAGTTATTTTCTCACTTCTCAGCGATCTGCAGCCATCTCCTACCTCACACCATATGTGTAACAAGATCTTGAGGTAAGGTAACACGCGACCATCTGACTGGAGGGTCGTGTGATTCACTCCCTGCAGCAACCACGGATCTCATGACTCCACACAGCAGCAGCTCTCATTTAGTCGCTTCCCAGTGTCCCAGGACCTCCTCCTACCTCGCACCATTCATCTACGGTAGCCACGAGGTAAGGCTTTTTTCTCTGACCGTACGTTGACTGCGCCGTTTCTTGAGGCAACAGTCATTTTGTTTCTCAAATGAGGTAAGCAGGGTACGGCTCTGTCTCCTAACCGGTATGTTGTCTGCTTTACTTCCCGCCACCCTCCTCGGGTGGTTCATAGTACTTCTAGTATCCGCCTATTGTTTGGCCTAGACCAGCCTTAGCCGCACCCTTTACTAGGGTTCCGGCCAGGTACTGCATATGTTTAAATCCATAGGTCGTTACTTACATTCTCTCTCTTCCAGATAGAGATCAGATTTTCTCAGTCCCCTTACAGATAACAGATGAAGTTAAGAACCAGACACAGGATCGTCTAGCAAGTATCGATTCCACGGAGGACCAGTTTCACCAACGGACGTCTGGTATCCTGACGGCCCAGTCATTGGGCTCACATTTCCGGACCAGCTGTAGGTTTTAAGCATCGTCTTCTGGCCATTTTCCGCAACAGAATTCTTCAGAGAGCCCTGAATGCTTAGGCCACTGGGTGTTTCCACCTGAACACTCAACGCTACAGCGAGTGGTCCCCATCTAATCCGCTAGTCTTCGCTAACACCTAGACAGGACCTGCTTCAGTTTCAGGCCAAGAGGAGTCTGCCTCCCTTTCCCTCTCTTGTAGCCATTCTAGATGGCTCGTGGAGATATGCTAGATCTCTTCGAATTCTCTGCCATACAAAATTCCATGATTGCTCTCCACCGCTTGGGCTCAGACGCTCGTGGATTCATGCACTTCTCAAGCAGAGTCTCTGCCAGACCATTTAACCTCACCTATTCTCGGTCATTTCTTCCCCTTCGTTGTCACTTCTGGTTGCGACGTGATAACGCGTTTTCACGTCACTCTTCCGTTTTCCTTGCCATCTTCTCAGGATAGGCGTCACTCCTCTGGTCGACTAGCGCTTAGGCCAGTGACATAGTCCGAGCCTTTCCTTGCGTCACCCTTGGAAGGGTTTTTTCTTTCTCCCATCCCAGGTCGTACATCCCAGGTCTTGTGCCTATTTCCAGTTACAAGAGCATTCCCCCATAGGGGGTTCTCCTTCCAGTATTTCACTTCAGTGGCCTTCTAGTACCCGAATCCCGAGTTCGAGTTTTCCCAGTCGCGCCATTGTAGATGCCCAGACTCTCTTCTCCTGTCTGTCATGTGAAAGTGGAAGTTGGTTATTGGATTTTCCCCGGCTCCTTAACCTTCTTTTTGTCTCCGAACTTCGCAAAAAATTTTTCTGGACTTCTTTACACAGGGGAATTATCTCCCGTATTTTTTTCCCGCCTGCAGGCTGTTCCGTCCACTAGGGTCAGATCACTTCCATCGGTTCTGTAGAATCAACAGGTCAAGTCCCCCTATGGCGGAGTTCCCTTACTCTCTCCTCGAGTAGCTCGTCTCTTCTCTCAGCCCAACTCCCCTGCACACTTTCAGGCAGTTGGTGTTCCCTTTTAGTCATTCTACGGCAGTAAAGGGCCAAGGCTCAGTGGGCCTCCACTTACCTGGCACCTACCTCTACCAGGTGCCTTAGCTCTTCCCTCTTTCTTCCATTCTCAAACGTAGCACCAGGGTCAAGTCAGGCTTTTTTCTCTTGTCCTGACCTATTGCTGTCAGTCGCAGATTTCTGAGGATGCAACTTTTTCCCTGATCATTCTAATCCCCGCACATGCGGTTTTATACTAGATCTAAGTACTCCCTAGTACTCTTAACTCTTTCCCCCTATACTTCGGCTCCTGCCGGGTAGGTATTCCTTACAGCGTCTAGGGCCAGGTTCCGGTCACAGAATCTCGTCTCTGCTAACCCTGTTTTCGGGTCTTTCTCTTCCCACCCTTGGGGACTGCTTTAGGACGTCCCATGGTTTCCTGTGTCCCCCCAATGAAGCGATAGTGAAAAGTAGATTTTGGATACTCACCTTAAAATCACTTTCTCGGAGCCATCATTGGGGGACACAGCACCCGCCCTTTTCTAAGACTTCAATGGATCCGGAATGTTCTGGATTTCAAGCTTCTCCTCGTACTGCTTTTACACAAACTGATCTCCTTAGCTCCGGTTGGTGGGTTTATACTACGGGGGAGGAGCCAACTTTTTTATTTGCATAGTGTCAGCCTCCTAGTCCCAGCAGCATACACCCATGGTTTCCTGTGTCCCCCAATGAAGGCTCCGAGAAAGAGATTTTATGGTGAGTACCCAAAATCTACTTTTTTCCAGCACCCATGACTGCACCACGAGAGAGGGGATCCGCCCTTCAAGGACAGGAAACCTCCAGAATAAAAAGGGGCGGCACCTCTCCCCGCATCAGTTGGTTTCCTGTCCTTGAACAGGGAGCCTCCAGAGATCCACTAGATCCGAGAGGCCTGATTGGCCGAAGATTCAAGTCCGGCGCCCGGTGGGCCGGCTCTGGCAGCGGCACGGGTCCTGCTGCGGTCGGCCGAGGTGCTGTGGAGCTGCCGCAGCGGACCCATGGGGGTCAGGACTGCGTACAGCGCGCCCGATAGGAGCGCCAGGAGCCTGCGGGGACCAGGTAAGTCCGGTCGATCTGCCGAGGGAACTGTCCGCAGGGCTCTCCCGTCGCAGCGTACCCACAGGGGTCATGTCTGCGCGCGGGCTCCTTCCCCCCCCCCTCTCCTTACCAGCGGTCGTCTTGTCTGCGCGTACCGGCACCAGAGGCCGGGATAAGGGGGACTGCTGCTGCGATCCCTGCGGGGCTTCCTCGTGGCGGCAGATGCTGTGGCGCTTCCGGGAAGGAGCTCCATGTTGTGGGTGGCAATAGAGATGTCCGGGCTGTGCGCCGGCGCGCTTTTTTCCTATTGGACGCGCAGATGGGTCGTCATCCGCCGGAAGAGGGGGCGAAGTCGCCAGACTTTCTTTGAAAATCAGAGCGGCAATTTTCTCTATGGTGCCTGTGCTCTGTTACCATGACGGACAAGCAGTCAGCTGCGTCTCCTTCGCCTCCCTCCTCCCCAAAACCTCCCTCTGATCATGATACTGCCTCCCTGAAGCGGCAGCAGAAGGGTGGCAAGGATGACAGTGTCACCGGCTCAGGGGTCAAGCGTGGGGGGACTGATGACCGGTCCTCCAAGCGGAAGGACCCTGACTCTCCTGACAGAAGACGGCCTTCTAAAGGAAGGAAGTCAGATGAGGGCCCTGCTGACCCGGTATAGCCTCTTGACATCTGTGGGTGAGTGCAACTCATGAGTTCCGCTTTTAATGGCGGTCGTCTTGTCTGTTTTTTTTTTATAGGATCGCAGTAAACCTAGAAAGTGTTTATCAAAATCCAGACATAAGGAATGCGCCTTGTGCTGTAAAGAACTTTCCGGTTCTTGGACTAAGAGACTGTGCAAAGGCTGCATTCAGTAGACTGTCGGAGGAACAGCCAGGATTTGCCTCCGACCTCCGGTCCCTCGTACGGGAAGAGGTCAGGGACTCCCTCCGATCCCTGTCTGGAGCACAAAGTGCTGGGGGTTCTCAGGCCCCTTCGCCTACCCACGAGGACTCTGATAGGTCTGATGGGGAATGTGATTCCTCTGGCTCTACTTCCCGCTCCTCCTCTGATAGCGACTCAGGGGGTCGCCAGTGCTTCCCACTCGATAATATGAAGAAGTTAGTTAAGGCGGTGAGGACCACCATGGGCCTCCCGGATGAGAAACCTGAAAAATCTATCCAGGATAGGATGTTCGGGGGCATGGAGCAGAAAAAATTACGCTCCTTCCCGGTGGTGGATAAAATACAAGCCTTAATTGCCCGGGAATGGAAGAGACCTGATAAGAAGCATTCCCTTCCTGGCGCCTTTAAGAGAAAATATCCGTTTGAGGAGGCCTCCTGCTCCACATGGGATAAGGCGCCAAAATTGGATGTGGCTGTCGCTAAGGCGTCCAAAAAGTTTGCCTTGCCATTTGAGGACATGGGCTTCCTGAAAGACCCATTAGATAAGAAAGCTGATCACTTCCTAAAGAATACCTGGGAAGCTTCTGCCGGAGGACTGGGACCCGCCATTGCGGCTACCTGTACAGCTAGATCCCTGACTATATGGATTGACGAACTGGAAGACCTGTTTAGATCCCGAGCACCTAAGGAGGAGATTGCTTCCTCCCTCTCCAAATTGCGGGGGGCGGCGGCCTTCCTTGCGGACTCCACTAAGTTGGCTGCAAAGTCAGCGTCCCTCTCTAATGCGGCTAGAAGGGCTCTCTGGCTGAAATGCTGGCCGGGGGATCTGCAAACTAAGTCTAAACTCTGCAATATCCCTTGTCAAGGTGAATATCTGTTCGGGCCGGTACTGGATGACATCCTGGAAAAAGCTAGAGACAAGAAGGGCGACTTTCCCATTCCATCGTTTCCTTCTTCACGGCGGTCCTTTCGGAGGAAGCCAGTTCGCCGCCCCACCCGACCACGGGATCGGAATACCTGGTCCGATAGACTCAGGGAAAGGGGTTCATGTTCAAGGGCCCCTCAAAAGATCAGAATAAGTCGTCCAAGTGACTCGCTTTCCCAGGTCGGAGGGAGGCTCTCTCAGTTCCTTCCGGCTTGGGAAAGGATTTCCTCCAGTGCATGGATACTGGCCCTTATACGCTCCGGCCTCCGGCTCCCCTTCCTTCGGCCTCCTCCTCCCCGGTTCGTGGTTACCCCTCTGCGTCGTTCTCCGGCGGAACAGCTGGCTTTGGAAGCAGAGGTCCGTCACCTCCTCTTCAAGAGGGTTCTAGTGGAAGTTCCCGCAAGGGAACAAGAAGGATTCTATTCCACCCTCTTTCTGGTAGGGAAGCCCGACGATTCCTATCACACAATCATCAACCTGAAAGCCCTCAACCCGTTCCTTCAAATAGACCGCTTCAAGATGGAGTCCGTGCGGTCCATAGTGAAATATCTGTATCCCCACTGTCACATGGCTGTCATAGACTTGCGCGATGCATATTATCATGTCCCAATCCACTCTCTCTTTCAATGCTTCCTCAGGATAGCCCTCCACATGGACGGTCGGGTCTGCCATTTCCAATACAAAGCCCTCCCCTTCGGTCTGGCCATCGCCCCGAGAATTTTTACAAAGATAATAGCAGAAATGTCAGCATATCTGCGTCAGAGAGAGGTCCTTCTGATTCCTTATCTGGACGACTTCTTGATTGTGGGCGCCTCAGCTCTCCATTGTGTGGCCCTTCTCCGGCAGGTGCAAGCTTCCCTGCGGGAGTTGGGCTGGTTGATCAACGAGGAAAAGTCCAGATTAATCCCATCCAAGGTTCAGCTGTTTCTGGGACTCACTTGGGACTCCAACACTCAACTTTGTCGGTTGCCTCCTTCCAAAGTGGAAGCCCTCCGGACCCAGATAGACCAGACTCTGAGGCACCGGCGTATGTCTCTCCGGGGTGCGATGTCCTTCCTGGGCTCCCTGACTGCGGCCATCCCGGCCGTCAGATGGGCTCAGGCACACATCAGGGTCCTGCAGTGTAATATCTTACAGCATCAGACCACTCACGGGGTCCATCTGGACAGACTCATCATTCTCAAACATCGCACATTGCAGTCCCTCTATTGGTGGCTAGATCCGGTCCACTTGGGCAGAGGGGTGCCTTGGAGGGCGCCAGAGCCCGTGGTGGTAACCACCGACGCCAGTCTCTCTACGGTTGGGGGGCACATCTGGACGCTCATTTCATTCAGGGACGATGGTCTGGAGAAGAAGCTCAAAATTCCTCGAATACAAGGGAATTGCTGGCGGTGGAAAAGGCGTTAGGTCGTTTCCTGCCGTTGTTACGGGGTCGCCATGTAAAAGTTCTGTCGGACAACCAAGCGACGGTAGCATATCTCAACCACCAGGGGGGTACTCGCTCCAGACACCTCATGTCCGTCGCAAGCAGGATCATGTCTCGGGCAGAGGCTCATCTGGGTTCCCTGTCGGCAGTGCACATCCGAGAGAAGGAGAACGATTTGGCGGACTTTCTCAGTCGCACCCAGTTTCACCAAGGCGAATGGTCTCTAAATCAGTCCGTTTTCGACAGGATAACGGGGATGTGGGGGGTTCCTGAGATAGACCTCTTTGCAACACGGACCACCAGGAAGGTTCCCCGATTCAGTTCCCTGGATCCAAGGGATCATCCCCACTCGGACGCACTATTGCTCAAGTGGGACTTCCGCCTCGCATATGCCTTCCCTCCACTCATCCTCCTCCCTGCAGTGCTCAGGAAGATACGGGAGGATCAAGCAGTCGTGATTCTCATAGCACCCTTTTGGCCGAAGAGGCCTTGGTTTTATTGGCTGACGCATCTGTCAGTCACCGATCCATGGGTTCTCCCGGACCTACCGGATCTCCTATCCCAGGGTCCAGCCTTCCACCCACAGCACACCAGGTTACATCTGACGCCGTGGCTCTTGAGCGGTCGCTATTAGGCAATAAGGGATTTTCTCAGGGTCTGATCTCCACCTTGATGCAGTGCAGAAAGCCTGTCACTACTCGCATTTATGGGCGCATTTGGGCTAAATTCCTGACATCTACGGGTGCGGATCCTGCTAAGCCGCCCTCTGTCCCGGTTGTCCTGGAATTTCTACAGAGGGGTTGGGAACTGGGTCTCTCAGTTAGTACCCTTAAGGTGCAAATCTCCGCACTGAGCGCCTTGTATAACCATGCCCTGGCCGGAGATCCCTGGGTATCTAGGTTTATTAGGTCCTGTGCTAGGGCTAAGCCTCGGGGAACCATGCCACTACCGTCCTGGGACCTTTAACTTCGTCCTTTCAGCTTTAACACGGCCCCCATTTGAGCCCTTAGATTCTATCTCTCTCAAGCATCTGTCCCTTAAGACGATTCTCCTGGTCGCCCTAACTTCTGCCCGTAGGGTTAGTGACCTTCAGGCCTTATCCATTTCTCCTCCGTATACCCAGTTTTTTGATGACCGAGTAGTTTTACGAACTGACCCTGCCTATTTGCCAAAGGTGCATTCCCACTTCCATAGATCACAAGAAATAGTGCTTACCTCTTCTTTTTTATGCCAACCCTTCTACTCCGGAGGAGATGGGATGGCACTGCCTGGATGTTAGGCGTTGTCTTCGACGGTATCTGCTGGTCACCTCGGAAGGGAGGAGGGATAAGTCTGTGTTTGTAGTCTTCCAGGGTTGTAGAAAGGGGCTTAAGGCTTCTAAATCCACCTTGGCAAGGTGGATCAGGGATGCCATCTCGGTGGCCTACACGGCCGGGGGAGAAGACGTGCCTCTTGGTTTGAAGGCGCACTCCACGCGAGCGATGGCATCTTCCTGGACGGAGAGATCGGAGGTCTCCATCGAGCAAGTATAAGGCGGAAACCTGGTCTTCTCCGTCCACCTTTTTTTTTTTTAATCACTATCGCCTTGATTTGTCGTTCACCGACATCACCTTTGGGAGGCGGGTTCTGCAAACTGTTGTCCCTCCCTAGGTCTTCCTCTCTGTAATTCTCTCGTGGTGCCGTCATGGGTGCTGGAAAAATACGTAATTACTTACCGGTAATGTGTTTTTTCTGAACCCATGACGGCACCCTTACATTCCCTCCCTGCACTTGGGGGTTGCTAGTTTGCTTCCCTTTTCACTCCTCTTCACTGGGCGGTTATGGTGGCGGGATATGTTTTTTAACGATGTTCCTTGTTTCGGAGGTCCTGTCATGCTCGGTAATCAACTGATGCAGGGAGAGGTGCTGCCCCTTTTTATTCTGGAGGTTTCCTGTCCTTGAAGGGCGGATCCCCTCTCTCGTGGTGCCGTCATGGGTTCAGAAAAAACACATTACTGGTAAGTAATTACGTATTTATTACTTTCATATTCCACACTATTACAACACAGGGATGGGTAGGAAGGGGTTACGAGGCCACACATCACCTTCTTGTAGGTCAGAACGCATATGGGACCTGACAGGTTCCCTTTAAATTGTGGATCTTTTGTTGTTACCTAGAAATTTCTTCACGACTTCTTTAAAAGAATTGCAAGTCCTTTTCTCAACAGCTTTCATTTTGTTCCGAACACTTCGTCCTTCATGGGTTTCCGAATACCTGGACCATAAAGAAATGCCTTCCTTCAGTTTTGCTTTGGACAGTTCCTGAATCTTGGTACTTAAATGGATCCTGTCACTAGGTTTTTCCCTTATGAGCTGCGGCCACCACCAGTGAGCCCTTATATACAGTCTTCCAGAATACTGTATATAAGAGCCCTAAATGAGCTGTATAAAGTAAAAAAAAAAAAAAAAAAAAAAACCCTATGGGACGGTTTGGTCTGATGGGTGTTGCTGCTCTCGATTCGGCGCCTCCTCCATCTTGTGCAGTCACCATCCTCCTACCCAGCGCCATGTGCATAACGCGTCCTGCCTCATTCACACAAAGGCCTCCTGTGTAGGCGCAGTTTGATCTGCCCGAATGAGGGCACAGCAAAGTGCTGTAATGTGCATGCGCGGGCGGTCTATGGCCTTTCCTCGCGCCTCCACATTACAGTACTTTGCTCTGCCGTGAGCAGGGCATATCAAAGTGCACAGGAGGGTAAATGAGACCTCCGTGAATGACGCTTGACGCATCATTCACTTGGGGCTGGGAAGGAGAATGGCGATCATCTCACAAGGTGGTGGAGGAGGCGCCGTCTCGAGAGCAGCGACACTCACCGGACTGATCTGCCTTCCAGGTGAGTATAATTAGTGATTTTTTTTTTACGTTACATACAGCGGTCTAAGCTTTTATATACAGTATTCTGGAACGCTGTATATAAGAGCTCGGTGGTGGTGGGAAAAACCTGGTGACGGGATCACTTTTAAAAGTCTCTCCTTTTGCTAGAGCTTTCCCAAACTTAATCAGTCCAACTTAACCCCTTCACGACCTTGGATGGATCTATCCGTCAAGGATCGTGTCCCGTTAAGCCCCGCCCCCTGCCGCGGGCAGGCGGCGGCGGTCTGCACACATTAGCTGTTTTCAACAGCTGACGTGTGCCTGGTAGCCGCGGGTGGAATCGCTTCCACCCGCGGCCATTAACCCCTTAAATCTTGCTGCCAAAGTCTGGCAGCAAGATCTAAATGCGCGCGGCCATGTTTTTTACTTACCCCCACCGGAAGTCACGTGCGTTATCACGTGACTATCGGTGGTTGCCATCGTAGCACAGGGTCATGTGATGACGCCTGCAGCTATGATGTTTCACTTTCGTTTTCCCTCGGCCGAGAGCAGAGGGAAAAACAAAGTGACTGAATCTGCTCTTTACAGCTGTATAGCTGTGATCCGCAGATAGATAATAGCGATCGGATTGCTGATCCATATAGCCCCCTAGGGGGACTAGTAAAATAAAAAAAAAAGTTTTAAAAAATAAAAAAAAAACCTAAAAGTTCAAATCGCCCCCCTTTCCCCCATTGAAAATTAAAGGGTTAAAAAATAAATATACACATTTGGTATCGCAGCATTCAGAAATGCTCGACTATCAAAATATAAAATCAATTAATCTGATTGGTAAACAGCGTAGTAGCAAAAAAATTCGAAACGCCAAAATTACGTTTTTTTGGTCGCCGCAAGTTTTACGCAAAATGCAATAAGCGATCAAAACGTAGCATCTGCGCAAAAATGGTACCATTATAAACGTCAGCTCGAGATGCAAAAAATAAGCCGTCACTGAGCCATAGATCCCAAAAAATAAGAGCGCTACGTGTTTCGGAAAATGGCGCAAAATGTGCGCCACGTTTATTGGACAAACTTGTGCATTTTTTTTAACCCCTTAGATACAAGTAAACCTATACATGTTTGGTGTCTACAAACTCGCACCGACCTGAGGCATCACAACAACACATCAGTTTTATCATATAGTGAACACGGTGAATAAAACATCCCAAAAACTATTGTGCGATCACTTTTTTTGCAGTTTTTCCACACTTGGAATTTTTTTTTGCTGGTTTCCAGTACAATATATGGTAAAATCTATGGTTTCATTTAAAAGTACAACTCGTCCCGCAAAAAACAAGCCCTCATATGGCAAGATTGACGGAATAATAAAAAAGTTACGGCTCTCGGAAGAAAAGGAGCAAAAAACAAAAACGGAAAGTGCCCGGGGGCTGAAGGGGTTAAAGGGAGCGGTCACCAGGTTTTTCCTTTATGAGCTGCGGCCACCACCAGTGAGCCCTTATATAGAGTATTCTGGAACGCTGTATAAAAGAGCCTAGGCTGCTCTGCAGAACGTAAAGACGCCTTTATAATACTCTCCTTGGGGGTAGTCCAGTCCGATGGGTGTCACTGATCTCCGTCCTTCTTCTTATGAGGCCCATGTGCATGACGCGTCCTACGTCATCCACACTAGCCGGCACTGACATCCTGCGCAGGCGCACTTTGATATGCCCTGTGGAGTGGTGGCAGGAGAACTTTAGTAGGTTCAACTAAACTTTCCGCAGCTATGTTCTTAAGTCCAGGTTCTCGATGTCCAACTTTTTTGGCTCCAGTGAGGAGTCCTATCCCGGCTGTCCCATTCGCACAAAACACATGGGCACTTTGTGTATCCTCATTAATGGCCAAGGATCAAAGAGAGGACCTTCAGATCACCACATATTGACCATCCTTGATCCTCATAGGTAGGTTTTCTTGAGAATAATGGAAATTCTCATAGCTTCTCTGCAAGTGCACAGAATCCCCTACAGGCACTGATCATACTGTACTCGCTGCCATTGTGCAGTTGCAGCTTTCAGACTTTTTTTTTTTTTTTTTTTGGATAGAACAATAGTCTCCTCTCATTCCTCAATGTTACATTTTTCCATCATCCCAGGAACATCACAGTAATACATTAGAGCACCGTCTTGAGAAACGTATAGCAGGAATTCCTTTTCTCTGCTTCTGTACCATGAAAACCAGATACCTGGACGTGTGTGTGTGTGTGTGTGTGTGTGTGTGTGTGTGTGTGTATATATGTATATCAAAACCAGGAGAACAGAGTAAATATGCTTCAAAAGGTATCAAAAATTTATTAACAAGTTATTGAACAAATAGTATCAAATATAAAACAGGCACAAGAGGAGACAATGATGTAAAAGGCAATAGCACCTGGGGGGCTGCACGGCTAAAAAGGAGAAATCAAATCTCTATCACTCAGGCCATATGTGTCCAACAGAGCAAGAAAAGAAGCCCCAGTGGGCTCATTTATCAAAGGCACAGCCAGATTTATTAAGTGATCACACAGACCTGAGTAGAGGATGGACAACAGGCACGCAGTGAATATACTGAAGGAGCACATGCATCGGGCAATCCCCAGTATATGAAGAAGCCCATACAGGTTCAATGTGCAGAGTGAGGCTGGAAAAAGCCAAATGCACGTGAACCAAATCCAACAGCACTGCTAACCTGTGATAGCCAAAAAATCATGCAGCCGACCAGGGGTGACAGGAAGGGGTTTGAACCCCTAATACCAACTCCAACGTACGTTTCACGAATGGTGAGGTGTTCGCTTCGTCAGGGAGTGAGTACGTAGCACAGAAGGGCTACTATAAATAGCCCTAAACACAGCTGGGGCACCGCACTGATAAAAGGCGGCGCATGCGCACATCGCGCCATACAGACCCAGCACCTCCCACCGGCCGTCACGATCCGGCGCATGCGCGGGAGCGGGGACGCGTCTCCATAGCTCCCGCGCATGCGCCCCGATCGATCAGAGACAGCCGCGGAAAGCCGGGTCGGCGGCGAGAAATGCGCAAGCGCACTTCAGTGCGGCACGGAGCAGAGCGAACCAGGTACACAAACTGATATCAGATCATAGATCATAGATAAAGACCACAATTCATAAGATAATATGACAATACAGCTGCATAATCTGGTTCCAGGGGTCCGTATGTAAATGAAGAATAGAGATCTAACAAGATCACGGAGCACAAAGAACCAGATGCACAGGCTGATATACAGTCATGAATCATAGATAAAGACAACAAATCATAGTAACAATACAGCTGCATAATCCGGTTCCAGGGGTCCGTATATACATGGAAATTTGAAATGTGTCGAAAAAGATCATATTTGAAGACCCAGATGAGAAATCTGTGCTAAATAGCAGAAATAAAAATAGGGGAAAACACAAAACAAGAAAAAAGTTAAAACATGTTAAACAAACAAACACATTGGGCCACAAAATTAGTGAGCCACCGTATTAAATGTATAAAAACAATAAAAGACCCCTAGAAAAGAAGAAAAGAAGGGGAAGGGGGCAAACCCAAGGTGATATCAAAGGAAAGAGGCAAAGCTCAAAGCCTCGTTGAGACCAGATGGGGCGACTGTTCCAAGAGTCACCATCCATCTAGTCTCACGCTGGGCCAGCTTCCGCTTGATGTTGCCACCACGGATGCCGCTGTGAATGACTTCAATGCCGCGAACCAATAGGGATTTAGGATCACAACCATGGTGTGATTTAAAATGGCGCGGCAGCGTCTTCAAAGAGGCAAAATCATCCACTGTCCGAATGAACGAATTGTAGATGCGTGATGGGCAGACGAGGCATGAATCAGCGCATTGACGGATGTTGACTTGCGAAATACATCAGTTTGAATCACATTTCCATCATCAACATCAATAAGAATATCTAAAAAGTCAATGCGCTTGGTGTTAAATTTATAAGTCAATTTGATGTTAAAAGGATTCATGCCAAGTCTGCCCATGAAAAGCTCCAGCTGCTCCACCGTACCCCTCCAGAAAAACAATAAATCATCAATGTACCTAAGCCAGCACTGCACATGGGACACGGCCATGTCACCCTCGTCGCCAAAAATCGTTCTCTCCCAGAAACCCAGGAAGAGATTAGCATACGAGGGTGCACAGGCCGCGCCCATCGCAGTGCCGCGCTTCTGTAGGTAAAAAGAGTTCTTAAAAGTAAAAAAATTATGGGTAAGGATAAAATGGAGCAGCTGGAGTATCAAATCACACATCTCACTGTCCCGACCGGAGGTCCCGAGGAAGAAGCGGACTGCCGCCAACCCGTCCTCATGGCGGATGCAGGTGTAAAGTGATTCAACATCCGCCGTTACTATTAACATGTCCGCTTCCATAAAGATACCGTCAATCCTGTTGAGCACGTCCGTTGTGTCCTTGAGGTAGGAGGGAAGTGCCTCGTCTGCCCATCACGCATCTACAATTCGTTCTGTCCCTACCGGACAGTTCCTGAGGATGAGGAGGATCTGCTCCTCGGACGCCAAGTTCGAGGAGCAGGCCGCTGACCTGATGTCCCGCTTCCGTGAGAGGGGTTATAGCAATCGCAGTATAAAACGTGGGTACCTCAGGGCTAAGAACACTTCTCGCTCTCAGCTCCTTCTTTCTAGACAAAAACCTCCTCAGGATTTTTCCAGTGTGAGATTTATTACCACCTATAATAGTGAGTGGCAGCAGATGAGGGCCATCCTTAATCGTCACTGGCCTATCCTGAGGACGGATCCCGCTTTTAGGGATTCATTATCTGACTATCCCCTGATGACGGCTAGAAGGTCTTCAAATCTCAGGGATAAGCTTGTTCAGAGCCACTATGTTCCGCCTCCGTCCGGGTTTCTTGGCTCTACCCAACCTCGAGTTGGCTGCTTCCCTTGTGGCCACTGCCTGGCCTGCCGCAATGTCTCGCGCAGTTTCGTGTTTACATCTGCTGATGGGAGGCGTGAGTTTCACATCAGAGACTACATTTCTTGTGGTACATCCAATGTGATTTACTACGCGGTATGCGGGTGCTCACTTATTTATATTGGGTTGACATCCCGTGAGCTCCGCATCCGCATAAGGGAACACGTGCGAGACATTGCGGCAGCTCGGACAGTGGATGATTTTGCCTCTTTGAAGACGCTGCCGCGCCATTTTAAATCACACCATGGTTGTGATCCTAAATCCCTATTGGTTCGCGGCATTGAAGTCATTCACAGCGGCATCCGTGGTGGCAACATCAAGCGGAAGCTGGCCCAGCCTGAGACTAGATGGATGGTGACTCTTGGAACAGTCGCCCCATCTGGTCTCAACGAGGCTTTGAGCTTTGCCTCTTTCCTTTGATATCACCTTGGGTTTGCCCCCTTCCCCTTCTTTTCTTCTTTTCTAGGGGTCTTTTATTGTTTTTATACATTTAATACGGTGGCTCACTAATTTTGTGGCCCAATGTGTTTGTTTGTTTAACATGTTTTAACTTTTTTCTTGTTTTGTGTTTTCCCCTATTTTTATTTCTGCTATTTAGCACAGATTTCTCATCTGGGTCTTCAAATATGATCTTTTTCGACACATTTCAAATTTCCATGTATATACGGACCCCTGGAACCGGATTATGCAGCTGTATTGTTACTATGATTTGTTGTCTTTATCTATGATTCATGACTGTATATCAGCCTGTGCATCTGGTTCTTTGTGCTCCGTGATCTTGTTAGATCTCTATTCTTCATTTACATACGGACCCCTGGAACCAGATTATGCAGCTGTATTGTCATATTATCTTATGAATTGTGGTCTTTATCTATGATCTATGATCTGATATCAGTTTGTGTACCTGGTTCGCTCTGCTCCGTGCCGCACTGAAGTGCGCTTGCGCATTTCTCGCCGCCGACCCGGCTTTCCGCTTCTTTTCTTGCTCTGTTGGACACATATGGCCTGAGTGATAGAGATTTGATTTCTCCTTTTTAGCCGTGCAGCCCCCCAGGTGCTATTGCCTTTTACATCATTGTCTCCTCTTGTGCCTGTTTTATATTTGATACTATTTGTTCAATAACTTGTTAATAAATTTTGATACCTTTTGAAGCATATTTACTCTGTTCTCCTGGTTTTGATGTACTCTAAGAGTAGCTCTGAAGTGAGGTGGTGATTTTGCATGACCCACCCCATTTCTTTGTTTGCATGGATTTTTGTAATCTATGTATATGTATATGTGTATATATATATATATATCTCTTTCTCTGCTGCGGAATTAATGAGCATATCACTTCTTCTTTCTTTCTCGTTCCTATGGGAGACCCAGACATTGGGTGTATAGCTTCTGCCTCCGGAGGACACACAAAGTACTACACTCAAAAGTGTAGCTCCTCCCTCTGAGCTTATACACCCCCTGGAGAACCAGATCTAGCCAGTTTATCGCTTTGTGTTCAGGAGGCATACATCCACACATGCATTCTCATCTGATTTTTCATTTTTGGAAAGAGTTTGAAGAAAAGCGGGTCCAAGCCCTGGACCCCCGGCATGTCCCTTCTCACCCCACTGTGTCGGCGGTGCTGTTAAGGTTGATTCCAAGGCTGGAGCCTTACATGCCGTGCTCCTTCACCATCCCTCCGGGGCTCTGGCTTGAAGTGGGAGCCAGCACGGTTTTCCATGCTTGGCATGAGACCGGTCTCCGTCCGCAGCCCTTCAGGATCCTGCTGGCCGGAGCACTCACCCCCAGGGACCTGGAACCCTGCTTCTCAGCAAGCTAAGTACCTGAGACGTTTAGATATGGGGGTCCCTTGTACTTTATTGTTGTGGGAGAGTGTGCTGAGTGATTTTTGTGACATTTCCGGCGGGTTCTCTGGTTGTCGCCTGAGAACCGCGCCGATGGTGCCTGCGCGCCGGCCGCACCGCTCAAATTTAGGCCCCGGCTTCGCCGGAGGCCTACTTTCGGTTTCACTGCCCTCGCATGTCATTCATGCAGAGGGCCAGTGCGGCTCCGCCCAGCGGCCGTTTCACAAAGGGGAAAGACTCTCCTCACTGAGTACATGTCTCCTCCCCTGTGAGTCTCTTTGGCCCTCCAGATCCCGCTCTCAGAGTGAGTCCCGCCCCCTCTCTTCACTCCGGTGGCCATTTTCTCAGCGTTTTCCCCGCGAGCACCACTGGTCTGCAGCATCCCTGCTGAGGTGCTTGGGTGTCCGGGCTTCGGGATCTGGAGGGCACACAAACCGCTCCAGCGGTCTGGTAAGCCACAACCTCTGGTTGTGGACCTTCTGTATATACTCTCTGGGGGTCATTCTGGCAGAGCCCCCACTCCAGCAGCATGTCTCACACGAGGAGCAAGGCTCCAAAGCTGTATTCAGTATGCACTGCATGTAAGCTCCTACTGCCTGAACAGAGCACCGATCCCCATTGTGATGCCTGCTCTAACCTGACGATGCCTCAGCCTGGAATCGTACCCCCAGGGGTCTCTCCGGCTGCTCCGGCTCCTGTGGCTGAACCCCCGGCTTGGGTAGAATCCTTAACTAGGTCTATCTCCCAGTCTTTTGCCGACTCCATGGGACAGCTGTCCAGGACTTTGCTGAACATGCATCAGCCCCCTTCACAGGGTGCCTCTGCTGCTAGGGCTCTCTCAGCGGAGCTCACAGAGGATTCATCTTCTGGTCCCAGACCCCGTCCTCCCAAGAGGAGACGCAGGGTTCCCTCTCCTTCCTCGTCCCGCGGCTCTGATTCAGGAGCTGACTCGCGGGATGAGGAGGATGCCTTTACAGGGGGCTCGGAGGCTAACTCCATGTGCCCCATTGATCTGTCCGAAACCGACTCAGATGTTAGTGATTTGATTGCGTCCATTAATTCTGTACTGGATCTCCATCCGCCAGTATCAGAGGAGCAACCCTCTCTGGCAGAAAAGCACCAGTTTACTTCGCCTAAGAGGACAAAGAGTGTGTTCTTTAACCACTCCAGTTTTCAGGCCGCTGTGACCAAGCCTAGGGCTTGTCCTGACAAACGCTTCCCAAAGCGCGGTTCTGATGACCATTTTCCCTTTCCACCTGAGGTGGTCAAGGAGTGGGCTCATTCACCAAAGGTGGACCCCCCAGGGTCTAGACTCTCAGCCCGGACCGTTGTATCAGTGGCTGATGGCACCTCTCTTAAAGATTCCACTGACCGCCAGGTCGACCTTCTGGCCAAATCTGTATATGAGGCGGCAGGGTCCTCGTTCTCCCCAACCGTTGCAGCAGTGTGGGCTCTCAAAGCCATCTCTGCTTCTCTGGAGGAGATGCAATCCCTCACTAGGGAATCTATGCCTGAGATGGTTTCCTTCTCTTCCCAAGCTTCCGCTTTTTCATCCTATGCCATGTCTGCCATGCTGGAGGCTTCTCACCGCACTGCGGTGGCTTCGGCTAATTCCCTCACTATCCGCAGCATCCTGTGGCTTCGAGAGTGGAAGGCAGATGCTTCCTCAAAGAAGTTCCTTGCTGGACTCCCTTTTGCTGGGTCCAGGCTGTTCGGTGAACAGCTGGAGGAAATTATTAAGGAGGCTACTGGCGGGAAGAGTACTTCCATGCCACAAACCAAAACCAGGAAACCTGTCCAGGGTAGGAACCAGTCGAGGTTTCGTTCCTTTCGTTCCTCCAACTGGTCGTCCTCTAAGCCCTCGGCCTCGTCCACTAACTCTGCCAAGGACCAAAAATCCAGCTGGCGCACAAAAGCGCGTCCACAGAAGACCACAGGAGCTGCTGCCACTAAGGCAGCCTCCTCTTGACTATCTGTCCGCGCCAGCAACGTCCTTAGTTGGTGGCAGGCTCTCCCACTTTGGCGATGGGTGGTTTCAACACGTCTCCGATCAGTGGGTGCGGGATATAATCTCCCACGGCTACAGGATAGAATTCTCTTCCAGCCCGCCAAACAGATTTTTTCTGTCAACTCCCCCCTGCTCCAAGGCCGCCGCCTTCTCTCAGGCCGTGGCATCCCTGCAGGCCAACGGAGTAATTGTACCGGTTCCCGCCCGGGAACGGTTCCGAGGTTTCTACTCAAATCTCTTCCTAGTCCCCAAGAAGGACTGTTTCTTCCGGCCCATCCTGGATCTCAAGCTTCTCAACAAGCATGTTCAGGTGCGGCATTTTCGCATGGAATCTCTGCGGTCAGTCATTGCATCAATGACCCAAGGGGATTTCCTGGCATCCATCGACATCAGAGATGCCTATCTGCATGTGCCAATTGCAGTTTCACACCAGCGTTGGCCAAGTTTTGCAATCTGAGAGGAACATTTCCAATTCGTGGTTCTCCCCTTCGGGTTAGCCACGGCCCCTCGAGTATTCACCGATGGTTGCGGTTCTGCACCTACAGGGGTTGGCAGTGATTCCTTACCTGGACGACCTTCTAGTCAAGGCTTCATCCAGCGCGGACTGTCAGCGGAGTGTCTCGCTCACTCTTGCCACTCTAGCCCAATTCGGTTGGATTGTCAACCTTCCCAAATCCACTCTGACTCCGACTCAGTGTCTCACGTACCTAGGGATGCAGTTCGAGACTCTGCCGGCACTTGTGAAGTTGCCCTTAGTCAAACAGCAGTCCCTCCAACTGGCGGTGCGCTCTCTGCTGAGGCCCCGCCGTTATTCCATCAGGCACCTGATGCAGGTGCTGGGTCAGATGGTGGCGTCAATGGAGGCTGTTCCCTTTGCCCAGTTCCATCTGCGTCCCCTGCAGCTGGACATTCTCCGCTGTTGGGACAAGCTGCCTTCCTCCTTGCATAGGTTGGTGGCTCTGTCGCCACAGACCAGGAGCTCTCTTCAGTGGTGGCTTCGGCCTCTCTCTCTGTCTCAGGGGCGCTCATTCCTGACTCCGTCCTGGGTGATTCTCACCACGGATGCCAGCCTTTCCAGCTGGGGAGCGGTATGTCTCCACCACCGAGCGCAGGGCACTTGGACTCCGTCCGAGTCAGCCCTTTCAATCAATGTGCTGGAAACCAGAGCTGTGCTTCTAGCTCTCCTAGCCTTTCACCACCTGTTGGCGGGCAAGCACATCCGAGTCCAGTCAGACAACGCGACAGCGGTTGCCTACATCAATCACCAAGGCGGGACACGCAGCCGCCTGGCAATGTTGGAGGTTCAACGCATCCTTCAATGGACGGAGGACTCCAAGTCCACCATATCCGCAGTCCACATCCCAGGCGTGGAAAACTGGGAAGCAGATTATCTCAGCCGTCAAACCGAGAAAAGTGGTGAGTGGTCCCTGCATCCGACAGTGTTTCAGTCAATCTGCCGCAAGTGGGGCACTCCGGACGTGGACCTAATGGCATCCCGTCACAACAACAAGGTTCCGGTTTACGTAGCTCGCTCCCACGATCCTCAGGCCTTCGCCGCGGACGCTCTGGTTCAGGACTGGTCCCAGTTTTGTCTGTCCAACGTGTTTCCCCCTCTAGCTCTCTTGCCCAGAGTTCTGCGCAAGATCAGAATGGAGGGCAGTCGAGTCATTCTCATTGCTCCGGACTTGCCCAGGCGAGCTTGGAACCCAGACCTGCACCATCTGTCCGTAGAGGTGCCGTGGCATCTCCCGGACCATCCAGACCTTCTCTCACAAGGTCCGTTCTTCCGCCAGAATTCTGCGGCTCTCAGATTGACGGCGTGGCTCTTGAGTCCTGGTTCTTGACAGCTTCTGGTATCCCCCTGAAGTCATCTCCACGATGACTCGGGCCCGCAAGTCTTCCTCTGCCAAAATCTATCACAGGACTTGGAAAATGTTCCTGTCCTGGTGTCGCTCTTCTGGCCGTTCTCCTTGGCCTTTTTCCTTGCCGACCCTTCTGTCTTTTCTACAGTCCGGTCTGCAGCTGGGACTGTCCCTCAACTCTCTCAAGGGACAAGTCTCAGCTCTGTCAGTACTGTTCCAGCGGCGTGTCGCCCGGCTGGCTCAGGTCCGCACCTTCATGCAAGGTGCGTCTCACATCATTCCGCCTTACCGGTGGCCCTTGGATCCCTGGGACCTCAATTTGGTTCTCACGGCTTTGCAGAAACCCCCCTTTGAACCTCTTAGGGAGGTTTCTTTGTTTCGTCTTTCACAGAAAGTGGTCGTTCTAGTGGCCATAACTTCCCTCAGGAGAGTCTCTGATTTAGCTGCGCTCTCTTCGGAGTCACCTTTTTTGGTCTTTCATCAAGACAAGGTGGTTCTCCGTCCGACTCCGGACTTTCTCCCTAAGGTGGTTTCTCCTTTCCACCTCAACCAGGACATTACCATTCCTTCCTTTTGTCCGGCTCCTGTTCATCGCTTTGAGAAAGCGTTGCATACTCTGTATCTGGTGTGGTCGCTCCGGATCTATGTGTCTCGCACCGCTGCTCTTAGGCGGTGCACCTCTCTCTTTTTGTGCTAACCACAGGTCGGCGTAAGGGCCTCCCTGCTTCTAAGCCGACCTTAGCCCGTTGGATTAGGTCGACAATTTCGGATGCCTACCTGGGTTCTCAGGTGCCTCCCCCGCCGGGGATCAAGGCACACTCGACCAGAGCTGTCGGTGCCTCTTGGGCTTTCAGGCACCAGGCTACGGCTCAGCAAGTCTGTCAGGCTGCCACTTGGACTAGCCTGCATACCTTTTCCAAGCACTACCAAGTGCATGCTCATGCTTCGGCAGATGCGAGCTTGGGCAGACGCATCCTTCAGGCGGCTGTCGCCCACTTGTGAAGTTAGGCTCCGCCTACTTCCCAGTTTTTCTGTTTATTCCCACCCATGGACTGCTTTGAGACGTCCCAATGTCTGGGTCTCCCATAGGAACGATAAAGAAAAAGAGAATTTTGTTTACTTACTGTAAATTCTTTTTCTTATAGTTCCGTATTGGGAGAACCAGCACCCTCCCTGTTGCCTGTTGGCAGTTTCTTGTTCCGCGTGTTATCACCGGCTGTTGTTGTAGACAGAGTCTCCGGTTGTTCCGGTTCTTGCCCTGTTTTTACTTGTGGGTGGCTATTCTCCTTCAGCTTTTGCACTAAACTGGCTAGATCTGGTTCTCCAGGGGGTGTATAAGCTCAGAGGGAGGAGCTACACTTTTTAGTGTAGTACTTTGTGACCTCCGGAGGCAGAAGCTATACACCCATGGTCTGGGTCTCCCAATATGGAACTATAAGAAAAAGAATTTACGGTAAGTAAACAAAATTCTCTTTTTTCTGCAGGTACCTGCGTTTTTTGCCATAGATAATGGTAAAAATCTACGGGGACCAACTTGTGGCAAAAACGCGGGTGCGGTTTTACCACGTTTTTTTTGCTGCTGGTGCAGGATTCTTTCAAAGGGTCAGTTTTTTTTTTGTTCTTTTTTTTTTTTTTTCTTAAAGTCACTTTCTAGTGCGCACATGGCCTGAAAGTTCTGCAGAATGTTTAGGTAGGTCCAAAGCCCCGATAAATCTATTTAATTCAAGCTGTGTGGGAAATAAAAAGCTGTGGCTCGTTGGACCTATAGAATCAGTATTTGTCAAAAATATGTATGTGATGGAATTATTTTTTCAATATTTTTATTTTTTTATTTTTTTTTTACCAAAAGTGTATAAAAATCACCATTGCTTATCAAACAATGTTACCCTTGTAGACCTACGTAATTTTTGCAATCGGGTTTCAGTTAAAGTTTTGTACCATGTGCCATCTGCAGCCTCTGTGTTACACTGTGCATTAAGCTGCAGGATGAGTAATATGAGAGCCCATCAGTGAGCTCATTTACGTTGTAACCCTGTGATCTGTCTTGTTCTGAGCTCCTCTCAGCTGATCTATGACCACAGACCACATCAGCGTTGAACGTGCCTGGTAACAAACTGTATAAGCCAAAAGGTGCAACATTTTTAATAATGCCCAATTGCAAAAATGGTTTTAAGCCTCAAATGCAGGCACACGAAAAAGTCAAAACCTTATATCGCAGTGTAACCCAAGTCATTTATCCTTTATCTTTCCCTGCAGATGACTGACTCCTGATCATCATGGAGAATCACGTGTTTGGGGCTGTAGAAGAGAGAACGTTTCAGTACCAGGACTCGCTCCCTCCTCTCCCTGTTCCTTCCTTGCAAGACTCCTTGTCGAAGTACTGTGACTCAGGTAGTGTATGTGTAAGACATCTGCGTTTTCTTAACATGGGCTCAGAAATGTTTTTTAAAGGGAACCTGTCATCAGATTTTCGAGTTAGAAACCAAAACTAGCACCTTAAGCAGCGCCTGTGCTGCATTCTATAAAGTTGCATGTTACCCCCTGATTCCCCCTGTACACCCCATAAATAACAGTTTTATAAAATCTCCCGCCTTGTATGCTAATCGTTGGGTCTTGTCGGATGGTGTCCTATTTTGTGGCTCTTGTCCCTCCTTTCGGCGCTGATCGCTGTCCTCGTTTGATAGACGTGGATGAGTCCTCCGGTGCCATCCAAGTAGCTGGATAAAATATTGTGCCTGAGCAGAAAAATTGCTGGCTTCCGCAAATGCACTTCTCTTTGTCCTATTGCGGGCAGAGCCAAAAAAAGTTGTTGCACCTGCTTGAGCCCGCAATATTTCCGCGTAGGCATGAGATTTTGCCCAGCTACATGGATGACACAGGTGATGTCCTTCACATCGCTGGACAAAGTATTGTACCTGCGCAGAGAACTCGTTGGCTCGCGTAGGCGCACCAATGTTTTTGTCTCTGTCCGCGGTAGAGCGCGCCTGTGCGTGCCGGCAATGTCTCTGCGCAGGCGTGAGACTTTGCCCAACTACGTGGATGACACAAGTGATGTCAGCCACATCGCCGGGCAAAATCTTGTGTATGAGCAGAGAACTCGCCAGTTCGCACAGTCACACCAATGTTTTCGGCTTTGCCTGCAGTCGGTTAGAGTGGAGTGCGCCTGCGCGAGCCGGCAATGTCACTGTGCAGACGCGAGATTTTGCTCTGCTGTGTGGATGGCGCTAGAGGACAGTGATCAACGTAGAAAGTAGGTATAAGAGGCACAAAATAGGAAGCACATCGGACCGGACCAAATGATTAGCACACGTGGCGGAAGATTTTATAAAGGTATTTGTGGGGGGTCAGGGGTTAACGTGCACCTTTATAGAATGCAGCACAGGCGCTGCTTCAGGTGCTAGTTTTGGTTTACAACACAAAAATCTGGTGACGGGTTCCCTTTAATTCTTTTACTACCAGGAGAAATATTACAATTTTGTCAAAGCCCGAATTTATCATTATCACATCAGGAGTCGCGCATTTTCTGAATGCCGTCACCTTGTGAAAATACCAGGCAGCGCTTTACAGTCATGAGACAGTTATGCAATTCTGCAAAATGGTGTAATGTTCTTCTTTTTTTTTTTTTTTTTTTTTTTTATAATAAAAAAAAAAAAACGTATGAAATGTATGTTTGTCTCTAAAAGTCTCATCCAAAACACCGAAAAATAAGTTCAGGTTGTGCAGTGGTTTATTCATGCTACTTATGTCCAAACGCAAATGTCACCACATAATTACAGAATGAAATCAATCAAAATTGTTGTCTTTTTCTGCCAGTCAACAGGCGTGGTTATTTTATGTTATTGCTCATCTAATAAAAAAAAAATAGGCTGATTGTGAAAGGGCTGATAGTCTAAAGAAAAAAGTTCCTGTATCTTTGTTTGACTATGCAGGAGAGAAATGGGAGTAATGGGCTGTGATCGGAAAGAAGGGTGATAACTTGAAGAAAAGTATTTTTCCTTGTTTGCATAGGGGAAAAATATGGGAAAATAGTCTCTGTCCATTCCCTCAGCTCATTGGAAGATGTGCTAAAGAAGGCATTACTGTAACAGTCTGTGATCAGAAAGAAGGGTGATAACATGAAGAAAAGTTCCTGTATCTTTCCTTGTCTGCATAGAGGGAAAGATTGGGAAAACAGTCTGTCTATTCCTTCAACTCGTTGGAAGATGTACTAAAGAAGGCATGTAACAGGTTATAAATAAATAAATCTTTATTTTTATATAGCGCTAACATCTTCCGCAGCGCTTTAAATACATCAGGAACACAGTCCCCATCGGGACTCACAATCAAGAGTCCCTATCTGTGTGTTTTTGGAGTGTGGGAGGAAACCGGAGTACTCGGAGGAAACCCACGCAAACACGGGGAGAACATACAAACTCCTTTGCAGATGGTGTCCTTGGTGGGATTCGAACCCAGGACCCCAGCGCTGCAAGACTGCAGTGCTAACCACTGAGCCACCGTGCCGCCCCAGGTTGTCAGGCGTAAGAAGGGTGATAACCTGAAGAAAAGTCCCTGAATCTTTTCTTGGCTTTACAGGGGACTGATGACCGTAACAGCCAAGCAGTGATTATAAGAGGGATAGTAACATAAAAGAAGTTTCTATCCAACCCCTCAGGTCACTGGAAGTTGTGCTAAGGGAAGGATGACTGTAACAGGCTGTTGGGAAAGCAGGGTGATAATAGCCAAGCAGGGATTATTAGAGAGATGACAACATGAAGAAAAGTTCCTGTAGTGCTGCATAGAGGCAGATATGCCACTATGCATCACTTACGGCTCATTTGACTGCCAAAATCTCCAATTTCACTGTGGCTTCCATTGTAGAGGGAATATATGTGGCGCCCTGGGCAAGCCAGGACGTCACAGGTACTGCAATAACACACCCCACACCCCGGCTAGGCACATCAAAGCCAGACAAAAATCCTTGTTGCCTCCCTCCAGGGGCTGATGTCCACACCAGGGGGTGGAGCCAGGCGGTTGGCCCCACCCACCGAGGAGTTCACAGTCCTGGATGCGGGAAAAGGAAGGGAGAGAGAAGAGTTCAGTTTGGTGAGTGGAAGAGTGAGGTGGTAGTGGAGCAGACTGACCGTGTCCGGGTGCGTGGCCCGGGCACATACAGCAAGGTTGGCAGACGGTGGTGACCGTCTGCAGGAGGGGCTGATTGACGTGAAGCGTAAGGACTGGAGACGGGCGGTGGCCCGCCGGTACTGGATCGGGGAGCGAAGAGAAGCCAGCACCATTCGGCAGGGCCTACGGACCCCGACCAGGCTTTTAGTCGCCGTAAAACCGGTCAAATCCGTTAGCTAAGGGAACCTCCGGGGTTTCCCAGCAGTCAAGACCCGATTTGAAGGCAACCGCTCAAACCGTGAAGGGAAATAGTCACCGCCAAGGCTACAGTTCCCAGGCCCAGAGCCTGCGGGCAAAAGGGGCTCCCTCAGCATCCATCCAAGCTGGGAAGCCACCCGAACCGAGAACATTAACACAGGTGCAGGGAAAGGCAGTCACCGCCAACCTACCGGGAGAAGAACCACCGCAGCAGTCTGTGGGACCAGTCCATCCAGCTGTTTGTTTTACCGGAGACTTTGCATTCATCATTGGCTGAGTGAGTACCACTGTGCCGTGCGGCACCGCGCTGCCCCCGCGACCCTGCACCTCACCAGGCCCCGTAACCCACCTGCCATTCCTCCCTCACCGGGTCCCGGGACCACCAACCCCCCTACCCACGGAGGGGAAGAACAACATCCAAGCTGCTCCCTGTCATCGCTCCCGGGATCCCCGTCCAGAGCAGCGGTGGTGTCACAACCTCACCCCAACCGGTACCACAATAAATCCCCCAAACCATTCCCCTTTTCACTCACGGGCGAGGAGCGCCGCTCGAGTCCCCGGGATCCGGCCCACCGCTCGAGCCACCGACCGAGCAGCAAGCGAAGCAGCAGCAGTGCCGGACCCGAGCGTGGTGAACGCAGCGTCCCCTCCCCGCCCACGACATATATGTCCAAATTTTTCTTTCCCGAAGATATCCAGTAATCTCCAGGAGTCTAATTGTGGTGCCCCTGAGGGTCCAGTCGCCACATTGGTACTGCACCTCAGCCAGAGGTGGGGTATCTCATTCACTGGTAAGGAGGTGGTCACAGGTCGATGTTCACACATACACTTTTAGTATAGCTACACCACCTCAGGCCATGGTTAGGGTGAGATTGCTCCTCACGGAGAGCACAGTCCCGGAGCCAGTCTGGGGGTGGAGTAGGTAGTGTAGGGAAACCTGAACACCTTAGAACGGAGTGTGAGGAGTTGGGAAGAAGTGGAGGAGGGAGGTCCTGGGGAGCGGAGCCGGAGGAGGGAGGTCCTGGGGAGCGGAGCCGGAGGAGGGAGGTCCTGGGGAGCGGAGCCGGAGGAGGGAGGTCCTGGGGAGCGGAGCCGGAGGAGGGAGGTCCTGGGGAGCGGAGCCGGAGGAGGGAGGTCCTGGGGAGCGGAGCCGGAGGAGGGAGGTCCTGGGGAGCGGAGCCGGAGGAGGGAGGTCCTGAGGAAGAAGGGGTCCTAGAGCCCCGGGAAGTGAGAGATGCACCCGTGGGCTCGCATCCACAGCAGACACCGGTGTGGAGGGACTAGGCCGCAAAGGGGACCGGCCCCTAGACTAGTGGAGAACTAGAAGGCTCAGCTAGCGAAAGCGGAAGCTGAGGTAACTGCATGTGCCGAAGCCACCACCGCACACAAACCGCTGAAAAGGTGACCATAGAGGGCCAAGGGAACAAGGGCAGAAAAGCCTCCCCGCCAGGACCCGCGGTCACCGGCTCAGGGCACTGTGTGTGAGACTGTAGGACAGGAGGCCGAAGCCAGGGTAGGAAGACGACCAGGAAAGGGACACTGGTCTTGTGCCTCCAAATTACCTGGGGATCGGCTGGATCCCATCACTGCAGAACTCTGCAGTCCAAGGGCAGCATTTGACCGGCCGGCTGTGAAAATCTGGAACTGACAACTGTGAGTAAAGAGCTAATGACTGCATCCTGCTGTGTCCTGGAGCTAGCTCTACCTGTGGGGAGCTGTACCATCCTAGCTGCGTCACCATCTGCCCCAGCGGTCCCATCCAGCAGTGTCGGCCATACATTGCCGAATACCACAGGTGGCGTCACAAATTAGCATTTATTTCTATATCTTTAAACGACACCGCCAGGGTCACGGAGTGGGGCCCTGCTGCTGTGACCTCCCAGAGAGAACTGGCCCGGGTCCGAGTAGCCCCTTGGACGGCCCTGGTGGGGCGCGTCATCATCATCATCATTCAGCCGATTTTCCTTTTTTTTTTTTTTTTCTTCAGCTAAGTGTATGTATATTTGTACTGATCCCGGAACATGTTGCTCCTGCAAGTTGCTGGTGTGAGTTGTGATCCCTACTGATCTGAATACATGAAAGAAGCCATACATATTATCTACGCCTTACATCATGAGCTGTTTTTATTTTTTAATGTGTTTTTTGTTTTGTGGTGTTTTTTTTTTTTTTTTTTTTTTTTTTTTTTTGCAGTAAAACCCTTTCTAAATGATGAAGAATACAAGAAGACTTGTAGGATCGTGAAAGACTTTGGAAATGGAATAGGCAAAGAACTTCACCAAAAGTTATTGGAAAGGGCAAGAACAAGGAAAAACTGGGTAGGTTCTCTGTCCTTTTTATTAAGTGCTTTCTCTTCTTAAAGGGGTGGTCTCATCTTACATAAAAAAAAATTCTTTCCTCAAGAACGTATTTTTTTCTTTATCGTTCCTATGGGAGACCCAGACCATGGGTGTTTAGCTTCTGCCTCCGGAGGACACACAAAGTACTACACTCAAAAGTGTAGCTCCTCCCTCTGAGCTTATACACCCCCTGGAGAACCAGATCTAGCCAGTTTATCGCTTTGTGTTCAGGAGGCATACATCCACACATGCATTCTCATCTGATTTGTTTGATTTTTGGAAAGAGTTTGAAGAAAAGCGGGTCCACGTCTGGACTCCCGGCATGTCCCTTCTCACCCTACTGTGTCGGCGGTGTTGTTAAGGTTGATTTCCAAGGCTGGAGCCTTACATGCCGCGCTCCTTCACCATCCCTCCTGGGCTCTGGCTTGAAGTGGGAGCCAGCACGGTCTCCATGCCTGGCAGGAGTCCGGTCTCCATCCACAGCCCCTTGAGGATCCTGTTGGACCAGAGCACTCATCCCCAGGGACCTGGCCCTGCGTCTCAGCAGCTAAGTACCTGAGACGTTTAAGTGTTGGGGGTCCCGATTCTTTATTGTATGGGGAGAGTATGCTGTATATGATTATTTCTTTGTCGCTCCATTGGGAGACCCAGACAATTGGGTGTATAGCTTCTGCCTCCCGAGGCCACACAAAGTATTACACTTTAAAAAGTGTAACCCCTCCCCTCTGCCTATACACCCTCCCGTGCATCACGAGCTCCTCAGTTTTATGCTTTGTGCAGGGGTGCAATCTCTTCTTCGGGGTCAGTCACACCCCTTGAGGCGCCTCATGCACTTCCTGGGGAAGATGGAGGCAGTGCCCTTCGCGCAATTCCACATGCGGCCACTCCAGTGGGACATTCTCCGCAAATGGGACAGGAGGTCGACTTCCCTCGACAGGAACGTCTCTCTTTCCCTTGCAACCAAGACGTCACTTCAGTGGTGGCTCCTTCCCAACTCTCTGTCGCGGGGAAAATCCTTCCTACCCCCCCCAACCTGGGCTGTGGTCACCACGGACGCGAGCCTGTCAGGGTGGGGGGCGGTTTTTCTCCACCACAGGGCTCAGGGAACCTGGACTCCGATAGAGTCATCCCTTCAGATCAATATTCTGGAGATCAGGGCAGTGTATCTAGCCCTATTGGCTTTTCATCGGTGGCTGGAGGGCAGGCAGATCCGTATCCAGTCGGACAACGCCACTGCCGTCGCATACATCAACCACCAAGGCGGCACTCGCAGTCGTCAAGCCTTCCAGGAAGTCCGACGGATTCTGCAGTGGGTGGAAGCCACAGCTTCCACCATCTCCGCAGTTCACATCCCGGGCGTAGAAAACTGGGAAGCAGATTTTCTCAGTCGTCAGGGCATGGACGCGGGGGAATGGTCTCTTCACCCAGACGTGTTTCGAGAGATCCGTCGCCGCTGGGGAACGCCGGACGTCGATCTCATGGCGTCACGGCACAACAATTTCTCCCTAAGGTGGTATCTCCTTTTCATCTCAATCAGGATATCTCCTTACCTTCATTTTGCCCTAATCCAGTTCACCAATGTGAAAAGGATTTGCACTCATTAGATCTGGTGAGAGCACTCCGGTTCTACGTGTCTCGCACGGCGCCCCTGCGCCGTTCAGATGCGCTCTTTGTCCTTGTCGCTGGCCAGCGTAAGGGTTCGCAGGCTTCCAAGTCAACCTTGGCTCGGTGGATCAAGGAACCGATTCTTGAAGCCTACCGTTCTTCTGGGCTTCCGCTTCCTTTGGGGCTGAAAGCCCATTCTACCAGAGCCGTGGGTGCATCCTGGGCATTGCGGCACCGGGCTACGGCTCAGCAGGTGTGTCAGGCAGCTACCTGGTCTAGTCTGCACACTTTCACGAAACACTATCAGGTGCATACCTATGCTTCGGCAGACGCCAGTCTAGGTAGGCGAGTCCTTCAGGCGGCGGTTGCCCACCTGTAAGAGGGGGTCGTCTTCGGCTCTTTTTTATCGAGGTATTCTTTTACCCACCCAGGGACTGCTTTTGGACGTCCCAATTGTCTGGGTCTCCCAATGGAGCGACAAAGAAGGGAATTTTGTTTACTTACCGTAAATTCCTTTTCGTCTAGCTCCTATTGGGAGACCCAGCACCCGCCCCTGTTCCCTTCGGGCTGTTGTTCTTTTGTGTACACATGTTGTTCATGTTGAATCGTTCTTTTGGTTCATGGTTTCAGTTCTCCGAACATCCTTCGGATTGAATTTACCTTAGACCAATTTATAAGTTTCCTCCTTCCTGCTTTTGCACCAAAACTGAGGAGCCAGTGATGCACGGGAGGGTGTATAGGCAGAGGGGAGGGGTTACACTTTTTAAAGTGTAATACTTTGTGTGGCCTCCGGAGGCAGAAGCTATACACCCAATTGTCTGGGTCTCCCAATAGGAGCTAGAAGAAAAGGAATTTACGGTAAGTAAACAAAATTCCCTTCTTTGCCTTTTCCGGCGGGTTCTCTAGCTTTTGCCTGAGAACCGCGCCGATGGTGCCTGCTTGTCGGCCTCGCCGCTTAAATTTAGGCCCCGGCTTCGCCGGAGGCCTAGTTTCGTTTTCCTGCCCTCGCATGTCACTCATGCAGAGGGACAGGCTCGGCTCCTCCCGGCGGTCGTTCTACACAGGGGAGGGACACTCCCCACTGCTGGGGCGTCCCTCCTCCCCTGCAGGTCTCTATAGCCCTCCAGTTCCCGCTCTCCTATAGGAACGCCCCCTAGTCCCGCCCCCTCTCCTCGCTCCGGCGGCCATTTCTCACGCAGAGTTCATTCTGCTCTGGGACATTCTGCACTCTGCATCTCTGCTGAGGGGCTGTGCACTGGGGGACCGGGCTTCGGGATCTGGAGGGCACACAACACCGCAACCAGCGGTCTGGTAAGCCACAGCCGGTCTCCGGTTGTGGACCTCTGTATATTCTCCCTGGGGTTCATTCTCTGCAAAGCCCCCACTCCAGCAGCATGTCTCAACAAGGAGCAAGGCTCCAAAGCTTTATTCAGTATGCACTGCATGTAAGCTCCTGCTGCCTGAGCCGAGCACTTATTCACACTGTGATGGTTGCTCTAACTTGGCGGTGCCACAGCCTGGAGTCTCACCCCCAGTGGTCTCTCAGGCTGCTTCTGCACCTGTGGCTGGCTGAACCCCCGGCCTGGGTAGAGTCCTTTTCTAGGTCCATATCCCAGTCATTTGCTGAGTCCATGGGACTTTTGTCCAGGACTTTGATGAATATGCATCAGCCCTCCTCACAGGGTGCCTCTAATACTCTTGACAGAGGATTCCTATCCTCTGACCTCCGTCCATCAGAGCTCACAGAGGATTCATCATCTGATCCCAGACCCCGTCCTTCTAAGAGAAGGCGCAGGGTTTCCTCCCCCTCCCCATCCCACGGCTCTGTCTCAAGAGCTGACTCTCAAGATGAGGAGGATGCCCTCACGGGTGGCTCGGAGGCTATGTATCCCATCGATTTCTCTGAGGGTGACTCAGATCTTAGTGACTTGATTGCTTCTATTAATTCTGTGCCGGATCTCAATCCGCCAGTCTCAGAGGAGCAACCCTCTTTGGCAGAAAAACATCAGTTTACCTCGCCTAAGAGAGTGAAGAGTGTGTTCTTTAACCACTCCAGTTTTCAGACCGCTGTGACCAAACCCAGGGCCTGTCCTGACAAACGCTTTCCAAAGCATGGTTCTGATGATCGGTTTCCATTTCCACCTGAGGTGGTCAAGGAGTGGTCTCACTCCCCAAAGGTAGACCCTCCGGTGTCTAGGCTCTCAGCCCGGACCGTTGTGTCGGTGGCTGACGGCACCTCACTTAAGGATTCCACTGACCGTCAGATTGACCTTTTGGCCAAATCTGTGTATGAAGCTGCGGGGGCCGCGTTTTCCCCGACTTTTGCAGCAGTGTAGGCTCTCAAAGCCATCTCTGCTTCTCTGGAGGAGATGCATTCCCTCACCAAGGAATCTATGCCTGAGATGGTTACCTTAACCTCTCAGGCTTCAGCTTTTTCATCTTATGCCATGTCTGCAATGCTAGAGGCTTCTCACCGCACTGCGGTGGCTTCAGCTAATTCTCTTGTTATCCGCAGGATTTTGTGGCTTCGAGAGTGGAAGGCAGATTCTTCTTCCAAGAAGTTTCTTGCTGGGCTCCCTTTTGCTGGTTCACGGCTGTTTGGTGAACAGCTGGATGAAATCATTAAAGAAGCTACTGGCGGGAAGAGTACTTCCATGCCACAAACCAAGACCAGGAAACCCGCCCAGGGTAGGAATCAATCAAGGTTTCGTTCCTCCAACTGGTCATCCTCTAAGCCTTCCGCCTCGTCCGCTAACTCAGCTAAGGATCAGAAATCCAACTGGCACACACGAGCGCGTCCGCAGGAGGTTCTGCCACTAAGGCAGCCTCCTCATGACTCTCGGCCCGCTCCAGCCACGTCCTCAGTCGGTGGCAGGCTCTCCCACTTTGGCGACGCTTGGTTAAAGCAAGTCTCCGATCAGTGGGTGAGAGACATCATATCTCACGGCTACAGGATAGAATTCTCTTCCAGACCCCCAAACAGATTTTTTTTCTCTCAACTCCCCCCTGCTCCAAGGCCGCCGCCTTTTCACAGGCCGTGGCATCCTTGCAGGCAAACGGTGTGATTGTACCAGTTCCTGCTCGAGAACGGTTCAGAGGTTTTTACTCAAACCTCTTCCTAGTTCCAAAAAAGGACGGTACCTTCCGGCCCATCCTGGATCTCAAGCTTCTCAACAAGCATGTCCGGGTGCGGCATTTTTGCATGGAGTCTCTGCGATCAGTCATTGCCTCTATGACCCAAGGGGATTTCCTGGCGTCCTTCGACATCAGAGATGCCTATCTACATGTGCCAATCGCAGTGTCACACCAGCGTTGGTTGCGTTTTGCGATAGGAGAGGATCATTTCCAATTCGTGGCTCTCCCCTTCGGGTTAGCCACGGCCCCTCGGGTATTCACCAAGGTCATGGCGGCAGTGATTGCGGTCCTGCACCTCCAGGGGTTGGCAGTGCTTCCTTATCTGGACGACCTTCTGGTCAAGGCTCCATCCAGCGCAGACTGTCAGTGGGGTGTCTCGCTCACTCTCTCCACTCTAGCCCAATTCGGGTGGCTTGTCAATCTTCCCAAGTCCACCCTGACTCCGACCCAGAGTCTCACGTACACGTACCTAGGGATGCAGTTCGAGACTTTGCCGGAACTTGTGAAGTTGCCCTTAGTCAAACAGCAGTCTCTCCGGCTAGCGGTGCGCTCTCTGCTGCGGCCCCGCCGTTATTTTCTCAGGCGCCTGATGCAGGTGCTGGGTCAAATGGAGGCGGTTCCCTTTGCCCAGTTCCATCTGCGCCCCCTGCAGCTGGACATTCTCCGCTGTTGGGGCAAGCGGCCTTCCTCCTTACACAGGTTAGTGGCTCTGTCGCCACGGACCAGGAGCTCTCTTCAGTGGTGGCTTCGACCCCTCTCCCTGTCCCAAGGGCGCTCCTTTCTGACTCCATCCTGGGTGATTCTCACCACGGATGCCAGCCTATCCGGCTGGGGAGCGGTATATCTCCACCACAGAGCACAGGGCACTTGGACTCCGTCCGAGTCAGCCCTTTCAATCAATGTGCTGGAAACCAGAGCTGTGCTTCTAGCTCTCCTAGCCTTTCACCACCTGTTGGCGGGCAGGCACATTCGAGTCCAGTCAGACAACGCGACAGCGGTTGCCTACATCAATCACCAAGGCGGGACACGCAGCTGCCTGGCAATGATGGAGGTCAAACGCATTCTTCAATGGGCGGAGGACTCCAAGTCCACCATATCCGCAGTCCACATCCCAGGCGTAGAAAACTGGGAGGCAGATTATCTCAGCCGTCAATCCGTGGACGGTGGCGAGTGGTCCCTGCACCCGGCAGTGTTTCAGTCAATCTGCCGCAAGTGGGGCACTCCGAACGTGGACTAATGGCATCCCGTCTCAACAACAAGGTTCTGGTTTACGTGGCTCGCTCCCACGATCCTCAGGCCTTCGTCACGGACGCTCTGGTTCAGGATTGGTCCCAGTTTCGTCCGTCCTACGTGTTTCCCCCTCTCTAGCTCTCTTGCCCAGAGTCCTGCGCAAGATCAGAATGGAGGGCCGTCGAGTTATCCTCATTGCACCGGACTGGCCCAGGCGAGCTTGGTATCTGGACCTGCTCCAACTGTCCGTAGAGATGCCGTGGCATCTTCCGAATCATCCAGACCTACTCTCGCAAGGTCCGTTTTTCCGCCCGAATTCTGCGGCACTCAATTTGACGGTGTGGCTCTTGAGTCCTGGATTTTGACGGCTTCCGGTATTCCTCCTGAAGTCATCTCCACTATGACTCTGGCCCGTAAGTCTTCCTCCGTCAAGATCTTTCACAGGACTTGGAAAATTTTCCTGTCCTGGTGTCGCTCTTCCGGCCATCCTCCTTGGCCATTCTCGTTGCCGACCCTTCTGTCTTTTTTACAGTCCGCTCTGCAGCTAGGACTGTCCCTCAACTCTCTCAAGGGACAAGTCTCAGCTCTATCAGTGCTGTTCCAGCGGCGTCTTGCCCGGCTGGCTCAGGTCCGCACCTTCATGCAAGGCGCGTCTCACATCATTCCGCCTTATCGGCGGCCCTTGGATCCCTGGGACCTTAACTTGGTCCTCACGGTATTGCAGAAACCCCCTTTTGAGCCCCTTAGGGAGGTTTCTTTGTATCGTCTTTCTCAAAAGGTGGCCTTTCTAGTTGCCATAACTTCTCTCAGGAGAGTCTCTGATTTGGCTGCGCTCTCCTCGGAGTCACCTTTTTTGGTTTTTCACCAAGACAAGGTAGTTCTCCGTCCGACTCCGGACTTTCTTCCTAAGGTGGTCTCTCCCTTCCACCTTAACCAGGACATTTCCTTGCCTTCCTTCTGTCCGGCCCCTGTTCATCGCTTTGAGAAAGCGCTGCATTCTCTGGATCTGGTGCGTGCTCTCCGGATTTATGTGTCTCGCACCGCTGCGCTTAGGCGGTGCACCTCTCAAGCTTTTCAAAGCACACTCGACCAGAGCTGTCGGTGCCTCTTGGGCTTTTAGGCACCAGGCTACGGCTCAACAAGTCTACAGTAAACACACAAAGAGGCGATCAAATAGGTCAAAATACATTTTTATTAATATAAGAGAATTACTAGTACTGGCATACTCACAGAGAAGATATATAAACCACCCATATGGGGATTGAATGGATGCTCTTCGGACCGGGTTAACGACTCGCATTGTGTGTTCCCTGACCAGTGTCAGTGTGATACATGTTACATCAACCACTTTCCATCTCTTCAATCCCTATATTATACTATATTATAGTTTGAATACTGTTTAGTATATCTTGCACTGCAGATATTTAGGTTACCTACCTATATCAGGTGTCTCTTACTTACTCTCTGTTCATTATTTCATCAGTAGCATTAAATACATTATATGTAGGAGATACACCTTATATTAAGGGTTGTTTATATCTTCTCTGTGAGTATGCCAGTACTAGTAATTCTCTTGTTGGGCGTATCCTGCAATGTTTGACTCTATGTATATATCCTTATGACTATGTATTGGTCAGTATGCCAATAATTGCATTTAATTTTTGCTAACTGCAGTGATGTACACCAGCTTTCTGACCCCCTTCACTTGTCTGCACTAATATTAATAAAAATGTATTTTGACCTATTTGATCGCCTCTGTGTGTTTTACTGTAGTACTTTTTGCGATTTGGTCTAATATATTGTAGTCTTAAATTCTGCTTACTATATAATATTGTTATTTTATTATCTATATTATCGATATGCAGAATTTCTTTGCCATTACTTACTTTCCGGCTCAACAAGTCTGTCAGGCTGCCACTTGGTCTAGCCTGCACACCTTTTCGAAGCACTACCAAGTGCATGCTCATGCTTCGGCAGATGCGAGCTTGGGCAGACGCTTCCTTCAGGCGGCTGTCGCCCACTTGTGAAGTTAGGCTCCTCCTACTTCTTAGTTTTTTCTGTTTATTCCCACCCAGGGACTGCTTTGGAACGTCCCATGGTCTGGGTCTCCCATAGGAACGATAAAGAAAAAGAGAATTTTGTTTACTTACCGTAAATTCTTTTTCTTATAGTTCTGTATTGGGAGACCCAGCACCCTCCCTGTTGCCTGTTGGCAATTTTCTTGTTCCGCGTGTTATCACCGGCTGTTGTCGTGGACAGAGTCTCCGGTTGTTCCGGTTCTTGCTCGGTTCTACTTGTGGGTGGCTATTCTCCTTCAGCTTTTGCACTAAACTGGCTAGATCTAGTTCTCCAGGGGGTGTATAAGCTCAGAGGGAGGAGCTACACTTTTAGGTGTAGTACTTTGTGTGTCCTCCGGAGGCAGAAGCTAAACACCCATGGTCTGGGTCTCCCAATACGGAACTATAAGAAAAAGAATTTACGGTAAGTAAACAAAATTCTTTTTTTTTTTTAATTTCCTACTTTACTGCTTGTTTCCAAGGTTACCTGCCACCTCTGGTAGTGTATCAGAGGTGGCCTCCTAGGCAAAGAGTGAATGCTTGCACGGGCTGCTTTTGAAGCTGGCTTGATCTCCGGATTGCATTGCTGATGCCATACCTACCTGTAGCATGGAAAGCGTATCGTTCTGATAACCAGCAAGACCATGCCTCTTGTCCGGACTGTCTGTATTTAAGAGCGCACCCCCCCCCACCTCACCATAGAGCAGTGCGTAACTGAAGATCGAAGATGAGAAAACCTCTTTGCCTGTATTTTTGGCTTTTTTTACAATGGGGCTTTGAGAAATATTTTGCAGTGTGTTGTCTTCCGTAGCCTCTATGTATCACAGTACATGGTAAACTGCAGAATGAGTTAAGTGAATGCTTCAGTGAGCTCGTTCTGTGCTTAGCCCACCTTACAAGATGGCTCAGGAGAAGAGTTAAAGGGAATCTGTCAGCAGATTTTTGCTATCTCATCTGAAAGCAGCATGATGTAAGCAAAGAGATTCTGAATCCAACGATGCATCACTTAGATTACTGGGTGCAGCTGTTCTGACACAATGAGTTAGCAATGCAGCAGAGCTGAGAAAGCTGCCCCCGCCCACACCAGGCGCTCTATGTACAATGTCCGTAGATACTGAGCTGCTAATCACATTAGAGAGTGGAGCCTGACAACATGGCAGGAGCCAGCTAATCACAGCAATGATAATTTCCTGGTAATAAAACACTCATTTTTGAGTAAAACAGCACAGGAGGTGACATGTGACACAACTTTAATTCTGTTTTAACCCCTTCAGCATACTGTCGTCAGATTACATAGCAAAAACCTACTGACGGATTGCCTTTAAAGTGCTAAATACCCTGTCATCTGACGGACTCGCTTACAGATTCAGTGGAACTTATTCTGCAGACAGCTATGCACTGTGGTACATGGAGGATGTAGAATCTAAAAAAAGGTTCAATATAGTTTACAAAACCCTAATGCAAAAATGCCTTTTAGCCAAAAATGTGTTTTTTGCATTTAAAAAAAAAAAATAAAAAGGGGGGGGGGGGGAAGACACCTATCAACAATATATGTATGTATAATAATAAAGGGATATTCAGTTGTTTTTGTGTATACCATATTATCAAATCCTTTGCTATGTACCAGTGTCAGATGGCAGGAACCTACAGCCAGGTAAGTTAACAGCATATTTGTATAGCAAAACTAGTTGGCTTGCAGGACCAGTCTGTGTGCTTTTTATTCTGGGTTGCTGAATTATTAACCCCTGATGCACACGTGTAATGTCTAGCCACATTTGGCGCAGAAAGCAGCAATCTAAGGCCCCCTTCACAAGACCGTGATTTTGGTACATGTGGTATCCATTTTCACAAGTACCAGAAACGCGTACACACGTGTACAGCACTCAGATGGCATCAATGTGATGTCTGTGTGACACAATTAAATGCATTCAAGAAATTGCTGTGTGCAGAGATGTTGGATAGTTAGCTAGATTGTGCAGCTTTCTATTAATCCAATAATTAAATGAGAAAAAAACGACTTTGGGCTCCCTCTCATTTTTTGTATCTAGCTAAGGTAAATCAGGCAGCTGGGGGCTGATATTATCAAGCTGGGAAGGGCCATGGTTATTTGGGCCATTCCAGTCTAAAAATACCAGCCCGCAGCCACCCCAGATGAGGCACATCACGAGACGCTTCAATTTTGGAGCTTCACCTCCGCTCTTCCCTATGTCCTGGTGCAGGGGCAATTAGGGTAATAGTATTTGGGGTTGATGTCAGCTGTGGCTACTTCAAAAACAAAACTGGGGTTAGTAATGGAGAGGTGGCTATCAAACACCCCAGTTATTAACCCACTAAATGGAAAAAGCACACACCCAAGAATATTTTATTGAAATAAAAATTCCCCAACACTTTCCCTCTTTCACCCCTTTTATTTAAATGTAAACTTGAAAAAAAGAACAAAAAAAACGTACTGCTAAATACAGGAAAAAAAAATCCCATGCAGTTCCGAAGTAGTGAGCGAATCCAACAAACAAAGTCTATGGAGCCTTTTTCTGACACTCCATAGGCTTTGCCATCGGCCACTTCCTGGTCATGCTGTGCAATGTGGCTCAGCGACTTTGAAGAGCTGTAATGTTACCGATGTCACTTTTTCAGAGCCGAGACCTGAAAGTGGCTGCTGGCAAAGCCTATAGAACGTCAGATTGAGGCTCCATAGACTTTGTTCATCAGAAGATAAATATCTAATATTGGAGAGGGTTTTTTTACGCCAAGGCACCATGACAATCCGGAAGAGCCAAGTAAAGTGCCAGAATTGGTGCATCTAATGTGACACTCCACTTCTAGGGCGGCTGCGGGCTGCTATTTTTAGGTTGGGAAGAGCCCAATAGCCATGGACCTTCCCAGCCTGGTAATATCAGCCCCCAGCTGTCTGCTTTACCGGTTACCAGAAATTGGGGGGACTCCACGTCATGTTTGTTTTTTTTTGTTATTCACATATATGAACGTGGCCTAAGGCTATACTGACATCGGGTTCGCATAAATGTTATATATATATATATATATATATATATATATATTTCTGGATCTGAATTGTAGCCTTGACATTAGTGTAATAGATGTAGAAGCTCAATACAGAGTTCATGTACAGTCCTAACGCATCAGTGTCCTCTATTCCAGGATCAGTGTCAGATTACTTGGTCTTATACACAATCCCCGGCTTGTTAAGACGGATTTTTTTTACATTGTAAAGTGAGGAACTTGAGATCTGTCTGATTGTACCTAGTCTTACACCCAGTGGAAACCTGGTGACACAGAGACTGACGCTGTGAATGAACCCCTGAGACCTTAGTCACCTTTTTAGGAACATTTTTGGTTACTTTAATGCTGATATATTTGATGTTAACAATAATTTTGCTATTTGGTTTCACTAAAAATTTGATGCACTTTTTGCCTTCCGTATCCTCTGTGTTGCACAATGAGTTAACGGAGATTCCGTCAGGGAGCTCTCATTTCTTTTTCTAAGCTCCTGTTAGCTGACTTATGACCACATCAAAGTTGAATGTGCAAGGAAACAAGGAGCCTGTAAAAAGGAAATCTCTGGAATGAATTTAATGATGCCTAATTGCATTAAAAAAAGGATGATGATTTTTTTTTTTTTTTTTTTAGTCCTTAAATGCATGCACATGGGTAAAGAAAAATTGTCCAATGAGCAACATTGATGACTTATCCACAGGTGATAAATGTGTAATTGCTGTGGTTCTGATCACTGGCACCTCCACTCATCACTAGAAAATACGTCCCAAGGTCTGAATGTGAATTGAGCGGAAGCTCACATGAATAATCAGATCCTATCTTTTATATTAAAGCACCTAATGAGCGTGTGCAGAGTCCTTGTGAAAGGAAGAAGAGGTAAGCTGTGCCATCAACTATTGTGAATAGTGGATCGCTGTGTCATCTACTGTATATATAGGTGTTATCAGTCATTGTGGAGGAGGAGGTGAGCTCTGACATCCTCTATTGTGAATGACAGATCCTGTGTTATGTACTGTGTATATATAGAGGTGTGATCAGTCGTTGTACAGGAGAGGGAGGAGGTGAGCTGTGATATCACCTATTGTGAATGGTGGATCCTGTATTATCTACTATATATAGAGGTGTGATGTCATTGTACAGGAGGGGGAGGAGGTGAGCTGTGAACTCGCCTATTGTGAATGACCCTGTGTTATCTACGGTGTATAGAGGTGTGATCAGTCATTGTACAGGAGAGGTAGATGGTGAGCTGTGACATCTATTGTGAATGGTGAATTCTGTGTTGTCTACTGTATATAGAGGTGGTATTTGTCATTGAACAGGAGGAGGTGAGCTGTGACATAACCTATTGTGAATGGTGGATCCTGTTATGTACTGTATATAGAGGTTTTACCTTAATCCTGCCTGTGATGATAATGAAACTTCTGAAAAGACTTCTATAAAGAACATGAAAGTATGTGTGTATATAATAGCCCAAGTGGCTAGTGTGAAAATTGTAAGATTTCTGTTTATTTTTTGGAGGGGAAAATGCTTTGCCCTGGCCAGATTATATGAGAAGCTAAAGAGCTATAGATCATGACAAATAAGGGGTTCGCTGCCGTAGAGCTGAAGATGCGGCTGCGGCCCAGGAGAGGCTGCAGACTGTGCGCTGTGCAGCAGCTTGCATGTCACAGGCATGTGCATGTCACAGCCCAGACTCCTTGTGATTAGTCTTATCTACCATGAGCAGCCGGAGGGCCAACTTATACATAAATACACAAGGCTAAGAAGATCTGGAAGACGTTCATGTTCTCTAAGGCTACTTTCACACATCCGGTTTGTGCAGTGCGGCTCAATCCGGCTGTGAAACCTATGCAACGGATGCGGCGAAAACACCGCATCCTTTGCATAAGTGTTTACATGCGGCCCGTCTGTTTTTTTTTTTTTTTTTTTTTTTTCTGGTTGCGGCACGCTACTGAGCATGCGCAGTGGAAGAAACCGCATGCGGCGGCCGGACGCGGTTTTTTTTCCCGCATCCGGTGTCCATAGGCATGCATTGAAAAATGCGCCGCAGCGCCCGGATGCGGCGCGATGCGTTTTTTGTTGTTTTTTTTTGTTTTTTTTTTTTTTTTTTTTGCCAGAGCAAAAAACGTTGCAGGCAACGTTCCATCCGGCCGCGGCATCGGCTAAATCTGCCGTATGCGACAAAAACCGGACCGAACGCAAGCCCATGCGGCACAATATGGCACTAATGTAAGTTTATGCAAAAAAACGCAACCGGCGGCAAAAAAAAAAACGGTTGCGGTTTTTCTGCAGAGCGCCGTATTGTGCCGCAGAGCAAAAAACGGATGTGTGAAAGTAGCTTTAGATCACCGCCCGATCGCGCGGAGCAGGCAGCGTATGGTACCAAAAATTACACCACAATTTGCACCAACTTTAGTGTCTTTAAAAAGGAACATCTAAGCTAAGGGGAGATTTAATAGTGTGGTGTGCAGTATACACCAGACAGGAGGGGGCAGAACACAGTACCACCATGAGGCCTGCTGTCTCTACTGTAAAGGTAAGGAAATAATGACTTTGAGAGAGCTCGCTGAACGTCACCAAGTCAGCTCTGCTCCATCTGTGGTGTGTATTTTCTCTGCATAGCTAGCTGTGGTATCTGAACAGCGGCTCATTGACACATCAGGGGTCCCCGGTTCATGTTCTCAGGTCACTGTATTGTGTGCTGTAATGGAATCCTCCGTGATCGGCCACTTAATATTCTGTGACCTGGAAACGTGTCAATCAGCCGCCTCTGAAATCTCCCTGCCTGCACCGTGACTTGTAATGCCAGGACGGGGTGGTAGGAAATTAGGAAAACATGGCTGCTTTCTTGAGAAAACTGTGTTCCTGCGCAGTTCGATATCGTCCAATCAGAGTCTGTAGGGAAGGACACGCCCTTATTGATTGACAGGCGGAGTAACAGAGGGACGGCACAATGACGAGTTTGAAGAAAAGGTGATGTCAAATTTGAAACATGCGTTTTTACCAATTAAGTGTCCTGACATGTGTTTTAAGAGGGGCTTTCCTCAAAGGAAGAGATGGACATAGGGGGGTTTACTGTGTGCAGCAAATCTTTAAGAATTAGGGTCCCCATTTACATTTGGGAATAACCTCTGATTTAGGCAGGACCTGGTGACCTTCTGATGTGTATGCAGGGTCTCTAACTATTCCGCTATAGATAATAATGGGGGAGATAAGAATCAGGCATATTAAATAACAGCACCCAATCCCTTTATTCAAAGAGGAGAGGCTCTTAGCGGCTTACTCCTCTCTCCCCAATAGCACCTGATCACTGGACAGAGTCGGGTATACCTGTGTATGAGGAGGCTGGAGACGCAGCTTTGGGGCGACGCTCTGTAGAGTAATTGGAAACCCTCTAAGCACTATGGTGTCCTCACATTCCCAGCATTTCATGCCTTTGTCTTCTGTTTCAGCTGGAGGAATGGTGGCTGAACGCAGCCTATCTGGACGTCCGGATGCCATCTCAGCTCAATGTCAACTTTGGGGGTCCGGCCCCTTACCTGGAGCATTACTGGCCTCCTAAAATTGGTACCCAGCTGGAGAGAGCGAGCATAGCGACATGGTACACACTGAAATACTGGGACCTCATTAGAAGGTGAGACCTTCACATCCAATAACGTGGTACATGCAATTTCCATCTCCAAGATCCTATCCCAATATGTAGTAGTAATAATAGCTTATAGCTCCAATTAGAAATGTAGTATAGTTCTCCTGATTAGCCATGTCTCTTACCTCATGTGCAGGGCATTGCAGTAACTTAGGTATCCATGATTACAAGCACATATAGTGACAGCAGTTTCTTATGGTTGTAACCATGGAAGCTACTGCAATGCCCTGCACATGAGGTTAGAGACATGGCTAATAAGGAGAACTATACTACATTTCTAATTGGAGGTATTGGCTAATATTATTATTTATTATTATTACTTCACCTACTACATATTGGAATAGGATGAGAATAACCCTTTAAAAGGAATTCCTGGTTTCAGCAAACACTGTCCCCGGCTACAGTTTGTTTAAAAGAAAAGAGGGGGGAAAAAGTGCTTTACTCACTGTCCCCAGGTCCAGTGCCGAGTCTCCACTTCTGTCTGTTATTGTCTGCAGAGTTGATGTCACATTGACAGCGCTGCAGCCAATCACTGAGTTTAGCCACTCTTGAGCAACTTGGGCTGTGTACTCAAGTGGCACTGCAGTGAACTCAGTGATCGGCTGCAGCGCTGTCAGGTGATGTCAGGTCTGTAGATAATAAGCTTTAGAATATAACCAGGTGCATATTCATCTCCTAAGCCCCCTCCATAGATAGAGACCCGGCGTAGAACAAGCTATTACATGCTAGGGGGAAGAGGTTAATACATTTCCCTGATCTTGTGTGATTTTGGATTTCCACTATTATAGCGCCATCTGCTGTCAGATGTTAGAAATTGTTTTATTTTCGTCTGTTACAGTCAGAAATAAGAACCAAATAACTCAATGTGTGTAAAAGAAAAAAAAAATCCTGACATCTTCAGAAAAATCTGTGACTTATGATTACTTTTTATATCTACATAATCCTCTCACCACCTCGCTTGATTTTCAGTGCTGAGAACTTTTAAGACTGGTGGTGATGATTCCCCCCCTTCCCCCCCCATATTTAGAATAATATCTGCTCTATATGCAATTTGGTTGGTTTCAATGTTTTTAAAAGAGGATGTGTATATTTGTGTTCCATAATACGACAGCGGGCGTTTATTGCCAGAAACGTGTTGGGTTCATTGCTATCAATGGATCCACTCAGTGTTTTTTAAGTCAAAGGTCCAACTATCTCGTCTTTAATAATCTCAGCACGCAGCAGTGCGCACCTCCACCGTGCTGCCGTCTGAGTGGAAGTGGAGGTCTGCGCCTGTTACTGATCCGGTCACGGCCCATACATCAGCTCCATCAGGAGTCACAATCCTCTCTCGGGCCATAAAACCTGTGACCAATCTGTCTGCAGATATTTTTTAGGCCTTGTCTTGATGTATCCACTTCTGTGCCCTGCTCAGTGGTGGTCGGGTGCAGCCTTCTCACCTCGGCCGTGTCCCTGAGCACTGAACGCCTTGTAGATCTGTGCGTTGCTCAGTGGTGATCGGGTTCAGCCTTCTCACCTTGGCTGTGTCACTGAACACCTTTTACTTCTGTGCCTTGCTCAGTGGTGGTTGGGCGCTCACCCTCCTCACCTCGGCTGTGTTTTGAGCACTGAACACCGTATACTTTTGTCTTGCTCAGTGGTGGTCTGATTCAACCTCCTCACCTCAGCTGTGTCTGAGCACTGAATGCCTTGTACTTCTATGTCTTGCTCAGTGGTGGTCAGGTTCAGTCTCCTTACCTCGGTTGTGTCTCTGAGCACTGAATGCCTTGTACTTGTGTGTCTTGCTCAGTGGTGGTCGGGTTCAGCCTCCGCATCCAATCAGAATTCCAGTTTATACAGCTGAGGTGGAAAATCTGCCTAAAAATATGGTCACAACCCCCCTAATAATTTTGCACACAGTGTATATAATGTGTACATCCACCTGGTGTAATCATTGCTGATTTCTTCTTTTACAGGGAGAAGCTGCCCGTTCACAAGGCTCGTGCCTCCCCCCTGGATATGTCCCAGTTCCGAAATTTATTCAACACCTGCAAAATCCCTGGTGTGACCCGAGATACAATCTCCAACTATTTCAAGACCGGTGGGTGGATCGTGATTTTCTCCAGATTTCACTCCCTGAATCGCAGCGGCAGACATATTGGTGGTAGAATCTGGTGGAGATGACGGACCGCGCTCGCTCTGCGGGACCCAGCACTTGTGTGTTACAGGGCAGATGAGCGGGAATTGTGTAATGCTCCATTTATCCTTTGGGGGCGCTGAAGAAAAATTGAGCTCTCCTGCCAGTTTCCTCTTTATTACTGCTGATCTGTGTGTTGTTTGTTTGTTTGTTTTAAAATATATATATATATATATATATATATACACAATATTTTATATACCTCCTTTTCTTTATCGTTCCTTATGGGAGACCCAAACCATGGGTGTATAGCTTCTGCCTCCGGAGGACACACAAAGTAGTACACTCAAACGTGTAGCTCCTCCCTCCGGGCTATATACACCCCCTGGATGACAATCTACCCAGTTCAATGCTTTGTGTTCCAGGAGGATCACACACACTTTCATTTTCTGATATTTTTTTCATTTTTATTTTAATTTTAAAGATTTGGAAGAAAAGCGGGTCCAGTCTGGACTCCCGGCATGTCCCTTCACACCCCACTCAGTCGGCGGTGCTGTTAAGGTTGACTTATAAGGCTGGAGCCTTCACATGCCGCGCTCCTTCACATCCTCTAAGAGGCTCTGGGTTGAAGTGGGAGCCATCACGGTCCTCTCTGCTTGCAGAAGACCGGTCTCCATCCGCAGCCCTGTCTGGTTCCTGCTGGAAGGAGCATTTACCCCCCTCTCCAGGGACATGGCCCTGCGTCTCAAAAGCTAAGTATTGAGACGTTTTTCAGGGGTCCCGGGTACTTTTATTAGGGGGACAGTATGTGCTTTAGCGTTACTGTAAATTCCGGCCGGTTCTGGGGATTTCCCCTGAGAACCGCGCCGAAGGTGCCTGCTCGTCGGCCGCATTTTAAAATCTAGGCCCCGGCTTCAGTTTGGGCCTAGTTTCGGTTTTGGCTTCTCTGCATGTTTTGCATACAGCGCCGCCCACCGCCTGACCAGCAGAGGGGAGGGCACTCCTCTCTGGGGAGATGTTCCCTCCCCTGTATATCTCCCTGTATCTCTCTGCCCTCCGTTTTTCCCGCTCTTGGGCTTATACACGCCCCCCCTCTTTCTCACACCGCCATTTTCTCAGCGTTCTTACACTGGAAGGCGCTGGATGCTGCAGCTGCATACTGTCAGGAAGGCTGACGCTTCACAGGGGAGCGGTGGAATCCGGAGGGCACACAGAGAGCAGGGCTGGTAAGCCACAACCTCTGGTTGTGGACTTTTATTACACTCTCAGGCATTCTACTGGAGTGTATTCTGGCTGCAGAGCTTCCTCCTCAGCAGCATGTCTGTCACTAGGAGCAAGGCTGCAAACATGTACGCTATATGCACTGCGTGTAAGCTCATTCTGCCAGAGCCAAGCACATACCCACATTGTGATGCCTGTGCTAACATGGTTGTGTCTCAGCCTGGAGCCTCCGCAGGGGCCCCTCCGGCTGCTCCGGCCCCGGTGGCTGAACCCCCGGCTTGGGTAGCATCCTTTTCACAAGCTATTTCCCAGTCTTTTGCCGACTCCATGGGGCAGCTGTCCCGGACACTGCTGTCCATGCATCAGCCCCCCTCTCAGGGTGTCTCTGCGGCTCCGAGCTCTGCAGAGCCCTCAGAGCATGTCCTAGGACCCCGTCCCCCTAAACGGAGACGCAGGGAACCTTCTCCTTCCTCGTCCCACGGCTCTGACTCACAAGCCGAGGTGCAGGGCGAGGAGGATTCGCTTACTGTGGGCTCAGACGCTGCCTCTATGTACCCCATTGACTTGTCTGAGGGTGATGCGGATGTTAGTGACTTGATTGCGTCCATTAACTCCGTACTGAACCTCAACCCACAAGAGTCAGAGGAACAACCCTCTCTGGTAGAGGTACACCAGTTTACCTCTCCTAAGAAACCTAGGAGTATGTTTTTTAACCACTCCAGCTTTCACACCACTGTTAACAAGCCCAGGGCCTGTCCTGACAAACGTTTTCCGAAACGTAGTTCAGATGACCGTTTCCCTTTTCCACCGGAGGTGGTTAAGGACTGGGCCCAGTCCCCAAAGGTAGACCCTCCGGTGTCCAGAATCTCAGCCCGCACAGTCGTAGCTGTGGCTGACGGCACTTCTCTTAAGGACCCCACTGACCGCCAGGTTGACCTTCTGGCCAAGTCTGTATATGAGGCGGCAGGAGCCTCGTTCTCCCCGTCTTTTGCGGCAGTGTGGGCTCTTAAGGCAGTCTCTGCCTCTCTGGCGGAGATTCATTCCCTCTCCAGGGACTCTATTCCTGAGATGGATGCCTTAACTTCTCAAGCTTCGGCTTTTGCATCCTACGCCATGTCTGCCATCCTGGAGGCTTCTCACCGCACGGCGGTGGCCTCCGCTAACTCCCTCGCGATCCGCAGGATCTTGTGGCTTCGAGAGTGGAAAGCAGACGCTTCCTCTAAGAAGTATCTTGCGAGTCTCCCTTTTACTGGGTCCCGGCTGTTTGGGGAACAGCTGGATGACATAATTAAGGAAGCTACTGGCGGGAAGAGTACTTCCTTGCCACAAGCTAAAGCCAAGAAACCTGTCCAGGGCAGGAACCAATCGAGGTTTCGTTCCTTTCGTTCCTCTAACTGGTCATCCTCTAAGCCCTCGGCCTCGTCCACTACCACAGCCAAAGATCGTAAATCCAACTGGCGCGCAAAGCCGCGTCCTCAAAAGACCGGAGGAGCCGCTGCCACTAAGGCAGCCTCCTCGTGACTATCTGGCCACGCCAGCAACGTCCTTGGTCGGTGGCAGGCTCTCCCACTTTGGCGACGTGTGGTTGCAACACGTCTCCGATCAGTGGGTGCGGGATATCATCTCCCACGGCTACAGGATAGAATTTTCTTCCAGCCCGCCAAACAGATTTTTTCTGTCCACCCCCCCCCCCCTGCTCCAAAGCCGCCGCCTTCTCTCAGGCCGTAGCATCCCTGCAGGCCAACGGTGTAATTGTTCCGGTTCCCGCCCGGGAACGGTTCAGAGGTTTCTACTCAAACCTCTTTCTAGTCCCCAAAAAGGACGGTTCCTTCCGGCCCATCCTGGATCTCAAGCTTCTCAACAAGCATGTTCAGGTGCGGCACTTTCGCATGGAATCTCTGAGATCGGTCATTGCCTCAATGACCCAAGGAGATTTTCTGGCATCCATCGACATCAGAGATGCCTATCTGCATGTGCCTATTGCGGTCTCACACCAGCGTTGGCTACGCTTTGCGATCGGAGAGGAACATTTTCAATTCGTGGCTCTCCCCTTCGGCTTAGCCACGGCCCCTCGAGTATTCACCAAGGTCATGGTAGCAGTGGTTGCGGTCCTGCACCTCCAGGGGTTGGCAGTGATTCCTTACCTGGACGACCTTCTAGTCAAGGCCTCATCCAGTGCAGACTGCCAGCGGAGTGTCTCTCTCACTCTCGCCACGCTAGTTCAGTTCGGGTGGCTTGTCAATCTGCCCAAGTCCACTGTGATCCCGACCCAGGTGCTTTTGTACCTAGGGATGCAATTCGAGACTCTGCCGGCACTTGTCAAGTTGCCCTTAGTCAAACAGCAGTCCCTTCGTCTGGCGGTGCGCTCTCTGCTGAGGCACCGCCGTCATTCCATCAGACACCTCATGCAGGTGCTGGGTCAGATGGTGGCGTCCATGGAAGCGGTTCCCTTTGCTCAGTTCCATCTGCGTCCCCTGCAGCTGGACATTCTCCGCTGTTGGGACAAGCGGACTTCTTCCTTGCACAGGCAGGTGGCTCTGTCGTCACAGACCAGGAGCTCCCTTCAGTGGTGGCTTCGGCCCCTCTCTCTGTCTCAGGGACGCTCCTTCCTGACTCCGTCCTGGGTGATCCTCACCACGGATGCCAGCCTCTCCGGTTGGGGAGCAGTTTTTCTCCATCACCGAGCACAGGGCACTTGGACTCCGTCCGAATCAGCCCTCTCGATCAATGTGCTGGAGATCAGAGCTGTGTTTCTAGCTCTCCTAGCTTTTCACCACCTGTTGGCGGGCAAGCACATTCGAGTTCAGTCGGACAACGCGACAGCGGTTGCCTACATCAATCACCAGGGCGGGACTCACAGCCGTCTGGCGATGTTGGAGGTTCAACGAATCCTCCAGTGGACGGAGGACTCCAAGTCCACCATGTCTGCAGTCCACATCCCAGGCGTGGAAAACTGGGAGGCCGATTACCTCAGCCGTCAAACCGTGGACAGCGGCGAGTGGGCCCTGCATCCGTCAGTGTTCAGATCAATCTGCCGCAAGTGGGGCACTCCGGAAGTGGACCTCATGGCATCCCGGCACAACAACAAGGTTCCGGTTTACGTGGCTCGCTCCCACGATCCTCAAGCCTTCGCAGCAGACGCACTGGTTCAAGACTGGTCCCAGTTTCGTCTGGCCTATGTGTTTCCCCCTCTAGCGCTCTTGCCCAGGGTTCTGCGCAAGATCAGAATGGAGGGCCGTCGAGTCATACTCATTGCTCCGGACTGGCCCAGGCGAGCTTGGTACCCAGACCTGCTCCGTCTGTCCGTAGAGGCGCCGTGGCATCTCCCGGACCGCCCAGACCTTCTCTCTCAAGGTCCGTTCTTCCGCCAGAATTCTGCGGCTCTCAGATTGACGGCGTGGCTCTTGAGTCCTGGATCCTGACGGCTTCAGGCATTCCCTCTGAGGTCATCTCCACCATGACTCAGGCTCGGAAGGCTTCCTCGGCCAAGATTTACCACAGGACTTGGAGGATTTTCCTTTCCTGGTGTCGCTCTTCCGACCATGCTCCTTGGCCGTTCTCCTTGCCGACAGTCCTGTCTTTTCTACAGTCCGGTCTACAGCTAGGACTGTCCCTCAATTCCCTCAAGGGACAGGTGTCGGCTCTGTCGGTATTGTTCCAGCGGCGTATCGCCCGACTGGCTCAGGTGCGCACCTTCATGCAGGGTGCATCTCACATCATCCCTCCTTACCGGCGGCCCTTGGATCCCTGGGACCTTAATCTGGTCCTCACGGCCTTACAGAAACCCCCCTTTGAGCCTCTCAGGGAGGTTCCCTTGTTTCGACTTTCACAGAAAGTTGTTTTTCTAGTAGCCATAACTTCTCTCAGGAGAGTTTCTGATTTGGCTGCTCTCTCTTCGGAATCCCCCTTTTTGGTGTTTCACCAAGACAAGGTGGTTCTTCGTCCGTCTCCGGATTTTCTCCCTAAGGTGGTGTCTCCTTTCCACCTTAACCAGGACATTTCATTGCCTTCTCTTTGTCCGGCCCCTGTGCATCGCTTTGAAAAGGCGTTGCATACCTTGGATTTGGTGCGGGCGCTCCGAATCTATGTGTCTTGCACCGCCCTTTTTAGGCGGTGCACCTCACTTTTTGTGCTAACCACTGGTCAGCGCAAAGGTCTCGCTGCTTCTAAACCGACCCTAGCTCGTTGGATCAGGTCGGCTATCACCGATGCCTACCAGTGTTCTCAGGTGCCTCTCCCGCCAGGGATTAAGGCGCACTCGACCAGAGCTGTCGGTGCCTCCTGGGCTTTCAGGCACCAGGCTACGGCTCAGCAGGTTTGTCAGGCTGCCACGTGGTCCAGTCTGCACACTTTTTCGAAGCACTACCAAGTGCATGCTCATGCTTCGGCAGATGCGAGCTTGGGCAGACGCATACTTCAGGCGGCTGTCGCCCATTTGTGAAGTTAGGTTTTGCCTACTTCCCAGTTTGGTTTATTCCCACCCATGGACTGCTTTGGAACGTCCCATGGTTTGGGTCTCCCATAAGGAACGATAAAGAAAAAGAGAATTTTGTTTACTTACCGTAAATTCTTTTTCTTATAGTTCCGACATGGGAGACCCAGCACCCTCCCTGTTGCCTGTTGGCAGTTTTTTTGTTCCGTGTGTTTCACCGGCTGTTGTTAGTAGTCAGAGTTACGGTTATTCCGAGTTTTACTCTATCTCTACTTATGGGTGGATGTCCTCCTTCAGCTTTTGCACTGAACTGGGTAGATTGTCATCCAGGGGGTGTATATAGCCCGGAGGGAGGAGCTACACGTTTGAGTGTAGTACTTTGTGTGTCCTCCGGAGGCAGAAGCTATACACCCATGGTTTGGGTCTCCCATGTCGGAACTATAAGAAAAAGAATTTACGGTAAGTAAACAAAATTCTCTTTTTCTTTGTCGCTCCATTGGGAGACCCAGACAATTGGGTGTATAGCTATTGCCTCTGGAGGCCACACAAAGTATTACACTTAAAAGTGTAAGGCCCCTCCCCTTCTGGCTATACACCCCCAGTGGGATCACTGGCTCACCAGTTTTGTGCTTTGTGCGAAGGAGGCAACACATCCACGCATAGCTCCACTTTTTAGTCAGCAGCAGCTGCTGACTATGTCGGATGGAAGAAAAGAGGACACATATAGTGTCCCCAGCATGCTCCCTTCTCACCCCACTGTATGTCGGAGGTGTTTGTAAGGTTGAGGTACCCATTGCGGGTACGGCGGCAGGAGCCCACATGCTGATTCCTTCCCCATCCCTTTTTACAGGGCTCTGGGTGAAGTGGGATTTACCGGTCTCCAGGCACTGAGACCGTGCTCCATCTACAGCCCCTGGAGAAGATGCTGGATGGAGCGGAGTACATCAGGGACATGGCCCTGCTTCCTCAAGGTACTCTGTGTCCCCGTGCATTTGGCGCTCACACCGCAGCATGCTGGGTGTTGTAGTGCGCCGGGGGACATCAGCGCTGCGGCGCCTGTGCCATAGCCTCATTCAGCTTAGCTGAAGCAGGCACACTTATGGGACTCGGCCGCGCCGGCCGCTGGGACTGCGGCACGGCTGGCACTTGTAGTGCGCCGGGGACTTCAGCGCGGCCTGCGCTTTTACGGCGGCCGCGCTGATAACTACAGTCCCCGGCTTTTGCGGCCTGCTTCCGTTCGTTCCCGCCCCCAGACCTGCCAGTCAGGAGAGGGGCGGGACGCTGCCCACGTCTAGGACTCGGGCGCGCCGGCCGCTGGAACAGCGGCGCGGCTGGCACTTGTAGTGCGCCGGGGACTTCAGCGCGGCCCGCGCTTTTACGGCGGCCGCGCTGATAACTCGAGTCCCCGGCTTTTGCGGCCTGCTTTAGTTCGTTCCCGCCCCCAGACCTGCCAGTCAGGAGAGGGGCGGGACGCTGGCCACTTCTAGGGCGGTCGCGCCGGCCGCTGGGACTGCGGCGCGGCTGGCACTTGTGGTGCGCCGGGGACTTCAGCGCGGCCCGCGCTTTTATGGCGGCCGCGCTGTTAACTCGAGTCCCCGGCTTCTGGGCCTAGTCTCCCTTCGTTACCGCCCACAGCCCTGACAGTCAGGGTAGGGGCGTGACGCTGCAAGAGCAGAGCTGAGAGCTGGAGTATGTTTTGCATACTCCACCCCTCTCACTGTGTGCACTGTGAATCCGGATTCCCGCACTTTCTCAGGCACGCCCACGGCTTCCTTCTCTACAAGGACACCGGCAGCCATTAGTGTCAGTTTCTGTACGATACAGAGACAAGTGTGGAAGACCCTGGCATTCTGATAGTCACACAATCGCTGTAACAGGCGTTAAGCAGCACCTGTGGTGCTAACCCCACTAGTGCAGAAGTGCACTTATAGATATGCTTGTACTATATACATTGCACTGTTTGGTCGCACGTTGTATATACCCTCCTGGATTATGCGGAGGAGTTATCAGCATATTCTCTGTGTAAAACAAAGGTGCAGAACCACATGTTTTTCTATACAGCTGGTACAGCATGTACGGCTATACGGCCGGCAGGTACATAGACTCCCATTGTATGCACTAATGGCCAGGGGATGAGGACGGTGTCTGCAGTATTTACTGACAGTTTTTCTGAGACTATGGCTATGATACTAGAAGCCTAGCAGTCCGGACATGTCTCTCACAAGATGGGCACTGTTGAATCATTGATCCATGGCCCCCCTCAGTGTGAATAACTAACAGCTCCGGGAATGTCACACGCATCCCAGAGTCACGGCTCTGCACGGACGTCAGTCCCAGACAGCCTAAGTGGGCTCGCTATGAGCGGCCTCGGTTTCATCAGGGTCCTAGCAGAAGGACTCGCTGTGTAATGAGGCGGAAGTAGCGGCTCAGGATTCTGATCCTGAGACCGCTCTCAATCTGGATACACCTGATTGTGACGCCATAGTAAATAATCTTATAGCGTCCATCTATAGAATGTGGGTTATTTCTCACAACTCCTCCAGTGGAGGAGTCAGCTTCACGTATTTTTCTGGACCACTCTGCCTTCAGAGAGGCAGTCCAGGAACACCACGCTTATCCAGATATGCGCTTCTCCAAACGGCTTAGGATACACGCTATCCCTGTCCCCTGACTTGGTCAAGGACTGGACCCAATGTCCCGAGCGGCATCCTCCAATCTCCAGGCTTGTAGCTAGATCCATAGTTGCAGTGGGAGATGGAACTGCAAACTCAAAGATGCCACTGACAGACAGATGGATCTCTGGTCGAAAGCCATCTATGAGGCTGTCGGCGCACCGTTGGCTCCGGCATTCTCTCCCTTGGGGCACTCCAAGCTATTTCAGCTTGTCTTACACAGATTGACACGGTTACACGTACATCTGTGCCGCAGGTGGCATCCTTAACCTCTCAAATGTCTGCATTTGTTTCTTACGCGATTCAGGTTGTCCTGGACTCTGCGAACCGTGCGGCGGTAGCCTCCGCTACTCCGTGTTTTTAAGCAGAGCCTGGTCTGCTCGTTAAGTGAATGGAAGGCAGATTCTGCTTCCAAAAAAGGTTGCCTAACCAGTTGCCTTTTTCTGCTGACCGACTGTTTGGTGAGCGTTGGAGGTAACCATCAAACAGTCCAGGGGTAAGGATTCATCCTTTCCTCAGCCCGGACACAACAAACCCCAACAGAGCAAGAGGCAGTCGGGGTTTTCGGCCTTTTCGAGGCTCGGGCAGGTCCCATTTTTCCTCGTCCAAGGTGGACTCAAAAGGATCAGAGGAGCTAAGATTCTTAGCGGGCTCAGTCTCGCCCAAAAAAGCGACAGTCGGAAAACCCGCTTCCAAGGCGGCTTCCTCATGACTTGCGGCCTCGGTCCGTAGCAGGCTCTCCCGCCTTGGCGATATTTAGCTGCCATAGGTCAATGACCATTGAGTGTGAGACATTCTGTCTCACGGGTACAGGATAGAGCTCACTTCTCGTCCTCCAACTCGATTCTTCAGAATTTCTCCACCTCCCGGCCGGGCCGCTGCTCTTCTGCAAACAGGGTGCACTCTATAGGCAGAAAGAGTGATGACCCCCGTTCCTCTTCAGGAACAAGGTCACGGTTTTTACCCCAAATTCTTTGCGGTACCTATAACAACGGGCCGTTCCGTCCCGTTCTGGATCTAAAAATGCTCAGCAAGCTCGTGGACACCAGGCGGTTCCGGATGGAATCCCTCCGCCATGTCATCGCCTCAAGGTCCCAAGGATATTTCCTAGCATCATTAGGCATCAAGGATGCTTATCCACACGTGCCGATTGATCCAGAGCACTAGCGTTTCTACGCTTCGTTATAGGAGACGAACACCCTCTGTTCGTAGCTCTACCTTCCGGCTAGCGACAGTCCAACTGGTCTTCGCCAAGGTCAGGGCAGCAGTAGTCACAGTCCTGCACTCTCAGGGTCACTCTGTGGTCCCGTATTTAGACGATCTACTTGTCAAGGCACTCTCTTAGGAAACATGCCAACACTGCCCGAACGTTGCGCTGGAGACTCTCTAGAGTTTTGGGTGGATCATCAACTTTTTAAAGTCAGATCCGACCCCGACCCTATCGATAACATATCTAGGCATAGAGTTTCTTACTCTCTCAGCGATAGTGAAGCTGCCGCTAGACAAACAGCATTCACTACGGGCTGCAAGCTCTTCTTTAAGAACCAGTCGCACACATTGACACGCCTCATGCACTTCCTACGTAAGATGGTAGCAATGGAGGCAGTTCCTTTCGCGCAGTTTTACTGCGTCCACTACAATGGGACATTCTCCGCCAATGGGACGAGGAGTCGACGTCCCTCAACAGAGTCGTCGTTCTTCTCAGGCGGCCAAGGAATCTCTACGGTGGTGGCTTCTTCTCACCTCTTGGTCAAAAAGAAGGTCCTTCCTATCCCCGTCCTGGGCGATAGTTACGACAGACGCGAGTCTATCAGGGTGGGGAGCAGTTTTTCTCCACTACAGCGCTCAGGGTACGTGGACTCAGCAAGAGTCCACTCTTCAGATCAATGTTCTTGAACACAGAGCAGTGTATCTTGCCCTACAATCCTTCCAACAGCGGCTGAAAAGCAAGCATATCCGACTTCAGTCGGACAGCTCCACAGCGGTGGCATACATCAACCACCAAGGAAGAACGCGCAACCGGCAAGCCTTCCAGGAAGTCCGGCAGGTTCTGATGTGGGTGGAAGACACGGCATCCACCATATCCACAATTCATCCCAAGTGTGGAAACTAGGAAGCTGACTTCCTAAGTCGCTGAGGTGTGGCCGAAAGAGTATGGTCTCCTCACCCGGACGGGTTTCAGGAGATCTGGCGCCGCTGACAGAGGCCGGACGTCGATCTAATGGCGTCACGGCACAACAACAATGTGCCAGCTTCATGGCACGGTTTCACAATCATCGAGCTCTGGCGGCAAACGCCTTAGTTCAGCATTGGTCGCAGTTCCAGCTACCTTAGGTGCCACCTCTGGCATTGTTGCCCAGAGTACTGCGCTAGATCAAGACCGACTGCGGCCGCACCATCCTCGTCGCTACAAATTGGCCGAGGATGTGTGGTACTCGGTTTTGTGGTGCCTCACGGTAGGCTAACCGGGGGCACTACCAGACCAATCAGACTGGCGGTCTCAAGGGCCATTCTTCCATTTGGATTCTACGGCCCTCAACCGGATGGTGTGGCATTGAGTCCTGGAACCTAGTGTCGTCAGGATTACCTCAGGACGTGGTTGCCACCATGAGACAGGCTAGCATACCAACGTCCGCCAAGATTGACCACAGGACGTGGAAGATGTTCTTATCTCGGTGCTCGGCGCAGGGTGTTTCTCCCTGGCCGGTTGCATCGTCTATGTTTCCTTCCTTCCTGCAATCTAGGTAGGAAAATGGGTTGTCGCTCAGTTCCCTTTAGGGACAAGTCTCAGCGCTATCTGTCTTTTTTCAGAAACGACGACTTCCTCAGGTACGCACGTTCCTACGGGGAGTTTGTCTTCTCAGCACTCCGTACAAGCGGCCGTTAGAGCCCTGAGATCTGAACAAGGTTCTAATTGCTCTCCAGATGCCGCCTTTCGAGCCTTTGAAGGATGTCTCCCTTCCCGTTTTTCACGGGAAGTGGCCTTCTAGTAACGGTCTCGTCTCTTAGGAGAGTTTCCGAGCTAGCAACGCTCTCATACAAACTCCCTTCCTGGTCCTTCACCAGGACAGGATAGTTCTGCGTCCGGTTCCGGAATTTCTCCCTAAGGTGGTATCCCATTTTCATATCAATCAGGATATCACCTCACCTTCTTTGTGTCCTCGTCCAGTCCATCAATTTCAGAAAGATTTGCATCTGTTGGTTCTGGTGAGAGCACTCAGGTTCTACTTCCCGCATGGCGCTCCTGCGCCACCCGGATGCACTCTTTGTCCTTGTCGCTGGTCGGCGTAAACAGTCGCAAGCTTCCAGATCCACCCTTGCTCGGGGGCTCGAGGCACCAATTCTTGAAACCTACAGTTCTACTGGGCTTCTGGTTCTCTCAAGGCCGAAGGCCCATTCTACCAGAGCCGTGGGTGCATCCTGGGCTTACGGCACCAGGCTACGGCTCAGCAGGTGTGTCAGGCACCCACCTGGTCGAGTCTACTTACTTTTACCAAGCATTATCAGATGCATACCTACGCTTCGGCAGACGCCAGCCTAGGTAGATAAGTCATTCAGGCGGCGGTTGGCCACCTGTAGGAGAGGGCCGTTTGACGGCCCTATCATGAGGTATTCTTTTACCCACCCAGGGATTGCTTTTGGACATCCCAATTGTCTGGGTCTCCCAATGGAGCGACAAAGAAGAAGGGAATTTTGTTTACTTACCGTAAATTCCTTTTCTTCTAGCTCCAATTGGGAGACCCAGCACCCGCCCTGTTTTCTCGGGGTTTTTCTGTTTTTTCGGGTACACATGTTGTTCATGTGGTATGGTTCAGTTCTCCGATGTTTCCTCGGATTGAATTGGTCTTTAAACCAGTTATTGGCTTTCCTCCTTCTTGCTTTGGCACTAAAACTGGTGAGCCAGTGATCCCACTGGGGGTGTATAGCCAGAAGGGGAGGGGCCTTACACTTTTAAGTGTAATACTTTGTGTGGCCTCCAGAGGCAATAGCTATACACCCAATTGTCTGGGTCTCCCAATTGGAGCTAGAAGAAAAGGAATTTACGGTAAGTAAACAAAATTCCCTTCTTTTTTGTCAATACTAAAAGGTAGAAATATATCTTTTATGTGGTCTGGAATATTGTAGATTTCTTGCATTTTTATATTTCTCTATTATTGCAGAATCGGAAGGCAGCTGTCCAACACACCTGATTGTCATGTGTCGGGGACGGATCTTCAGCTTTGAAGCTGTTGTCGATGGCCAGATTCTCTCTCCTCCGGAAATATTAAGGTTCTCTTTTTTTTTTTTTTTTTTTCTTCTTTTTTTTTTTTTTTTTTAAAGAGAGCCATTGTAAAAAAAAAATGGTAAGGGGGGGGAAAAAAAACCTGCATACAACCAAAATTAAAAAAATAATTTAATTATGACTGTCTTTTAAAGTAGACAAAAAAGCTGGCAACATTTCCAATATGCAGTCTGAACAGGTACAAAACTGAACATGACATATGGGTTTCCTCCCACACTCCAAAGACATACAGATAGGGACTCTAGATTGTGATCCCCAATGGGGTCAGTGTTGCCAATGTATGTAAAGCGCTATGGACTTAATAGCGTTATATCAATGACTAAATATTATTATTATTGCATTATTCTTGCATTCATGCTTTGACAATTCAGAGTGCAACTGTCTTTTTTTAAAGTGTTATTCCCAATATAATAATATTTATTCATTTATATAGTGCTGGTAATGCCACAGCGCTTTACATAAATTGGCAACACTGTCCCCATTGGGGCTCACAATCTAAGGTCCCTATCCGTATGTTTTTGGAGTGTGGGAGGAAACCTGAGAACCTGAAGAAAACCCACGCAAACACTGGGAGAACATACACACTCCTTGCAGGTGTTGTCAATGGTGGGATTTGAATCCAGGACCCCAGCGCTGCAACACTGCAGTGCTAACCACTGAGCCACCACAAGACTGCAGTGCTAACCACTGAGCCACCACAAGGCTGCAGTGCTAACCACTGAGCCACCACAAGACTGCAGTGCTAACCACTGAGCCCTATAGTAACCCATTCTCTGACAGATGCATTTAAGTGGTACCATTGTGTAAAGTGCCCATTTTGGCGCCATCCATCACTCAACTCCCCCCCCCCCCCCCCCCAATCACTTTGTAAAACAGACTTTTGGTGGCAGTTTGGGGGGGGGGGGGGTGTCTTTCTGAAATGCCCCCATCACTGCCAGCTTTGTACTCTCATGAAGCCTAGACACTTAATAGATGGTTACTTCTGATATACATAGTAATATTGCAGTATGAAAAACGAGCAATAATAGGGTCAAGTTCCCTGTAGGGGTCTAAATGAAATAAAATGAGCAAAAAAAAAAATTGAATCACTTGACTTTTTCCAACTTGGCAGTAAAGAAATGAAAAGAAGGAAAACGCATATTGGTCATTAGAACGTTTGTAGAAGTCCAATATATTCATATATAAAATTCATTAACCCGCACGGTAAACTCTATAGAGATAAAGGCTATGTGCGCCCGTTGCGTTCTGTAACTTGCAGAAATGAACGCATCCTCTGGCAGAATTTGTCATTCTCAAATTTGCTTTTGACCCCAAAAACGCATGAAATACGCATGCGTTTTTCTTGCGTTTTTGACGCTTTTTGACTGCGTTTTCCATGAATTTTTAAGTGCTTAAAATGCGTTTTCAGTACAAAGACACTACTAAATAAACTTTGAACATTGAAACACTAGGAAAAAAGTGAAAAAAATTTCATGATCAAAATCATACACTACAAAGATAATTTTCCTAAAATAATACTTGAGATTTAATATTTATGTTAATAATAACTAACTTATAGTTTGACTCTTTATTGTAAGTTGGGCTGCATGTGAGGGCAAAAGGAAATTTCTTGACCTCACTATAATCCCAAAAAACGCATGCTTAAATTTTGACCAAAAAAGCATGTGTTTAGCATCAAAAAAGCATGTAAAACGCTAGAATTTTGATTTTTGGATACGTTTTGACATTTCACATTGACTTCAATGTTCTCAAAACGCTGCCAAAATGCTGGAAACAATTGACATGTTGCTTCTTCAAACGCAGAGATTTTGACAAATTTTTGTCACGAAAAATGCGTTTTTGGACGCGTCATGAGCACAAAATATGCCTAATTCCCCTAGACTTTGCTTGAAAAACAAAACGCATGCATTTTTGCATTAAAACGCTGCAGATCAAAACGCTGCGGAAACGCATGAAAAAAACACAACGTGTGCAAATAGCCAAATAGTGGAAAAGCCAAAATTGCTGGTTTCCATTAATGCAGTCCTGCACCAAAAAATGCAATAAAATGAGACCAAAACATTGTAAGTACGCTGAAATGCCAACACACCATGCTATAAAGAAAAAGGCTGATCCATCAACAGAAAATAAAGAAGTTATAAGTCCCAGAAAATGTAGACCCAAACAATTTTATTTATTATTATTAATAATAATATAATAAATGATGAATATTATTAATAGTGGTATTAAATTCAAGTTGTGTATTGTTTTGGTTTTTTTTTTTTTTATTTTTTTATTATTAAACCATTGAAAAACACACTTTTTGGTATTTTCAAAGCACTAAAAGCAATGTGTTCACTATATGATAGGTGCAGGCCCTGTGTTGTTGTTTTTGTTTTGTTTTTGTTTTGTTTTTTGTTTTTTTTTTCCTTTTCCTGATTTTTGCATCTCCTTGTAGACAGTTTTCTTACGTCCTGAACGTTTGTCGGAGCAGCCGGGATGGGCTGGGGCTGTCGGCGCTGACCACAGAGGAGCGAACGCGCTGGGCTCTGGTTCGTTTTACCTCTTCATTACTTTTGCGTTCTGCTTTTCTTGTCGTTCTTTTTCCTCGTTTATTTGTATTTTTTCACCATCGCGCCATCTCTGTGGTTTCTCGCAGTCTCGTGAACACCTCATTAGCCTCGACCCAAAGAATTTATCCCATTTGGAGCGAATTCAGAGCAGTTTGTTTGTTCAGTCCATTGATGAAGACTGTCCACACGGCTCGCCTGAGGATTATAGCCAGGTAACCTTTTATATAATCTGTCGTATCAGGATTTAATGCATTACTCTCCCAAATAGACCCATAAGACAATCAGTATGGCCGCCATGGGGGGCTCTCACCCTGGTGGGGTACTCTTAGTACCCGATGTCATATCCCCTTAGAGGGATTTTTCTACTATCGTAAGTAATGACCTGATGCTAAAGCATGGTATCACTTACTGCTCTTTAGGGGTCATATATATATATTTTTTTATATTAAAATCACTGGCTACTAGTCGTTTATATTCGGCTCCTGCTTCCTGTTCTTCACATTAACATTAGTAGCAATAGAACAGCTCAGACCCTATTTATTGGTTATAGAAGCCTTATCTATGTCATATATCTACTTATATAAATTATTAGAATTGTTTGTGTCCTCTACCATACAGATTACAAAGCTGGGCCTGACCGGGGACCCAACTGTGCGCTGGGGGGACAAGTCTTACAACTCCATCGCATACCGGAATGGTGTTTTAGGGTCTAACTGCGATGTAAGTAGAAATATTCATATTTACGTCATCTGTTTCTTCAGCGCTCTATTGGGAGACCCAGACGATTGGGGTATAGCTACTGCCCTCTGGAGGCCACACAAAGCACTACATTAAAAGTGCAAGGCCCCTCCCCCTCTGGCTATACCCCCCCCGTGGTATCACGGGTTCTCCAGTTTTAGCTTTGTGTGCGAAGGAGGTCAGACATTCCATGCATAGCTCCACAGATTTTAGTCAGCAGTAGCTGCTGACTGTTTCGGATGGAAGAAAAGAGGACACATATAGTGTCCCCAGCATGCTCCCTTCTCACCCCTGGATGGTGTTGTAAGGTTGAGGTACCTATTGCTGGTACAGGGCTGGAGCCTGACATGCTGTTTTCCTTCCACATCCCCTGGTAGGGCTCTGTGGAAGTGGGATCCTGCCGGCCTCTCAGCTCTGATGCCGGGCTCCATCCACAGACCCATTAGAACCTGATGGATTCGGAGCAGGAGTACGATCAGGGACCGGGCCCTGCATCATACAGGTACTCTGTGTCCCCGGCAGGCACAGACACACTCCGGGCTGGCTGGGTGTTGTAGTGCGCCGGGGACCGCAACGTGGAGTTGGTGTCCCTACAGATTACTGGGGGATTGTTTGTGTTTGGGAACGCAGCGCCGACCCCCTCTGGACCGGGCGGCGCTGCTGTGACTTGTGGTGCGCCGGGGCCGCCGGCCGCGCTTTTACGGCGGCGGCGGTTATAAATTTAGTCCCCGGCTTTTTTGGGCCTAGGACGCCGGCAGCTCCGTTTCGTTCCCGCCCCCACCCTGTCATTCAGGGTAGGGGAGAGACGCTGTTCGCTTGCAGCGACGAGGGCTGGAGCCTGATTTACATGCTCCAGCCCTCTCACTTGGCACAGAGGGAAGCAGGCTTCCCGCTCTTGGCCAGGAACGCCCAGGGCCCGCCCCCCTTCCTCTCTCGAGACGCCGGCAGCCATTACATGCATGCCTGGCTGGAGGAAGGACGCAAGGCTCTGGGAGACCTGGACTAGGGGCTATCTGGCGACCACACACCCGCTTTTTAAGCGGGCGGTAAGCGATTTTTCTGTGCTGGTCCCTCTAGTGCCTCACTGTGTATCAGTGTACTGGGTACAGATATATAGATATTGTATTTCTTGCACTGTGAGGTGCGCTTCTGGCTGCATATCCCAGATCGCTCTGTGGAAGCAGCAACATGTCATCCTCAAAACGCAAGGCGGCCAAGGCAAAAAGGGCTGTGTATACTGCGTGTGCTGCATGTGGGGCTAATCTACCAGCAGGCTCCGATGACCCCCATTGTGTGCAATGCTCCGACCCGGTGCTGCTTCGCCAGCCGGAGTCAGGAGAGGTAGTCACCCAGGCTGAGACGCTTGTAAGTTCTGCCCCGGTGACAGGGACGGACTTTGCAGTTTTTGCAGATAATATGTCTGTATCTATGGCTAAAATCCTTGAGACCTTGCAATCTATGCATGGGTCTCAGTCTCTGGACACGGCGAGGCCTCTGTCCTCAGGTCCCCCTTACTTGGAATGTATCCAGCCTACAGGGGGGTCCCCGGCTTCACAGGCCGAGGATTATGACTCAGATGATGGCCCCAGCCACCCTAAGCGGGCTCGCTGGGAAAGACCCTCGACGTCTTCACACTGCTCAGGGTCTCAGCGCAATCAGTCTCCCTGTGATGCGTCTGATGAGAGTGATCAGGAATCCATTCCTGGAACCCCTCTCAACCTGGATACCCCGGATGGGGATGCCATGGTAAACGACCTTATCTCAGCCATCAATAGGCTGTTGGATATTTCTCCCCCAGCCCCTTCAGCAGAAGAGGCGGCTGCGGAGCAGGAAAAGTTTTGTTTCCTTTATCCCAAGCGTAAATTGAGTGCTTTGTTAGATCATTCTGACTTCAGAGAATCAATCCAGAAGCACGACGCTCACCCAGAAAGGCGTTTCTCTAAACGATCTAAAGATACGCGTTTCCCTTTCCCCCCTGAGGTGGTCAAGCGCTGGACACAGTGTCCAAAGGTAGACCCCCCGATTTCCAAACTTGCAGCTAGATCCATAGTTGCAGTGGAGGATGGCGCTTCACTTAAAGATGCCAATGACAGACAGATGGACCTTTGGTTAAAATCTGTCTATGAAGCCATCGGCGCGTCGTTTGCTCCGGCATTCGCAGCCGTATGGGCACTCCAGGCTATTTCAGCTGGCTTAGCAAAAGTGGATGCTATCATGCATCCAGCAGTGCCGCAAGTGGCGCACCTTACCACGCAGATGTCAGCGTTTGCGTCTTACGCTATCAATGCGGTCCTAGAATCTACCAGTCGCACCTCAATGGCGTCCGCCAATTCGGTAGTTTTGCGCAGAGCCTTGTGGTTAAAGGACTGGAAAGCAGATGCTGGTTCCAAAAAATGTTTAACCAGTTTGCCTTTGTCTAGAGATAGACTGTTTGGCGAGCCATTGGCTGATATCATCAAGCAGTCCAAGGGTAAAGACTCCTCTTTACCACAACCCAGAACAAGCAAACCTCAGCAGAAAAAGTGGCAGCAGAGGTTTCAGTCCTTTCGAGGTTCGGGCAAGACACCATTTACCTCGTCCAAAGGGACTCAGAGGACGCAAAGAAACTCAGATTCGTGGCGGACTCACACACGCCCCAAGAAAGCAAATGGAGGTACCGCTTCCAAAGCGGCTACCTCATGACTCCCAGCCCCCCCCCTCCGCATCGCCGGTCGGGGGCAGGCTCTCCCGCTTTTCCGGCATTTGGATGTCACAGGTCAAAGACCGGTGGGTGACGGACATTTTGTCTCGCGGGTACAGAATCGAGTTCAATTCTCGTCCTCCAGCTCGGTTCTTCAGAACCTCCCCACGTCCAGACCGAGCAGATGCTCTGCTGCAGGCGGTGGATTCCCTAAAAGCGGAAGGAGTGGTTATCCCAGTCCCTCCTCAGGAACAAGGGCAAGGGTTTTACTCCAATCTCTTTGTGGTTCCAAAAAAGGACGGCTCATTCCGTCCTGTTCTGGACCTAAAACGGCTCAACAAACATGTGCATGCCAGGAGGTTCCGGATGGAAACCCTCCGCTCTGTCATTGCCTCAATGTCCAGAGGAGATTTCCTTGCCTCAATAGACATCAAAGATGCTTATCTCCACGTGCCAATTGCTACAGAACATCAACGTTTTCTACGTTTTGTGATAGGAGACGACCATTTTCAGTTCGTAGCTCTTCCATTTGGTCTGGCGACAGCCCCACGGGTCTTCACCAAGGTCATGGCGGCGGTGGTAGCAGTCTTGCACTCTCAGGGACACTCGGTGATCCCTTACCTAGACGACTTATTGGTCAAAGCTCCCTCTCAGGAGGCATGTCAGCACAGCCTGAATGCTACGCTGGAGACTCTACAGTCTTTCGGTTGGATCATCAACTTTCCAAAGTCGATCCTATCACCGACTCAGTCACTAACGTATCTTGGCATGGAGTTTCATACTCTAGCAGCGATAGTGAAGCTTCCGCTGGACAAGCAGCGGTCACTGCAGACAGGGGTGCAATCTCTTCTGCAGGGCCAGTTGCATCCCTTGCGGCGCCTCATGCATTTCCTAGGGAAGATGGTGGCAGCCATGGAAGCAGTTCCCTTTGCGCAGTTTCATCTGCGCCCACTTCAATGGGACATTCTCCGTCAATGGGACGGGAGGTCAACGTCCCTGGACAGGAAAGTCTCGCTTTCCCAGACGGCCAAGGACTCTCTACAATGGTGGCTCCTTCCCACCTCATTGTCTCAGGGAAGATCCTTCCTGCCCCCATCCTGGGCAGTAGTCACGACAGATGCGAGTCTGTCAGGGTGGGGAGCAGTATTTCTCCACCACAGGGCTCAGGGGACGTGGACTCCGCAGGAGTCCACCCTTCAGATCAATGTTCTGGAGATCAGAGCAGTGTATCTTGCTCTCCTGGCCTTCCAACAGTGGCTGGAAGGAAAGCAGATCCGAATCCAATCGGACAACTCCACAGCGGTGGCATACATCAACCACCAAGGAGGGACGCGCAGTCGGCAAGCCTTCCAAGAAGTCCGGCGCATTCTAATGTGGGTGGAGGACAGAGCATCCACCATATCCGCGGTTCACATCCCAGGCGTAGAAAACTGGGAAGCAGACTTCCTCAGTCGCCAGGGCATGGACGCAGGGGAATGGTCCCTTCACCCGGACGTGTTTCAGGAAATCTGTCGCCGCTGGGGAGTGCCGGACGTCGACCTAATGGCATCCCGGCACAACAACAAGGTCCCGGCATTCATGGCGAGGTCGCGCGATCAAAGAGCTCTGGCGGCAGACGCCTTGGTTCAAGATTGGTCGCAGTTTCAGCTCCCATACGTGTTTCCGCCTCTGGCGCTCTTGCCCAGAGTGCTACGCAAGATCAGATCCGAGTGCAGCCGCGTCATACTCGTCGCTCCAGACTGGCCGAGGAGGTCGTGGTATCCGGATCTGTGGCATCTCACGATCGGTCGACCGTGGTCACTGCCAGACCGACCAGACTTACTGTCTCAAGGGCCGTTTTTCCATCAGAATTCTGCGGCCCTGAACCTGACTGTGTGGCCATTGAGTCCTGGATCCTAGCATCTGCTGGATTATCTCAGGGAGTCGTTGCCACAATGAGACAAGCTAGAAAGTCGAATTCGGCTAAGATCTACCACAGAACGTGGAGGATTTTCTTGTCCTGGTGCTCTGCTCAGGGAGTGTCTCCCTGGCCATTTGCATTGCCCAAGTTTCTTTCCTTCCTGCAATCGGGGTTAGAAAAGGGCTTGTCGCTCAGCTCCCTTAAAGGGCAAGTTTCGGCACTATCCGTGTTTTTTCAGAAGCGTCTAGCACGTCTTCCTAAGGTGCGCACGTTCCTGCAGGGGGTCTGTCATATTGTGCCCCCGTACAAGCGACCGTTAGATCCATGGGATCTGAACAGGGTACTAGTTGCTCTCCAGAAGCCGCCCTTCGAGCCTCTGAAGGAAGTTTCCTTTTCTCGGCTGTCGCAGAAAGTGGCGTTTCTTGTTGCGATCACATCGCTTCGGCGAGTGTCTGAGCTGGCAGCTCTGTCATCTAAGGCTCCCTTCCTGGTGTTCCACCAGGACAAGGTTGTGCTGCGCCCCATTCCGGAGTTTCTTCCTAAGGTCGTATCCTCTTTTCATCTTAATCAGGATATTTCCTTGCCTTCTTTTTGTCCTCATCCGGTTCACCGGTATGAAAAGGCCTTACGTTTGCTAGATCTGGTGAGAGCACTCAGAATCTACATTTCCCGCACGGCGCCCATACGCCGTGCCGATGCACTTTTCGTCCTTGTCGCTGGTCCGCGCAAGGGGTTGCAGGCTTCTAAAGCCACCCTGGCTCGATGGATCAAAGAACCAATTCTAGAGGCCTACCGTTCTGCGGGGCTTCCGGTTCCTTCAGGGCTAAAAGCCCACTCTACCAGAGCCGTGGGTGCGTCCTGGGCATTACGTCACCAGGCTTCGGCTCAACAGGTGTGCCAGGCAGCTACCTGGTCCAGTCTGCACACTTTCACCAAGCATTATCAGGTGCATACCTATGCTTCGGCGGATGCCAGCTTAGGTAGAAGAGTCCTGCAGGCGGCAGTGCCACCCCCGTAGGGGAGGGCTGTTTTGCAGCTCTAACATGAGGTATTTATTTACCCACCCAGGGACAGCTTTTGGACGTCCCAATCGTCTGGGTCTCCCAATAGAGCGCTGAAGAAGAAGGGAATTTTGTTACTTACCGTAAATTCCTTTTCTTCTAGCTCTTATTGGGAGACCCAGCACCCGCCCTGTTGTCCTTCGGGATGTTTTTTTGTTGTTTGCGGGTACACATGTTGTTCATGTTGAACGGTTTTTCAGTTCTCCGATGTTATTCGGCGTTAATTTGTTTAAACCAGTTATTGGCTTCCTCCTTCTTGCTTTGGCACTAAAACTGGAGAACCCGTGATACCACGGGGGGGTATAGCCAGAGGGGGAGGGGCCTTGCACTTTTAATGTAGTGCTTTGTGTGGCCTCCAGAGGGCAGTAGCTATACCCCAATCGTCTGGGTCTCCCAATAAGAGCTAGAAGAAAAGGAATTTACGGTAAGTAACAAAATTCCCTTCTTTTCACTCATACCAATAGGTACTCCCAGCAATGGAAAACTGCCACCATACTGTGCCACCATATAATGCTGTAAAACAATGCCTTCTATATCTGTAATAGGGGGCTGTATGAAGGTATTATACATATGTACACAAGGTGCATATGAAAATATAACCTCAGTCTTTAACTCCTTAGTGACTTCTGTTGATCGTTCTATGTATAAGTATTAAGAACTCCAAACCCACCTAAAACCCCTTAGGTGCCACAGTCCCTATTGACTGTAGCACCTAAGCGGTCAGACCTAAATAACTCCCTTTTATACCCTATTAGTGCTCTTGTGATGTGATTGTGGGTTACAGATGAGTTTCTATGTCAATGGGGGGGTCAAATGAAGACCCTGTGACTGCCATTCTTGCCAAGCGGGATGCCTTAATAGGATGCCTGTCCAATTTTACACCAGCAAACATAATACATTGGAATTCAGAAGTATTACTCTGTATTAAATCTGCAATTAATTGAAAAGCTGAACTATAAGAATATTTAAAAATATTATTTATAATAAAAACAGTGAAAGCAGCTAAAATCCTAAAAATATTTTACGATTACAGAAATGCTTTACTATATCTAAAATATGATACAAAAGTGCACAAAGGCACTGGATTTGTGTTTTTTGGGTTTTTTTCTTTTTCCTTTTTCCTTTTTTTTTTTTCTTTTTTCCTTTGTTCTTTTCCTTTGTTCTTTCTTTTTTCCTTTTTTTTTTAAGTTTCCTTTTTTCTTTTTTTTTTGTACTTTTTTTCCTTTTTCTTTTTTTCGTTTCCGCTTTTTCCTTTTTGTTTCCCATTTTTTCCTTTTTTTGTTTCCCGTTTTTCCTCCTCTTTGTTTCCCCCCCCCCTCTGTTTTTCCCCCCTTTCTTTTTTTCCCCTTTTTTGCAGCTTCTCGGTAATGATCTCATCTCATTCTCTGCTCTTGTTTTCCAGCACGCGCCTTATGACGCCATGGTGCTCGTGGCATTGTGTGACTACATAGATCAGAACATCCAGGCCTGCGATGGGCGCTGGAAGGTACGCAGGCGCTCAGTATAATCCCAGTAGGATAGTTTGATCCATACGGCGACCATATAATGTCCTCCTGCTGTTCTCAGGGCTCGTCCTTTGTTCGGGAGCTTCCCAATCCGGAAGAGTTGGTCTTCACCGTGGATGAGAAGATCATAAATGACATTGCCTTGGCCAAGGCGCAGTATCACACTCAGGTAGACATAGTAGATTTAGAAAGGTTTCCCACCTAGAAATATTAGTTCTTGCTTACTATTTATATTCTCTATGCTTAAAGGAATTGTCTTCTAGTGACGGCCCATGTAGATATGGAGCCGGGGAATATAAGCCAGGACATGACTTTCTAAACGATCAGCAAAAAACCTAATGGACATGTATTATATATATTTATTGGTCGGTGGATTGTGATTTTTTTTTTTTCATGTCTTTTGCTTGCTTTGTCCGGTTTGTTCCCAGGCTTCTGACTTGCAGGTCGCTAGTTACGCCTTTACTTCTTTCGGGAAGTCTCTTGTAAAGAAGAAGAAGCTTCACCCGGACACGTTCGTCCAGCTGTCTCTCCAGTTGGCGTTTTATAAACTTCATGGACGGTAAGGGTTAAAATGTGATAATTGTTAATTGGAATTTTAAGTCTTGGCAAACGTTTTAAGAAGGTTCTCAACTTTGGACGTCTTATTTCTCCGGCCTATATACGGGTAGCAATGCCCGGACTGTCTGCGGCCTGAATTTACAGACATAGACACATATGAGGCTGTAAATCCAGGCGAGAAGACTGGGGTCAGTCCGGGCATTGCCATCCGTATATAGACCATGAAACCCACCTGTCTAATCCATACAGGGGTCTCTTGATTGTTTTCCTATCACAACAATCAGCTTTATGAAATCTGGCAGTACTTGTTCGTGAAATTCTCTGCAGCGCCACTGTGGCGCCCCTGACCTGGTCAGGCACCACTGAGTACTGCACCCATGCTGGGGACAGTACAAAACAGGTAATCCAGAAGGCTGACCGAGGTGTGACTACACAGGCGCATAGTGATCAGGTCTCACACATGTACCTTTGGGAGGACCCCTGGGGATCCCAGGAGGGGGCGAGGCCTCCATCTCCACTCAAGGGGTGTGGTAGAGAGCCTGGTTGCTAGGTGGCGTAGGCAGGCACAAAGGGAAAAGAGGAAGGAGGAGGAGAGGGCAGTCTGAAGCAGAGTGGGGAGGAGTGAGGAGCATGGAAGTGGAGCTCTGACAGGAGCAGCAGTGCAGGTCCCTCAAGTGAGCCGGTTTAGTGTGCAGCTCAGGGAGAGCAGAAGCAGACCCTGGAGCTGTTGCAGTCTAACAGCGTCCGCGCAGTGACTACTGACGGGGGAGAACGGTCACCTAGTGGTGCCGTCTGAAATCCACACAAGGCTAAAGAGAGAGCAACGGAGTGGAGAGTAAGAGGACTGCTAGGGAGGTACCAGGCCCGCAGGGGTAACAGGTCCCAGTGCAGGGATAGATCCACCTGTCCTTTGCCAAACCTGCCTGAGGGGGCACTTCAAACCCCCAAGACAACACCACAGAGTCCGCAGCCACGTAGCAAAGCGAGGGCCCATAGTTCACAGGAGGCAAGCAGCCGGAGTGACCTGGTCCAGGCTACAAGCAAACGGGCCGAAACGAGGGGAGCAGCAACTTCCCTGGGTGACCCCCATAGGGACTGCAAGTCGGGGTTACCACAAACAACAGAAGGGCTAAGGAAGGCGAGTCAGTAGCCACCCTCATCAGTCAGCCTGAAGGACACCTGGTTCCAGCCTGGTTCATCCCAGCTACGCCCGGGTTACTCACCCTGCCATCATCAGTGAGTAAAACCCCTGAAAGACATTCTGCTTGTGCGTGTGAGTCATTCTGCGACTTGTAGTTCCACACACCTACACGGGGCCCTGGGGCATGCCTCACTCTCAGGAGGCTATTACAACTGACTGCACCCACCATCAGCCCCAGGCATCCCTTAATCTGCAGTGGCGGTCCCCATTGACCGCAATTCTGAGAGTGGCGTCACGACAATCAAAATAGAGAATTTCCTACCTGTGACAAGGTCCAGCCGCGTGGAGTCCCTGAAGGTAATGCACAGCTGCACCGACACCGCACCTCGGGGCCCCACATTCCTGGCGTCACGAACAGGATAAGGACTAGACCTGTTCAGACAGGTGACCATGTGCCTGGGCGGTCCGCTTGAAAAATTGGAAGCGCCGCCATATTGCCACCATGAAAAGCGCGCTGAAAAACAACAGCAGCCCGCGCTGGGAGAAGTTACCGCCCACGAAGAGGTGTGGCTACCCAGAGATCCCCTGCAGAGTCCTGGTCTCGCAAGTGATGAGAGCGGAGGCGTTCAGAGACGTCGGGAAAGAAAGGGAGCCAGAAGCCTGCTACTAGAAAAAGGAGACGCAGAGGAAATTGCGTCTGAACGCAGAGACCCAGAGCCAGGCTCCGCTGCCTGGTGGTATCGGGAACTTGCCCAGTTTTGCGACCGACTGGAGGCCAGGGTCGTAGGGCAGATCAGCGAGGGACGCACGGAGCTTCTGGAGATGGCTGCAGCGGTTCAGGCCTATGAGAGGGGAACCGCACGACGAGTGCCAGACCGAGCGGCGACGACTCAGACCCCGATGATGCTACTGATGGGTGAGTCCGGTGTTGCCCCTGCCAGCGCGAGTGCCCCGACCCCTGCTGCCATGCCCGCGGTCCCAGGAGAGATGCCCGGCGCGGCGACGCTGAACCAGGCCGCAGAAGCGCCCGGCGCGGCCCGCCAAGTCCAGGCCGCAGAAGCGCCCAGCCCGGCCCGCCAAGATCCCTCCGCAGCCGCGACCCTCCTCCACGCCGCAGGTGTGACGCTGATCCAGGCCGCCGCCATGCTAGGCCCGGCCCGCCAAGACCCCACCGCAGCAGCGACGCTCGTCCGCGCCGCAAGTGAGGTGCTGAACCAGGCCGCAGCCACGCCAGGTGCGGCCCGCCAAGCCCAGATCGCTGCGGCGACGCCCAGCTCAGCTCGCCAAGAACCGGCCACAGTAGCGATGCCCGCTAAGACTCCAGCTGCGACCCTGATTGAGACTGCAACAGCGACGCTGATCCAGGCCGCCGCCATGCCAGGCGCGGCCCGCCAAGACCAGGCCGCCGCCATGCAGGGCACGGCCCACAAAGACAAGACTGCACAATCATTTACCCCGGCCTGCAAGGCCAGAGCAGACACCGCTCCCCAGTCCAAGGAAGTCCCTGCTGGGAAGTCCCTGCTGGGGGAGGACCCCGAATACTGGAAGCTGAAGGCTGATCTAGAGGCCCAGTTCCCACAGGAGATGGTGGACCGGTATCTGCTCCCTCCGCACACCCACAGGAAGACTCCTGCAACATCCACGCCAAAGAGTCCACCGCCCTGGCCAGCTGATGAACACCCATCCCCAGCGCTGCCACAAGAGGAGTGCTCAGAAGAACTAAGGGGGAGGAAGCTGAGGAGCTGACCCCGGAGCCATCAGCAGTGGATCCATGCCCAGAGCCAGAGATGTTGCCATATTCCCGCTGGGATGAAGAGAGCCCGACACCCTCCGCTGAGGAAGATCTGTCCAGATACATCACCTGGGAGCCTGCAAGCGGTGAGATAGCAGCCAGGCAGGACCCAGCCCGCAGGACACGGCGCCGCAGCAGGACAAGGGATCCACCTGCACAGCAGTCTCCCGAGGAGAAGGACGAGGTCACGGCCAGAGACTTAGAGGAAAAGTGGTCCTTGAGAAGAGCCAAATCCCAGGTCAGAGGCCCACTTTGTCGAGGAGTTGTAGAAGACTTCAGTCTAAGGTCTGGATATGGCTTTATAGTAGCACCTGGTGTAAAGGAGGGCATCTTTGTGAACAGAAGGGATGTAAGAGCACATTTACCTAGAGGACATCCAGGAAGAAACCTACAGATAGGAGACCCGGTAGAATTCACAAAGCACCAAGGAGAACGCGGATGGTACGCACTAGATGTCACACCATGCCCCAGAAGTCTCTACAGTAAACCTGCTATCTCAACAACAGAAGATGAAGATAGAGATACAGAACAAGAGAAAGAAACAGACGACAGAAACACAGAAAATGTCAGGTGCCAAAGCCCAATAGGCAAAAGCCCTGGTGGAACGGAGTAGAGAAAAGTAAAGAAAAGTACAGCAGTTTGAAAAGTTTTGCAACGTTCAAGTTTAAGCACGTGCCCACATGAACTTGTGTGAGAAACCCTTTTGCACTTTAACCCATGAACCTTAAGGCTATGAACTGGCTATAGCCACAAACTCTCGCAGTGTACATAGTTACCCAGAGGTACCACCACCAGAGCCAGCCTGTTTAGGGGCCTGGCTCGCCTGCAACCAGGGAGCACGCCTGTTTATGGGGCCTGGCTCTCCACCACAAAGAGGGTACCTGGTCGGCACCAACTGTGGAGGCCGCCTCTACATCCTGCCAGAAGAGGCTGAAGGCGCGGCTCCACCAGGCCAGGTATACCCTGAAACCACCAGACCATGAAAGCCGCCTCTACATCCTGCCAGAAGTGGCTGAAGGCGCGGCCAACGGGAGAGGCAGATTGGAGGAAAGGTCTGGGGAAACGGATGGCCCAGACCTGGTTACCAAAAGAAACCGGTGACCTGCCTCCTGAGAGGGTTTTGGGTGGGTTAACGGACTTGTGGGTGGAGGGTGGTGATGTATGGTACCTGGTGGCTTTAAAATGTTTTACTGTTTTACGCATTTTAAAATGTTGTCTTGCAGCCCGAGGACGTGCTGGTGATAACTAAGGGGGAATGTGGCGCCCCTGACCTGGTCAGGCACCACTGAGTACTGCACCCATGCTGGGGACAGTACAAAACAGGTAATCCAGAAGGCTGACCGAGGTGTGACTACACAGGCGCATAGTGATCAGGTCTCACACATGTACCTTTGGGAGGACCCCTGGGGATCCCAGGAGGGGGCGAGGCCTCCATCTCCACTCAAGGGGTGTGGTAGAGAGCCTGGTTGCTAGGTGGCGTAGGCAGGCACAAAGGGAAAAGAGGAAGGAGGAGGAGAGGGCAGTCTGAAGCAGAGTGTGGAGGAGTGAGGAGCATGGAAGTGGAGCTCAGACAGGAGCAGCAGTGCAGGTCCCACAAGTGAGCCGGTTTAGTGTGCAGCTCAGGGAGAGCAGAAGCAGACCCTGGAGCTGTTGCAGTCTAACAGCGTCCGCGCAGTGAATACTGACGGGGGAGAACGGTCACCTAGTGGTGCCGTCTGAAATCCACACAAGGCTAAAGAGAGAGCAACGGAGTGGAGAGTAAGAGGACTGCTAGGGAGGTACCAGGCCCGCAGGGGTAACAGGTCCCAGTGCAGGGATAGATCCACCTGTCCTTTGCCAAACCTGCCTGAGGGGGCACTTCAAACCCCCAAGACAACACCACAGAGTCCGCAGCCACGTAGCAAAGCGAGGGCCCATAGTTCACAGGAGGCAAGCAGCCGGAGTGACCTGGTCCAGGCTACAAGCAAACGGGCCGAAACGAGGGGAGCAGCAACTTCCCTGGGTGACCCCCATAGGGACTGCAAGTCGGGGTTACCACAAACAGAAGGGCTAAGGAAGGCGAGTCAGTAGCCACCCTCATCAGTCAGCCTGAAGGACACCTGGTTCCAGCCTGGTTCATCCCAGCTACGCCCGGGTTACTCACCCTGCCATCAACAGTGAGTAAAACCCCTGAAAGACATTCTGCTTGTGCGTGTGAGTCATTCTGCGACTTGTAGTTCCACACACTTATACAGGGCCCTGGGGCTTGCCTCACTCTCAGGAGGCTATTACAACTGACTGCACCCACCATCAGCCCCAGGCATCCCTTAATCTGCAGTGGCGGTCCCCATTGACCGCAATTCTGAGAGTGGCGTCACGACAATCAAAATAGAGAATTTCCTACCTGTGACAAGGTCCAGCCGCGTGGAGTCCCTGAAGGTAATGCACAGCTGCACCGACACCGCACCTCGGGGCCCCACACCACCACTGGAGAAATGAAGAATTACACCCATTCACACCAATGAGAAGTCTGTGTAATGCTGGACAGGTCAGGTCCTCCAGAGTGAACGGCGCTCTTATATAGACTCTTTCCGCCCTGCTCACCGTATAAGTGGTGACTGTGAACGCTCCCGATTTTGTAAGTGAGCGGCCGAGAGGGAGAATAAAGCCTCATTTTCTCCCTTAAGCCACTGCTCCAGTAAGCCGGCTACACTGGGTTTAATTGCTTTTTACCTGCAGATTAAGCCTATATGGGCATGTTAATAGTGTTTCTGGGCAGGACTGTCACGCTAGGTATGGGTTAGTACCAAGCGAACAGCGAAAGGGAAGGGAAACCCTGCGTCTAGGGAAAGGGAAGGCGGTGACCCCCCCCCCCCCTTCACCAAACCTACCACCCTAGATAGGTTCCGCACCTATGCGCCGAGCCGGATACCTGACCCTAGGTATCTCTAGTGCTGGGTTCTAAATAGGGAACGGATGGGATGAACCCTTCGTCAACCCCACTAAACAACTATAGAAGACACAAGGAGGACACACAGTGGTTATATGCATGATCATTAGATGAGGTAGAAGTTCAGAAAAGTTTCAGCAATGATACCACAGATGAGTACAAGCCACCTGCTTGCAACCAAGTCTTCAATTAACTGAAAATATCATCAGCACCAGTCCAAGGAAGGAAGGGGTATTTAAGCAACAAAATATTGCTGATGATCAGCAGCTGGGCAGAAGGTGAGCTCCTGCTGGGTCCAAAAGGCAGAGCGATGATTTTAGCAGGAAAGCTCCCTATACCAATGAATACTGACAGCAGAAACCATGGCAAGTCAGGGAGCATTCTGCGCAGCCAAACACTGTGACCTTCTATCACCCATGACAAGCACAGGCACAAACTCTGCTTTACTCACCCTCCCCTGGTTCCAGCGTGGAGTCTCCACTGCTGCTCCTTGTCTGCATCGTTCTGACAGCCCTGCTTATAATCTGTGAGCTGAGCGGCTCATATCATTATCTTAGGCAGAGCTCCCTGAACCGGCTGCAGCTCTGACGGGTTGACATCAGCGCTGCAGCCAATAATGGACACCTGGAGCAGCGGCAGAGACTCGAGGCTGGACCTGTGGAGGGTGAGTAAAGCACTGTTTGTTCCTTGTTAAAACAAAACTACTGTGAGAGGAAACAGTTTTCTGAAATGGGAAACCCCATTAAAGGAGATGCAGCCTAGACCTTCCATAATGGATTATTATATAAATAAAAGCAAAAAAAAATACCCAAAAAGCCAATATAATAATGCAAAAATGTATCTCTTCTGGTTCTGGTCGGTGTCACAGCCCCGGATGCTGCTATGAAACTGCTACGACTAGAATGTTCTATCACGGTCGCACAGAAACCATGAGGCCTTGCACAGTGGAGGCGGTGAGCTGGTGCCGGGCCATGCTGGACCCTGCGTCCACGGTAGGTTCTCATTTATGCTCCAGTCATATCAGAGGAGTTTTGGGGGTTATAATATTGATGTCTGATCTTTATGCCATTGATATCTGATTGTTGGGGGTCTTATTCAGATGAGCAGTGGGACTGCTCGGAATAAGGGACCACCGCTGCTGGGTCTCAATCATTAACCTCCCACAGCGCCGTACATTGCGTAGTGGCCATCTCTGGTATTGCACCACAATCCCATTCAAGGAAATAAGTAGCGTGGTTACCTAAAGTTAACCGCCACCAATCAGATGTTAATGGCTTTTCTTAAAGATCCTGGAAAACTATTTCTCACTTCTTCACAATTGTGTTTCTGCAGCGCGCTCACCGCCAAGAACTGATGCTCAAGGCATTTGCCAAGCATAACAAGATGATGAACGAATGTCAGCTCGGCAAAGGTAAGTGAGAATATAGATAAGAGGTTGTGCAGCAGCTGACATTTTTGCATTGGGCATGAAACGACGCCTCTGCACCCCGGTATAGGGTGATGCCCGCAAGTATGATGCTGGATCTTACCACACCCAATGCTGAAATAAGAGGCGTTTCACCACCACGTTCCATTATTCCTTCATAGGAACAGAAAAATATCAGTTTTCCTAATATAATAATGCTTAATAATCTGCCTTGTTCCTCTGTTATTCCTCCTGGAAATGTAGAAATAGTTTTTCTATGAACTGGGAGCTACCATTTGGCCTTTTAAAAAAGGGCTCGTCCCTCAACACTATGATAATATTAGGACAGTAAACTGTATAGTGACGATGAGAATGGTAACGCCCCATTGTTTGATATTATTGACATTTCCAGGAGGAACAAAAGTGGAACTTGGTATTAAAACTGACTTTAAAGTAAAATTTGACCCTTTTAATAAAAATTTCAAATTGAAATGTTAATAGAAAACTTGTAAATACTTAGTTTAACTGCTTTTGCTCAATTTCCACCTATTTCTTCTATGTCTCTGTAGGGGGTGTGGCCTGTCTGTAGGGGGTGTGGCCTGTCTGTAGGGGGTGTGGCCTGTCTGTAGGGGGTGTGCCTGTCTGTAAGTAGATAAAATGTTATAACATTAACACATTTGGTAATATTCCCTTTATATCCGTATTCTTGCAGGATTTGACCGCCATCTGCTGGGTCTTCTTCTTATTGCAAAAGAGGAAGGACTTTCCGTCCCAGAACTCTATAATGACCCGGCTTTCACAAAGAGGTGATTATAATGCTGCTCTTGGACCGGCTTATTGGGAATTACAGCATCAGGTGAAGGGGAGTAAAAAATGCAAATCGTGCACTAGATATTTCTACCACAGGGGGGCGCTTTACTACACACTCAGCAGTGGCTAACAGTTTGTTATAGTCTTGGGGTGCTTTCACACATCCAATTTTCTTTATCGTTCCTTTGGGAGACCCAGACCTTGGGTGTTTAGCTTCTGCCTCCGGAGGACACACAAAGTACTACACCTAAAAGTGTAGCTCCTCCCTCTGAGCTTATACACCCGCTGGTGAGCCAGTCCCAGACAGTTTATCGCTTTGTGTTCAGGAGGCATACATCCACACATGCATTCTCATATGATTTTTGCTTTTTGGAAAGAGATTGAAGAAATGCGGGTCCACGTCTGGACTCCCGGCATGTCCCTTCTTACCCCACTGTGTCGGCGGTGTTGTAAGGTTGATTTCCAAGGCTGGAGCCTTACGTGCCGTGCTCCTTCACCATCCCTCCTGGGCTCTGGATTGAAGTGGGAGCCAGCGCGGCCTCCATGCCTGGCAGGAGACCGGTCTCCGGCCACAGCCCCTTGAGGACCCTGCTGGACCGGAGCACTCATCCCCAGGGACCTGGCCCTGCGTCTCAGCAGCTAAGTACCTGAGACGTTCATATGTTGGGGGTCTATGTCCTTTATTGTATGGGGAGAGTGTGTTTGCTGTATTTATTTTGGCATTTCCGGCGGGTTCTCTGGCTTTCGCCCGAGAACCGTGCCGATGGTGCCTGCGCGTCGGCCTTGCTGCTCAAATTTAGGCCCCGGCTTCGCCGGAGGCCTAGTTTCTGTTACCAGCCCACGCATGTCACTCATGCAAAAGGACAGGCACGGCTCCTCCCGGCGGCCGTCCTGCACAGGGGAGGGACACTCCCCACTGCTTGTGCGTGACTCCTCCCCGCAGGTCTCTATGGCCCTCCAGATCCCGCTTTCCTACAGGGCCGCCCCCGTCCCGCCCCCTCTCTTCGCTCCGGCAGCCATTTTCTTGGACAGGGTTCACTCTGCGCTGGGCCATCCTGCACTCTGCATCCCTGCTGAGGTGCTGTGCATTGGGGGTCTGGGCTTCGGGATCTGGAGGGCACACAACACCGCTTCCAGCGGTCTGGTAAGCCACAGCCGGTCTCTGGTTGTGGACCTCTGTATATACTCCCTGGGGTTCATTCTCTTGTAGAAGCTGTCCCCACTCCAGCAGCATGTCTCACATGAGGAGCAAGGCTCCAAAGCTTTATACTGTATGCGCTGCATGTAAGCTCCTGCTGTCTGAACAGAGCACCTATCCACATTGTGATGTCTGCTCTAACTTGGAGGTGCCACAGCCTGGAGTCTCACCCCCAGTGGTCTCTCAGGCTGCTTCTGCACCTGTGGCTGAACCCCCGGCCTGGGTAGAGTCCTTTTCTAGGTCCATATCCCAGTCTTTTGCTGAGTCCATGGGACTTCTGTCCAGGACTTTGATGAATATGCATCAGCCCTGCTCACAGGGTGCCTCTAATGCTCTTGCTAAGGGTCCTTTAGGATCTCTATCATCTGACCTCCGTCCACCGGAGCTCACAGAGGATTCATCATCAGGGCACAGACCCCATCCTCCTAAGAGGAGACGCAGGGTTTCCTCTCCCTCCTCATCCCGCGGCTCTGATTCAAGAGCTGACTCGCAAGATGAGGAGGATGCCCATACGGGCGGCTCGGAGGCTAACTCCATGTACCCCATTGATCTTTCCGAGGGTGACTCAGATCTTAGTGACTTGATTGCTTCTATTAATTCTGTGCTGGATCTCAATCCGCCAGTATCAGAGGAGCAACCCTCTCTGGCAGAAAAGCACCAGTTTACCTCGCCTAAGAGAGTAAAGAGTGTGTTCTTTAACCACTCCAGTTTTCAGGCCGCTGTGACCAAACCCAGGGCCTGTCCTGACAAACGCTTCCCAAAGCGTGGTTCTGATGACCGTTTTACCTTTCCACCTGAGGTGGTCAAGGAGTGGGCTCACTCCCCAAAGGTAGACCCTCCGGTGTCTAGGCTCTCAGCTCGGACCGTTGTGTCGGTGGCTGATGGCACTTCCCTTAGGGATTCCACTGACCATCAGATTGACCTTCTGGCCAAATCCGTGTATGAAGCGGCGGGGGCCGCGTTTTCCCCTACTTTTGCAGCAGTGTGGGCTCTCAAAGCCATCTCTGCTTCTCTAGAGGAGATGCATTCCCTCATCAGGGAATCTATGCCCGAGATGGTTGCCTTAACTTCTCAAGCTTCAGCTTTTTCATCCTATGCCATGTCTCCCATGCTAGAGGCTGCTCACCGCACTGCGGTGGCTTCAGCTAATTCCCTCGTTATCCGCAGGATCTTGTGGCTTCGAGAGTGGAAGGCAGATGCTTCTTCAAAGAAGTACCTTGCTGGGCTCCCTTTTGCTGGTTCCCGGCTGTTCGGTGAACAGCTGGATGAAATTATTAAAGAAGCTACTGGCGGGAAGAGTACTTCCATGCCACAAACCAAGACCAGGAAACCTGCCCAGGGTAGGAATCAGTCGAGGTTTCGCTCCTTTCGTTCCTCCAACTGGTCGTCCTCTAAGCCCTCCGCCTCGTCCGCTAACTCAGCTAAGGACCAGAAATCCAACTGGCGCCCAAGAGCGCGTCCACAGAAGACCGCAGGAGGTCCTGCCACTAAGGCAGCCTCCTCGTAACTCTTTGCCCGCTCCAGCAACGTCCTTAGTCGGTGGCAGGCTCTCCCACTTTGGCGACGCTTGGTTTCAACACGTCTCCGATCAGTGGGTGAGAGATATCATCTCTCACGGCTACAGGATAGAATTCTCTTCCAGCCCGCCAAACAGATTTTTTTCTCTCCACTCCCCCCTGCTCCAAGGCCGCCGCCTTCTCACAGGCCGTGGCAGCCTTGCAGGCCAACGGAGTCATTGTACCAGTTCCCGCCTGGGAACGGTTCAGAGGTTTTTACTCAAACCTCTTCCTAGTTCCCAAAAAGGACGGTACCTTCCGGCCCATCCTGGATCTCAAGCTTCTCAACAAGCATGTTCGGGTGCGGCACTTTCGCACGGAGTCTCTGCGATCAGTCATTGCCTCAATGACCCAAGGGGATTTCCTGGCGTCCATCGACATCAGAGATGCCTATCTACATGTGCCAATTGCAGTTTCACACCAGCGTTGGCTACGCTTTGCAATAGGAGAAGATAATTTCCAATTCGTGGCTCTTCCCTTCGGGTTAGCCACGGCCCCTCGGGTATTCACCAAGGTCATGGCGGCAGTGATTGCGGTCCTGCACCTCCAGGGGTTGGCAGTGATTCCTTACCTGGACGACCTTCTAGTCAAGGCTCCATCCAGCGCAGACTGTCAGCGGAGTGTCTCGCTCACTCTCGCCACTCTAGCCCAATTCGGGTGGCTTGTCAATCTTCCCAAATCCACTCTGACTCCGACCTAGAGTCTCACGTACCTAGGGATGCAGTTCGAGACTTTGCCGGCACTTGTGAAGTTGCCCTTAGTCAAACAGCTGTCACTCCAGTTGGCGGTGCGCTCTCTCCTGAGGCCCTGCCGTTATACCCTCAGGCGTCTGATGCAGGTGCTGGGTCAAATGGTGGCGTCCATGGAGGCTGCTCCCTTTGCCCAGTTCCATCTGCGTCCTCTGCAGCTGGACATTCTCCGCTGTTGGGACAAGCGGCCTTCCTCCTTACACAAGTTAGTGGCTCTGTCGCCACAAACCAGGAGCTCTCTTCAGTGGTGGCTTCGGCCCCTCTCCCTGTCCCAAGGGCGCTCCTTCCTGACCCCGTCCTTGGTGATTCTCACCACGGATGCCAGTCTATCCGGCTGGGGAGCGGTATGTCTCCACCACAGAGCACAGGGCACTTGGACTCCGTCCGAGTCAGCCCTTTCAATCAATGTGCTGGAAACCAGAGCCGTGTTTCTAACTCTCCTAGCATTTCACCAACGCGACAGCGGTTGCCTACATCAATCACCAAGGCGGGACACGCAGCCGCCTGGCAATGATGGAGGTACAATGCATTCTTCAATGGGCGGAAGACTCCAAGTCCACCATATCCGCAGTCCACATCCCAGGCGTGGACAACTGGGAGGCAGATTATCTCAGCCGTCAAAGCGTGGACGGTGGCGAGTGGTCCCTGCACCCGGCAGTATTTCAGTCAATCTGCCGCAAATGGGGCACTCCGGACGTGGACCTAATGGCATCCCGTCACAACAACAAGGTTCCTGTTTACGTGGCTCGCTCCCACGATCCTCAGGCCTTCGCCGCGGACGCTCCGGTTCAGGACTGGTCCCAGTTTCGTCTGTCCTACGTGTTTCCCCCTCTAGCTCTCTTGCCCAGAGTCCTGCGCAAGATCAGAATGGAGAATCGTCAAGTCATCCTCATTGCACCGGACTGGCCCAGGCGAGCTTGGTATCCAGACCTGCTCCAACTGTCCATAGAGATGCCGTGGCATCTTCCGGACCGTCCAGATCTACTCTCGCAACGTCCGTTTTTCCGCCCGAATTCTGCGGCCCTCAAATTGACGGCGTGGCTCTTGAGTCCTGGATTTTGACGGCTTCTGGTATCCCCCCTGAAGTCATCTCCACTATGACTCGGGCGCGCAAGTCTTCCTCCGCTAAGATCTATCACAGGACTTGGAAAATGTTCCTGTCCTGGTGTCGCTCTACCGGCCATCCTCCTTGGCCATTCTCCTTGCCGACCCTTCTGTCTTTTCTACAGTCCGGTCTGCAGCTAGGACTGTCCCCCAACTCTCTCAAGGGACAAGTTTCAGCTCTGTCAGTTCTGTTCCAGCGGCGTCTCGCCCGGCTGGCTCAGGTCCGCACCTTCATGCAGGGCGCGTCTCACATCATTCCGCCTTACCGGCGGCCCTTGGACCCCTGGGACCTTAACTTGGTTCTCAGTCTTGCAGAAACCCCCCTTTGAGCCTCTTAGGGAGGTTTCTTTGTATCGTCTTTCACAGAAAGTGGCCTTTCTGGTTGCCATAACTTCTCTCAGGACAGTCTCTGATTTGGCTGCGCTCTCCTCGGAGTCACCTTTTTTAGTCTTTCATCAAGACAAGGTGGTTCTCCGTCCGACTCCGGACTTTTTTCCTAAGGTGGTCTCTCCCTTCCACCTTAACCAGGACATTACCTTACCTTCCTTCTGTCCGGCCCCTGTTCATCGCTTTGAAAAAGCTCTACATACTCTAGATCTGGTGCATGCTCTCCGGCTCTATGTGTCTCGCACCGCTGCGCTTAGGCGGTGCACCTCTCTTTTTGTGCTAACCACAGGTCGGCGCAAGGGCCTCCCTGCTTCTAAGCCGACCTTAGCCCGTTGGATTAGGTCGACCATTTCGGACGCCTACCAAAGTACTCAGGCGCCTCCCCCGCCGGGGATCAAGGCACACTCGACCAAAGCTGTCGGTGCCTCTTGGGCTTTTAGGCACCAGGCTACGGCTCAACAAGTCTGTCAGGCTGCCACTTGGGCTAGCCTGCATACCTTCTCGAAGCACTACCAAGTGCATGCTCATGCTTCGGCAGATGCGAGCTTGGGCAGACGCATCCTTCAGGCGGCGGTCGCCCATTTGTGAAGTTAGGTTCTGCCTACTTCTTAGTTTTTCTGTTTTTCCCACCCAGGGACTGCTTTGGAACGTCCCAAGGTCTGGGTCTCCCAAAGGAACGATAAAGAAAAAGAGAATTTTGTTTACTTACCGTAAATTCTTTTTCTTATAGTTCCGTCTTGGGAGACCCAGCACCCTCCCTGTTGCCTGTTGGCAATTTCCTTTTTCCGCGTGTTATCACCGGTTGTTGTCGTGGACAGAGTCTCCGGTTGTTCCGGCTCTTGCTCTGTTCTACTTGTGGGTGGCTATTCTCCTTCAGCTTTTGCACTAAACTGGCTGGGACTGGCTCACCAGGGGGTGTATAAGCTCAGAGGGAGGAGCTACACTTTTAGGTGTAGTACTTTGTGTGTCCTCCGGAGGCAGAAGCTATACACCTATGGTCTGGGTCTCCCATGTCGGAACTATAAGAAAAAGAATTTACGGTAAGTAAACAAAATTCTCTTTTTTGCCATCGGGCACAATCCGGCGAATACCAGATAAAATGGATCCGGCGCCGGATGCGTTTTATTTTTCCTCATTGAATTGTATTAGTGCTGGATTGTGCCGCATTGCCTTGCGTTTCATCCGGCGTGCACCGGATCCGATGAAATTTGTCAGTGCAACCACTGGAAGGAACGTCCAAAGCTGCGTTGTTTTTTTTTTTTTTTTTTTGACCGGTGAAAAACTGGAAGACGACGGATCCGGCGGCGTCCGGCAAATGATGGAATCAGGCGACAGATCTGTTTTTTGCTTCTGGGCATGCTCAGGCATTCTGTAAAATCATTTCTGGTCACAAAAAAGCTCTCTCGCGCTCTCTCTCTCGCGCTCTCTCTCTCGCGCTCTCTCTCTCGCGCTCTCTCTCTCGCGCTCTCTCTCTCGCGCTCTCTCTCTCGCGCTCTCTCTCTCGCGCTCTCTCTCTCGCGCTCTCTCTCTCGCGCTCTCTCTCTCGCGCTCTCTCTCTCGCGCTCTCTCTCTCGCGCTCTCTCTCTCGCGCTCTCTCTCTCGCGCTCTCTCTCTCGCGCTCTCTCTCTCGCGCTCTCTCTCTCGCGCTCTCTCTCTCGCGCTCTCTCTCTCGCGCTCTCTCGCTCTTCCAGGATCCTGGTTTTCATTATCACCTAAGTTTTTAAAATAAAAAATGGACACCGGATCCGTCGCCTCAGTTTTGCCACAATCTGCGACGGATCCGTTGAATCAGGTACAAACTGGATTGTGCCTGATGGCAAAAAACTGATGTGTGAAAGTAGCCTTAAGGCCCAGTCACACACAACGACTTACCAGCGATCCCGAAAACGATGCGACCTCATAGGGATCGCAGGTAAGTCGCTGGGAGGTCGCAGGTGAGATGTCACACAGTCAGATCTTACCAGCGATGTAGGAACAATACAGGTCGCAGTAGCGACCTGTATAACTATCTTAGCAGTCACTGTGACCCTGTCAGACAGCGTCCAACACAGCGATGTGTCCTGCCCAGCAGGACATCGCCTTTGAAGAAAATGGCCTGGACCATTCTGCAACGACTAGCGATCTCACAGCAGGGGCCTGATCGCTGGTAAGTGTCACACATAACGAGATCGCTAACGGGACCGCTACTGCGTCACCAAAACCGTGACTCAGCTGCGATCTCGCTAGCAATCTCGTTATGTGTGACAGTACCTTTTTAGATTTCACATTATCAGCACACCATGTGGTTAGAAATGGAATTGCAGGTAAAAGTTACCATGTTTCCTCAAAAATAAGACTCTTCTATATATATACTAGAAGGTGGCCCGATTCTACACATCGGGTATTCTAGAATTTACGTATTGTGTAGTTAATGTATGATTTTTGTATGTGTGTGTGTGTATGTATATGTATATATATATATATATATATATATATATATATATATATATATATATATATATATATATATATATATATATATATATATATATATATATATATATATATATATATATATATATATATATATCTCTATATCTCTATATCTCTATATATATATATATATATATATATATATATATATATATATATATATATATATATATATATATATATATATATATATATATATCTCTCTATATATATATATATATATATATATATCTCTATATATATATATATATATCTATATCAAGTATTTGTGTGGGGGGTGAGAGCGGTGTTTGTGTGTTGCGTTGTTTGTAGAGTGCTGTGTGTCTGTATCATTGTGGATGTGTGTGTCTGTGTTTTGGGGAGGTATGTTTTGTGCAATGTGTGTTGCGCGGTATGTGCGTATATTTGTGTGTGTGTGTGGCGATGTGGGTGTCTGTGGTTCCCAGTGTGCGTGTGCGTGTGGTGTTGTGCAGTGCGTGTGTGTGTGTGTGTTTTGGGGGGAGATGTGCACCCCCCATCGTGCTCCATCCCCCATGCTGCGCACCCCCCATCGTGCTCCATCCCCCATGCTGCGCACCCCCCATCGTGCTCCATCCCCCATGCTGCGCACCCCCCATCGTGCTCCATCCCCCATGCTGCGCACCCCCCATCGTGCTCCATCCCCCATGCTGCGCACCCCCCATCGTGCTCCATCCCCATGCTGCGCACTCCCCATCGTGCTCCATCCCCCCTCCCCATTGTGCTCCATCCCCCATGCTGCGCATTCCCCATCGTGCTCCATCCCCCATGCTGCGCATTCCCCATCGTTCTCCATCCCCCATGCTGCGCACCCCCAACGTGCTCTATCCCCCATGGTGCGCACTCCCCATCGTGCTCCATCCCCCATGCTGCGCACCCCCCATCGTGCTCCATCCCCCATGCTGCGCACCCCCCATCGTGCTCCATCCCCCATGCTGCGCACCCCCCCATCGTGCTCCATCCCCCATGCTGCGCACCCCCCATCGTGCTCCATCTCCCATGCTGCGCACCCCCCCATCGTGCTCCATCCCCCATGCTGCGCACTCCCCATCGTGCTCCATCCCCCATGCTGCGCACCCCCCATCGTGCTCCATCCCCCATGCTGCGCACCCCCCATCGTGCTCCATCCCCCATGCTGCGCACTCCCCATCGTGCTCCATCCCCCATGCTGCGCACTCCCCATCGTGCTCCATCCCCCATGCTGCGCACTCCCCATCGTGCTCCATCCCCCATGCTGCGCACTCCCCATCGTGCTCCATCCCCCATCCTGCGCACTCCCCATCGTGCCCCATCCCCCATGCTGCGCACCCCCCATCGTGCTCCATCCCGCATGCTGCGCACTCCCCATCGTGCTCCATCCGCCATGCTGCACACTCCCCATCGTGCTCCACAGTCACACATCAGACATTAAACACGCACACATCTGATCACACACACACACACACACCCCACTTCTCCCTGTGCCCACCGGTGGCCGGTCCCAGCAGTGCTCTTCTGCCGACACTCACAGATCCGATCGCATACACACACACACACACACACACACACACACACACACCCGATCGCATACACACACACACACACACACACCCGATCGCATACACACACACACACATCCGATCGCATACACACACACACACACACACACACACACATCCGATCGCATACTCACACACACACACACACACACACACACATCCGATCGCATACACTCACACACACACACACACACACACACATCCGATCGCATACACTCACACACACACACACATCCGATCGCATACACGCGCTGACACAATCACGACATCCGGAGATACCACATGCTTCCGGCCATGTGATCCTCCGGCAGGTCCTTGAAGTTCACTGCACAGTATCGCCGCCGAGAAGCAAGCGATATCACGGGATGTTGTGAGTATGTGGATGCGATCGTGCGTGCGTGTGCGCGTTCCGCCCCTGCAGGACCTTGATGCGCTCACCTCGCGTGGGGGGCGGAGCCTGGGCGATCGGCCAATCCGTGCGGGGGGCGGAGCCTGGGCAAGGAGAGCGGTCAATCCGTGCGGGGGGAGGAGCCGAGGCGAGCAGCCAATCCGTGGGGGGGGCGGGGCCATGGCGAATCCGTGAAGCCGAGCGGCCAATCCGTGCGGGGGGCGGGGCCATGGTGAGCCCAGCGGCCAATCCACTGTTTGTCACCGTAAGGACATGGCCAATCCGTGCGAGGGGGGGGCGGACCCGAGGCGAGCGGCCAATCCGTGCGGGGGAGGAGCCGAGCGGCCAATCCGTGCAGGGGGGCGGGGCCATGGCGAGGCCAGCAGCCAATCCGTTTTTTGTCACCGTAAGGACATGTCCCGGGACACAATTTTGGAGCAAGACAGACAGACAGAATAAGGCAATTATATATATATAGATTTTTTTTTGCTCCGAAAGATGCACTGAGGCTTGTTTTTGGGGTAGGGCTTATTGTCAGGGAAACGCTATATTCCTTTTAGTCACGCTAGGTAACGGCAAGTATCAAGCGAACGGCGGAAGGGGAAACCTGTATCTAGGAAGGGGGAGATGGTGACCCCCCCCCCCCTGACCAAACCTACTGCTGGTCCCTGGGGGTCCTTCATCGCCCTAAATAGGTTCCGCACCTATGCACCGAGCCGGATGCCTGACCCTAGGTATCCCAGTGCTGGGCCCTAAATTGGGAATGGTTGGGATGAGCTCTTCATCAACCCAACTAAACACTGGAGAAGACACAAGGGGAACACACAGGAAAAGAGCATGAACTACTTATCCACAGATGACTCAGGCAGGAGTTCAGCAAAGCTTTAGCAATATTACCACAGAGAAGTACAAGCCACCTGCTGGCAACCAGAGCTTCAATGAGCTGAATAATATCACCAGCACCAGTCCAAGAAAGGAAGGGGTATTTAAGCGCAAGGGGAATACTGATGATCATCAGCTGAATGGAATGAGGACTCTGCTGGGTCCTAAAGGGGAAGAGATGAAAATCTAGCTGGTAAGCTACCCAATAGAATGAATACTAAGAGCAGGAACAATGGAAAGTCAGGCAGCATTTTGCGCAGCCAAACGCTGTGACCTTCTATTGCCGGGAACCACATGACTGTCACCCGTGACAGTATCACAACTTCTATTCCCTAAACCAAAATCCCGACATTTCGGGAAGGACCATCTTCATTTTCAGAGCAATTCTGGAATAGAAGTATAAAATTTGTGAAAGGGGAAGGAATGAGGAGAAAAAAAATTAATAATTAAGGGATAGCATCGTAAAAATTGTATCTCTAATTAGAAGATTTCGGAGTATCCAATCAAGGACTCCAAATTTGCGAATCGAGTTATGTTTATGATAGACCCAATTTCCAACCAGATTATATTCTTTATTTTTTGTTGTAGCTCCCCTTTAAAAGGAGGTTATGTGTGTAATCAATGAAATGCAAGAAGCTTATGTGCTGGAAATAAGATGAGATACCTTACGAATAGGGCGAGACGGGATCCACTGCATCTTCAAATTTTATATAATGTGTGTATATATATATATATATATATATATATATATATATATGTATAATGTAATTATCTCTCTGTATCTTAAATGGTGGACTTGTCCATCGACTCCCATCAGCCCCTTTCATAGGGTGCCAAGTAAAATGGTAATTTTGTTTAAAAATAAACTATAAAAAAAATATATACAATATTTTATAGAGATGGCTTCCATACTATCACAGGTTCAAGGCTCCTAGGGTAACTTTAAAAAGAAGAAGAAAAAAAAAAAAGTGAAGAAAAAAAAAAGTTTGTGGAAACAAGATCGAAAGTTCTCATTGCCCTTTTCTTTCTCTAGAAGTACAGGAGGCAGAAGATAGCTTTGGCACCGCTGCGCATGACTGTGGGGGAAAAAAAAATAAAGTAATAAGCGTTATACAAAAAAAATATATGTATAAAAAAAATATTTTTTTTTCATATATCGTGTTGATATATCATGTATATACACAAAGCTACAACACAGCAACTGCAGGATTTAATGCCTTCCCGCTGTGGAAGGTTTTTGTTTTTGTTTTCAGTCCCCTTCTTCCCACGGCTGTAACTTTTTTTTTTTTTTTTTTTTTTTTATTTTATCGATGTTCTGTTTTGAGGGCTTATGTGTTTTGCACTACGAGCTGTAATTTTACATGAAACCATTCATTTTACCATATAAATGTATAAAGAAAAAAACAAACAAACCACAATCTAATTGCAGTGAAGAAAAAACAAAAAACATTGACCTCATTTATGGGTTTTGTATTTAACAGCGTTTTTGTGTGTGTGTGTGTGTGTGTGTGTGTGTGTGTGTGTGTGTGTGTGTGTGTGTGTACTCTATACTATATATATTTATTACACACCCAAGAACAGTGTTAAAAACAAAACCCATAAACGAGGTAAACATATATTATTATTTTTTTTTATTTTTTTTTTTTCTTCACTGCAATTAGATTGTGGTTTGTTTTGAATTTTTTTTTTCTGCACTGTTTCTCTGCAATTAGATTGTGGTTGTTTTTTGTGAATTGTTACATTACTCTTTTGAGTATTCATATTGTGATTTTTGCATGGATTCCACCCATCTGATATTCCGTATCTTCTGTGTCCTCGGTTTCATCCCAGTGGAGGTGGCGGCAACTTTGAACTTTCCACGAGTCTCGTCGGCTACACAAATGTCCACGGAGCCGTAGTTCCAATGGTACACGATGGCTACGGCTTTTTCTACAGAATCCGAGATGACAGGTAGGTCTTCAGCTGGCTGGAATTTTCTTATTTCTATTGTTAAAGGAAAGTGACCTATTGTTTAAAGCAGGTTTTTGTTTAATGTATTTTTAAAACCTGTTTTGACTTTTTTTTTTTTTTTTTCTGGGGGGGGGTGGGATTGAATATTTTTCTGTAATTCAATATCACAATATTGATTAAAAATGTAAACATTAAAAATCTTCCAATTTTCACACTGGCCACAGAAGTTCTTTTGACTCCTGTTAATTCAGGAAACACATGAGCATTAGCAGAAATGGAGAGACTCTGCTCCTACAATGTATCACAGAAGTGAGTACACCCCCTCACATTTATTTGTAAATATTTATTTTCTTCGGCGCTCCATTGGGAGACCCAGACGATTGGGTGTATAGCACTGCCTCCGGAGGCCACACAAAGCATTACACTAAAAAGTGTAAGGCCCCTCCCCTTCTGGCTATACACCCCCAGTGGGATCACTGGCTCACCAGTTTTCTGCTTTGTGCGAAGGAGGTCAGACATCCACGCATAGCTCCACTGTTTAGTCAGCAGCAGCTGCTGACTATGTCGGATGGAAGAAAAGAGGGCCCATACTAGGGCCCCCAGCATGCTCCCTTCTCACCCCACTTTATGTCGGCGGTGTTTGTTAAGGTTGAGGTACCCATTGCGGGTACGGAGGCTGGAGCCCACATGCTGCTTTCCTTCCCCATCCCCCTGAGGGGCTCTGAGGAAGTGGGATCTTACAGGTCTCCAGGCACTGAGACCGGGCTCCATCCACAGACCCAGAGAACCTGCTGGATATGGAGCTGAGTATCGTCAGGGACAGGGCCCTGCTACATTAAGGTACTCTGTGTCCCCGTACACATCGCGCACACACACACCAGCATTGCTGGGAGTGCTAGTGCGCCGGGGACAACAGCGCGGAGCGCTCGTGCTATTATTCACGGCAGCTTTGCTGTGTGAATTTATGTATTGGGAACTGCCGCGCCAGGCCGCTGCTGGGTGTTTTTACACTGTGGCGCGGCTGGGACTTGTGGTGCGCCGGGGACTCCGCGCTGGCCGTGCACATAGGACGGCCGCGCTTATTACTCGAGTCCCCGGCTTTGCGGCCTAGTTTCCGTTTCGTTCCCGCCCCCAGCCCTGCCAGTCAGGGGAGAGGCGGGACGCTGTACAGACAGGCAGCGCCGAGGGCTGGAGTCTGCTTTGCATTCTCCAGCCCCCTTCACTGGACACAGTGGGACGCCGGTTTCCCGCTCTTGCCTGGGGCACGCCCACGGCCCGCCCCTCGTCACACGAGCTGGAGAAGGACGCCGGCAGCCATTCCTGCAGTCCGAGCTGGAGAACGGAGACAAGCTCTGGGCAACCAGTCACAGGACTCTGGCGACCACACACCCGCCTATAGGCGGGCGGTAAGCAGCACCTGAAGTGCTGACCCCACTATATACGTTGTGTCCTTTTGTATTTCTTTTTCGCTCCTAATTGGGAGACCCAGACAGTGGGTGTATAGCTACTGCCTCTGGAGGCCGCACAAAGAACTACACTTAAAAGTGTAAGGCCCCTCCCCTTCTGGCTATACACCCTCCCGTAGGAGTACGGATTCCTCAGTTTTAGCTTTGTGCGAAGGAGGTCACACACGCACGCATAGCTCCATTGTTTTTAGTCAGCAGCAGCTGCTGACTATGTCGGATGGAAGAAAAGAGGGCCCATACAGGGCTCCCAGCATGCTCCCTTCTCACCCCACTGTATGTCGGAGGTGTTTGTAAGGTTGAGGTACCCATTGCGGGTACGGCGGCAGGAGCCCACATGCTGATTCCTTCCCCATCCCTTTTTACAGGGCTCTGGGTGAAGTGGGATTTACTGGTCTCCAGGCACTGAGACCGTGCTCCATCTACAGCCCCTGGAGAAGATGCTGGATGGAGCGGAGTACATCAGGGACATGGCCCTGCTTCCTCAAGGTACTCTGTGTCCCCGTGCATTTGGCGCTCACACCGCAGCATGCTGGGTGTTGTAGTGCGCCGGGGACATCAGCGCTGCGGCGCTTGTGCCATGGCCTCATTCAGCTTCGCTGAAGCAGGCACACTTTTGGGAATCGGTCGCGCCGGCCGCTGGGACTGCGGCGCGGCTGGCACTTATAGTGCGCCGGGGACTTCAGCGCGGACCGCGCTTTTACGGCGGCCGCGCTGATAACTCGAGTCCCCGGCTTTTGCGGCCTGCTTCCGTTCGTTCCCGCCCCCAGACCTGCCAGTCAGGAGAGGGGCGGGACGCTGGTCAGTGCATCAGCGCCGAGGGCTGGAGTCGTTTTTACATACTCCAGCCCTCACAATAGGCACAGAGGGGACACTGTTTCCCGCACTTTTGTTTGGGAACTCCCACGGACCGCCCCTCTCCACAGACGCCGGCAGCCATTCCTGCTGACACGCTGAGCTGCAGAGGGGAGACCCAGACAAGGAATTCTGCGCCTCTTACCCGCTATTCAGCGGGCGGTAAGCAGCCCTCAGGGCTCACCCCCTCTTGTGCCAGTAGTATTCTTAGTATTTTGTTTCTACAAATACTTTGTATTGCATAGCGCTGGTCGCCCTTTGGCTATAGACTCTCTCACATTGCAGAGGGCCAGCAGCATGTCGTCCGTAAAACGCAAGGGTGCCAAGGCACAGACATTATATGCTTCCTGCACCGCATGTGGGACTTTTCTACCGGCAGGCTCCACGGACCCCCATTGTGTGCAGTGCTCGGCCCCTGCGGCGCTTGCACAGTCGGGACCTCTGCTGGACGTGACCCAGGGTGTACCACCTGTGAATGCTGTCCAGGTGACAGGAACTGAGTTTGCAGCTTTTGCTGACAGAATGTCTCTCACTATGTCACAAATTCTTGACACATTGCGAGCTAGGCCTGTGCTTCAGGCCACGGACACTGTGCAATCATTGCCCCCAGGTCCCCCTCAGCTGAATTACCTCCAAGCTCCGGGACGGGCACATACACCTCAGGGTGAAGACTCTGACTCGGACGATGGCCCCGGGCAGCCTAAGCGGGCTCGCTATGACGGGCCTTCACATTCATCTCAATGGTCAGGATCCCAGCGAGATGAATCTATGGGTGATGAGGCGGACGTAACTGATCAGGATTCTGATCCTGGGACCGCTCTCAATCTAGATACACCAGATGGTGACGCCATAGTTAATGATCTTATATTTAACATCAATAAGATGTTAAATATTTCCCCACCAGCTCCTCCTGTAGAGGAGTCAGCTTCGCAGCACGAGAGAATCCATTTCAGATACCCTAAGCGTACATTAAGCACTTTTCTGGACCACGCTGACTTTAGAGACGCAATCCAGAAACCCCACGCTTATCCGGAAAGGCGTTTTTCTAAACGGCTTAAAGATACACGCTATCCTTTTCCCCCTGAGGTGGTCAAGGGTTGGACCCAGTGTCCAAAAGTGGATCCTCCAATTTCCAGGCTTGCAGCTAGATCCTTGGTTGCAGTTGAAGATGGAGCGGCACTTAAAGATGCCACTGACAGGCAGATGGAGCTCTGGCTGAAATCCATCTATGAAGCGATTGGAGCGTCGTTAGCGCCATCTTTTGCGGCCGTATGGGCACTCCAAGCTATCTCAGCCGGGCTTGCGCAAGTCGACTCAGTCACACGTGCATTTGCCCCGCAGGTAGCACCATTGACCTCGCAAATGGCGGCATTCGCGTCGTACGCGATTAATGCTGTTCTTGACGCTACAAGCCGCACGGCAGTGGCGTCAGCCAACTCCGTTGTTTTGCGGAGGGCCCTGTGGTTGAGACATTGGAAAGCAGATTCTCATTCCAAGAAGTGCTTAACCAATTTGCCTTTTTCTCGTGACCGATTGTTTGGAGAGCGTTTGGATGAAATCATCAAACACTCCAAGGGTAAGGACTCATCCTTACCGCAACACAGACAAAACAAACCCCAACAGAGAAGGGGTCAGTCTGGTTATCGGTCCTTTCGAGGACCGGGCAGGTCCCAATTCGCCTCGTCAAAAAAGACTCAAAAAGACCAGAGACGCTCAGATTCTTGGAGGTCTCAGTCACGCCCAAAAGGGACAGCCGGAGGAACCGTTGCCAAGACGGCGTCCTCCTGACTTGCAGTCTCCAATTCCCACACCCGCGGTCGGTGGGAGGCTTTCCCACTTTGGCGACATTTGGCTGTCACGCGTCAAAGACCGTTGGGTGAGGGATATTCTGTCTCACGGGTACAGGATAGAGTTCAGTTCTCGTCCGCCAACTCGTTTCTTCAGAACTTCTCCACCACCAGACCGAGCCGATGCTCTGTTGCAGGCGGTGGCCGCTCTAAAGGCGGAAGGAGTGGTGACCTCCGTCCCTCTTCAGGAACAAGGTCACGGTTTTTACTCCAATCTGTTTGTGGTCCCAAAAAAGGACGGATCGTATCGACCCGTCCTGGATCTAAAGTTGCTCAACAGACACGTAAAAGTCAGGAGGTTCCGGATGGAATCCCTACGCTCCGTCATAGCCTCAATGTCTCAAGGAGATTTCCTAGCATCAATAGATATCAAAGATGCGTATCTCCACGTGCCGATTGCACCAGAGCATCAGCGTTTCCTACGCTTCGTCATACACGACGAACACCTGCAGTTCGTAGCGTTACCTTTCGGTCTGGCAACAGCCCCCCGGGTCTTCACCAAAGTCATGGCAGCAGTAGTAGCTGTTCTGCACTCGCAGGGTCACTCGGTCATCCCGTATCTAGACGACCTGCTTATAAAGGCACCCTCTCAAGAGGCATGCCAGCACAGTCTGAAGGTGGCACTAGACACTCTCCAGAGTTTCGGGTGGATTATCAACTTTCCAAAGTCTCATCTAACCCCGACCCAATCTCTGACTTATCTTGGCATGGAGTTTCATACTCTCTCAGCGATAGTGAAGCTTCCACTGGACAAGCAGTGTTCGCTACGGACTGGAGTGCAATCTCTCCTTCAGAGCCAGTCGCACTCACTGAGGCGCCTCATGCATTTCCTAGGAAAGATGGTAGCAGCAATGGAGGCAGTCCCGTTCGCGCAGTTTCATCTGCGCCCTCTACAATGGGACATTCTACGCCAATGGGATGGGAAATCGACGTCCCTCGACAGGACTGTCTCCCTCTCTCAGACTGCCAAGGACTCTCTGCGTTGGTGGCTTCTCCCCACCTCATTGTCACAGGGAAAGTCGTTCCTTCCCCCGTCCTGGGCAGTGGTCACGACGGATGCGAGCCTATCAGGGTGGGGAGCGGTGTTTCTCCACCACAGGGCTCAGGGGACGTGGACTCAGGAAGAGTCCACCCTGCAGATCAATGTTCTGGAAATCAGAGCAATCTATCTTGCCCTGCGAGCCTTCCAACAATGGCTGGAAGGCAAGCAGATTCGGATTCAGTCGGACAATTCCACGGCGGTGGCGTACATCAACCACCAAGGGGGAACACGCAGTCGCCAAGCTTTTCAAGAAGTCCAGCGGATTTTGACGTGGGTAGAAAGCAGAGCGTCCACCATATCCGCAGTTCACATCCCAGGCGTGGAAAACTGGGAAGCAGACTTTCTCAGTCGCCAGGGCATGGACGCAGGAGAATGGTCCCTTCACCCGGACGTGTTTCAGCAGATCTGTTGCCGCTGGGGGACGCCGGACGTCGATCTGATGGCGTCACGGCACAACAACAAGGTCCCAGTTTTCATGGCACGGTCTCACGATCACCGAGCACTGGCGGCAGACGCCTTGGTTCAGGATTGGTCGCAATTCCGACTCCCCTATGTGTTCCCACCTCTAGCATTGTTACCCAGAGTTCTCCGGAAAATCAGGTCCGACTGCCATCGAGCCATTCTCGTCGCTCCAGACTGGCCAAGAAGGTCGTGGTACCCGGATCTGTGGCATCTCACGGTAGGCCAACCGTGGGCACTACCAGACCGTCCAGATTTGCTGTCTCAAGGGCCGTTTTTCCATCTGAATTCTGCGGCCCTGAACCTGACTGTGTGGCCATTGAGTCCTGGATCCTAGCGGCCTCAGGTTTATCTCATGAAGTTGTTGCCACAATGAGACAGGCTAGAAAACCATCCTCAGCTAAGATCTATCACAGGACGTGGAAGATATTCTTAGCTTGGTGCTTGGCTCAAGGGTTTTCTCCCTGGCCATTTGCATTGCCAATTTTTCTTTCCTTCCTGCAGTCTGGGTTGGAAAAAGGTTTGTCGCTTAGCTCTCTTAAGGGTCAAGTCTCCGCGCTATCCGTATTCTTTCAGAAGCGCTTGGCACGGCTTTCTAAAGTACGCACGTTTCTCCAAGGAGTTTCTCATATCGTTCCTCCTTACAGACGGCCATTGGAACCCTGGGATCTGAACAAGGTTCTCATTGCTCTCCAGAAGCCGCCTTTCGAGCCTTTGAAAGAGGTTTCCCTTTCTCGGCTTTCACAAAAAGTAGTTTTTCTTGTGGCGGTCACGTCTCTTCGAAGAGTGTCCGAGCTAGCGGCGTTATCTTGCAAATCTCCCTTCCTGGTGTTTCACCAAGACAAGGTAGTACTGCGTCCAATTCCAGAGTTTTCTCCCAAGGTGGTTTCTTCCTTTCATCTTAATCAGGATATCACTTTGCCATCTTTGTGTCCGCATCCAGTTCACCAATTTGAAAAGGGTTTACATCTGTTGGACCTGGTGAGAGCACTCAGGATTTACATTTCTCGCACGGCGTCTCTACGCCGTTCTGATGCGCTCTTTGTCCTAGTCGCTGGTCAGCATAAGGGATCGCAAGCTTCCAAATCCACCCTGGCGCGGTGGATCAAGGAACCAATTCTTCACACATACCGTTCTGCTGGGCTTCCGATTCCATCTGGACTGAAGGCCCATTCTACCAGAGCCGTGGGTGCATCCTGGGCATTGCGGCATCAGGCTACGGCTCAGCAAGTGTGCCAGGCGGCTACCTGGTCGAGTCTGCACACGTTTACCAAACACTATCAAGTGCATACCTACGCTTCGGCAGATGCCAGCCTAGGTAGACAGGTCCTTCAGGCGGCGGTGGCCCACCTGTAGGAAAGGGCTGTCTCACAGCCCGTTCATGTGGTATCTTTTTACCCACCCAGGGACTGCTTTTGGACGTCCCACTGTCTGGGTCTCCCAATTAGGAGCGAAAAAGAAGAAGGGAATTTTGTTTACTTACCGTAAATTCCTTTTCTTCTAGCTCCAATTGGGAGACCCAGCACCCGCCCTTTGTTCTTAGGGTTTCGTTTTTCGGGTGCACATGTTGTTCATGTTGTTTCTTAAGTTCTCCGATCTTGTTATCGGATTGAATTTGTTTTTGAAACTGTTATTGGCTTTCCTCCTTCTTGCTTTGGTACTAAAACTGAGGAATCCGTACTCCTACGGGAGGGTGTATAGCCAGAAGGGGAGGGGCCTTACACTTTTAAGTGTAGTTCTTTGTGCGGCCTCCAGAGGCAGTAGCTATACACCCACTGTCTGGGTCTCCCAATTGGAGCTAGAAGAAAAGGAATTTACGGTAAGTAAACAAAATTCCCTTCTTTAGCTTACACTGCACTGTAGGTCGCTATTTTTGGCTATATGCCCTCTTAGATGGCGAGACAACAGCAGCAAAAAAGCAAGGGTGCTAAGGCACAGGCTTTCTATGCTGCTTGTATTGCATGTGCTGAAGTGTTCATTTGTACTTATGCTTGTATGCTATACATTGCACTGTACGGTCGCTATTCTTGGCTATATTCTCCTAGAATGGCTAGACTACAGCAGCAAAAAAGCAAAGGTGCTAAGGCACAGTTTTTCTAGGCTGCTTGTATTGCATGTGCTGAAGTGTTCATTTGTACTTAGGCTTGTATGCTATACATTGCACTGTACGGTCGCTACTCTTGGAGATATTCTCCTGGATGGCTAGTCTACAGCAGCAAAAAAGCAAGGGTGCCAAGGCACAGGCTTTCTAAGCTGCTCATATTGCATGTGCTGAAGGGCTCATTTGTACTTTATGCTTGTATGCTATACATTGCACTGTACGGTCGCTATTCTCGGCTATATGCTCCTAGATGGCTAGACTACAGCAGCAAAAAAGCAACACAGGCTTTCTATGCTGCTTTTACTGCATGTGATACTGTTCCACCGGCAAGTTCCACTGACCCCCGTTGTGTGCAATGCTCCTCTGTAGCACTTGGTCAGCCGGGGTCTCTACTAGAGGTGGCCAAAGGAACCACCTGTGAATCCTGTCCATGGACAGGGACGGTGTTGCAGTTTCGGCTGATAGATTGTCATGGGATAGTGACTTGCAGTCCAGACAGGCCATGGGCAATCTTGCCAAGGTGTAGGCTCTGACACGGACGACAGTCCCAGACAGCCTAAGCGAGCTCGCTGGGGGCGGCACTCGGCCTCATCACTAGTCAGGGTCACAGCAGAGGACTCTCTGTATGATGAGGCAGACGTAGCTGATCAGGACTTTGATCCTGACACCGCTCTCAATCCGGATACACCGGATGGTGACGCCATGGGGAATGATCTTATAGCGTCCAGCAATGGCATGTTGGATATCTCTCCCCCAGCTCCTTCAGTGGAGGAGTCAGCTTCCCAGCAGGAGAAATCCCATTTCAGTATCTCAAGCGTAAATTGAGTACTTTTCTGGCCACGCTGACTTCAGTGAAGCAGTTCAGGATCACCACGCTTACCAGATAAGCGTTTCTCCAAATGTATTAAAGATACATGTTATCCCTTTCCCCCTGACGTGGTCAGGCGCTGGACCCAGGGTCCAAAGGTGGCTCCCCCAATCTCCAGGCTTGCGGCTAGATCCATAGTTGCAGTGGAGATGGGACTTCACTTAAAGATGCCATTGACAGGCAGATGGACCTCTGGTTGAAATCTGTCTATGAAGCTATCGGCGTGTCGGTTGCTCCGGCATTCGCAGCCGTATGGGCACTCTAAGCTATGTCAGCTGGTCTTGCGCAGCTGGTCTTGAGCACAGGTACATCTGTGCCGCAGGTAGCGTCCTTATCCTCGCAATGTCTGCATTGCGACTTACCCTATTAATGCTGTCCGTGAGAGACAGTCGAGGTTTCGGTCCTTCCCAGGCTCGGGCAGGTCCAAATTGTCCTAGTCCAAAAGGGCTCAAAAGGCTCAGAGGGGCTCAGATTCCAGGCGGGCTCAATCACGCCCAAGGAAGGCAGCCAGAGGAACCGCTTCCAAGGCGGTCTCCTCATGACTGTAAGCTCTCTCTCTCCGCATCCGCGGTTGGTGGCAGACTCTCTCGCCTTGGCGACATTTAGCTGCCACAGGTCACAGACCGGTGGGTGAGAGACATTGTGTCTCACGTGTACAGGATAGAGTTCTGTTCTCGGCCTCCGGCTCGATTCTTCAGAACTTCCCCACCTACCCACCGAGCCGATGCTCTTCTGCAGGCAGAATGAGTGGTAATTCCTGTTCCTCTTCAGGAACAAGACACGGTTTTTCCTCCAATCTGATTGTGGGGGACCTAAAACTGCTCAACAAGCACGTGAAGGCCAGGCGGTTCCGGAGGGCATCCCTCCGCTCCGTCATTGCCTCAATGTCTCAAGGAGATTTCCTAGCATCAATAGACATCAGGATGCTTATCTCCACGTGCCGATTGCTCCAGAGCACCAACGTTTGCTACGTTTCGTTATTGAAGACGAGCATCTTCAGTTCGTAACCCTGCCCTTCGGTCTGGCGACAGCCCTACGGAGTTTCACCAAGTTCAGGGCAGCAGTGGGAGCAGTCCTGCACTCTCAGGGTCACTCGGTGATCCTTCCTTGGACGGTCGACTTGTCAAGGCACCCTCTCAAGAGGCATGCCAACACAGCCTGAGCGTAGCGCTGGAGACTCTCCGGAGTTTCGGGTGGATCATCAACTTCTCAAGGTTAAATCTGACGCCGACCCAATCGCTGACATATCTGGGCATGGAGTGTCACGCTCCCTCAGCGATAGTGAAGCTTCCGCTGGACAAACAGCGTTCACTACAGACGGGGGTGCAGTCTCTCCTTCACGGCCAGTCACACTCCTTAACACGCCTCATGCAGAGGCAGTCACTTTCGCGCAGTTTCATCTGCGTCCACTCCAATGTGGCATTCTTTGCCAATGGGATGGGAAGTCGACGTCCCTAGAAGGAACGTTCCCCTTCTCAGACGGTCAAGGACTCTCTTCAGAGGAGTCCATCCTTCAAATCAATGTGCTGGAAATCTGGGCAGTGTATCTTGCCCTGCAAGCCTTCCAGCCGTGGCTGGAAAGCACACACATCCGAATTCAGTCGGACAACTCCACAGCGGTGGCATACATCTTCCACCAAGGCGGAACACGCAGTCGGCAAGCCTCCCAGGAAGTCCGGCGGAGTCTGATGGGGGTGGAAGACAGAGCATCCACCATATCCGCAGTTCACATCCCGGGCGCAGATAACTGGGAAGCAGACTTCCTCAGTTGCCAGGGTATGGACGCAGGGGAAGGGTATCTTCACCCGGACGGTTTTCAGGAAATCTGTCAACGCTGGGGGATGCTGAACGTCGACCTAATAGCGTCTCGGCACAACAACAAGGTTCCGATTTTCATGGCGCGGTATCAAGATCAAAGAGCTCTGGCGGCAGACGCCTTAGTTCAGGTTTGGTCGCAGTTCCAGCTACCTATGTGTTTCCCCCTCTGACACTGCTGCCCAGAGGGCTACGCAACATCAGGTCCGTTTGCCGCCGCGCCATCCTCATCGCCACAGACTGGCCGAGGAGGTCGTAGTCCCCGGATCTGTGGCATCTCACGGTCTACCAACCGTGGGCACTACCAGCCCGGCCGGACTTACTGTCCCAAGGGCCGTTTTTTCCTTCTGAATTCTACGGCCCTGAACCTGACGGTATGGCCTTTGAGTCCTGAATCCTAGCGTCTTCAGGATTATCTCAGGACGTCATTGCCACCATGAGACAGACTAGAAAACCGACGTCTGCCAAGATCTACCACAGGATGTGGAGGATATTCTTCTCTTAGTGCTCTGCTCAGGGAGTGTCTCCCTGCCCATTTGCATTCCCTACTTTTCCTTCCTTCCTGCAATCTGGTTTGGAAAAAGGTTGTCACTCGGCTCCCTTAAAGGACCAGTCTCAGCGCTATCTGTATGCTTCAGAAGCGCCTAGCACCACTTCCTCAGGTACACACGTTCCTGCAGGAGGTTTGTCACGTTGTCCCTCTGTACAAACGGCCGTTGGACCCATGGGATCTGAACAGGGTACTAATTGCTCTCCAGAAGCCGCCCTTCGAGCCTCTGAGAGATGTTTCACTCTCTCGACTTTCCCAGAAAGAGGCCTTTCTGGTAGCGGTCACGTCTCTTAGGAGAGTGTCCGAGCTAGCAGCGCTGTCATCCAAAAGCTTCCTTCCTGGTGTTTCACCAAGGCAAGGCAGTGCTGCGCCCGATTCCGGAGATCTCCCTACGGTGGTATCCCCCTTTTCATCTCAATCAGGATATCTCCTTACCTTCTTTTTGCCTCATCCATTTCATCGATATGAAATGGATTTGCATTTGTTGGATCTGGTGGGAGCACTCAGAATCTACATTTCCCGCACGGCGCCTCTGCGCCGCTCGGATGCACTCTCTGTGCTTGTCGCTAATCAGCGTAAAGAGTCGCAGGCTTCCAAATCCACCCTGGCTCGATGGATCAAGGAACCAATTCTTGAAGCCTACTGTTCTGCTGGGCTTCCGGTTCCATCAGGGCTGTAAGCCCATTCTACCAGAGCCGTGGGTGCGCCCTAGGCATTACGGCACCAGGCTACGGCTCAGCAGGTGTGCCAGGCAGCTACCTGGTCGAGTCTGCACACTTTCACCAAACATTATCAGGTGCATACCTATGCTTCGGCGGACGCCAGCCTAGGTAGAAGGGTCCTGCAGGCGGCAGTTGCCTCCCCGTAGGGGAGGGCTGTCTTTGCAGCTCTAACATGAGGTATTTCTTTACCCACCCAGGGACAGCTTTTGGACGTCCCAATCGTCTGGGTCTCCCAATGGAGCGCCGAAGAAGAAGGGAATTTTGTTACTTACCGTAAATTCCTTTTCTTCTAGCTCCTATTGGGAGACCCAGCACCCGCCCTGTTGTCCTTCGGGATTTTTGGTTGTTTTTCGGGTACACATGTTATTCATGTTGAACGGTTTTCAGTTCTCCGACGTTACTTCGGAGTGAATTTGTTTAAACCAGTTATTGGCTTTCCTCCTTCTTGCTTTTGCACTAAAACTGGTGAGCCAGTGATCCCACTGGGGGTGTATAGCCAGAAGGGGAGGGGCCTTACACTTTTTAGTGTAATGCTTTGTGTGGCCTCCGGAGGCAGTGCTATACACCCAATCGTCTGGGTCTCCCAATAGGAGCTAGAAGAAAAGGAATTTACGGTAAGTAACAAAATTCCCTTCTTTTGTTATCTTTTCATTGGACAACACAGAGGATCTGACCCTGTGATACAATGTACAGTGTCAGTGTGCGGCTTGTATAACAGGGTAAATTTGGTGCCCTCCAAATAACTCAACACACAGCTACTAATGTCTAATCCGCTGGCAACAAAAGTGAGTACACTGTTCTGTCCCCACTTAAAGGCGATGGAAGTGTGTCGCCCTGGGCAAGCCAGGGGACACAGGTCACAACACCACCACACCCGACCCGAGCAGAAGGGGTGAGCGCGGTGTGCCGACACCCTCCTCCCCGCCCGCGACAACTTGGCGTCACGAACAGGATCTTACCGCTCTGCCGTCAGGTAGAGGTGCGCCTTGTTACCGCCGGAGGCATCCGGCAGAAAAATTTCAGAAGCCGCCATCTTTGGCGCGAAAAGTTCCCGCTCGAGCGTCTTCTCGAGCAGTAGAGGCGCGAAGGCCAAAACCCCGCCCCGAGAGAGGAGGGGCTGGAAAGAGCTAAGGGGGACGCGATGGCGGCTGGACGCATGTAGCTGCGGCTATAAAGGCAGGGACGCCAGGACCTTGCAAAAATACCGTTCCTGGAAGCAACCAGTGAAGACACCATGTGGATGCCGTCCCGCGACACCGTACCCCCCGCGCCTGGAACCGCAGCGTGGGTGGAGATCCGGACCGCGCAGCTCTACCAACGGCTGCAGGTCAAGATGCAGCTCCTCATGGAGGAGTGGGAGGCCGACATGGCGGACGTTGTAGCCACCGTGCGGAGACGCGAGGAGGAAGCGGAGAAAGGGAGGGTGAGTGACCCACGTCCCGATGCCCTTGTAGGGCCGGTCATCGCGGCTGTGGGGCCCGGTCCAAGCCCTCTCCCCCCGTTGCCTCCCTCGCCACCCGTCCCGGAGGCCGTGACCCCGCCACTAGGCCTGCTACCACCGCAACCGGTAGCAGTACCCAGCCCGTCCGCCCCAGCGGACCGACCTGTAGCCGGAGCCCGTAGCAAACCGGAGGCATTACCATGGAAGGCCCCGAAGATTGTGCCAGAGACAGTCCCCGAGCAGTATCCCGAGCCGGAGCCGACGACCCGCTCCGAGCCGAAGGCCCGGCTGCGGAAAGCCCCTGTGCCCATCCCCCACACCTCGGCTGAGGTGGTGCCGGGTTGTTGCTGCAAGGCAGCGCCCAAGGCCATGACACCGCGGGATACGCTACCCACCTTCCTGACAGTGGGTAACGTGCTGGATGTCCCGCGGGGCTCAACCCGTGCGCCGGAGCAGGTAGCAGCGCCATACTGGGACAGGGAGCCGACAAAGCTGGGCCTGGAGATCGCGGAGAGGGAGAGAAGGAAAGCCGAGCTGGTGGCCCGAGCCATTCGGGAAAAAGAAAACCTGCGGCAAGCGACCTTCCGTGTCCGGGGCCCGTTCTACGAGGGGCAGGTGAGGCGATTTTGATATCCGCCGGGGCTACGGATTCATATACGAACCGGGCCTGGAGGCCGAGGTGTTTGTGGCCCGGCGGGACGTGCATGCCCATCTGCCCGAGGAGCATCCTGGCCGCAATCTTATACCGGGGGACATGGTGCGTTACACCCGGCACTGCGGAGAGAGGGGGTGGTTCGCCCTGGATGTAAAGCTGAAGGGCAGCCCGGAGAGCAAGGTGAGCTCTGCATCCCCTCCCTCGGATGAAGCAGCAAAAGGACCGGAGTAGGGCAGCGGATGCCCGTTGCACCGTCCCCGTTGGGACCATCACTGAAGTTGTTGTTTGAAAAAGTTTTGAAAAAGTTTGAAATAAGTGAAATGATACCGAGTACTTCACCAGATTTGCTTTGTGATTTGCAACCGGCTGGAGCCGCACCGTTGTCCCCGTGGGGACCGTTTAAAGTTTAATTGGCATGGGAACTATCGATGGACAAGCCCGTGAACTTGCAGGGCACCACAAACGTTAAGTGGCTTGTAAATATGTTGGGTACCGTTACCGTTTCCGCAATGCCGCCTCCGGAGAGGCAGGTTGGAGGGAGGGCCCTGAGCAGAGCAGGCCAGGGCCCAGCCACCAAAGGAACCGGTGGCTACCCTCTGGAGGGAAGGACAGATCCCGCTCGGGTAACTTGTGCTGGACTGTGGGTCAAGGGGTGCTGCCTGGGTTTTAGGGGCAGCATCAGGGCCAGGTTGCTTGGGTGGGAGAGAGCGGAAACCGTGACCGTATACCGTTGCAACGTTAAAGTAAATGTGCCTCCCGTCTTGGGAAGAGTTTTTGATTAAAAATGTATTTATGTTTTGCTTAACCCTGTTATCCCCTTTTTACAGAAAAATAAAACCGGTTTAGGACGGCAGCCCGCGGACTGTCTGCATTTTGCTAAGGGGGAATGTGTCGCCCTGGGCAAGCCAGGGGACACAGGTCACAACACCACCACACCCCACACTCCAGGTAGGCACATCACAGCTAACCAGAAATCCTTGTTGCCTTCCTCCAGAGGTTGATGATGCACACCAGGGGGTGGGCCAGGCGGTTGGCTCCGCCCACCGAGGAGCTCACAACACTGGAGGCAGGAAGTACCAGGCAGTCAGCTCAGGGACGAGCTTGAGTAAACAACAGAGTTCAGCTCAGGGAGGAGAGGAGCTAAGAAAGTGAAAGTGAAAGTAGTAAAAGGAGAAAAAGCAAGTAAAGTGACAGAAGAGAAAGACAGCCTGAAGGGTCCAGCTTTGTGAGGGCCAGAACAGCAAGGTCAGCAACGGCGGTGACTGTCTGGAGGGGGACCGTTTGGAAGTTCCTGGAAGGACCCCGTTGGCTGTGTGCCCGGTGGTCTGGAGCAGTGTTCCGAAGGACAGTCAGCACCAGGGCAGGGGCCTCTCGGACCCCGGCAAGGCTAGGAGTCGCCAGATTTGCCAAATCCGTCAGTGACGGGGACGCAGATCCCCCAACAACCAAGTCCCGATTGAAGGCAACAGCCCAACCCGTATTGGAGAGACACCGCCACCGCCACGGCACAAGTTTCTCAGGGCCAGCGCCTGCGGGCAAAGTGTAGAGCTCCTCCGGCCCAGATTGCAGCCGGGGAGCGGGTAACCGGAGGGAATCCACCGCTACCATCAGTCAACACAGGTGCAAGGAAGAGGGACATCACCGTCACCTACCGGGAGTGCAGGTGCAGCCGTCTGTGGGACCGTCCTACCAGCCGTTGGTTTACCGTACAAACTGTGTCCGTGTGTCAGGCTGAGTGAGTACCATAGTGCCGCAAGGCACAGCGCTGCCCCCGCGTCCCTGCGCCCTCCAGGCCCTACACTTCACATCTCATCACCGGGCCCCGGGATCACCAACCCCTACCCACGGAGGGGCAACACAACACCTGGCTGCTCCGCATCACCATCCCCGGGACCCCCACACTGAGCAGCGGTGGTGCAATCACCACAACCGTGGGTGGCGTCACGAACTATAACAATTCCCCACACCCAACAAACACCCCCTTTCACTCACGGGCGAGGAGTGTCGCTCGAGAAACCCCGGGATCCGGCCCACAGCTCGAGTCACCAGGAGCAGCTGCCGGACCCGAGCAGAAGGGGTGAGCGCGGTGTGCCGACACCCTCCTCCCCGCCCGCGACAGAAGGTGCGTAGTTGTGAGAGGTTGTGAGAATCTTACCTTCGTTTTTCCTATAGGTGGGGCAGACAGGACCAGAGCGCTCCAGAGTGAAAACATGCACATGCTGAGATGAAACAATGGTGGTTTATTTCTTCGGCGCTCCATTGGGAGACCCAGACGATTGGGTGTATAGCTACTGCCTCCGGAGGCCACACAAAGTATTACACTAAAAAGTGTAAGGCCCCTCCCCTTCTGCATATACACCCCCCGTGGGATCACGGGCTCCTCAGTTTTCAAGCTTTGTGCGAAGGAGGTCAGACATCCACGCATAGCTCCACTGTTTTAGTCAGCAGCAGCTGAAAAGATGGAAGAAAAGAGGGCCCATACTAGGGCCCCCAGCATGCTCCCTTCTCACCCCACTCTTGTCGGCGGTGTTTGTTAAGGTTGAGGTACCCATTGCGGGTACGGAGGCTGGAGCCCACATGCTGCTTTCCTTCCCCATCCCCCTGAGGGCTCTGGTGAAGTGGGATCTTACCGGCCTCCAGGCTCTGAGGCCGGGCTCCATCCACAGACCCGGAGATCCTGCTGGAATGGAGCGGAGTATCGTCAGGGACAGGCCCTGCAACGTTAAGGTACTCTGTGTCCCCGTACAGACAGGCACAGACACACTCCAGCGTTGCTGGGTGTGTTAGTGCGCCGGGGACAGTAGCGCTGCGCGCTTGGGCTTTACTCACTGCAGCTTAGCTGAGTGAGTTTATGTGTCGGGAACTACCGCGCCAGCCGCTGCTGAAGCTGCGGCGCGGCTGAGACTTGTGGTGCGCCGGGGACTTTCGCGCTGCCGTGCTTTTACGACGGCAGCGCTTATAAATCTAGTCCCCGGCTTTTGCGGCCTAGTTACGTTTCGTTCCCGCCCCCAACCCTGCCAGTCAGGGAAGGGGCGAGACGCTATACAATGATCAGCGCCGAGGGCTGGAGTCTTATTTACATACTCCAGCCCTCTCACTGGGCACTGGGGGACGCCAGTTTCCCGCTCTTGTCTGGGGCACGCCCACGGCCCGCCCCTCTTCACAGGACGCCGGCAGCCATTCCTGCAGGCAATCTAAGCTGGAGAACGGACACAGGCTCTGGGAGACCCAGCAAAGGGATTCTGGCGACCACTTACCCGCTTATGCGGGCGGTAAGCAGCACCTTGGTGCTGACCCCACTATTGCCACAGTGTTTTTTTGTGTACTTTATCCTTGTACTTATATTTGCAAGACCATACACAGACACACGCCAGCATTGCTGGGCGTGTTAGTGCGCCGAGGACAACAGCGCTGCGCGCTTGGACTATACTCACTGCAGCTTAGCTGAGTGAGTTTATCTGTGGGAAACTGCCGCGCTGGAGGCTGCGGCGCGGCTGAGACTTGTGGCTGTACGGTCGCTTCTTGGCGATATACCCCTAGATAGCTCTGAGGAGACAACAGCATGTCGTCAGCATAGAGCAAGGGGGCCAAGGCACAGGCTTTCTATGCTGTCTGTACCGCATGTGAGGCTGTTTTACCGGCAGGTTCCACTAACCCCCATTGGGTAGAGTCTCTGCTAGTGGTGGCCCAGAGAGAGCCACCTGTGAAACTGTCCAGAGGACAGAGTTTGCAGTTTTTTGCGGATAAAATGTCTGGGACTATGACCAAGATTCTAGAAACTTGCAGTCCAGGCCGGTGACTCAGACAATGGGCACTGTTGAACAATGCCCCCCGGTCTCCCTCAGTTGGAACTAATACGTGCTCCAAGGGGGTCCCATACATCCCAGGCTGAAGGCTCTGCACGGACGACAGTCCCAGTCAGCCTAAGCGAGCTCGCTGGGAGAGACCCTCGACTTCACACACTAGTCAGGGTCTCAGCGAGAGGATTCTCTGTATGATGAGGCAGAGGTAGCTGATCAGGATTCTGATCCTGAGACCGCTTTCAATCTGGATGCTCCTAATAGTGACGCCATGGTGAACGATCTCATAGCGTCCATCAATAGACTGGTGGATATTTCTCCCTCAGCCCCTCCAGTGGAGGAGTCAGCTTCGCAGCAGGAGAAATTCCATTTCAGGTATCCCAAGCGTAAATTCAGTACTTTTTTGGGCCACTCTGACTTCAGAGAAGCAGTCCAGAAACACCACGCTTATCCAGACAAGCGTTTCTCCACACGTCTTAAGGATACACGTTATCCCTTTCCCCCTGACGTGGTCAAGCGCTGGACCCAGTGTCCAAAGGTGGATCCCCCAATCTCCAGGCTTGCGGTTAGATCCATAGTTGCAGTGGAAGATGCGACTTCACTTAAAGATGCCATTGTCAGACAGATGGACCTCTGGTTGAAATCTGTCTATGAAGCTATCGGCGTGTCGTTTGCTCCGGCATTCGCAGCCGTATGGGCGCTCCAAGCTATTTCAGCTGGTCTTGCGCAGGTGGACACTATCACACGTATATCTGTGCCGCAGATGGCGTCCTTAACCTCGCATATGTTTGCATTGCGACTTACGCTATTAATGCTGTCCTGGACCCTACGAGCCGTACGTCAGTGGCGTCCGCCAACTCCGTGGTTTTTACGCAGAGCCTTGTGGTTAAGGGAATGGAAGGCAGATTCTGCTTCCAAAAAGTGTTTAACCAGTTTGCCATTATCTGGTGTCAGACTGTTTGGTGAGCGATTGGATGAAATCATTAAACAGTCCAAGGGTAAGGATTCTTCCTTACACCAGCCCAGATCAAACAAAACCCAACAGAGGAAAGGACAGTCGAGGTTTCGATCCTTTCCAGGCTCGGGCAGGTCCCAGTTTTCCTCGTCCATAAGGACTCAAAAGGCTCAGAGGGGCTCAGATTCCTGGCGGGCTCAATCACGCCCAAAGAAGGCAGCCGGAGGAACCGCTACCAAGGCGGTTTCCTCATGACTTTCAGCCCTCTCTCTCCGCATCCGCGGTCGGTGGCAGACTCTCCCGCTTTGGCGACATTTAGCTGCCACAGGTCAAAAACCGGTGGGTGAGAGACATTTTATCTCACGTGTACAGGATAGAGTTCTGTTCTCGTCCTCCGGCTCGATTCTTCAGAACTTCCCCACCTCCCGACCGAGCCGATGCTCTTCTGCAGGCAGGAGTGGTAATCCCTGTTCCTCTGCAGGAACAAGGTCACGGTTTTTACTCCAATCTGGTTGTGGTGCCAAAAAAGGACGGCTCTTTCCGTTCCGTTCTGGACCTATAACTGCTCAACACATGAAAACCAGGCGGTTCCGGATGGAATCCCTCCGCTCCGTCATTGCCTCAATGTCTCAAGGAGATTTCCTAGCATCAATAGACATCAGGATGCTTATCTCCACGTGCCGATTGCTCCAGAGCACCAGTGTTTGCTACGATTCGTTATAGAAGACGAGCATCTTCAGTTCGTAGCCCTGCCCTTCGGTCTGGCGACAGCCCCACGGGTTTTCACCAAGGTCATGGCAGCAGTGGTAGCAGTCCTGCACTCTCAGGGTCACTCTGTGATCCCTTACTTGGACGATCTACTTGTCAAGGCACCCTCTCAAGAGGCATGCCAACACAGCCTGAACGTTGCGCTGGAGACTCTCCAGAGTTTCGGGTGCATCATCAACTTTTCAAAGTTAATTCTGACCCCGACCCAATCGCTGAGATATCTTGGCATGGAGTTTCATACTCTCTCAGCGATAGTGAAGCTTCCGCTGGACAAACAGCGTTCACTACAGACGGGGGTGCAGTCTCTCCTTCAAGGCCAGTCACACCCCTTAAGACGCCTCATGCACTTCTTAGCGAAGATGGTAGCAGCAATGGAGGCAGTCCCTTTCGCGCAGTTTCATCTGCGTCCACTGCAATGGGACATTCTCCGCCAATGGGATGGGAAGTCGACGTCCCTAGACAGGAACGTCTCCCTTTCTCAGACGGTCAAGGACTCTCTTCAGTGGTGGCTTCTTCCCACCTCATTGTCAAAAGGAAAGTCCTTCCTACCCCCATCCTGGGCGGTGGTCACGACAGACGCGAGTCTGTCAGGGTGGGGAGCAGTCTTTCTCCACCACAGGGCTCAGGGTACGTGGACTCAGCAAGAGTCCACCCTTCAGATCAATGTTCTGGAAATCTGGGCAGTGTATCTTGCCCTGCAACCCTTCCAGCAGTGGCTGGAAGGCAAACAGATCCGAATTCAGTCGGACAACTCCACAGCGGTGGCATACATCAACCACCAAGGCGGAACACGCAGTCGGCAAGCCTCCCAGGCAGTCCGGCGGATTCTGATGTGGGTGGAAGACAGAGCATCCACCATATCCGCAGTTCACATCCCGGGCGTAGAAAACTGGGAAGCAGACTTCTTCAGTCGCCAGGGTATGGACGCAGGGGAATGGTCTCTGCACCCGGACGTGTTTCAGGAAATCTGTAGCCGCTGGGGGATGCCGGACGTCGACCTAATGGCGTCTCGGCACAACAACAAGGTCCCGATTTTCATGGCGCGGTCTCACGATCAAAGAGCTCTGGCGGCAGGCGCCTTAGTTCAGGATGGGTCGCAGTTCCAGCTACCCTATGTGTTTCCCCCTCTGGCACTGTTGCCCAGAGTGCTACGCAAGATCAGCTCCGATTGCCGCCGCGCCATCCTCGTCGCCCCAGACTGGCCGAGGAGGTCGTGGTACCCGGATCTGTGGCATCTCACGGTCGGCCAACCGTGGGCACTACCAGACCGGCCAGACTTACTGTCCCAAGGGCCGTTTTTTCTGTCTGAATTTTACGGCCCTGAACCTGACTGTGTGGCCATTGAGTCCTGGATCCTAGCGTCTTCAGGATTATCTCAAGACGTCATTGCCACCATGAGACGGGCTAGGAAGCCGACGTCTGCCAAGATCTACCACAGGACGTGGAAGATATTCTTATCTTAGTGCTCTGCTCAGGGAGTGTCTCCCTGGCCATTTGCATTGCCTACTTTTCTTTCCTTCCTGCTCTGGTTTGGAAAAAGGTTTGTCGCTCGGCTCCCTTAAAGGACAAGTCCCAGCGCTGTCTGTATTCTTTCAGAAGCGCCTAGCACGACTTCCTCAGGTACGCACGTTCCTGCAGGGGGTTTGTCACATTGTCCCTCCGTACAAGAGACCGTTAGACCCATGGGATCTGAACAGGGTACTAATTGCTCTCCAGAAGCCGTCCTTCGAGCCTCTGAGGGATGTTTCATTTTCTCGACTTTCACAGAAAGTGGCCTTTCTGGTAGCGGTCACATCTCTTCGGAGAGTGTCCGAACTAGCAGCGCGGTCAGCCAAAGCTCCCTTCCTGGTGTTTCACCAAGACAAGGTAGTGCTGCGCCTGATTCCGGAGTTTCTCCCTAAGGTGGTATCCCCCTTTCTTCTCAATCAGGATATCTCCTTACCTTCCTTTTGTCCTCATCCAGTTCATCGATATGAAATGGATTTGCATTTGTTGGATCTGGTGAGAGCACTCAGAATCTACATTTCCCGCACGGCGCCCCTGCCATGCTCGGATGCACTCTTTGTACTTGACTCTGGTCAGCGTAAAGGGTCGCAGGCTTCCAAATCCACCCTGGCTCGATGGATCAAGGAACCAATTCTTGAAGCCTACCGTTCTGCTGGGCTTCCGGTTCCATCAGGGCTGAAGGCCCATTCTACCAGAGCCGTGGGTGCGTCCTGGGCATTACGGCACCAGGCTACGGCTCAGCAGGTGTGCCAGGCAGCTACCTGGTCGAGTCTGCACACTTTCCCAAGCATTATCAGGTGCATACCTACGCTTAGGCGGATGCCAGCCTAGGTAGAAGAGTCCTGCAGGCGGCGGTTGCCTCCATGTAGGGAAGGGCTGTTTTACGGCCCTAACTTGAGGTATTAATTTACCCACCCAGGGACTGCTTTTGGACGTCCCAATCGTCTGGGTCTCCCAATGGAGCGCCGAAGAAGAAGGGAATTTTGTTACTTACCGTAAATTCCTTTTCTTCTAGCTCCAATTGGGAGACCCAGCACCCGCCCTGTTTCCTTCGGGATTTTTGGTTTTTTCGGGTACACATGTTGTTCATGTTGAATGGTTTCAGTTCTCCGATGTTCCTTCGGATTGAATTTGTTTAACCAGTTATTGGCTTTCCTCCTTCTTGCTTTTGCACTAAAACTGAGGAGCCCGTGATCCCACGGGGGGTGTATATGCAGAAGGGGAGGGGCCTTACACTTTTTAGTGTAATACTTTGTGTGGCCTCCGGAGGCAGTAGCTATACACCCAATCGTCTGGGTCTCCCAATTGGAGCTAGAAGAAAAGGAATTTACGGTAAGTAACAAAATTCCCTTCTTTCTCCAAAGGTTAGGACATGCAGAGTGCAGTAATCTAAGTACCTGGCATTGAAATCTTCCAGTGATGCTTGCCTCTGAAGCTACTACGTGGTCAGAAGACTTTGCTCCTAGTAGCTCCAATAAGGGATGTTGCTCTCACAAAAACTCTGGCTGGAAAATGAACATCCCAGGATGTGATGCAAGAGGGTCATCAGACACTCCCATGAGCTGGGCAAAAAAAACAGAGGAGCCGAAAGGTCTGACCAGCAGATGGCAGCAGAGACAAGCATGAAAAACATTAAATAACAGTTTTAACTAAGACAAATAGAAACAGCACACTCCCCGTCTGAAATTCACTTTGGGGATTTCACTATTAAGTCCATAATACAACCTGACAGGAAAGGCATGTTAAATGCAAAAACAAGCTCAATTGAGTCCAAAACAAGAAGGATGGCTCAAAGTTCAGGTCCGGTAGCGTTCATCCTGTAGGGACGCTCTCTATGGGCAAAAGCAGAACAAGTTCGTGGATTGGCCTTGCAAAGGTCTTCGTCTCACCTTTCCTGATGACCTTTAGCTCCACCTTCCGAACATTGCCGTCCTGACAAGGCAGTATCCTAGTAATTAGTCCCATAGGCCAGTCAGTCCTTTCTGTGGTCTGATCTTTCATGAGGTCTAGGTCTCCTTCCTTGAGGTTCGGCTTGGGATGTCGCCACTTCTTTCTTCCTTGAAGAATGGTGAGGTATTCCTTCCTCCATCGGTTCCAGAAGTAGTCAGCCAAGTATTGACCCCGTTTCCAGTGTTTTTGATAAGTGTTCGCGTGGGTGAACTCTCCGCTGGGCATTACCGTGTTGTCAGTTTTTTGGGTAATGACAATAGTAGGAGTTAATATGGTTGGTGTTTCTGGATCCATGGTCACCGGCACAAGGGGTCTTGAATTGATAATGGCTGAGACTTCAGCTAAAAGAGTGACTAGAGTCTCATGTGTGAGTCTTGAGGAATTGACGTCCATTAGCATGGAGTTCAAGATGTTGCGTGAAATCCCGATCATCCTCTCCCAGGAGCCTCCCATGTGAGAACTGTGAGGGGGATTGAAGATCCAGGTGCAACCTTTCTCTGCCAGCTGATCTTGGATAGGTTTGGTGTCGATGTTCAGTTCTCTACATGCACCGACGAAGTTGCTTCCACGGTCAGACCTCAGCTGTTTCACTGGTCCTCTGATGGCAAGGAACCTTCTCAAGGCGTTGATTAGGCTGGAGGTATCCATGGACTCTAACACCTCAATGTGAACGGCTCGAACACTCATGCAGGTGAATAACACAGCCCACCGCTTGCTGTTTGCTTGGCCTCCGAGTTCTGCGTGTGGACACCATCCATGGTCCGAAAACGTCTAGGCCCACGTAGGTGAAAGGTGGCTCTGTGGAAAGTCTGTCTGTAGGCAAGTCAGCCATTTGCTGGTACAGTTGTTTTCCTCTCGCTTTACGACAGTGCACACAATCGTGTAGTATTCGTGCTACACGTCTCTTCATTCCAATAATCCAGAGGCCTGCAGACCGTAAAGCACCTTCTGTAATTTGCCTGCTTTGGTGTTCAGTCTTTTCATGGTGGTGTCGGATCAGCAAGACTGTAACATGGTGTTTGTTGGGAATGATGACAGGATTTTGTTCTGCAACTCCAAGATGAGCCTGGTTCATACGACCACCAACTCTCAGTAAGCCGAAACTGTCGATGACTGGGTTTAAATTGGCGAGAGGACTTCTTAATGGAATCTGCTGTTTGTTGTATAAACACTTCCATTCTATGGAGAATTCACTCTGTTTGAGGTGGCGTATTATGAGGGACTCGCTATGGGAGATGTCCTCAGCAGAAAGGGCTTTGTGGCAGACATGCCAGCGATGACAGTCTTTGATTTTAAGGTCAGTACGACAGCATCTGGCGATGTGCACTAATCTAGCGACAGTCCTGACGAGCCTCATCCAGCTAGAGAAACGTTCAAAACGTTGGCAACCGAGGTTGGAAGTTTTTTTCTGCACTGGTGGCCAGGGTATTGACTTCAGCTCGGTCATCTGGATCGTTGTCTGGGTCTAGGATGCTGAAGGCTTCCTGGACACCTTCTTCTGACTGTCTCAGCAGGAACTCTGGACCTGTAAGCCAAGAAGAGTTAGCAAAAGAACTTATAGACGTAGGTCTAGTTGCGTGATCTGCTGGATTCAGTTCAGCTGGTACGGGTTCTGCTAGGTTGTTGCGGACTTCCTTGTCCATAAAGGCGACGCTATGTTCTTTCATTTCAGGCTTGCTGTTCATGGAACGCTGAAGAGAGTTACACCTTGTCTGAGCTTGATCTCGGTTGTTTGGGAGTCTTCCCCTGGTAGATCGGGAGGGTAATGGAGAATGGTTGGTTTTGTCTTTAGAAAACTCAGTCCATTATTCCGATGAATTCTCTGTCCTCTACTGACAAGGCTACTTTATCGTCGTCCTTGGTTGTGAGAAAGACTGATCTTCCCAAGTTGTCGATATGCAGAGAAGAAGCGATGTCAGGTAGCTGTATTGTGTCTGGAGACTTCTCTTTCACTCCATAGTGATGACGACATGGCTTTAAGCAGGTTGTGCGCCCATCTCCATGAACGGAAGTCTTGAAGGAATCAATTTCTGATCGATCAACGCACACATTTCCTATGACTACCCATCCCAAGTCCAGTCTCTGGGCGTATGGTGCATAGTCAGGCCCATTACACTGCTGTCGCACCTTGTGTACCCTTAGATTGTCTCTGCCGAGCAGGAGTAAAATCTCTGCGTTATTGTCCAGAGGTGGGATAACACTAGCGAGGTGTCTTAGGTGTGGTTGATGAAATGCAGCTTCTGGGGTAGGAATTTCATTCCTGTGGCTGGGTATTTGGTCATATTCAACGAGCGTTGGTAGAGGTATTTCAGTCTTCCCATTGATAGAAGCAATGAATCCCTGGGCTCTTCTGCCGCTAGTCTCTATGCGACCCAAGCAGGCGTAGGGTTCTGATGGTCCATTAATTCCGAAGGCTTCAAAGAATTTGGTTCCTGCTAGGGACCGGTTGCTTTGGTCGTCTATGATGGCATACACCTTCATTGCCTTTTCTGGATGTCCCTCGGGATAAACCTTGATGAGGCATATTCGGGCACAACATTTCTGTGTTTGGCCCTCTCCACATACCTCTGAGCATGAGCAAGAGACGGCTGTGGTGGTGTCAGTCTGATTCTTGGGCTCCCCGCCATGACTTGGAGTGGGAGTGGTGGTGACTGCAGCCGGTGTGTCTCTAGCTAGCTTTGGGTTGGGTGCATGGCTGAAACGTGTTTTTCACTATGACACTCCTCACACTTGACGATGGATTTACAGTCCTTGGCCATGTGCTCAAGTGATGCGCAGCATTTGAAACAAATCCCAAGCTCTGTGAGGACTTTCTTGCGCTCCTGTAGGGTTTTGGATCTAAACCCTCTGCACTTGTTCAGTGAGTGCGGTTTTTTTTTATGGATGGGACATTCTTGATTGAAAGACTTATCTCGTGATGAGATGGTGTTCTGTTTATCTGTGCGTGCTGCAGGTGATGGTAGCTCAGTCTTCCTGACACTCAGTGTTCTTAATGTCTCTGCGTTTGTGTATGGCACCTTCATACCTTGATGATGATGATGATGTTGCAGCTGCCGAAATGTTGAACTCTAGGACGTCGAGGCTGGGGTCGTTCCTCATCTGGGCCTGCTCGTCAATGAATTTGCAGAACTGAATAAATGGGGGAAAGGTGACGTCATGCATTCTTTTGTACCTTGAGACTGACGATGCCCATTTCTCCTGCAGACTGTATGGCAGCTTCACCACGATTGGGTTCACTCCATGGGCTGTATCCAGGTAGCACAGCCCAGACAGACGAGGGTCACTTTTGGCGAGCTCCAGCTCCATGAGCAGATCACTTAGGTCTTGAAGCTTGTGGACTTCTTTAAGGTTGATCTTTGGGATGTCCTGCAGTCTCTTGAATAGGGCTTTCTCTATTGCATCTGCGCTGCCAAAGGTGCGTTCCAGTCTCTGCCATGCAGCAGCGAGACCTGCTTCTGCTTGTCCCACATAGACGGTTCTGAGGCTCTTGATACGGTTTGTAGAGCCTGGGCCCAACCACTTGATCAGGAGGTCGAGCTCCTGTTCCGCAGTGAAGTTGAGATTGGCGATGGCTGCCTTGAAAGTTGCTTTCCAGGCCCTGTAGCTCTCTGCACGATCATCGAATTTCGTGAGACTAGTGTTGATTAGCTCTCTGCTCACCATGAACCTGGCAAACTCAGACATATCTGATTTCTCACCACTTGTTGCCACAACGACTCGTGATGCCCCTGGGGCGTATGGGCTGCCTGGCGTGAATGGATGAGATGTTCCCGGGTAAAATGACGTTGCTGCGGGGTTGAGCTGTGGTTTAGCCTCTGTAGATTCTGATGACCGCTGCTTGAGCTGTGGAAGTGGGTCAGGAAACACTTGGTTGCCATCTTGCCGTGGTGACTGTGTTTGAGAGGGCACCTCTTGGTGACTGTTATTAATTTGCTCGGGTGCTTTAGGTGGCACTGGCACTGGTAGAGGTAAGTTGGAGGTTTCGGTGTTGTCGGCTTGGACGGTACTGCAAACCGGGGTTGCTACAGGTAACTGATTCAGTACATAGTCTATTGTGCGATCAACTGGATTGTCTGCTTCCAGTGGTGGTGAGTGAGCTGGATCAGGACCTTGGATCAATGCTTGCTCAAGTAGTCTCACTTTAGCTAGCGCAACCTCCTCTTCCATCTGTGACCGAAGAATCTTTATCCGAGCCTCCGCTTCTGCCCTTTTGGCTTCCGCTTTAGCAGCTTCTGCTTTTGCATGGGCTTCTGCTTTTGCAAGGGCTTCTGCTTTAGCAGCTTCTGCTTTTGCAAGGGCTTCTGCTTTAGCGGCTTCTGCTTTAGCGGCTTCTGCTTTTGCAAGGGCTTCTGCTTTAGCGGCTTCTGCTTTTGCAAGGGCTTCTGCTTTAGCAGCTTCTGCTTTTGCAAGGGCTTCTGCTTTAGCGGCTTCTGCTTTTGCAAGGGCTTCTGCTTTTGCAAGGGCTTCTGCTTTAGCGGCTTCTGCTTTTGCAAGGGCTTCTGCTTTAGCGGCTTCTGCTTTTGCAAGGGCTTCTGCTTTTGCAAGGGCTTCTGCTTTAGCGGCTTCTGCTTTTGCAAGGGCTTCTGCTTTAGCGGCTTCTGCTTCTGCCCTTTTGGCTTCTTCCTCTACTTCTCTTTCTGTGAAGGAACGTCTCACCTTGGATTCCTCTGCTCTTATGCGGGCCTCTAGTATCCTGTCGCTCAGGGCTGAGCTTCTTGAGGATGATGACCCGGATGACCGAGCGGAACGTCTAGATGAGGTTGATTGTGTGAACTGGGTTCTTGCTGGTGAGAGATACGGTGTTCGACCTTGTCTATGGCATCTTGCACCTTGGCATCTCTTTCCTTGTTTACCTCTTTTGCCTTGCTCAGGTCTGAAAGAGCTTCATCAATTTTAGAGTCTTTTAGAAAGGTAATGTACCTTGTTGACAGTCTCTTGTATCTTTCATGAGCTGTGTTCAGCCGTTCCAGAGCGGCTTGTAAGCATGCGGCATCGCCTGATGAGGATTCAAGTCTTGGCATGTAATAGGTGACTCGTTCCCACTGTTCTTCCAGGTGTTCACATAGCTCATCTTTCATAGTGTGATAGTTTTCAGTGGCCTTTATCGTGGGTTTGGAAGAGCGCTTCGGTCGGACAACTTGGTCTGCTGAAAGCGTGGGCTCTGCCTCCTGGGCTTCATAATGGACAGTATCAGATTGTATTTGCTCTGTTTCAGCAGTGGGGAACTGTCCAAGGTCTTTTTCAGCCATTTTGATTTAAGGTGTACTGTCTCTTTAAGAAACTTGACTTTTGAATAGGGGTCCAAAAATCGTTGTGCAGCTCTGCAAGGACTCCCTGATGAGATTCCCAAGGTGTCTTTAGTAAAACTTGGGGTTCGCAGTGCAGCGATGTGCAGTAATGGGGTATAATGTTCAGAGGAGCCGAAAGGTCTGACCAGCAGATGGCAGCAGACACAAGCATGAAAAACATTAAATAACAGTTTTAACTAAGACAAATAGAAACAGCACATACACCTCTAAGTGAAATTGGACAAAGTGTGCCAAATTAGCCATTTTCTCTCCTTGATGTCATGTGACTGAGTGTTAGAAGGTCTCAGGTGTGAATGGGGAGCAGAGGTGTTACATTTGGTGTTATCCCTCATATACTCTCTCATACTGGTCACTGGAAGATCAACATGGCTCTCCATGGAATTCTCAGAGAATCTGAAAAAAATAATTGTTGTTCTACCTAAGGATGGCCCGGGCTATAAGAAGATTGCCAACTCCCAGACACTGAGCTGCAGCATGGTGGCCAAGACCATACAGTGGTTTAACAAGACCGGTTCCGCTCAGAACAGGTCTCGCCATGTACGACCACAGAAATCAAGTGCACCTGCTCAGCGTCATATCCAGAGGTCGTCTTTTTAAAATAGACATATTGTTGCAGAGGTTACAGTGCTTGGGGGGTCCACCTATCACTGCTCAGACCATATGCTGCATATCGCATCGGTCTGCATAGCTGTTGTCCCAGAAGGAAGCCTCTTCTAAAGATGATGCACAAGGAAGCCTACAAGCCTTGCTGAAGACAAGCCAGCTTAATGACATGGATAACTGTAACCTTGTATTGTGGTCTTGAGACCAAGATAAACCTATTTGGTTTAGATGGTGTCAAGCGTGTGTGGAAGCAACTAGGTGTGGAGTACAAAGACAAGTGTGTCCTGCCTACAGTCAGGCATGGTGGTGGAGGGAGTGTCATGGTTTGGGGCTGCGTGAGTGTTGCAGACTGTGGGGAGCTACAGCTCATTGAGGGAACCATGAATGCCAACATGTCCTGTGACATACTGAAGCAGCGCATAATCCCTCCCTTTGTATTACAACATAACGTCCCCAAACACTGCCAAAACGACCACTGCCTCGCTACAGAAACTGAGGTTAAAGGTTTTGGACTCGCCAAGCATCACCAGACCAAAATCTCACTGAGCATCTGAGGCCTCCCGAAACAGAAGATGGATGGGACAGTAGCGTAGCTAGCAGGGGGGCAGAGGGTGCCGCCGCCCCGGGCCCCGTGCTCAGAGGGGGCCCACCCAGAGCTGCGATACCATTAACTATATCAGCGTGCATAGCGCGCCGATATAGTAACCTCTGTGGCAGTGCGGAGGAGACATGATCTCCCTGCACTGCTGCTGATGACAGCGCATACGCAGGACACAGCGTGGTGACTTCATCGCACAGCGCCGGGTAGGGGCGGGGAGGCAATTGCCCCCCCAGGCTGCTCTCCCAGCTATTATTAGAGGGCCGGCCGCCTGCTGCATAATGTCATTATAACACACATGGCTGCACACAGTGAATTGCGTGCGGCCGTGTCTCTTATACTATGATGTGGCCGGCCACACTGACAGGCGCAGACAGTGCTGACCGCCGCATAGTAGAGGAGACTTGGCTGCTCACTGTGCGGCCATGTGTGTTTATAATGACGTCATGCAGCGCGCGCTGCCTCCATCCAGCCGAGGAGCATCAGGCAAGATCCCAGTGGTTAGGAGCTGCCTGTGTAGTAGGCGTGACCAGCTTTGTTAGTGGGCGTGGCCATGTTTTTCCCGTCCACTATAATCATGCAGGCTTCGCCCCCCCACCTAACCCCTGCGCCCCCCTGCACCACCCTGCACCACACATCTGGAGGTCTTGCCTCGGTTCCCGCTTCTATCATAAAGAACTCCAGGACACCTGAAGTTTCTTTCTGTTATCAGCCGCGTTGCTGAGGCCCCGCCCCTTCTGATCACATGGGCGTGACGTCACCACAGGTCCTTTAGCCTAGAGGGATTTACCATCAAAGTCTGTGGCCGCACAAGAGAGAAGTGTCCTCCAATCATCAAAAGTAAAAAGCCCCCCAGCATGTGAGTGTGTGTCTGTGTGTATAGGATTGTGTCTGTGTGTATAGGATTGTGTCTGTGTGTGTATAGGATTGTGTCTGTGTATGTGTACAAATGAGGCATTTTACCATGTAAAGGGCACAGTGGTGGCATTAATATGTGGGGGGCACAGTGGCATTAATATGTCGGGGAACAGTGGTGGCATTATGTGGAGGCACAGTGGTGGCATTAATATGTGGGGGGCACAGTGGTGGCATTATGTGGGAGGCACAGTGGTGGCATTATGTGGGGGCACAGTGGTGGCATTAATATGTGGGGGCACAGTAGTGGCATTATTATGTGGGGGCACATTGGTGGCATTATTATGTGGAGGCACAGTGGTGGCATTACTATGTGGGGGCACAGTGGTGGCATTACTATGTGGGGGCACAGTGGTGGCATTACTATGTGGGGGCACTATGTTGGGGCATAGTGGTGGCATTACTATGTGGGGGCACAGTGGTGGCATTACTATGTGGGGGCACAGTGGTGGCATTACTATGTGGGGGTACAGTGGTGGTATTACTATGTGGGAGTACAGTGGTGGTATTACTATGTGGGGGCACAGTGGGGGCATTATGTGGGGGCACAGTGGGGGCATTATGTGGGGGCACAGTGGTGGCATTACTATGTGGGGGCACAGTGGGGGCATTATGTGGGGGCACAGTGGGGGCATTATGTGGGGGCACAGTGGGGGCATTATGTGGGGGCACAGTGGTTGCATTACTATGTGGGGGCACAGTGGTGGCACAGTGGTGGCATTACTATGTGGGGGCATTATGTGGGGGCACAGTGGTGGCATTACTATGTGGGGGCACAGTGCGGGCATTATGTGGGGGCACAGTGGTGGCATTACTATGTGGGGGCACAGTGGTGGCATTACTATGTGGGGGTACAGTGGTGGCATTACTATGTGGGGGCACAGTGGGGGCATTATGTGGGGGCACAGTGGGGGCATTATGTGGGGGCACAGTGGTGGCATTACTATGTGGGGGCACAGTGGGGGCATTATGTGGGGGCACAGTGGTGGCATTACTATGTGTGGCAGTAAGAGTCGGTTTTTGTGCACACAGCAGGAGCAGTAATAGGGACACACACGGCAGCAGCGTCTCAGTATTGGGGTGACGGCAGTATGAGGAGTTTGTGCAGGTTGGGATTAGATGGGGTACGGTGCCGGAAGTGTGAGGAGTCAAGTGTCTTTGTGGTAATGTCTGTAGATGACTTGTGGCTGGAAGAAGTTGTCATGTTAGTCTGGGCCAGATGGAAAAGACGGAAAAGGTGAACAATTCCATCTGAATGAACGTCAGCTGTAAGTCACCATCTATAACTGCACTGTAATCTCTGCGCCATCATAGTTATCATAGTTACCTGGTAAGGGGCCCACTCAGATGTTTTGCCCCCCCTGAGCTGAAACCCTAGCTATGCCACTGGGATTGGAGCAAGGTCTCTGACATCCACAAACTCCATGATGTCTTCATGGAGGATGGAAGAGGATCCAGCGGCTCCTGTGAATCTTTAGTGAACTCCATGCCCAAGAGAGGTTAGGCACTGCTGGAAAATAATGGTGGCCACACAAAATCTTGACATTTTTGTGCCATTTTCACTTAGGGGTGTACTCACTTTTATTGCTAGAGATTTAGACATTAGTGGCTGTGTGCTGAGTTATTTAGAGGACACCAAATTTACCCTGTTATACAAGCTGCACACTGACACTGTACATTGTATCACAGGGTCAGATCTTCAGTGCTGTCCCATGAAAAAAATCTAACACAATATTTACAAAAAAATGTGAGGGTGTACTCACTTTTGTGATATACTTTGTCTTCCGTTTTGAAGCATCTAATGAGCTTGTACAAAGGTCTTTGAGAAGGGAGGGGGAAAAATGAGCTAACATAACAGAATTCAAGTATCACAAGTTATCAGTTGTGTATACAGGTGTTACATGCCAATATATTTCTACCTCTGATGATAAGGAGTCTGCTGAAAGCGCTTCCTGGAAGGACTAGTAGTAATATAGGAAAACCACAGTTGCCAGTATGAAAATTTCTATTTTATTATTATTATTATTATTATTATTATTATTATTATTAACTAGAAGGTGGCCCGATTCTACGCATCGGGTATTCTAGAATTTACGTATTGTGTAGTTAATGTATGATTTTTGTTATATATTGTTTGTAGTTACCAAGTGTTTGTGTAGGGGCTGTACATGTTCTGGGTGTGGCGGGAGGGTGAAAGCGGTGTTTGTGTGTCGTTATTTGTGGAGCGCTGTGTGTCTGTATCGTGTGTGTGTGTGTGTGTGTGTGTTTTGGGGAGAGGTATGTTTTGCACAAATGTGTGTGTGTGTGTGTTGTGCAGTATGTGCGTATATTTGTGTGTGCCGCGGTGTTTGTGTGTTGGGTGTTGTGTGTGTGCGGCGTTGTCTGTGTGTGCGGGTGTCTGTAGGGCAGTGTTTGTGGTTCCCAGTGTGTGTGTGTGTGTGTGTGTGTGTGTGTGTGTGTGTGTGTTTTGGGGGGAGGTGTGCACCCCCCATCGTGCTCCAGCCCCCATGCTGCGCATTCCCCATCGTGCTCCATCCCCCATGCTGCGCACCCCCCATCGTGCTCCATCCCCCATGCTGCGCACCCCCCATCGTGCTCCACAATCACACAGTATACACGCACACATCTGATCGCATACACTCACACACACACCCCACTTCTCCCTGTGCCCACCGGTGGGCGGTCCCAGCAGCTGTGCTGCACGCCGTGCTCCTCTGCCGACACTCACACATCCGATCGCATACACTCACACACACTGACTATATCGCACATACGCGCTCACACAATCACAACATCTGGAGATACCACATGCTTCCGGCCATGTGATCCTCCGGCAGGTCCTGGAAGGTCACTGCACAGTATCCCCATCGTGCTCCATCCCCCATGCTGCGCACTCCCCATCGTGCTCCATCCCCCATGCTGCGCAGTCCCCATCGTGCTCCATCCCCCATGCTGCGCACTCCCCATCGTGCTCCATCCCCCATGCTGCGCACTCCCCATCGTGCTACATCCCCCATCGTACTCCATCCCCCATCGTACTCCATCCCCCATGCTATAATAGTTCTCCTATTATACTCAGAGAGGAGTATAATAGGAGGACTATAATAGGAGGAGTAGTCCTGGGGGGAGAGGAGTATAATGCCGGCTCCCTGCACATATGTACCGGGAGCCGGTGAACGCTGGTAACTATGATACACATCGGGTAACTAAGGGACCTTAGTTACCCGATGTGTATAATGGTTACCAGCGTTCACCGGCTCCGTCAAGATCCCAGCATCGCAAGGTTATGTCTGGCGCTGCTGTGATCGTGACGGAGGCGGTGTACACTGGTAACTATGATACACATCGGATAACCAAGGGACCTTAGTTACCCGATGTGTATAATGGTTACCAGCGTTCACCGGCTCCGTCACGATCCCAGCAGCGCAAGGTTATGTCTGGCGATGCGTGCGGAGGGCCGGGGCGAGTGGCCAATCCATGCGGAGGGCGGGGCCAGGCCGAGGCGAGCGACCAATCCGTGTGGGGGGGGCGGAGCCGAGGCGAGCGGCCAATCCGTGCGGGGGGCGGATATATATAGATAGATAGATAGAGATATATATATCTCTATATATATATATATATATATAGATAGAGATATATGTAATGTATGTATAATGTATGTAATGTAATTGGTTAAATACTTTAATTTGTTCCATTTTCCATAAGTTTTCTCTATAGGATAATGTGTTAAAAAAAAAAAAAAAAAAGTGCAATGATTTGTTAATGTCCTCTCACCATAACTTTTTCACAACAAAAAAGAACACATCAGAAGTTCACATTTCTTTATCGTTCCTTCCATGGGAGACCCAAACCATGGGTGTATAGCTTCTGCCTCCGGAGGACACACAAAGTACTACACTCAAACGTGTAGCTCCTCCCTCCGGGCTATATACACTCCCTGGATGACAATCTACCCAGTTCAATGCTTTGTGTTTCAGGAGGATACACACACTTGCATTCTCTGATATTTTTTTCTCATTTTTATTTTAATTTTAAAGATTTGGAAGAAAAGCGGGTCCAGTCTGGACTCCCGGCATGTCCCTTCACACCCCACTCTGGCGGCGGTGCTGTTAAGGTTGACTTTATAAGGCTGGAGCCTTCACATGCCGCGCTCCTTCACATCCTCTAAGAGGCTCAGGGTTGAAGTGGGAGCCTCCACGGTCCTCTCTGCTTGCAGAAGACCGGTCTCCATCCGCAGCCCTGTCTGGTCCCTGCTGGAAGGAGCAATTTACCCCCCTCTCCAGGGACATGGCCCTGCGTCTCAAAGCTAAGTATAGAGACGTTTTTCAGGGGTCCCGCGTACTTTTATTAGGGGGACAGTATTTGTTTTAGCGTTACTGTAAATTCCGGACGATTCTGGGGATTTCCCCTGAGAACCGCGCCGAAGGTGCCTTCTCGTCGGCCGCATTTTTAAATCTAGGCCCCGGCTTCTGTTTGGGCCTAGTTTCGGTTTTGGCTTCTCTGCATGTTTTGCATACAGCGCCGCCCACCGCCCGACCAGCAGAGGGGAGGGCACTCCTCTCTGGGGAGATGTTCCCTCCCCTGTATATCTCCCTGTTTCTCTCTGCCCTCCGTTTTTCCCGCTCTTGGGCTTATACACGCCCCCCCTCTTTCTCCCAGCGCCATTTTCTCAGCGTTCTCACTGGAGGGCGCTGGATGCTGCAGCTGCATACTATCAGGAAGGCTGACGCTTCACAGGGGAGCGGTGGAATCCGGAGGGCACACAGAGAGCACGGGCTGGTAAGCCACAACCTCTGGTTGTGGACTTTTATTACACTCTCAGGCATTCTACAGGAGTGTATTCTGGCTGCAGAGCCTCCACCTCAGCAGCATGTCTGTCACTAGGAGCAAGGCTGCAAACATGTACGCTATATGCACTGCATGTAAGCTCATTCTGCCAGAGCCAAGCACATACCCACATTGTGATGCCTGTGCTAACATGGTTGTGTCTCAGCCTGGAGCCTCCGCGGGGGTCCCTCCGGCTGCTTTGGCCCCGGTGGCTGAACCCCCGGCTTGGGTAGCATCCTTTTCACAAGCTATTTCCAAGTCTTTTGCCGACTCTATGGGGCAGCTGTCCCGGACACTGCTATCCATGCATCAGCCCCCTTCTCAGGGTGCTTCGGCTGCTCCTAGCTCTGCAGAGCTCCCAGAGCTTGTCCCAGGACCCCGTCCCCCTAAACGGAGACGCAGGGACCCTTCTCCTTCCTCTTCCCACGGCTCTGATTCACGTGCCGAGGTACAGGGCGAGGAGGACTCGTTTACTGTGGGCTCAGACGCTACCTCTATGTACCCCATTGACTTGTCTGAGGGTGATGCGGATGTTAGTGACTTGATTGCGTCCATTAACTCCGTGCTGAACCTCAACCCACCAGAGTCTGAGGAACAAGCCTCTCTGGTAGAGATACACCAGTTTACCTCACCTAAGAAAGCTAAAAGTATGTTTTTTAACCACTCCAGCTTTCAGACCACTGTTACCAAGCCCAGGGCCTGTCCTGACAAACGTTTTCCGAAGCGTAGTTCAGATGACCGTTTTCCTTTTCCACCAGAGGTGGTTAAGGAATGGGCTCAGTCCCCAAAGGTAGACCCTCCGGTGTCCAGAATCTCAGCCCGCACAGTCGTAGCTGTGGCTGATGGCACTTCTCTTAAGGATCCCACTGACCGCCAGGTTGACCTTTTGGCCAAGTCTGTATATGAGGCGGCTGGAGCCTCGTTCTCCCCGTCTTTTGCGGCAGTGTGGGCTCTCAAGGCAGTCTCTGCCTCTCTGGAGGAGATGCATTCCCTCACCAGGGACTCTATGCCTGAGCTGGAGGCCTTAACTTCTCGAGCTTCGGCTTTTGCATCCTACGCCATGTCTGCCATCCTGGAGGCTTCTCACCGCACGGCCGTGGCTTCCGCTAACTCCCTCGCGATCCGCAGGATCTTGTGGCTTCGAGAGTGGAAAGCAGACGCTTCCTCAAAAAAGTACCTTGCGAGTCTCCCTTTTGCTGGGTCCCGGCTGTTTGGGGAACAGCTGGATGACATAATCAAGGAGGCTACTGGCGGGAAGAGTACTTCCTTGCCTCAAACTAAGGCTAGGAAACCTGTCCAGGGCAGGATCCAATCGAGGTTTCGTTCCTTTCGTTCCTCTAACTGGTCATCCTCGAAGCCCTCGACCGCGTCCACTACCGCAGCCAAGGATCGTAAATCGAACTGGCGCGCAAAGCCGCGTCCTCAAAAGACCGGAGGAGCCGCTGCCATTAAGGCAGCCTCCTCTTGACTATCTGGCTGCGCCAGCAACGTCCTTGGTCGGTGGCAGGCTCTCCCACTTTGGAGACGTGTGGTTCCAACACGTCGCCGACCAGTGGGTGCGGGATATCATCTCCCACGGCTACAGGATGGAATTTTCTTCCAGCCCGCCAAACAGATTTTTTCTGTCCACACCCCCTTGCTCCAAGGCCGCCGCCTTCTCTCAGGCCGTGGCATCCCTGCAGGCCAACGGGGTAATTGTTCCGGTTCCCGCCCGGGAACGGTTCAGCGGTTTCTACTCAAACCTCTTTCTAGTCCCCAAGAAGGACGGTTCCTCCCGGCCCATCCTGGACCTCAAGGTTCTCAACAAGCATGTTCAGGTGCGGCACTTTCGCATGGAATCTCTGAGATCGGTCATTCCCTCAATGACCCAAGGAGATTTTCTGGCATCCATCGACATCAGAGATGCCTATCTGCATGTGCCTATTGCGGTCTCACACCAGCGTTGGCTACGCTTTGCAATCGGAGAGGAACATTTCCAGTTCGTGGCTCTTCCCTTTGGCTTAGCCACGGCCCCTCGAGTGTTCACCAAGGTCATGGCAGCAGTGGTTGCGGTCCTGCACCTCCAGGGATTGGCAGTGATTCCTTACCTGGACGACCTTCTAGTCAAGGCCTCATCCAGTGTAGACTGCCAGCGGAGTGTCTCTCTCACTGTCGCCACGCTAGTTCAGTTCGGGTGGCTTGTCAACCTGCCCAAGTCCACTCTGATCCCGACCCAGGTACTTATGTACCTAGGGATGCAATTCGAGACTCTGCCGGCACTTGTCAAGTTGCCCTTAGTCAAACAGCAGTCCCTTCGTCTGGCGGTGCGCTCTCTGCTGAGGCACCGCCGTCATTCCATCAGACACCTCATGCAGGTGCTGGGTCAGATGGTGGCGTCAATGGAAGCGGTTCCCTTTGCCCAGTTCCATCTGCGTCCCTTGCAGCTGGACATTCTCCGCTGTTGGGACAAGCGGATCTCTTCTTTGGACAGGCTGGTGGCTCTGTCATCACAGGCCAGGAACTTCCTTCCTGACTCCGTCCTGGGTGATCCTCACCACGGATGCCAGCCTCTCCGGTTGGGGAGCGGTATTACTCCATCACCGAGCACAGGGCACTTGGACTCCGTCCGAATCAGCCCTCCCGATCAATGTGCTGGAGATCAGAGCTGTGTTTCTAGCTCTCCTAGACTTTCACCACCTGTTGGCGGGCAAGCACATTCTGGTTCAGTCGGACAACGCGACAGCGGTTGCCTACATCAATCACCAGGGCGGAACTCACAGCCGTCTGGCGATGTTGGAGGTTCAACGAATCCTCCAGTGGACGGAGGACTTCAAGTCCACCATATCTGCAGTCCACATCCCAGGCGTGGAAAACTGGGAGGCCGATTATCTCAGCCGTCAAACCGTGGACGGCGGCGAGTGGGCCCTGCATCCGTCAGTGTTCAGATCGATCTGCCGCAAGTGGGGCACTCCGGAAGTGGATCTAATGGCTTCCCGGCACAACAACAAGGTTCCGGTTTACGTGGCTCGCTCCCACGATCCTCAAGCCTTCGCAGCAGACTCACTGGTTCAAGATTGGTCTCAGTTCCGTCTGGCCTATGTGTTTCCCCCTCTAGCGCTCTTGCCCAGGGTTCTGCGCAAGATCGGAACGGAGGGCCGTCGAGTCATACTCATTGCTCCGGACTGGCCCAGGCGAGCTTCGTATCCAGACCTGCTCCGCCTGTCCGTAGAGGTGCCGTGGCATCTCCCGGACCGCCCAGACCTTCTCTCTCAAGGTCCGTTCTTCCGCCAGAATTCTGCGGCTCTCAGATTGACGGCGTGGCTCTTGAGTCCTGGATCCTGACGGCTTCAGGCATTCCCTCTGAGGTCATCTCCACCATGACTCAGGCTCGGAAGTCTTCCTCGGCCAAGATTTACCACAGGACTTGGAGAATTTTCCTGTCCTGGTGTCGCTCTTCCGGCCATGCTCCTTGGCCGTTCTCCTTGCCGACCATCCTGTCTTTTCTACAGTCAGGTCTACAGTTAGGTCTGTCCCTCAATTCCCTCAAGGGACAGGTGTCGGCTTTGTCGGCATTGTTCCAGCGGCGTATCGCCCGACTGGCTCAGGTGCGCACCTTCATGCAGGGTGCATCTCACATCATCCCTCCTTACGCGGCCCTTGGATCCCTGGGACCTTAATCTGGTCCTCACGGCCTTACAGAAACCCCCCTTTGAGCCTCTCAGGGAGGTTCCTTTGTCTAGACTTTCACAGAAAGTTGTCTTTCTAGTAGCCATAACCTCTCTCAGGAGAGTTTCTGATTTGGCTGCGCTTTCTTCGGAATCCCCCTTTTTGGTATTTCACCAAGACAAGGTGGTTCTTCGTCCGACTCCGGACTTTCTCCCTAAGGTGGTGTCTTCCTTCCACCGTAACCAGGACATTTCATTGCCCTCTCTTTGTCCGGCCCCTGTGCATCGCTTTGAGAAGGTGTTGCACACCTTGGATTTGGTGCGGGCGCTCCGAATCTATGTGTCACGCACCGCCGTTTTTCGGCGGTGCACCTCACTTTTTGTGCTAACCACGGGTCAGCGCAAGGGTCTCTCTGCTTCTAAACCGACCCTGGCTCGTTGGGTTAGGTCGGCTATCGCCGATGCCTACCAGTGTTCTAAGGTGCCTCCCCCGCCGGGGATTAAGGCGCACTCGACCAGAGCTGTCGGTGCCTCCTGGGCTTTCAGGCACCAGGCTACGGCTCAGCAGGTGTGTCAGGCTGCCACTTGGTCCAGTCTGCACTCTTTTTCGAAGCACTACCAAGTGCATGCTCATGCTTCGGCAGATGCGAGCTTGGGCAGACGCATCCTTCAGGCGGCTGTCGCCCATTTGTGAAGTTAGGTTTTGCCTACTTCTCAGTTTGGTTTATTTCCCACCCATGGACTGCTTTGGAACGTCCCATGGTTTGGGTCTCCCATGGAAGGAACGATAAAGAAAAAGAGAATTTTGTTTACTTACCGTAAATTCTTTTTCTTGTAGTTCCGACATGGGAGACCCAGCACCCTCCCTGTTGCCTGTTGGCAGTTTTTTGTTCCGTGTGTTTCACCGGCTGTTGTTAGTAGACAGAGTTCTGGTTTTGCCGAGTTTTACTCTCTCTACTTATGGGTGGATGTCCTCCTTCAGCTTTTGCACTGAACTGGGTAGATTGTCATCCAGGGAGTGTATATAGCCCGGAGGGAGGAGCTACACGTTTGAGTGTAGTACTTTGTGTGTCCTCCGGAGGCGCTAGCTATACACCCATTGGGTCTCCCATGTCGGAACTACAAGAAAAAGAATTTACGGTAAGTAAACAAAATTCTCTTTTTTTTTCCATTAATGTGAAAAAAAATTTCATTTAGAAATCGATGGCCTGGGCAGAAACATTTTTTTGGATATTTGCTGCCGTGTCCACCATTGTACAGTATAATTATAAAATCACTGTTTTTCTCTGCTGCAGATCTAGTAGTTATTTTAGTGTAGAGCAGGATTATAATGCGCTCATGCAGAAGCTGGACTACCTGCAGCACGCCAATTAGTCCTCTAATGATAATCTCCTGCTAATTAATCAGTGATTTTATCAAAAGTACACTCGGCAGCCCAGTAAGTGACACATTGCTGGAATCCGGGTCTCTGTCTCTACATTCTGTTCCTCTCAGATTAGGTGGCAAAAACCTGGTGACAGATTCCTTTTAACCCCTTAAGGACGAAGCCAGTTTTGTACTTAATGACCAGGCCATTTTTTGCAATTCTGACCAGTGTCACTTTATGAGGTCATAACTCTGGAACGCTTCAACGGATCCCGGTGATTCTGACATTGTTTTTTCGTGACATATTGTACTTCATGATAGTTATAAATTTAGAACGATATTTTTTGCTTTTATTTGTGAAAAAATCGGAAATTTGATGAAAATTTTGAAAATTTTGCAATTTTCAAACTTTTAATTTTTATGCCCTTAACCCAGAGAGTTATATCACACAAAACAGTTAATAAATAACATTTCCCACATGTCTACTTTACATTAGCGCAATTTCTGAAACAAAATGTTTTGGGGTTAGGAAGTTAGAAGGGGTCAAAGTTCATCTGCAATTTCCCATTTTTTCAACAAAATTCACAAAACCATTTTTTTAGGGACCACATCACATTTGAAGTGACTTTGAGAGGCCTAAGTGACAGAAAATACCTAAAAGTGACACCATTCTCAAAACAGCACGCCTCAAAGTACTCAAAACCACATCCAAGAAGTTTATTAACCCTTCAGGTGCTTCACAGGAACTAAAGCAAAGTGGAATGAAAAAAAGCAAAAAATAAAATTTTACCTAAAATGTTGCTCTACCCCAAATTTATTCACTTTTAGAAGAAATAACACAACAAAATGAACCCCAAAACTTGTTACCCACTTTCTTATGAACGCGCCAATACCCCACATGTGGTCAGAAACCTTTGTTTGGACAAATGGGAGGGCTCGGAACAGAAGGAGCAATATTTGAATTTTGGAAAGCAAATTTGGCTGAAATAGATTGCGGGCACCATGTTGCATTTACATGTCCGCCAAGGTACCTAAACAGCAGAAACCCCTTACAAGTGACACCATTTTGGAAACTAGACCCCTTAAGGCTTCTATCTAGGGGTATAGTGAGCATTTTGGATCCACAGGTACTTCACAGATTTTGATAACGTTACGTTGTCACATTGAAAATTTTCATTTTTTTCTCAAAAATGTTGCTTTAGCATCAATTTTTTCACTTTTTCAAGAGGTAATTCCAAAAATGTGACCCCAATGTTTGTTACCCACCTTTTTATGAGCGCGGTGATACCTCACTTGTGGTCTGAAACCTTTGTTTGGAGAAATGGGAGGGCTTAGAACGGAAGGAGCAATATTTGAATTTTGGAAAGGAAATTTGGCTGAAAAAGATTGCGGGCACCATGTCGCATTTGGAGGACCCCTAAGGTACGTAAACAGCAAAAAAACACCACAAGTGACCCCATATTGGAAACTAGGCCCCTCAAGGAATTTATCTTGATGTTTGGTGAGTACCCTGAACCCCCAGGTGCTTCACAGAAGTTTATAACGTTGAGCCATGAAAATAAAAAAATAAAATTTTACCACAAAATTGTTACTTCAACCAGGTAGCTTTTTTTTTCACAAGGGTAACAGGAAAAAAATCACCATGAAATTTATTGTGCAATTTCTCCTGAGTTTGGTGATATCTTATATGTGGTGGAAATCAACTGTTTGGGCACACTACAGGGCTCAGAAGAGAAGGAGTGCAATTTGACTGCAAAATTGGCTGGAATCAATAGCGGACGCCATGTTGCATTAGGAGAACCCCTGAGGTGCCTAAGCAGTGGAGGTCCCCCACAAGTGACCCCATTCTGGAAATAAGACCCCTCAAGGCTTTAATCTAGGTGTATATTGAGCATTTTGAATCCACGAATACTTCACAGAATTTGATAAGCTTAGGTTGCCATATTGAAATTTTCATTTTTTTCACAAAAATGTTGATTTAGCGACACATTTTTCACTTTTTCAAGAGGCAACAACAAAACGTGTACCCCACAGGTTGTTATCTAATTTCTTGTGAGCGCAGGGATACCACACATGTGGCCAAAAACCTTTGTTTGGATAAATGGGAGGGCTTGGAATGGAAGGAGCACCATTTGAATTTTGGAAAAGTTGAAGTAAATTGCGCGCACCATGTCACATTAGCAGGGCCCCTTGGGCACCTATACATCAGAAACCCCCCACAAGTGACCTCATTTTGGAAACTGGACCCCTCAAGGATTTTATTCAGGAGTATAGTAAACATTTTGAATCCACAGGCACTTCACAAAACTGTTGCTGTAGCAAAAAATTTCTCACTGTTAAGGGGGCTTTACACGCTGCGACATCGCTAATGCGGAGTCATTAGGGTCACGGAATTGGTGACGCACATCCGGCCGCATTAGCAATGTTGCTGCGTGTGACACCGATGAGCGATTTTGCATCGTTGCAAAAACGTGCAAAATCGCTCATCGGTGACATGGGGGTCCATTCTCGATTATCGTTACTGCAGCAGTAACGATGTAGTTCGTCGCTCCTGCGGCAGCACACATCGCTATGTGTGACGCCGCAGGAACGAGGAACCTCTCCTTACCTGCCTCCCGGCCGCTATGAGGAAGGAAGGAGGTGGGCGGGATGTTCCGGCCACTCATCTCCGCCCCTCCGCTTCTATTGGGCGGCCGCTCAGTGACGTCACTGTGACGCCACACGGACCGCCCCCTTAGAAAGGAGGCGGTTTGCCGGTCACAGCGACGTCGCCGGGCAGGTAAGTATGTGTGACGCATCTGCGCGATGTTGTGCGGCACGGGCAGCGATTGCCCGTGTCGCACAACAGATGGGGGCGGGTACCCACGCTAGCGATATCGGGACCGATATCGCAGCGTGTAAAGTAGCCTTTAGGCTATGTGGCCATGATCCAGCGACACGGCGTCTAGTACCCAGTGTCAGCCTCCTGCAGAAATGTGAGTGTTGTCCACGGGAGAACGCAGCTGCCCATGCCCACGATTTGGGTTCAGGCTGCTGTGGACTTTAGTTCTATTCTACCTGCAAAGAACACTCATCTCCGCAGCATAAATTGACATCCTGAGGCTCGGGAAGCTGCGCCACAGGTCGATTTATGCTGCGGAGAAAAGAAACACAGTGGGCACGGGATTTCTAAAAATCCTGCCACTGTGCTTCTACTGCACAACGCAGCGTTATGGACGCAGGGAAAACACTCTGCGCCCAAAACGTTGCAAACCCTGATTGTGGGCACACCGTAAAATGCTACAATGGATGAATGGATAGATGTCAAACATATATAACGTCCCACCCCCCTGCATATTCTAAGCTGGCGCCCTTTAGTGCCTTTCATGTGACACTAAAGGATGCCTAGCCTTGTATTTAGCCCAAAAAAAAAAAAAAGAATTAAAATAAATGACGTGGGGTCCCCCCTATTTTTGATAGCCAGCTAGGGTAAAGCAGACAGCTGTAGCCTGCAAACCACAGCTGACAGCTTCATCTTGTCTGGTGATCAATTTGGAGGGCTCCCCAAGCTGTTTTTTTTTTTTTAATTATTTATAAATAAATAATTAAAAAAACAAAACAAAAGTGGGGTCCCCCCAAATTAGATCACCAGCCTAGGTGAAGCTGACAGCTGGGGTCTGGTATTCTCAGGATGGGAAGAGCCACGGTTATTGGACTCTTCCCAGCCTAAAAATAGCAGGCCGCAGCCGCCCCAGAAGTGGCGCATCCATTAGATGCGCCAATTCTGGCGCTTCGCCCCAGCTCATCCCGCGCCCTGGTGCGTTGGCTAACGGGGTAATGAATGGGGTTGATACCAGGTGTGTAATGTCACCTGGCATCAAGCCCAGCAATTAGTTATGTCACGGCGTCTATCAGATACCCGACATAACTAATTGACAGTAATAAAAAAAAAATTGACAACAAAAAAAAATTTATTTGAAAAAACACTCCCCAAAACATTCCCTGATTGACCAATTTATTGAAAAGAAAAAAAAAAAAATCCACAATAATGCATTTGGACGTCCCACGTCGCCTCTGGACCTTCTAGAATATGGGGGACACGTTCAGGGAACGTATCCCCCATTTTCTAGGAGGGCAGACCCTCCATTTGAGGAGAGTGGGTGCAAAGAATCTGCACCCACTCTCCCCGGGTCACAGCTGCAGAGTGCGAGCAGCAGCACAGCTCTCTGAACACAGGAAGCTGACAGCTGCGCTCTGCTCATGTGACCGGTCACCGGAGTCTGCTGAGAAGGAGGAGGGGGCCGCGGGGGATCAGAGCTGCGACAGGTATGTATGACACCGGGGGACACCGGGGAACACCAGGGGGGGGGGGTAGGGGGGGACCCGGCAGGGCCTAGGGAGCAGGTTTCTGTCGTATGTGTTATGGCACATACGACAGAAACCATAGGAACAGTGGAAATGCGGCCGGCGCGCTGCTGTGATCGCCGGTGCGCGCGGCCATCTTGGATTTTCGGGAGGGGGTTGGGGGTCGGGGGGGGCACTTTGGGGACACCGGGGGACCGGAGGGAACCGGGAAAAAGATTTATCTCCCATCTGGCATGTTTGATCATGCCAGATGGGAGATAAATCATTTTTTACCGGCGCGGTCATTTACTATAACTTGATGATCGGTATACGGTGTATACCGGTCATCAGGTGAGCGGGGACCGGAAAAACCGGCCCGAATCATGATCTCCAGGGTCTCAGCTACCCCCGGCAGCTGAGACCCCGGAAATTTTCTGACTCTGGGGGGCGCTAGACCCTTTTTTCCGACCGCCGTTAAAAAGCGGCGGATCGGAAAAAGTACCCTTATTTACCGCCGTTAAAAGGCGTATCGGCGGTCGTTAAGGGGTTAAACGAAATTGTCAAAGCTTGAAAATGACGTTTACAACTGCTGGTGCAGCGCCGTTCCAGGTGTGGCTGTTAAAGACAGATGAAGGCTGAATGATTCACCCTTCATCTGCAGGAAACAATGCAGGCACTGCATGCAAATCCACATCAAAGGCAGGGACACGTCTCATAAAGTGCAGGTCATTAGTCGTAAAGGTATTAAATGCAGTTATTCGGAGAGCTGAACCTCTGACTATCTTTGCTTCGGAGAGACTCTGCCTTTCTAACATTCTCTTCAGCTGTTTTTCATTAGTACCTCATACTTTTCCAGCCTTCTGGTAATCATTTCTCAGCTTCTTGGGGATTTCTTGCTGCCATCAATTTCTAAATGTTGGTTTATTTTATTTATTTTTATTCAAATGAAATGGAAACCTGTCCAATGTGCATCTTCTATTCACAACAGAATATAGACCACAGATCAAAGTGTGACCATAAGTTTCCAAATCATTGCATTGTTACTTTTCTTTGCATTTTACACAATGGACCAACTTTTTTTTTTTTCTTTCTATTTCATTACTCATTATGTATTTCACATATTTTGGTCCCTCCATCCCCCTTCCAAAAGGTCATATGAGGACATTTCAACATTGAAATCCATGGGTGGACTGTAAGTGGTTAAAGATGCCACTTCCCATCAGGAGCTTCTTCAAACAATGACGTGCGCTTTCTTTTTTGGCACCAAACACTTATCAAAATCTGAAATCGAATTAAAATGCATAAAAGACTCAAAATGTGAACAGCAAAAGCGTTTTTATGCTATAACTTAAAATTGAGGGTCTGACAAGCATTTGTTTTCCCCCAGCACTATTTCTAATTACCAGAATGTTTTAGGTCTTTTTGTTTTTAGGTCTTTTTGTTTTTAGGTCTTTTTGTTTTTAGGTCTTTTTGTTTTTAGGTCTTTTTTTGTTTTTAGGTCTTTTTTTGTTTTGTTTTAGGTCGTTTTGTTTTGTTTTAGGTCTTTGTTTTGTTTTAGGTCTTTGTTTTGTTTTAGGTCTTTGCTTTGTTTTGTCTCTTGTGGTGTTGTGTTTTTTGTTTTTTGGTTTTTTTTTTTGTTTTTTTCCCCCCCTCTTCTTCTGACAGATCACTAAGGAAATATTAACTTTTTGGTTTTTTTTTTCTTTAATTTTTTCTTTGATATCTCAGGTTTGTTGTATCCTGCACTGCCTGGAAGTCGAGCCCTGATACCGACGCCGAAAAGCTGTGCCGGACCGTGTTCCAGAACTTCAATGACCTAGTGCAGCTGATGGTCAGCGCTCAGCTGTAGTCGGTCTCCACCACGTGCCTGGGTGGTTTTTTTAACTTTCCATTTTCACCTCTAATGCAAATAGATTTTAGCACAATGTTTACAAATCCTCAGGCCGAGTTTCAGGGTCCGTTTATGGGCCGCCATTTCTGGACCGTCTGCAAGTCTCCTGACCCGAACGCAACCACTTAAAATATGCACTTGAGGCTGTTTTGAGTTCAGTTCGGTCCAGAAGTTGCAGTTCGAACTCGGACCTGTGAAGCCGACCTTACCGGTATATGTGGACCCGCCACACACAGTCCTACAGACAGAGCCCGCCTCATTATCCTCCATATTTAAAGGAGTTCCAAAAATATAAAAACATTTTTATTTTTTTTTAATCTAAAAAAAACACTTTCAGTAATGTCCTCTTGGGCTTCAAGGTGTGTTTTTTTTTTTTTTTTTTTTTTAAAAACTTTTTTTTTATTATTATTTAAAAAAAAAAAGAGCAACCGCCTAAAGTGTCCTATGCTAACATAGTGCCTTTATCATCTGTGACACAGAAAAATAAAATTATGAATTGGGGAAATCCTCTCCAATTCCGGTGACTGTATAAATAATGACGAAATCTTGTACAGATTAAATAAGGAAAAGATGTCCCTAGCGCCCTCTTAAAGGACCCTTTAAGAATTTAAAAAAAAATTGTCAAGAAAAAGTACTCCCCCCTTCTTTTTTTTTTTCCTTAATTTTTGAGGGGCGGAAGGGGGGGATCATTATGGGACAACCCCTTTAGGAAAAGTCAGATAAACAGCAAAATTAGTGTAAGATTGTTGGGGATCTGGCTGCTGAGACCCCACTTATCTCTAGAATGGGGGGCCCAAAAATCTCGTGTATAAATTATCAGCCCCTGCAGTATGTCCCACCTCATTGAGCCAGAGGGGGGACAGTATTCGTTATGGCATCCACCCTTCACATCACTTCACTAAATGGAGCGGCTCTGTCTGTATCACGACAAAAAAACAATGCAAAAGTGGGTCTTAAAAGAAAAAAAAAAAAAGCATCGACCAATGCATAGTACACAACGCAAAAACAATGCAATGTCATAGGAAACCCAGAAACCCTACATCAGCTATGGTGTGTGACTGGAACATACCTCGGCCGTTTTGCTACCTACCCCGAGAACATGGGAGATATGTATAATTTTATTAATGTTTTGCTTTTAAATGATGATGATGATGATGATGATGATGATGATGATGATGATGATGATGATGATGATGATGATGATGATGATGATGATGATGATGATGATGATGATGATTGATGATGATATGCTTGGTGAGAAAGTTATACGCAACAGATGCCGTCCCATTGCTGGGTTATACTGTGTACAACCAGGGAAATCCTGGGCTTACAAGGTTTCCAGCTCTATAATGTGTTATATATATAATAATCACGTTATGTATTTTAATTTGAGTTACATTTTTGCACTCAAGGTATTAAAACCACAAAAAATGGGAAAAATATAATGTAATCCTGTGCAGTATTTAATTTCTCATATTTACCCTCTTATGTGGACGCTGCTCATCTCTTCGGGTCACTTAGGCTAGTTTCACACTTGCGTTGGACGGCTTCCGTAGCATTGCGTTGTGTGACGGATGCAACGGATGCGTTGCATATAGTGGCACTAAGAAAAGCAAAGGGAGCGCACCAACGTGTCAATATAATTTATAGTGGCACAACGCAATGCTACGGATCGTACAAAATAACGGAAAGCGTTATTTATTTCTTTATTTTTTTTTTTCTTCTTTACAGTACCGGCAGCCGACTATTGTGAACGATCAACTGATCGCTCTTAATAGCCGGTGGCCGAGCGCTCTCACATGCCGGCGGCCGGGCGCTCAGCTGAGTGCTCTCACATGCCGGTGGCCGAGCGCTCAGCTGAGTGCCCTGACATGCCGGTGGCCGAGCGCTCAGCTGAGTGCCCTGACATGCCGGTGGCCGAGCGCTCAGCTGAGTGCCCTGACATGCCGGCGGCCGAGCGCTCAGCTGAACGTTCGGCCACCGAGAAATAAAATAAAGTTTGTGATTTAAAAAAAAAAAAGAGCATGCGCAGTGAAAAATAAAAGTTTCCGCTGCTCAAAAAAACGTTACATGCAGCGTTCCATCCGCCCGGCGCAGCGTCAAAATAACGACGCTGCGTCGTCCAGCGGATGCAACGCTGACACTTGCGTTACAGTGCGTCATCCATACAAGTCTATGTAGAATAGCGCAGTGCGTTAACGGACTGCGCTATTTTCCATAGTGACGGACTCCGCTGAACGCAAGTGTGAAAGTAGCCTTATACAGAGAAAACAATTTGAATGTACTCTTGAGAATATACAAAAAAACAGATGTACAGGGTGGGCCATAAGTTTGGATACACCCAGGGTGGGCCATAAGTTTGGATACACCCTAATAAAAAAAAGAGTAAAGTTGAATTCAAAATGGTGGCTTTGCAGATGGCCCCCATGGGCGTCACCCGGCCTCAAATGTTTTGCCCCTCCCATGTACTAATATGCCACAAACTAAGGTGATATCAGCAACCACTTCCATTTTATCAGGGTGTATCCATACTTATGGCCCACCCTGTAGATTCTTGGAGGACCTGTCACTAGGTCTGAAGACATCAGTTTCTGCTCTTTTTATTCCCACTGCTCCCCTGAATTTTTCTTTTTAATGCCACCATATAATTCTAGAGATATAGGCTTCTTTATTTGCTAGTAGTTTTTAATGTCTTTACCAATGGGGCGGGGCTCTTAGGATCCTCTGGGGCGGGGCTCCTGGATCCTCTGGGGCGTGTCTTTAGAAAGCTCTGTGATCCACGCCTCCTCGGTAAACACCATAAAAATTATCAATAAATAAAAGGTGCACATCTCTGGAATTGTATGGCAAATTATCAAAAACTAAAAGGTGAAATATTCAGGAGATGCAGGAATAAAATCGGAGCAAAAACTGGTCACTTTTCACCTGCTGATGACTTCTTTGGCCAATCCCTTGATAATAAGCTAATCGCTATATGCGCCATTCGTCATTTGCCGTTTTGTGAGTCTTTTTTTTTTTTTTTTTTTTCTTTTCTTTTTAAAATGGCTCAGTGATCCAGTGTTATAAAGTCTGTCGGCCATACACAACTGATTCAATGAGCCATTTGCAGTTTCACTGTACATCAGTGTGTATGTACACGAGCATGGCTTAATCTTTGAGACTAGTAGGATCAATTGGGTAGACCCCACCTTGACGGGATGTGTTGTACATGGGACGTCTGACATGAGGAGGAGGAGGAGGAGGATCAGGCCTGTCAGATTTCAGCACCATGACTCTTTACCCCGATGAGTCGCCAGCGGCACCTTCATTACTGAAGTAGAAATGCGCAATTGGCCGAGCTAAGGCTGCTTTCACACATCTGGTTTTTGCAGTGCGGCACAATACGGTGCTCTGCAGAAAAAACACAACCCTTTTTTTTTTTTTTTTTTTTTTGCTGCTGGTTGCGTTTTTTTCCCGCATAGACTTGCGTTAACGCCGTATTGTGCAACATGGCCTTGCGTTGCGTCCGTTTTTTGCCCGATGCGGCATATTTAGCCCATGCGGCGGGCGGATGGAACGTTGCCTGGCTTGTTTTTTGTGCGGCGAAAAAACTCATTGTACTGTTTTTTTGCACTGTACATGCTCAGTATCAAGCCGCATCCGTCAAAAAAACGGACGGCCGCATGGGAAAAACGTATGCAACGGATCAGTTTTTTTCGCCGCATCCGTTGCATAGGTTTTCTTTTTCGCTCCTAATTGGGAGACCCAGACAGTGGGTGTATAGCTACTGCCTCTGGAGGCCGCACAAAGAACTACACTTAAAAGTGTAAGGCCCCTCCCCTTCTGGCTATACACCCTCCCGTAGGAGTACGGATTCCTCAGTTTTAGCTTTGTGCGCAGGAGGTCAGACACGCACGCATAGCTCCATTGTTTTTAGTCAGCAGCAGCTGCTGACTATGTCGGATGGAAGAAAAGAGGGTCTATACAGACTCCCAGCATGCTCCCTTCTCACCCCACTATGTCGGAGGTGTTTGTAAGGTTGAGGTACCCATTGCGGGTACGGCGGCAGGAGCCCACATGCTGATTCCTTCCCCATCCCTTTTTACAGGGCTCTGGGTGAAGTGGGATTTACCGGTCTCCAGGCACTGAGACCGTGCTCCATCTACAGCCCCTGGAGAAGATGCTGGATGGAGCGGAGTACATCAGGGACATGGCCCTGCTTCCTCAAGGTACTCTGTGTCCCCGTGTATTTGGCGCTCACACCGCAGCATGCTGGGTGTTGTAGTGCGCCGGGGGACATCAGCGCTGCGGCGCTTGTGCCATGGCCTCATTCAGCTTCGCTGAAGCAGGCACACTTATGGGAATCGGTCGCGCCGGCCGCTGGGACTGCGGCGCGGCTGGCACTTGTAGTGCGCCGGGGACTTCAGCGCGGCCTGCGCTTTTACGGCGGCCGCGCTGATAACTAGAGTCCCCGGCTTTTGCGGCCTGCTTCCGTTCGTTCCCGCCCCCAGACCTGCCAGTCAGGAGAGGGGCGGGACGCTGGCCACTTCTAGGAATCGGTCGCGCCGGCCGCTGGAACAGCGGCGCGGCTGGCACTTGTGGTGCGCCGGGGACTTCAGCGCGGCCCGCGCTTTTACGGCGGCCGCGCTGATAACTCGAGTCCCCGGCTTTTGCGGCCTGCTTCCGTTCGTTCCCGCCCCCAGACCTGCCAGTCAGGAGAGGGGCGGGACGCTGGCCAGTGCATCAGCGCTGAGGGCTGGAGTCGTTTTTACATACTCCAGCCCTCACAGTCGGCACAGAGGGGACACTGTTTCCCGCACTTTTGTTTAGGAACTCCCACGGACCGCCCCTCTCCACAGACGCCGGCAGCCATTCCTGCTGACACGCTGAGCTGCAGAGGGGAGCCGGGGAGACCCAGACAAGGAATTCTGCACCTCTTACCCGCTATTCAGCGGGCGGTAAGCAGCCCTCAGGGCTCACCCCCTCTTGTGCCAGTAGTATTCTTAGTATTTTGTTTCTACAAATACTTGGTATTACATAGCGCTGGTCGCCCTTTGGCTATAGACTCTCTCACATTGCAGAGAGCCAGCAGCATGTCGTCCGTAAAACGCAAGGGTGCCAAAGCACAGACATTATATGCTTCCTGCACCGCATGTGGGACTTTTCTACCGGCAGGCTCCACGGACCCCCATTGTGTGCAGTGCTCGGCCCCTGCGGCACTTGCACAGTCGGGACCTCTGCTGGACGTGACCCAGGGTGTACCACCTGTGAATGCTGTCCAGGTGACAGGAACTGAGTTTGCAGCTTTTGCTGACAGAATGTCTCTCACTATGTCACAAATTCTTGACACATTGCGAGCTAGGCCTGTACTTCAGGCCACGGACACTGTGCAATCATTGCCCCCTGGTCCCCCTCAGCTCAATTATCTCCAAGCTCCGGGACGGGCATCTACACCTCAGGGTGAAGACTCTGACTCGGACGATGGCCCCGGGCAGCCTAAGCGGGCTCGCTATGACGGGCCTTCACATTCATCTCAATGGTCAGGATCCCAGCGAGATGAATCTATGGGTGATGAGGCGGACGTAACTGATCAGGATTCTGATCCTGGGACCGCTCTCAATCTAGATACACCAGATGGTGACGCCATAGTTAATGATCTTATTTTTAACATCAATAAGATGTTAAATATTTCCCCACCAGCTCCTCTTGTAGAGGAGTCAGCTTCGCAGCACGAGAGAATCCATTTCAGATACCCTAAGCGTACATTAAGCACTTTTCTGGACCACGCTGACTTTAGAGACGCAATCCAGAAACCCCACGCTTATCCTGAAAGGCGTTTTCCTAAACGGCTTAAAGATACACGCTACCCTTTTCCCACTGAAGTGGTCAAGGGTTGGACCCAGTGTCCAAAAGTGGATCCTCCAATTTCCAGGCTTGCAGCTAGATCCTTGGTTGCAGTTGAAGATGGAGCGGCACTTAAAGATGCCACTGACAGGCAGATGGAGCTCTGGCTGAAATCCATCTATGAAGCGATTGGAGCGTCATTAGCGCCTTCTTTTGCGGCCGTATGGGCACTCCAAGCTATCACGGCCGGGCTTGCGCGAGTCGACTCAGTCACACGTGCATTTGCCCCGCAGGTAGCACCATTGACCTCGCAAATGGCGGCATTCGCGTCGTACGCGATTAATGCTGTTCTTGACGCTACAAGCCGCACGGCAGTGGCGTCAGCCAACTCCGTCGTTTTGCGTAGGGCCCTGTGGTTGAGACATTGGAAAGCAGATTCTCATTCCAAGAAGTGCTTAACCAATTTGCCTTTTTCTCGTGACCGATTGTTTGGAGAGCGTTTGGATGAAATCATCAAACACTCCAAGGGTAAGGACTCTTCCTTACCGCAACACAGACAAAACAAGCCCCAACAGAGGAGGGGTCAGTCTGGTTATCGGTCCTTTCGAGGACCGGGCAGGTCCCAATTCGCCTCGTCAAAAAAGACTCAAAAGGACCAGAGACGCTCAGATTCTTGGAGGTCTCAGTCACGCCCAAAAAGACCAGCCGGAGGAACCGTTGCCAAGACGGCGTCCTCCTGACTTGCGGTCTCCGATTCCCACACCCGCGGTCGGTGGGAGGCTGTCCCACTTTGGCGACATTTGGCTAGCAAGCGTCAAAGACCGTTGGGTGAGAGATATTCTGTCTCACGGGTACAGGATAGAGTTCAATTCTCGTCCGCCAACTCGTTTCTTCAGAACTTCTCCACCACCAGACCGAGCCGATGCTCTGTTGCAGGCGGTGGCCGCTCTAAAGGCGAAAGGAGTGGTGACCTCCGTCCCTCTTCAGGAACAAGGTCACGGTTTTTACTCCAATCTGTTTGTGGTCCCAAAAAAGGACGGATCGTATCGACCCGTCCTGGATCTAAAGTTGCTCAACAGACACGTAAAAGTCAGGAGGTTCCGGATGGAATCCCTACGCTCCGTCATAGCCTCAATGTCTCAAGGAGATTTCCTAGCATCAATAGACATCAAGGATGCGTATCTCCACGTGCCGATTGCACCAGAGCATCAGCGTTTCCTACGCTTCGTCATACACGACGAGCACCTACAGTTCGTAGCGTTACCTTTCGGTCTGGCAACAGCCCCCCGGGTCTTCACCAAAGTCATGGCAGCAGTAGTAGCTGTTCTGCACTCGCAGGGTCACTCGGTCATCCCGTATCTAGACGACCTGCTTATAAAGGCACCCTCTCAAGAGGCATGCCAACACAGTCTGAAGGTGGCGCTAGACACTCTCCAGACTTTCGGGTGGATTATCAACTTTCCAAAGTCTCATCTAACCCCGACACAATCTCTGACTTATCTTGGCATGGAGTTTCATACTCTATCAGCGATAGTGAGGCTTCCACTGGACAAGCAGTGCTCGCTACGGACTGGAGTGCAATCTCTCCTTCAGAGCCAGTCGCACTCACTGAGGCGCCTCATGCATTTCCTAGGAAAGATGGTAGCAGCAATGGAGGCAGTCCCGTTCGCGCAGTTTCATCTGCGCCCTCTCCAATGGGACATTCTGCGCCAATGGGATGGGAAATCGACGTCCCTCGACAGGACTGTCTCCCTCTCTCAGACTGCCAAGGACTCTCTACGCTGGTGGCTTCTCCCCAACTCATTGTCACAGGGAAAGTCGTTCCTTCCCCCGTCCTGGGCAGTGGTCACGACAGATGCGAGCCTATCAGGGTGGGGAGCGGTGTTTCTCCACCACAGGGCTCAGGGGACGTGGACTCAGGAAGAGTCCACCCTGCAGATCAATGTTCTGGAAATCAGAGCAATCTATCTTGCCCTGCGAGCCTTCCAACAATGGCTGGAAGGCAAGCAGATTCGGATTCAGTCGGACAATTCCACGGCGGTGGCGTACATCAACCACCAAGGGGGAACACGCAGTCGCCAAGCTTTTCAAGAAGTCCAGCGGATTTTGACGTGGGTGGAAAGCAGAGCGTCCACCATATCCGCAGTTCACATCCCAGGCGTGGAAAACTGGGAAGCAGACTTTCTCAGTCGCCAGGGCATGGACGCAGGAGAATGGTCCCTTCACCCGGACGTGTTTCAACAGATCTGTTGCCGCTGGGGGACGCCGGACGTCGATCTGATGGCGTCACGGCACAACAACAAGGTCCCAGTTTTCATGGCACGGTCTCACGATCACCGAGCGCTGGCGGCAGACGCCTTGGTTCAGGATTGGTCGCAATTCCGACTCCCCTATGTGTTCCCACCTCTAGCATTGTTACCCAGAGTTCTCCGGAAAATCAAGTCCGACTGCCATCGAGCCATACTCGTCGCTCCAGATTGGCCAAGAAGGTCGTGGTACCCGGATCTGTGGCATCTCACGGTAGGCCAACCGTGGGCACTACCAGACCGTCCAGATTTGCTGTCTCAAGGGCCGTTTTTCCATCTGAATTCTGCGGCCCTGAACCTGACTGTGTGGCCATTGAGTCCTGGATCCTAGCGGCCTCAGGTTTATCTCAGGGAGTTGTTGCCACAATGAGACAAGCTAGAAAACCATCCTCCGCTAAGATCTATCACAGGACGTGGAAGATATTCTTAGCGTGGTGCTTGGCTCAAGGGTTTTCTCCCTGGCCATTTGCATTGTCAATTTTTCTTTCCTTCCTGCAGTCTGGGTTGGAAAAAGGTTTGTCCCTTAGCTCGCTTAAGGGTCAAGTCTCCGCACTATCCGTATTCTTTCAGAAGCGCTTGGCACGGCTTTCTAAAGTACGCACGTTTCTCCAAGGAGTTTGTCATATCGTTCCTCCTTACAGACGGCCATTAGAACCCTGGGATCTGAACAAGGTTCTCCTTGCTCTCCAGAAGCCGCCTTTCGAGCCTTTGAAAGAGGTTCCCCTTTCTCGGCTTTCACAAAAGGTAGTTTTTCTTGTGGCGGTCACGTCTCTTCGAAGAGTGTCCGAGCTAGCGGCGTTATCTTGCAAATCTCCCTTCCTGGTGTTTCACCAAGACAAGGTAGTACTGCGTCCAATTCCAGAGTTTTCTCCCAAGGTGGTTTCTTCCTTTCATCTCAATCAGGATATCACTTTGCCATCTTTGTGTCCGCATCCAGTTCACCAATTTGAAAAGGGTTTACATCTGTTGGACCTGGTGAGAGCACTCAGGATTTACATTTCTCGCACGGCGCCTCTACGCCGTTCTGATGCGCTCTTTGTCCTAGTCGCTGGTCAGCATAAGGGATCGCAAGCTTCCAAATCCACCCTGGCGCGGTGGATCAAGGAACCAATTCTTCACACATACCGTTCTGCTGGGCTTCCGATTCCATCTGGACTGAAGGCCCATTCTACCAGAGCCGTTGGTGCGTCCTGGGCGTTGCGGCATCAGGCTACGGCTCAGCAAGTGTGCCAGGCAGCTACCTGGTCGAGTCTGCACACGTTTACCAAACACTATCAAGTGCATACCTACGCTTCGGCAGATGCCAGCCTAGGTAGACAGGTCCTTCAGGCGGCGGTGGCCCACCTGTAGGAAGAGGCTGTCTCACAGCCCGTTCATGTGGTATCTTTTTACCCACCCAGGGACTGCTTTTGGACGTCCCACTGTCTGGGTCTCCCAATTAGGAGCGAAAAAGAAGAAGGGAATTTTGTTTACTTACCGTAAATTCCTTTTCTTCTAGCTCCAATTGGGAGACCCAGCACCCGCCCTATCTGTTCTTAGGGTTTCGTTTTTCGGGTGCACATGTTGTTCATGTTGTTTCTTAAGTTCTCCGATCTTGTTATCGGATTGAATTTGTTTTTGAAACTGTTATTGGCTTTCCTCCTTCTTGCTTTGGTACTAAAACTGAGGAATCCGTACTCCTACGGGAGGGTGTATAGCCAGAAGGGGAGGGGCCTTACACTTTTAAGTGTAGTTCTTTGTGCGGCCTCCAGAGGCAGTAGCTATACACCCACTGTCTGGGTCTCCCAATTGGAGCTAGAAGAAAAGGAATTTACGGTAAGTAAACAAAATTCCCTTCTTTGAGCCGGATTGAGCCGCACTGCAAAAACCGGATGTGAGAAAGCAGCCTTGGCCGCCATGTCCGGAGAGGGAAGCAGGGCTCTATAATGAGTGAATAAACATAAAAAAATTACAGTACATAGTATAGAATTAATTATAAATTATGGAAATAACATTTTTCACTGCTCATACAAGAGAGTATAGTGAGATCTATATGCGCCTCTCACTATAGAATTAGAACTAGACAGGCCAATTCAGTAACCTTGGCTATACGTGTGTATGTTATACTGTATATATTCCCTGTCAAATGTGACTGGTTGTGAACGTTTTTCTTCATTAATATTCTCAGCACCAGGGGTCACCGGCACTCACAGTCACATTAGGCCTCATCTCTGAGGAAAACAGTGGCCATGTTGCCCATAGCAACCAGTCAGTTCAGCCTCCATTTTCTAACTGAAATGTCATTGGAGAACTGTCCTGATCTTACGGGCGTCAAACCCACGTATTCTGCCAAAACACGGCTACACGGGGCTGATTATGTGGTAAAATTAGTACAAACGAGCTGTGGGGCCACATTTATCAACCAACCACACTTCACTTTCTTGCCAAGTGTACGACAAGAAATAGAAATTAACTACTTGCTCTGTGGCGTCTTTAAGTTGTGTGTTTTTGTGGTGTTTTTTTTTTTTTCTTTCTTTTCTTTTTAAGAAGTTTTTATCTAATTGACTGTACATGAAAGTTTGAGCTATACCACAGTGGTGGGTGTACCTGTTCATAATTTGTTGCGGATTTTACTCACAAATGCAGTTTTTGCAGCTAAAATCCATGTATATTTTTCACACTAAGGCTATGTGCGCACTTTGCGTACAGTCACTGCAGAAATTTCTGCAGCGATCTGAAGAGCACACGTGCGCTTTAAATCGCTGCAAAAAATGTCCGTAGTGGAAAAAAAAAAAGCAGATTCCATGCGCTCTGCCTGCAGCTCCTGCCATAGACAGAGCAGGAGCTGCCGGCAAAGCGCACGGAAGAAGTGACATGTCACTTCTTAGAACGCGCGCTTCGGGCCGAAGCCGAAGCGCTGCGCTCTAAGACGCCACGTGCGCACGGCTCCTGCATAATCTCAATAGATTATGCAGGGGACGCAGGACGCATGCAGTTACGCTGCGCTACAAAGCGCAGCGTAACTGCATGTAATTACGCAACGTGCACACATAGCCTAATTCTTGCAATTTTTTTTGTGTGTTTGCAATTAAACAATGTCAGGCCGATAGTTTAACCTGGAGACTTAGGCTGTGTGCACACGGTACGTTTTTGCCGTCTTTTTTTTTTTTTCTTGCATATTTTCAGAAATCTGCTTGCATATCCTGATGCCAGCAAAGTTTGAGAATTGTAAAGTGCCGGGCGCACATTCAGGACTTTTTTCCTGGCAGATTTTATTGCAGGAAAAATTTGCAGCATGCCAGTTCTTTCTGGGTTTTTTTCCTGCTTTTTCACCATAGAAAGCAAAGGGGAAAAAAAAGCGGCAAAATCGGGTGGGGTTTTTTTCTGCCAAAACATGCAGATTTGGTTGCAGATTGTCTGCAGTGTGTGCACATGGCCTTAAGGTCACCATTGAAATTAATAGGTAAAATCTGTATCAGAAAGGTGCATTTCTGCGACAAGAACTGTCATTCTGCTGTTTTAAAAAAAAAAAAAGAGATTATATATTTTTTATATATATATATATATATATATATAATCTTTTTTTTCATGTGAATTGCACACAAAATAACATGAGAATGAGGTTATTACAATTAACATTGTCATACCGGAAAATGTGGCACTGTGGATTTTAAGTGCGTAAAAGCTGCACCAAATGCGTAACATGTGAACTCTGTCTAACGCGGGTCGTGACTGTACTTAAGAGGTTCAAAGATAATGTTTGTGTGCCCCCCCCCGACCTACTGGAATTTCCCCCTTGCGATCGGTGTGGTCTGTAGGAGAAGGGTCTGATTTCCCTACAGCGCCTCCACAGGACAAATGAAGCATTACACCATGCTCATTTACATCAGCGGCTTGTCTCTGGACAGGTCCTCCTTAGCAAGCAACGCTCTTTGTGACCACTTTTGACTGAGAGACGTGGATTCTGAACAGTGGATCCTCCTCGTTAAACACAGAATTCTCCATTAGGGTGCTATATTGCATACAGCGTGTGTTTTCTATGGAGAAAATAATGCTGAAAAATATGCGATTGCCACAGTAATATCCAACATATGATGATTTACCAGTTATTTGCAGTACGTGATCACCTCAAATATAACATGTACTGTACATTAACGAGCTCAAGGGTTAAAGTATAGCGCTTAAATTGCAGGCTCAGAGCCTGTGGCTGCACTACTGAAAAATTCTGATGGCCACTCAAAATTCTACAGTCAACCATATCCTAGACCCAGTTCTTGTAACAGTCCAGTAGTCTAGTCGAAAGGGTTGGGTTTATAACAATTTTGCTTGACAAGCGGCCATTCCGTAGCATGTTGGCGATGTTTCCATGTGAAAATGATGCAGAGCTTAAAGTGGCCTACATTTTAGTTTTTAGTGGAAATTTTATATTTTTTTTTTTCCATACATACATTGGATAGATGATGATTAGGGATGATCGAATACTTCGATTATTCGGCTTTGCGAATATTTTCCGAATATCTCGCCGCTATACGACTATTCGTTGCACAATGTAAGTCTATGGGAAGCCCGAATAGTACCGAATAGTTATTCGGGTTTCCCATAGACTTACATTGCGCATCGAATATTCGCGAATAGTGGCGAGGTATTCGGAAAATATTCGCGAAGCTGAATTCGATCATCCCTAATGATGAGATCTAATCTCTGAGGGGTCTGCTGCTGAAACCCTCACAGATTCGAGAATTGGGAGCCTAAAAGTCCCCTTTGTGATTGGAGTGGTAATAAGCAAGTGCCCACACCACTCCTATAGAATGGAGCTCATTACCACGCCATTGACAAAGAAGACTTTGGGGATCCCCATTTTCATAATCGATGGGTTTCCCACCAATATATGCTTTAGAAAGCCCTTTCAAGTTTTATCCTCAAAATATTAACCCCCCCCCCCAATAGCACATTTCACAACAGAAGAAGGCATACACAGATTTACAACCCGTGTCTTCATGACAAGAGTCAGAATGTTGTCCTCAGCATCTCCGTATCAGTAGTGCAGCCTTAGGCTATGTCCGCACGTTGCGTCGGTGTACCTGCAGTTTATTCTGCACGTTTTCCTTCCCTTGGTTTTTGACCAAATGGCTTTTGACAATTTTTTAGCGTTAAAAACGCATGCGTTTTTAGTGCGTTTTTAGCGCTTTTTACCTGCGTTTTCACATGCGTTTCTGCAGATGCGTTTTTGAGATCAAGACACTGAGAAATAAAGTTGAAATGGTCAAAAAGATTGAAAAAAGAGAAAAAAATTATAAAATTAACTTTTAATATAATTAAATTGGAAATTATCAATTTAAATGTAATAATAGTGGTTATGCACATTTTCACAGAAAAATAGCTAAAGTTTATTATTTTTTTATATTTAAAGTGTGTGTGTGTGTGTGTGTGTGTGTGTGTGTGTGTGTGTGTGTGTGTGTGTAAAGGAACATTAGAACCCATTAATATTTACCCAGAAAAGCATGCGTTGGAGCCGAAAAAGCAGGTAAAAAGCATGAAAAACGCAGGAATTGTGATTTTGGTAGCTTTTTGCCATTTCTCATTGACTCCAATGTTAAGGAAACGCTGCAGAAATGGCAAAAACAACTGACATGCTGCTTCTTTTTCAGCATGGTTTTTGACCACAAATATGCAAATTAAACACTGCAGAAAAAAAAGCAAAGTGCAGACAGGAATTCTGCTTTTCCCATAGACTTTGCTGGAAATCAAAAACGCATGCGTTTTGGCACAAAAACGCTGCTGCCAAAAACGCTGCAGAAACGCGGTAAAAAACGCAACGTGCGAACATAGCCTTAGGCTTCGGGCCTATAGCTTCTACCAATCTTACTTGAGACTGGATACAAGATGTGAAATAGTTTTCTCATTTCTTAGCGTAGGAAGACCTCTGGGTTATGATCAGATTAATGATTGTACCTATGACTTTCACACGGAATGTATTTTTACCTGCGTGCTTCCAGGCTTGGTGCTGCTTTTCAGGATCTGGCCTAGTCGCCAGTATGACTGTACTGTTATTAATACAAATTTTAACATAGAAAATAAAGCATTTAAAACACAATGTGTTGCAGTTGTCTCTCTTCCACCATATACTCTGTGTATATCTAGTACTGTGCAAAAATTTTAGACAGGTGTGAAAAATATGAATACTTCTAAAATTAAAAATGTAAGTACCGGCACTATTATTTTTATCAGTTAACAAAATGCAAAGTGAATGAACAAAAGAGGAATTTAATTCAAATTCGAAGGTGACAACGAGGTTGTTCCAAACATCATGGATAAATAACCACAGATCTTCTGTGTATGAATGAGGCTTGTGCAAATCATTCTCTGTCTTTATATGATCCGGCGAAATTGGATGATGAGCTCTGGGCTCATTGGAAATGTTACATGTTTTTTTTACTCATCAGGCCAGAGCACCTGCTGCCGTTGTTCAGCAATGCTGTTCCTATGTTTTCTTTCACCGTTTAGTTGCTTGGCCTTGTTTCCATGTTGAAGGTATGGCTTTTTGGCTGCTCTCATTCCATGAAGACCACTTCTGACTAGACTTCTCCGAACAGAAGATGGGTGAAGATCGGTCAAGATGGTTGCTGTCAGTTCTGAACTGATGGCACTGCTGAACGTCTTCCGATTTTAAAGAAAAGCCTGATGTGCGTTTCATCTGCTGCATTATGTTTCCTCGGCCAACCGATGTGTCTACCTTCATCAGCTTTGACCATTTCTTGGTGCTTCTTTTGAACAGCACAACTTTAAACCCCTGCTTTTGAAGTCTGTTTTGATTTTTTTTTTTTTTTTTTGCTGGAAGGAGACCTTGCTGATGCACTATAACTACCTTTTGCCTTGTTGCTGTATTCAGTGTTAAAACAGTGTATGACTTTTGACATCGGTCTTTCACAACATCACCTTTTTGTAGTAGAGTTTGGCTGTTCATCACCCAGTTTTAAGCCTCCCACACTGCTGTTTCTGTTTCCGTTAATGACGGTGTTTCAACTTGCATATGACAATGATGATCAAGCCCTGGGGTTACTGATGTCACGGCGTCCATCAGATACCCGACATCATAACCCAGTCAGTAATTAAAAAAAAAAATTAGACGACAAACATTTTTTTTTATTTAAAAAAACTCCCCAACACATTCCCATTTTCACCAATTTATTGAAAAGAAAAAACAAATACGGGTCTGGCGTAATCCAATAAGGGGGTCCCACGACGATCCATACTCCCTGTCCCAGTCAATGAAGAACAGAATGTTTCCCATTGGCTAGGGCAGCAGTGCACTGACCTGAGCTAACAACATGAGGTCAGCCCAGATCACTGCAGGTCATGACCAGCGCTGACTTCAGGAGGTTAGCGAGGTACATTACCTGCAGTGATGGAAGCCGCTACACTCCTAACATCAGCGCTGGTGACGAAGTTCAATGACCGCCGTGTTCTCAGATCACCTCTTGCGAGTGGTCTGTGGTGTCACCGCTAGTCACAGTCTCGGGCCGGCCGCGAGAAATGATGTGAGAATGCGGCGGTCAGTGACCGCTGATGTCAGTAGTGCAGGACTTCATCACCGCAGGTAATGAACTTACTAACTTCCTGACGGCAACGCCCATCATCCCCGTGGCTGCTCGCACTACAATGCGGGCATATGCTGACACACTGCAGTGCGAGCGGCTGCGGGGCGGGAGCGGGACACAGACTGCACGGATACCTGACGGAGGTCACACGGATGTGCTTCCGTGTGGCTTCCGGGGATTTTGCGGGCCCATTGACTTATATTGAGTCACGGTCCGTTATTACGGAACAGAATAGGACATGTTCTATAATAACGGAGCGGACATACGATGTGGGTTTTTTTGTAGGAGCGGATGCACACGAAAGTGCTTCCGTGTGCCATCCGATCCTACACAAAAGACATTGAAAAGATTGTCCTGGTCAGTTCCTGATTTTTTTTGCGGACCCACAGACAGGACTAACGGAACAGTCATGTGAATGAGCCCTTATCCAAAAAAAAATCCCTGAACTTGTAGAAGTGCACCTAGAAGAATAAATGAAGATAAAAGACAGTCAACAAATATTACTTTGATTTTAGATTTTGTCTATAGAAAGTCATATGGGTCTCTGTCCAAAGACCCCTATGAATCTGGATCCGACCCTGCCACTATGGCCTTGTCAGGGCAAACTGGTTAGTTCAAATCTGTCACCATGATTTCCGAGCAACAGCGTAATTAAGCGAAGGGCTCCATTCTACAGGCATTGATTGCCACTTTTTATGTCCACAATTTATGACAAAGAGGAGGAGCCAGCACGATTTCTATACAGTATTTGTTGATAAATTAGAGATTTTTGGCAAAACATTGCAATATTTTGAGCCACCCCGCCAACATCACGGCAAATCCCATGGGGCAGTCCTACACTAAATATATTTTGTTTGGGGTGCCATATGGCCTCACACATCAAATGCAGAACTGCTTGAAGCAGCACTTACCTGGTGCTTTTCATTCCCGTACCTCTGACTGAGTCACAGCTGTGGGCGGGACAGGCCCAGGCAAGTGCTGCTAAGATTAAAAGCCTGTGGACAGGGCCGGTGGCTGTGTGTGAACAGTCACCAATAGCTAAACCAGGTTACAGATAGAACAACCAAAAGAGCGTGCACGGCCTGGTGGAGGCTAACCACCTGCCAAAAAAATTCAAAGAAAAGGAGCCAGCACGTGTGAGGCTGCATGGCACCCTTCAGATAAATAAAATATTAGTGTAGGACTGCCCCCTGAGATTTGCCATGACGTGGCGGGGTAGTTCAAAATATTGCAATGTTTTGCCAAAAATCTCCATAATTAATAAGTACAGTTTAGAAATTGTGCTGGCTCCCTTATTCTCACAGTTTGACCCCACATTTTTTTTTTTGATGGGACAATGTACCAAGTCCTACCCTAGCAGAAGTGGGAATATGTACAGTAACTACACTGTCAGGGTCTCCGCCTCTGTGCCGTATGGTGCATGTTACATAGTGTAAAATTTGCACATAAAAAAAAAAAAAAATGTGCCTAAGACCTAGTGACCAGTATGATTTTTTTTTTTTCTTTCTTATTTATATATAATGTATGAGGGGCTGCTGATAAGTCTTTGACTTTACCCAGAAATAAAAGAGCTAGGATGATGAAACTTTACATTTATTCCACATACTCTCCACTGATGTCACCACACTTGTTACAACGGTATTCCAAGTTCTGTAAGCCTAGCAAAAAGTAGAATTTCGGTTGCGCCTCAAACCAGACAACCGTAGCACTCATGGCATCAGAAATGGTGGGAAATTTGGTACCCTTGAGGTGTTTCTTCAGGTTTGGAAACAGATGATAGTCGGAGGGAGCTATATCTGGTGAATAAGATGGGTGGTCAACCAGCTGGAAGCCCAGCTCTACTAGTTGTGCCATGGTTGATTGTGCAGTATGAGTGGAGGCGTTGTCTTGCAGGAACAAGATTCCTTTTGACAGCTTGCCGAGCTTTTTGACCTTCAGAGTTGCCTTCAATTGGTCCAGAAGTTCAATGCATTACCTTGCATTGATGGTGGAACTCTTTTGAAGGTAGTCCACTAGCAGCACACCCTCCTTATCCCAGAACACAGATGCCATCATCTTAGTGGCTGATTTTTGCACCCTGAACTTCTTTGGACGAGGAGAACCACAGTGCCTCCACTCTTTTTTGACTGCTCCTTGTTTTCAGGGTCATACAAGTAAATCCAGGTCTCATCCATCGTGACCAGTCGATCCAGGAAGTTCTTATCCGTCCGGAAACGCTGACAAATTGACCGGGAAGTTTTCACTCGCATCCTTCGCTGTTGTCAAACATTTGGGGACCCACTTTGCAGATCGCTTCCTCATGTCCAAATGTTCATGGATAATGACACAAACACGTTCACGGGAAATCCCCATGATGTCTGCTATTGCTTTAGCTGAAATTAGTGGATTCTCCAGTATGAGGTTGTGCAAAGCATCGACGATCTCCGGAACAACAAACATTCTCAGCCGTCCAGGACGTTCCTCATCATTGGGGCTGAAGTGGCCTGGTTTAAATTTGGCAACCCAGTTCTTAACTGTGGAATATGAAGGGCATTGATCCCCAATGTCTTCGACATATCACCATGAATATCCTTCGCGGACTTTCCTTGCAGAAACAAGAATTTTATCCCTCCTCTGCTCTCAGTTGCTGTGAATATTGCATTACACTCTGCCATTTTGTTTTCCCGCGTGTGTAGAACACTGTTGCCATAAGCAACAAACACAACATTTTGAAAACATATATTAGACACATAAGGCTTTCATGTCATGTAACATTTACCATAAAAACAAAAAAAAGAACACCAAAGCCAAAGACTTATCAGCAGCCCTTCATATATAGGGGAAAAAAAAAGAAATAAAAATAAAATAGCCAACATGTTCCATTATGTTTATCTGTGTGACTGGCACCGATTAAATGCAAGTCTTATCAGTGTGCATTTATAATTCTTGCAACCTTCACCCCCTCCCTCATGAAAAACTTATAAAAATTACCGTAATCTAATATATAAAGCTGAGTGTTCGTGCGTGTGTGCGTGTATATGTCTGCTAAAGGAATCCGCACCGTCTCATTTACAATCACAAAGTTTTGCACAGATGCCCCATGTGACTCAGGGAACGCCATAGACTATAGGGTGCTTTACACGCTGCGATCTCGTTAGCGATGTGACACGCCAGATCGCACATACGATTTGCCGAGATCGCACATGTGACCGGCGCTACAAAAATGACCTATGTGCGATCTCGGCAAATCTTATCTGTGATCTGGCGTGTCACCATCGCTAACGAGATCGCTAGCCATATTGCAGCGTGTAAAGCACCCTTCTGTTTTGACAGGAAAATTTAACCCCACGCTTTATAGTTACTCTCCAAAAAAACATGCCTCCATTAAAATGAAGAGCTGCGAGCTACAGGCTATTAATAGCAGCTGTGATTGGTTGCTATAGGAACATAGGAAATTGTTAGTATAAGAAGCTTATGTGTTAGTTAATAAGATGTCAGTAGGGAGACTGAGAGACAGACTGAGAGACAGACAGACAGGCACAGACAGGGAAAGAGACAGAGACAAACAGATAGAGAAAAAAAAAGCCAGACAGAGAGAGACAGAAAGACACACGGGAAAGAGACAAACAGAGATAGACAGGGAAAAAAGGCAGAGAGACAGACAGACAAAGAAAGAGGCAGACAGGGAAAGAGACAGAGACAAACAAACAGAGACAGGGGAAAAAGGCAAACAGACCTGGGAAGAGACAGACCTGGGAAGAGACAGACCTGGGAAGAGACAGACCTGGAAAGAGACAGACCTGGAAAGAGACAGACAAGCAGGGAAAGAGAGAGAGAGAGACAGACAAAGAGACAGACAGACAGACCTGGATAGAGACAGAGACACACACATAGATACAGACACACAGAGACAGACATACAGAGACAGACATACAGAGACAGACACACAGAGACAGACACACAGAGACAGACACACAGAGACAGACACACAGAGACAGACACACAGAGACAGACATATAGAGACAGACATACAGAGACAAACAGACTGGGAGAGAGACAGTTACTATCCCACAGCTAGTTTAACATAAAACCCTGATTTCAACAACCGATCATTTCCTGATGTTACATTCCCTTTAAATAAAAATGTGCTAAGTTCTCAAAACTGGTTGCATTGTTTGCTTTACCTGTAGTTACACCCTGGTAATATATGTTTATTAGGGCATGGCCCTAGGAGGACACTGTAACCACCTTGTCCGTATTTGTACATCATTATAGAACAACCCCAAAGAAGCCGCCAGGTGAAATGCTAAGGAAAAACACTTTATTCTTTTTTTTTAAACTTTACACAACAAAATGTAATTCCAGTGCTGGAGTGGTAAAAAAACAAAACAAAACTGGGAGGTAGCAGCAGTAAAAGAACCCTCCGACTAGCCTGTCTCCGAAATTATCAATGATCAATATTTGTTATTAAATAAGAGGTATATATTATATTCACAATACACAAAAAATTATACAAAAAGTATATCAAAAGTTAAACAAGTCCTATGTGATTTGTAAAGGGTGGGCTTTATTTTTGCATTGCAGAAACCGCTCCACTCTTCTCCATTGGCCGTGAGCAGCGAAGTATCCAAAAGCGACCCACAGAAAAGAGTGGCGCTGTTTCTGCAATACCAGACGCAACCCACAGAAAAGAGTGGCGCTGTTTCTGCAATACCAGACACAAGCCACAGAAAAGAGTGGCGCTGTTTCTGCAATACCAGACGCAACCCACAGAAAAGAGTGGCGCTGTTTCTGCAATACCAGACGCAAGCCACAGAAAAGAGTGGCGCTGTTTCTGCAATACCAGACGCAACCCACAGAAAAGAGTGGCGCTGTTTCTGCAATACCAGACGCAACCCACAGAAAAGAGTGGCGCTGTTTCTGCAATACCAGACGCAACCCACAGAAAAGAGTGGCGCTGTTTCTGCAATACCAGACACAAGCCACAGAAAAGAGTGGCGCTGTTTCTGCAATACCAGACGCAACCCACAGAAAAGAGTGGCGCTGTTTCTGCAATACCAGACGCAAGCCACAGAAAAGAGTGGCGCTGTTTCTGCAATACCAGACGCAACCCACAGAAAAGAGTGGCGCTGTTTCTGCAATACCAGACGCAAGCCACAGAAAAGAGTGGCGCTGTTTCTGCAATACCAGGGAGCAACCCAAAGACAAGAGTGGCGCTGTTTCTGCAATACCAGGGAGCAACCCACGGAAAAGAGTGGCGCTGTTTCTGCAATACCAGACGCAACCCAAAGAAAAGAGTGGCGCTGTTTCTGCAATACCAGGGAGCAACCCAAAGACAAGAGTGGCGCTGTTTCTGCAATACCAGGGAGCAACCCACGGAAAAGAGTGGCGCTGTTTCTGCAATACCAGGGAGCAACCCACAGAAAAGAGTGGCGCCTTTTTCTGCAATACCGGAGAGCAACCCAAAGAAAAGAGTGGCGCTGTTTCTGCAATACCAGGTAGCAACCCACAGAAAAGAGTGGCGCTGTTTCTGCAATACCAGGGAGCAACCCACAGAAAAGAGTGGCGCTGTTTCTGCAATACCAGGGAGCAACTGACAGAAAAGAGTGGCGCTGTTTCTGCAAAACCAGACGCAACCCACGGAAAAGAGTGGCGCTGTTTCTGCAATACCAGACGCAACCCAAAGAAAAGAGTGGCGCTGTTTCTGCAATACCAGGGAGCAACCCACAGAAAAGAGTGGCGCTGTTTCTGCAATACCAGGGAGCAACTGACAGAAAAGAGTGCCGCTGTTTCTGCAATACCAGACGCAACCCACAGAAAAGAGTGGCGCTGTTTCTGCAATACCAGACGCAACCCACAGAAAAGAGTGGCGCTGTTTCTGCAATACCAGGGAGCAACCCTTAGAAAACAGGCGCTGTTTCTGCAATACCAGGGAGCAACCCACAGAAAAGAGTGGCGCTGTTTCTGCAATACCAGGGAGCAACCCAAAGACAAGAGTGGCGCTGTTTCTGCAATACCAGGGAGCAACCCACGGAAAAGAGTGGCGCTGTTTCTGCAATACCAGGGAGCAACCCACAGAAAAGAGTGGCGCCTTTTTCTGCAATACCGGAGAGCAACCCAAAGAAAAGAGTGGCGCTGTTTCTGCAATACCAGGTAGCAACCCACAGAAAAGAGTGGCGCTGTTTCTGCAATACCAGGGAGCAACCCACAGAAAAGAGTGGCGCTGTTTCTGCAATACCAGACGCAACCCACAGAAAAGAGTGGCGCTGTTTCTGCAATACCAGGGAGCAACCGACAGAAAAGAGTGGCTCTGTTTCTGCAATACCAGACGCAACCCACAGAAAAGAGTGGCGCTGTTTCTGCAATACCAGACGCAACCCACAGAAAAGAGTGGCGCTGTTTCTGCAATACCAGGGAGCAACTGACAGAAAAGAGTGGCGCTGTTTCTGCAATACCAGGGAGCAACTGACAGAAAAGAGTGCCGCTGCTTCTGCAAAACCAGACGCAACCCACGGAAAAGAGTGGCGCTGTTTCTGCAATACCAGACGCAACCCAAAGAAAAGAGTGGCGCTGTTTCTGCAATACCAGGGAGCAACCCAAAGAAAAGAGTGGCGCTGTTTCTGCAATACCAGGGAGCAACTGACAGAAAAGAGTGCCGCTGTTTCTGCAATACCAGACGCAACCCACAGAAAAGAGTGGCGCTGTTTCTGCAATACCAGACGCAACCCACAGAAAAGAGTGGCGCTGTTTCTGCAATACCAGGGAGCAACCCACGGAAAAGAGTGGCGCTGTTTCTGCAATACCAGGGAGCAACCCACAGAAAAGAGTGGCGCTGTTTCTGCAATACCAGACGCAACCCACAGAAAAGAGTGGCGCTGTTTCTGCAATACCAGACGCAACCCACAGAAAAGAGTGGCGCTGTTTCTGCAATACCAGACGCAACCCACAGAAAAGAGTGGCGCTGTTTCTGCAATACCAGACGCAACCCACAGAAAAGAGTGGCGCTGTTTCTGCAATACCAGGGAGCAACCCACAGAAAAGAGTGGCGCTGTTTCTGCAATACCAGGGAGCAACCCACGGAAAAGAGTGGCGCTGTTTCTGCAATACCAGGGAGCAACCCACGGAAAAGAGTGGCGCTGTTTCTGCAATACCAGGGAGCAACCCACAGAAAAGAGTGGCGCTGTTTCTGCAATACCAGACGCAACCCACAGAAAAGAGTGGCGCTGTTTCTGCAATACCAGACGCAACCCACAGAAAAGAGTGGCGCTGTTTCTGCAATACCAGACGCAACCCACAGAAAAGAGTGGCGCTGTTTCTGCAATACCAGGGAGCAACCCACGGAAAAGAGTGGCGCTGTTTCTGCAATACCAGGGAGCAACCCACGGAAAAGAGTGGCGCTGTTTCTGCAATACCAGGGAGCAACCCACAGAAAAGAGTGGCGCTGTTTCTGCAATACCAGACGCAACCCACAGAAAAGAGTGGCGCTGTTTCTGCAATACCAGACGCAACCCACAGAAAAGAGTGGCGCTGTTTCTGCAATACCAGACGCAACCCACAGAAAAGAGTGGCGCTGTTTCTGCAATACCAGGGAGCAACCCACAGAAAAGAGTGGCGCTGTTTCTGCAATACCAGGGAGCAACCCACGGAAAAGAGTGGCGCTGTTTCTGCAATACCAGGGAGCAACCCACAGAAAAGAGTGGCGCTGTTTCTGCAATACCAGACGCAACCCACAGAAAAGAGTGGCGCTGTTTCTGCAATACCAGACGCAACCCACAGAAAAGAGTGGCGCTGTTTCTGCAATACCAGGGAGCAACCCACAGAAAAGAGTGGCGCTGTTTCTGCAATACCAGACGCAACCCACAGAAAAGAGTGGCGCTGTTTCTGCAATACCAGGGAGCAACCGACAGAAAAGAGTGGCTCTGTTTCTGCAATACCAGACGCAACCCACAGAAAAGAGTGGCGCTGTTTCTGCAATACCAGACGCAACCCACAGAAAAGAGTGGCGCTGTTTCTGCAATACCAGGGAGCAACTGACAGAAAAGAGTGGCGCTGTTTCTGCAATACCAGGGAGCAACTGACAGAAAAGAGTGGCGCTGTTTCTGCAAAACCAGACGCAACCCACGGAAAAGAGTGGCGCTGTTTCTGCAATACCAGACGCAACCCAAAGAAAAGAGTGGCGCTGTTTCTGCAATACCAGGGAGCAACCCAAAGAAAAGAGTGGCGCTGTTTCTGCAATACCAGGGAGCAACTGACAGAAAAGAGTGCCGCTGTTTCTGCAATACCAGACGCAACCCACAGAAAAGAGTGGCGCTGTTTCTGCAATACCAGACGCAACCCACAGAAAAGAGTGGCGCTGTTTCTGCAATACCAGGGAGCAACCCTTAGAAAACAGGCGCTGTTTCTGCAATACCAGGGAGTAACCCACAGAAAAGAGTGGCGCTGTTTCTGCAATACCAGACGCAACCCTCAGAAAAGAGTGGCGCTGTTTCTGCAATACCAGGGAGCAACCCACGGAAAAGAGTGGCGCTGTTTCTGCAATACCAGGGAGCAACTGACAGAAAAGAGTGGCGCTGTTTCTGCAATACCGGGGAGCAACTGACAGAAAAGAGTGGCGCTGTTTCTGCAAAACCAGACGCAACCCACAGAAAAGAGTGGCGCTGTTTCTGCAAAACCAGATGCAACCCACAGAAAAGAGTGGCGCTGTTTCTGCAATACCAGGGAGCAACCCACGGAAAAGAGTGGCGCTGTTTCTGCAATACCAGACGCAACCCAAAGAAAAGAGTGGCGCTGTTTCTGCAATACCAGACGCAACCCAAAGACAAGAGTGGCGCTGTTTCTGCAATACCAGGGAGCAACCCACGGAAAAGAGTGGCGCTATTTCTGCAATACCAGGGAGCAACCCACAGAAAAGAGTGGCGCCTTTTTCTGCAATACCAGGGAGCAACCCACGGAAAAGAGTGGCGCTGTTTCTGCAATACCAGGGAGCAACCCACAGAAAAGAGTGGCGCTGTTTCTGCAATACCAGGGAGCAACCCACAGAAAAGAGTGGCGCTGTTTCTGCAATACCGGAGAGCAACCCACAGAAAAGAGTGGCGCTGTTTCTGCAATACCGGAGAGCAACCCACAGAAAAGAGTGGCGCTGTTTCTGCAATACCAGAGAGCAACCCTCAGAAAAGAGTGGCGCTGTTTCTGCAATACCAGACGCAACCCACAGCAAAGAGTGGCGCTGTTATTGCAATACCAGACGCAACCCACAGAAAAGAGTGGCGCTATTTCTGCAATACCAGTCGCAACCTACAGGTAAAAGTGGCGCTGTTGCCCACCCTTTGGCATAATCACAGAAAACCAATTTAACTTCTTGTTCTTTATCAAAACAGTAGACATATCAACAAATAAACACTTTTTTTTGGCATTTTTCACTATTTTTGTAGAGTTAACGATTCCAACATCACATAGTAGAGCTCTCGTCATCCAGGCCTCTATACCAGCGCCTTTCCTTCCTCCCATATACTGTAAATAACTTGAAGTAACCAATTCTTACTCAACATAATATTAATTTTTGTCATTTTTCAAGAAGGAACAAAGAGCGAGAGATCTGGTCCAGGTGTAATGTCCGTAGCGCTGTTAATAGTCTTTAGATTCACAGTAACGCCATCTGAATCTACAATGTCCGCTCTCGTCTCCTCATGTGGGTCTGAGCTGTATCGTGACCAGTGAGTGATACACCCCCTTCAGCTGCAGGAGTTGCTGATGTGTCCCCTGTTCTACAACTCTCCCATTCTCGATGACGGCGATTTTATCTGCGTTCTGTATGGTGGACAGGCGGTGAGCGATGACGATACATGTGCGACCTTCCCGAGCTTTGTCCAGAGCTTCCTGTACAACCTGAAGGAGAGGAATATCATATTGTCACAAAAATAATGAATAAAACATACACATCAGAATAATCCCAATTTCAAGGATAGACTGTGGTTTGGCTGACAGCTATTCTCCCTGAAGCAACCACATTCTCTCTTGAGAACACAGGATTGGGCATATGGAAATTCAGCATGCCTGATCATTTTCTCATGACTAGACTAAAGGCCGCTTTACACGCAGCGATATCGCTAGCGTGCGTACCCGCCCCCGTCGGCTGTGCGTCATGGGCAAATCGCTGCCTGTGGCGCACAACCTCACTTACACCCATCACACGTACTTACCTGCCTAGCGACGTCGCTGATGCCGGCGAACCGCCTCCTTTTTAAGGGGGCGGTTCGTTCGGCATCATAGCGATGTCACTAAGCGGCCGCCCAATAGAGGCGCAGATGAGCAGAACAAACATCCCGCCCACCTCCTTCCTTCCTCATTGCGGGCGGCCGCAGGTACGGTGTTGTTCCTCGTTCCTGCGGTGTCACACATAGCGATGTGTGCTGCCGCAGGAACAACAAACAACCTGCGTCCTGCTACAGCAACGATATTTGGGAACTGGACAGCGTGTCAACGATCAACGATAAGGTAAGAAAAATTGCTCCTTAACGGTCGTTCGTGTGTTTCACAACGACGCCGCTAACGAGGCCGGATGTGCGTCACGAATTCCGTGACCCCAACGACATCTTGTTAGCAATGTCGTTGCGTGTAAAGCGGCCTTTACTCTTTCCTTGTACACCACTTACTGCCACCCCACTACCGCCATCGAGATGCTCAATGTCCCCACTGCCACCCCACTCTTCTGCTCAGCACCTCTTCTCTGCACAACATCAACTGATTACAAGAGCATTGGATTCAATATGCCAATGACACATGGTTGAAACTATGTGCTCCAATTGTATCACCAATAAGGAGGAGAGATTAATTTCTCCATCTTTTCCATGATTGGAAGATGATATCTGATATATGCAGAGTGCAGTTCAATGTTTCACACGCACCCATAGACTTGTATGGGGGCACATGACCCAATTTGCGGAGGCACTCCCAGTATGCTGCGATTGTTTTCTCATGCCGAATCGACATGAGAAAATAAATCACAAATCTGCTCAGCCTCATTGACTAACTTTGGTCCGAGTGCAATGTGAGATTTCCTCGCGTTGCACAAGTCCGATTTATACACTCATGTGAGCCAGGTCTAATTCTGAGAACCGGGTTCTGCAGTTCAATTATTAACATGGGACTGATGGAGATAGCCAAGTCCGGTACTTAGCTTTCTCCAGCAAAGGCCGGTGTCACACTTGTGAGTGCCTCGCGTGTATCTCGCATGAGTCTCGTGTTGCATCACCCGGCACGGACTCACACTCTCCTCAAAGGAGCGGGTCCGTTGCATGTATCTCTATGCAGCTGAGACGCTCCTGTCCGGAGATTGTGTGGCCATGAAGGGTGATGCAACGCGAGACTCATGCGAGATACACGCGAGGCACTCGCAAGTGTGACACTGACCAAACACGTAGACAAGGAGTGAAGTGGAGATTGAAAATGTGCACCTCTGCTCTAACCAAGACAGTGCTCTGCAGAGCCCCTTCCTCAGGATCACAGGAAGTCATCAAGTGATCAATTAAAGCCCTGATGGACACAGCCCCTGTACAAAAACAGTGCAAAAACAGTATCTAGGCCCTTTTCAGTCCAGTAGCTCTTCATGGTGCACAATTTCACCTTTTTTGAAAGTGAATGTGGCCCCTTTACCTCTTGGGACCCTGTGAAGCTTCCACCCATGCTATATCTACCCCTAAATTAAAATAACCATTCAATTATATGCAAAAGCAGCAAAATAAAATCACTTACTACTCAGGAACCATAAAAGATTTTCTATGTCAACTGCAACAGAAGATAGTGCTACTTACAAAACAACCAAGACCATATTGTACTCTGTACCTCGCAGCGTCTCGCTCTGTACTAAGCGCATGCACCAGAACAGCTTAGCGCATGATCAGTGGGATGCATTTACCCCCTTATCAGGGGATTGACAGAACCTGAGCTTTTTAACTGTACTGTATGTGATTATGCTCTTACTGATAACTACAAGCTGTGCCACTACTAAAAAGCACAGGGCATATGCAGGGCGCTGTTCCTCTGAGCACAAGACACAATAATTTCTCCTGCCCCTATACGTGTAGTATGTACCGTAACCATAAGCTCCTCTTACAATGACTGCTCGCTTACTATGCTGTTATGTTTTACCTTCTCACTCTCTGTATCCAGAGCCGATGTGGCCTCATCCAATAACAGGATTTGGGGTCGACGGACCAGAGCTCGTGCTATGGCGATACGCTGCTTCTGACCCCCGGAGAGCTGTGTTCCCTTATCTCCAACACGGGTGTTATATTTCTGTAGAGGAAATGGAAATGGATTTTTAGGATATCTATAAATTATTTACATATAATATATATATATATATATATATATATATATATATATATATATACACATATACATACAGTGTGTGTGTGTATATATATATATATATATATATATATACATAAAGTGTATATATATATATATATATATATATATATATATATATATATATATATATATATATATATATATATATATATATATATATATATATATATATATATATATATATATATATATATATATATATATATATATATATACACATATACATATATATATATATATATATATATATATATATATATATATTTATACACATATACATACAGTATATATAATATATATATATATATATATACACACACACACACACACACATATATATACATAATGAGAGAGGGCAAGAGGAAGATAGTTTCTAATATAGATATATATAAATTTAAAAAAAATAAAGAATGTTCCTTGGCAACTAAAGAAATAACTGGAACCGCTGGACTGCAGTGGCCAAAATGGTTATCAAAACCGAGATATGTGATTTAGAATAAAGACTATGTACAACTGTATTAGAAAACAAAAGAAAGAGCGGTGTGATGATCTGTATAACCAGGACTGTAACTCCCTCCAAAAAAATTGGGCCTGTATACCTTTAGTGTTAATGTACAGATGCATAAATGCATCAGCTGTACACGATGTGTGTACATAATCATATACCGCACACTGCGATTAATCAATACATGAATTCCAAAATTGATGTAAACGTTAAAAACACAAGGTACTTGGAGTTTTTTGTTCAAAGACTGCAAAAGCCACCCAACCACGTCAAGGTGTGCCTAAGTATGGATGATCCCTAACACTAAAGTCCTAACTCTCTGTCTGCCAAGCGTCGTCTGAATGAGGAGTGAAAGAAAAAAAGGTGTCGTTCGCAATTAAAACCTTGTCTAGAAAGGTTGTGTAGATAAGGGTGCTGAGCCCCAATGCAGACGAGGCATGGAGAGGTAGGACATTAGTGTAGGGAGTGGGACCAGCCATATTTAGGTACACCTTGACATGGATGGATTTTGCTCTCTTTGATAAATAACTGCTAACTGAAACCTTACGTCTTTTAATGTTTACAGCAATATTGTATTTCATGTATTCATTAATCGCAGTGAGCTGCCGCACTGTGTATATATATATATATATATATATATATATATATATATATATATATATGTTTGTATATTGGCCACATAGCATATTTTTGCACCTGTACATTATTATTAAAGGTGCACAGTTCTTATTTTTTGTAGTATACATTGTGTTTTTGTGGGGAGGCCTGTCCCCCACCAGTGCTCGGACCCCTTACCTGCATATGTTTCCCAGACAAGGTTTGAAACATGAGCAAATTTTTAATGGTAAATTAAACACTTTGTTTTGAGTGTGTTTAGCATGGGATGTTTTTGGTTTGATGTGCCTCGTGCTACTTTGGCCCATTTTGAGCTTGGAGGCCTAGTGGTTCATTTGTCAGTTTTTAGTTCACGTTTTTATGCAGTGAGTCATCACTTATTAACGAGCACACTATTAAAAGTTATGTTTTAAGCTTCTATTTTTGTCTCTGAATACCCCTCTGCTATTTTAGGGTTCTTAATGGTAAATTAGACAAGCAAATTAATAGTGGAATAAAACGTTTTTGGTATTTTATTAATTTCTCCTCTCCCCTGCAGAAATATTAACAATCAAAGTATTTGGCATCTAATGAGTTAACTTTTGTTTAATCCAAGTGGGTGTTATCAGACAGTTTTCACTGGGGGCGTGTACTTCTTCTCCCTGTATGACTTGTCCAATCATAAGCAGGCAGCAACACAGCAGAAAAAAGGACACGCCCCCCACTATAGTTTAGAGCAGGTTTCTTCATATGTTAGATTTAATCATACAACCCTGATCTCCTGATATAACCTCGTACATGACTAGAAGGTCCATGGAGGTTAGAGCAGATGACTAACTCCTTTCTGATAATGTCTATGTGGGGAGAGAGGCAGCACAGCTGAGTTTAGCTCTGTCACATTACAAATCCTTCTTTGAGCTCTCTTCCTCTCATAGCAATGTCAGCTCTGCACTACTGTTCCTCCCTTACACTGCCTGTCCATGCTGAGTCACACATGTCTGTTATGCTGAAAATAACTTGTAATCACTGTGCATGGAGAGCAGAGCAAGTTACTCCTGTGTGAGGCATATAGTGACAGCCTGCCGTGCTCATATAATGACCTTATTGAAAAGCGGTTAGTCAACTGTGCACTATACTCAGCCCTGTCTAACCATGCAGGAGGTTGGACCAGGAGATCAGAGCTGTGTCCTTACATGTTGCAACCTGCTCTAATCTATTTTTTTTATTGTTGTTTTTTTTTGAGGGGGGAGGGAGTGTGTTCTTCTTTTCTAAGTGTGTTGCTGCCTGTTTATGATTTGTCAGCATCAGAAAGAGAAAGTAGTACACTCCTCCAGTGAAATCTCTCTGATCAGTGAAATCTCTCTGATAATGCCCACTTGGACTAAAAAAAAAAGAACAACCAACTGTTTAGATACCAAATAAATTGATTGCTAATATCTCAGCAACAGTGAGGTTGAATTACAATAAAACAAACACGATTTATTCCACTCTGCAGCACCTGTTACATGTGTATCCAGTTCAACCAATAACATTTTGTGAGAGATCCTTTTTAATCCAGGGTTCCTTGTATGGAAGAAAGAGTTGTGCAAAAATATGATGGGGTTAGAATTATTAACTATTATATAGGTAGTCAACTTTAAATTTCCATTTGACTTTGCATATATATTTTTTCTAGATATCCTGTGGATTGTTATTCATCAGGCCGATGAGGTTAGGTGTTGGTCTCATTATAGGCACACCTTAGCAGTGCATTTATAACCTAGTGAAGGGTTTTAAATGTTTTTATCAGCATTGTGTTTTCCATGCTTTCCTTTTGCAATCTATAATAAAGAATTTATTGATATGGTGATCCCATAGTATTTGCATACTTCTTTCTTAAGGGTGCTTTACACGTTGCAACATCACTAGCGATTGATAGCGATGTCGCGAGCGATAGCATCCGCCCCCGTCGTTCGTGCGACATTTGTTGATCGTAGCGAACAATATTGCTACGGCAGCGTCACACGCACATACTGTTCAGCGACGTCGCTGTGTCCGCTGAACAATTCCTCCTTCAAGGGGGGGTGCGTTCGCGTCACAGCGACGTCACTAAGCGGCCGCCTAATAGAAGAGGAGGGGAGGAGATGAGCGGCCGGAACATGCCGCCCACCTCCTTACTTCCTCCTTTCCGGTAGATGCAGGTAGGATGATGTTCATCGTTCCTGCGGTGTCACACACAGCGATGTGTGGTGCCGCAGGAACGACTAACAACCAGCGGCATGAAATACCAACGACATTATGATTTGGAGCGACGTGTCAACGATCATCGATTTTTGCCATTTTTGCAATCATTGATCGTCGCTCCTTGCTGTCACACGCTGCGATGTCGCTAACGACGCCGGATGTGCGTCAAAAACACCGTGATCCCGACGATATACCGTTAGCGATGTCGCAGCATGTAAAGCACCCTTTAGTCTTTACATTTTCTTAGAATGTGCTTGGTTGGTCCTGATTTATTTGGTGGTGCCCTCAATGACTTCATTTCTTCCATAGGGTAACAATTACTGCACCGAACAACTGCGACTTCTAATCTAAGGGCTCGTGCGCACGTTGCATAATTGCATGCATTTACGCTGCGTATTGCTCTGCAGCGTAAATGCATGCGTCCTTTGTCCCCTGCACAATCTATGTAGATTGTGCATGATACGTGCGCACGTTGCTTTTTTGAACGCAGCGATTTGGATGCCAAAATTTTGACCCAAATCCGTGCGTACAATAAAGCAGCATGTCAATTAATTTGTGCGCTTTGGATGCTGCTCCCACTCTGTCTATGGTGGGGGCAGCATCCCGAGCGCATGAATTCGACATTTATTGTGCTGAAACACTGCATCCATTATGCAGTGTTTCTGCAGCGATTTGAAGCACACATGAGCTGTCAAATCGCTGCAGAATATTCACCAGTTATGTGCGAACATAGCCTAACAATAGTCAATTTCGATGTAACCCAAACCCAAATGTGAGCATTTCAAGTCCCATATCAATTGCAGTTTTGATGACTTACATCAGGGAGGGATTCGATGAAGCTCTGGATATTGGCATCCTTGGCTGCTTTCTCCACTTCTTCAAATGGCACCACCCGGCTGTTATCTCCATAGGCGATATTGTCCGCTATACTGCAGTCAAACAGTATGGGCTCCTGAGACACAATGCCCATCTGTGCCCGGAGCCACTGGATGTTCACAGACCTCACGTCCGAGCCGTCCACGCTCTAAAAGAAAGACACCGAGTGGCTAAACACTTGTATTCAGAGTTGCCAGTGGGTCACTAAGACATCCATTATGATAATTATTTACTTACCACCTCTCCGTCCAATGGGTCATAGAATCTTTCTAGAAGTTGGACCGTGGTACTTTTCCCGCACCCGCTGCTGCCCACTAGTGCCAGGGTTTGTCCTTTCCCTACGTTGATTTCCAATCCTCGAAGCACCGGCAAATCTGGTCGTGTTGGATAATTAAACCGGACTCCTTGGAATCGGACGTTCCCATCACACTGAGTCTGTAAGCAAAGACAAGACTTTTATTTAAGTGCTCCTCTGGCAAAAATTAAAGGGATTGTGCAGAATTAGAAAACCATATATGCTTTTAGATAGAAATAACGCCCCACTTGCACGTAGGTTGTGTCCCTTGAAGAGAATGCAGCCCAGTAGTAACACCACATACAATATATACACTGATATTGTGCTGTTTTTAGAAGAAAGCATATTTTTATAATCAATTTATACAATTAGGAGTCATACACTGTGTGCAGAATTATTAGGCAAATGAGTATTTTGATCCCATGATACTTTTTATACATGTCGTCCTACTCCAAGCTGTATAGGCTGAGAGCTAACTACCAATTAAGTAAATCAGGTGATGTGCATCTCTGTAATGCGGAGGGGTGCAGTGTAATGACATCAACACCTTATATAAGGTGTGCTTAATTATTAGGCAAGTTCCTTTCCTTTGGCAAAATGGGTCAGAAGAGAGATTTGACGGGCTCTGAAAAGTCCACAATTGTGAGATGTCTTGCAGAGGGATGCAGCAGTCTTGAAATTGCCAAACTTTTGAAGCGTGATCACCGAACAATCAAGTGTTTCATGGTAAATACCGAACAGGGTCGCAAGAAGCGTGTTGGGCAAAAAAGGCGCAAAATAACTGCCCATGAATTGAGGAAAATCAAGTGTGAAGCTGCCAAGATGCCATTTGTCACCAGTTTGGCCATATTTCAGAGCTACAACGTTACTGGAGTATCAAAAAGCACAAGGTGTGCCATACTCAGGAACATGGCCAAGGTAAGGAAGGCTGAAAAACCACCACCTCTGACCAAGAAACATAAGATAAAACGTCAAGACTGGGCCAAGAAATATCTTAAGACTGATTTTTCAAAGGTTTTATGGACTGATGAAATGAGAGTGACTCTTGATGGGCCAGATGGATGGGCCAGAGGCTGGATCAGTAAAGGGCAGAGAACCCCACTCCGACTCAGACACCAGCAAGGTGGAGGTGGGTTCTGGTATGGGCTGGGATCATCAAAGATGAACTTGTGGGACCTTTTCAGGTTGATGATGGAGTGAAGCTCAACTCCCAGACCTACTGCCAGTTTCTGGAAGACAACTTCTTCAAGCAGTGGTACAGGAAGAAGTCGGTATCGTTCAAGAAAAACATGATTTTCATGCAGGACAATGCTCCATCACATGCATCCAACTACTCCACAGCATGGCTGGCCAGTAAAGGTCTAAAAGATGAAAAAATAATGACATGGCCCCCTTGTTCACCTGATCTGAACCCCATAGAGAACCTGTGGTCCCTCATAAACTGTGAGATCTACAGGAAGGGAAAACAGTACACCTCTCGGAACAGTGTCTGGAGGCTGTGGTGGCTGCTGCACGCAATGTTGATCGTAAACAGATCAAGCAATGACAGAATCTATGGATGGTCGGCTGCTGAGTGTCATTATAAAGAAAGGTGGCTATATTGGTCACTAATTTTTTTGGGTTTTGTTTTTGTATGTCAGAAATGTTTATTTCTAAATTTTGTGCAGTTATATTGGTTTACCTGGTGAAAATAAACAAGTGAAATGGGAATATATTTGGTTTTTATTAAGTTGCCTAATAATTCTGCTCAGTAATAGTTACCTGCACAAACAGATATCCTCCTAAGATAGCCAAATCTAAAAAAAAAAAACACTCCAACTTCCAAAAATATTAATCTTTGAGATTTATGAGTCTTTTGGGTTGATTGAGAACATAGTTGTTGATCAATAACAAAAAAAATCCTCCAAAGAAGGGAATTTTGTTTACTTACCGTAAATTCCTTTTCTTCTAGCTCCAATTGGGAGACCCAGACAGTGGGTGTATAGCTACTGCCTCTGGAGGCCGCACAAAGAACTACACTTAAAAGTGTAAGGCCCCTCCCCTTCTGGCTATACACCCTCCCGTAGGAGTACGGATTCCTCAGTTTTAGTACCAAGCAAGAAGGAGGAAAGCCAATAACAGTTTCAAAAACAAATTCAATCCGATAACAAGATCGGAGAACTTAAGAAACAACATGAACAACATGTGCACCCGAAAAACGAAACCCTAAGAACAAATAGGGCGGGTGCTGGGTCTCCCAATTGGAGCTAGAAGAAAAGGAATTTACGGTAAGTAAACAAAATTCCCTTCTTCTTTTTCGCTCCTAATTGGGAGACCCAGACAGTGGGACGTCCAAAAGCAGTCCCTGGGTGGGTAAAAAGATACCACATGAACGGGCTGTCAGACAGCCTCTTCCTACAGGTGGGCCACCGCCGCCTGAAGGACCTGTCTACCTAGGCTGGCATCTGCCGAAGCGTAGGTATGCACTTGATAGTGTTTGGTAAACGTGTGCAGACTCGACCAGGTAGCCGCCTGGCACACTTGCTGAGCCGTAGCCTGATGCCGCAATGCCCAGGACGCACCCACGGCTCTGGTAGAATGGGCCTTCAGTCCAGATGGAATCGGAAGCCCAGCAGAACGGTATGTGTGAAGAATTGGTTCCTTGATCCACCGCGCCAGGGTGGATTTGGAAGCTTGCGATCCCTTATGCTGACCAGCGACTAGGACAAAGAGCGCATCAGAACGGCGTAGAGACGCCGTGCGAGAAATGTAAATCCTGAGTGCTCTCACCAGGTCCAACAGATGTAAACCCTTTTCAAATTGGTGAACTGGATGCGGACACAAAGATGGTAAAGTGATATCCTGATTGAGATGAAAGGAAGAAACCACCTTGGGAGAAAACTCTGGAATTGGACGCAGTACTACCTTGTCTTGGTGAAACACCAGGAAGGGAGATTTGCAAGATAACGCCGCTAGCTCGGACACTCTTCGAAGAGACGTGACCGCCACAAGAAAAACTACCTTTTGTGAAAGCCGAGAAAGGGGAACCTCTTTCAAAGGCTCGAAAGGCGGCTTCTGGAGAGCAATGAGAACCTTGTTCAGATCCCAGGGTTCCAATGGCCGTCTGTAAGGAGGAACGATATGACAAACTCCTTGGAGAAACGTGCGTACTTTAGAAAGCCGTGCCAAGCGCTTCTGAAAGAATACGGATAGCGCGGAGACTTGACCCTTAAGAGAGCTAAGCGACAAACCTTTTTCCAACCCAGACTGCAGGAAGGAAAGAAAAATTGGCAATGCAAATGGCCAGGGAGAAAACCCTTGAGCCAAGCACCACGCTAAGAATATCTTCCACGTCCTGTGATAGATCTTAGCTGAGGATGGTTTTCTAGCCTGTCTCATTGTGGCAACAACTTCATGAGATAAACCTGAGGCCGCTAGGATCCAGGACTCAATGGCCACACAGTCAGGTTCAGGGCCGCAGAATTCAGATGTACGCCACCGCCGTGGAATTGTCCGACTGAATGCGAATCTGCTTGCCTTCCAGCCATTGTTGGAAGGCTCGCAGGGCAAGATAGATTGCTCTGATTTCCAGAACATTGATCTGCAGGGTGGACTCTTCCTGAGTCCACGTCCCCTGAGCCCTGTGGTGGAGAAACACCGCTCCCCACCCTGATAGGCTCGCATCCGTCGTGACCACTGCCCAGGACGGGGGAAGGAACGACTTTCCCTGTGACAATGAGGTGGGGAGAAGCCACCAACGCAGAGAGTCCTTGGCAGTCTGAGAGAGGGAGACAGTCCTGTCGAGGGACGTCGATTTCCCATCCCATTGGCGTAGAATGTCCCATTGTAGAGGGCGCAGATGAAACTGCGCGAACGGGACTGCCTCCATTGCTGCTACCATCTTTCCTAGGAAATGCATGAGGCGCCTCAGTGAGTGCGACTGGCTCTGAAGGAGAGATTGCACTCCAGTCCGTAGCGAGCACTGCTTGTCCAGTGGAAGCTTCACTATCGCTGAGAGAGTATGAAACTCCATGCCAAGATAAGTCAGAGATTGGGTCGGGGTTAGATGAGACTTTGGAAAGTTGATAATCCACCCGAAACTCTGGAGAGTGTCTAGTGCCACCTTCAGACTGTGCTGGCATGCCTCTTGAGAGGGTGCCTTTATAAGCAGGTCGTCTAGATACGGGATGACCGAGTGACCCTGCGAGTGCAGAACAGCTACTACTGCTGCCATGACTTTGGTGAAGACCCGGGGGGCTGTTGCCAGACCGAAAGGTAACGCTACGAACTGCAGGTGTTCGTCGTGTATGACGAAGCGTAGGAAACGCTGATGCTCTGGTGCAATCGGCACGTGGAGATACGCATCTTTGATATCTATTGATGCTAGAAAATCTCCTTGAGACATTGAGGCTATGACGGAGCGTAGGGATTCCATCCGGAACCTCCTGACTTTTACGTGTCTGTTGAGCAACTTTAGATCCAGGACGGGTCGATACGATCCGTCCTTTTTTGGGACCACAAACAGATTGGAGTAAAAACCGTGACCTTGTTCCTGAAGAGGGACGGAGGTCACCACTCCTTCCGCCTTTAGAGCGGCCACCGCCTGCAACAGAGCATCGGCTCGGTCTGGTGGTGGAGAAGTTCTGAAGAAACGAGTTGGCGGACGAGAACTGAACTCTATCCTGTACCCGTGAGACAGAATATCCCTCACCCAACGGTCTTTGACGCGTGACAGCCAAATGTCGCCAAAGTGGGAAAGCCTCCCACCGACCGCGGGTGTGGGAATCGGAGACTGCAAGTCAGGAGGACGCCGTCTTGGCAACGGTTCCTCCGGCTGTCCTTTTTGGGCGTGACTGAGACCTCCAAGAATCTGAGCGTCTCTGGTCTTTGTGAGTCTTTTTTGACGAGGCGAATTGGGACCTGCCCGGTCCTCGAAAGGACCGATAACCAGACTGACCCTTCCTCTGTTGGGGTTTGTTTTGTCTGTGTTGCGGTAAGGATGAGTCCTTACCCTTGGAGTGTTTGATGATTTCATCCAAACGCTCTCCAAACAATCGGTCACGAGAAAAAGGCAAATTGGTTAAGCACTTCTTGGAATGAGAATCTGCTTTCCAATGTCTCAACCACAGGGCCCTACGCAAAACAACGGAGTTGGCTGACGCCACTGCCGTGCGGCTTGTAGCGTCAAGAACAGCATTAATCGCGTACGACGCGAATGCCGCCATTTGCGAGGTCAATGGTGCTACCTGCGGGGCAAATGCACGTGTGACTGAGTCGACTTGCGCAAGCCCGGCTGAGATAGCTTGGAGTGCCCATACGGCCGCAAAAGATGGCGCTAATGACGCTCCAATCGCTTCATAGATGGATTTCAGCCAGAGCTCCATCTGCCTGTCAGTGGCATCTTTAAGTGCCGCTCCATCTTCAACTGCAACCAAGGATCTAGCTGCAAGCCTGGAAATTGGAGGATCCACTTTTGGACACTGGGTCCAACCCTTGACCACCTCAGGGGGAAAAGGATAGCGTGTATCTTTAAGCCGTTTAGAAAAACGCCTTTCAGGATAAGCGTGGGGTTTCTGGATTGCGTCTCTAAAGTCAGCGTGGTCCAGAAAAGTGCTTAATGTACGCTTAGGGTATCTGAAATGGATTCTCTCGTGCTGCGAAGCTGACTCCTCTACAAGAGGAGCTGGTGGGGAAATATTTAACATCTTATTGATGTTAAATATAAGATCATTAACTATGGCGTCACCATCTGGTGTATCTAGATTGAGAGCGGTCCCAGGATCAGAATCCTGATCAGTTACGTCCGCCTCATCACCCATAGATTCATCTCGCTGGGATCCTGACCATTGAGATGAATGTGAAGGCCCGTCATAGCGAGCCCGCTTAGGCTGCCCGGGGCCATCGTCCGAGTCAGAGTCTTCACCCTGAGGTGTATGTGCCCGTCCCGGAGCTTGGAGGTAACTCAGCTGAGGGGGACCAGGGGGCAATGATTGCACAGTGTCCGTGGCCTGAAGTACAGGCCTAGCTCGCAATGTGTCAAGAATTTGTGACATAGTGAGAGACATTCTGTCAGCAAAAGCCGCAAACTCAGTTCCTGTCACCTGGACAGCATTCACAGGTGGTACACCCTGGGTCACGTCCAGCAGAGGTCTCGACTGTGCAAGCGCCGCAGGGGCCGAGCACTGCCCACAATGGGGGTCCGTGGAGCCTGCCGGTAGAAAAGTCCCACATGCGGTGCAGGAAGCATATCATGTCTGTGCCTTGGCACCCTTGCGTTTTACGGACGACATGCTGCTGGCTCTCTGCAATGTGAGAGAGTCTATAGCCAAAGGGCGACCAGCGCTATGCAATACAAAGTATTTGTAGAAACAAAATACTAAGAATACTACTGGCACAAGAGGGGGTGAGCCCTGAGGGCTGCTTACCGCCCGCTGAATAGCGGGTAAGAGGCGCAGAATTCCTTGTCTGGGTCTCCCCGGCTCCCCTCTGCAGCTCAGCGTGTCAGCAGGAATGGCTGCCGGCGTCTGTGGAGAGGGGCGGTCCGTGGGAGTTCCTAAACAAAAGTGCGAGAAACAGTGTCCCCTCTGTGCCGATTGTGAGGGCTGGAGTATGTAAAAACGACTCCAGCCCTCGGCGCTGATGCACTGACCAGCGTCCCGCCCCTCTCCTGACTGGCAGGTCTGGGGGCGGGAACGAACGGAAGCAGGCCGCAAAAGCCGGGGACTCGAGTTATCAGCGCGGCCGCCGTAAAAGCGCGGCCCGCGCTGAAGTCCCCGGCGCACCACAAGTGCCAGCCGCGCCGCAGTCCCAGCGGCCGGCGCGACCGATTCCCAGAAGTGTGCCTGCTTCAGCGAAGCTGAATGAGGCCATGGCACAAGCGCCGCAGCGCTGATGTCCCCGGCGCACTACAACACCCAGCATGCTGCGGTGTGAGCGCCAAATGCACGGGGACACAGAGTACCTTGAGGAAGCAGGGCCATGTCCCTGATGTACTCCGCTCCATCCAGCATCTTCTCCAGGGGCTGTAGATGGAGCACGGTCTCAGTGCCTGGAGACCAGTAAATCCCACTTCACCCAGAGCCCTGTAAAAAGGGATGGGGAAGGAATCAGCATGTGGGCTCCTGCCGCCGTACCCGCAATGGGTACCTCAACCTTACAAACACCTCCGACATACAGTGGGGTGAGAAGGGAGCATGCTGGGAGCCCTGTATGGGCCCTCTTTTCTTCCATCCGACATAGTCAGCAGCTGCTGCTGACTAAAAACAATGGAGCTATGCGTGCGTGTCTGACCTCCTGCGCACAAAGCTAAAACTGAGGAATCCGTACTCCTACGGGAGGGTGTATAGCCAGAAGGGGAGGGGCCTTACACTTTTAAGTGTAGTTCTTTGTGCGGCCTCCAGAGGCAGTAGCTATACACCCACTGTCTGGGTCTCCCAATTAGGAGCGAAAAAGAAATACAACTTGCCTAATAATTCTGTACACAGTGTAGTGTCATTAGCCCCTCCCCACATTGTGTAGCTACATTTCTATGTGGCTATCGATATGTCTTCTTTTTAATGTAGGGGCAGATAGACAAGCAATCAAAAATAATTCCATTAATTCGTGAAAGATCTTACAGGTTTGTGGCCGTCCGCGCTGTAGCTGTCGATAAGAGGCTCCCTCTCCAGCAGATTGAATATATGAGCTGCTGACGTCTTGGCTTTTGCATAGTCTGGAGCAAAGGAGCTGGTCTGACCCAATGCCATGGCACCAAATACAATGGCTGAAAATACCCTGTACAGAAAAAATACATATATGTAATAATCAAAAATTTGGAGACAAAAGATAAACATAAAAAAAAGGTAAACTTACAAGAATACATCCTCCATATTTGTGTGATTGTTTGCTACCAACCAAGCCCCAAAGCGGAAACACGCGGCGTAGGCAAAGAACATGATGGCTTGAGATAACCCAAAAGTCACTCCGTGAATGTGCGCTTTCTTAATAGAATTCCTAGTCACAAGAAAAGGACAATAAATTCTTCAATGTGAGACGAGGGATCTTCTGTGCTCGGTCTCAGCCGGTAACAACCCCCATAGATGCAACAGTGCACATATTATGGCTTCTCTCACTTGTAGGGTCCCACCAGTTTTTCATCATACATAGACTCGAACTTCATCTCTCGGGTTAATGAGACCACGGTCCGAATGTTCTCTACGGCTTCAGTGGCGATCTATAATAGAAGGAGCGGGGCTCAGTAAATGAGGAGCTTTGGTTATGAGGCCAGGCACTGCCAGCCAGGGCTGCCATTAGGGCATTACTGCCATTACTGGTGTATGGGGCCCGAAGAGCAGAAACAAAGAGAGGGGGAGCCAGAATGGGTGAAATGCTGAGCCTGGCAGACAGCATGGAACATTGGGGCCTGGGGTAAAAACTTTACTTTGCTTTATTAAGCCCCAGTGACTTAGTCACAACTACTTATATTGTATGACCACAGCAGAGGGGTCCGGCCATGTCTGGTATCAGTGACGTCAAATGCTGCCGGCTTGCCCTCTGTTCCTAAGCTGCTGGCACACCTCGGGTCCTTGCGGCTTATTACCGGTATATGGAGAAATTAAGGGCCTGAAAGTGATGAGGTGAACATGCCTACTCGCCCGTCCTGTGTAACATCCCATTCCCCCATCTGACCTTCCATTCGCCCACCTGGTGGCCCACCCACCCACTACTCTCCTTGTGCTCCCCTCCTTGCTCATGCTGAAGTTGGAGGCCATCTCTGCCTGCTACCTGCCTGCAAACCACTAAGTACTACTACAAGTTCAACTTCACCTCACGCAGACTACAACTCAAAAATATCTCCCGGATCCGTGCTTTCCTTAACCAAGAATCAGCAAAAACATTAGTGCATGCCCTCATCATCTCCCGCCTCGACTACTGCAACCTCCTGCTCTCTGGCCTCCCTTTCAACACTCTTGCACCCCTCCAATCTATCCTAAACTCTGCGACCCGCTTAATCCACCTCTCCCCTCGTTATTCCCCAGCCTCGCCACTCTGCCAATCCCTTCACTGGCTTCCCATCGCCCAACGACTCCAGTTCAAAACATTAACCATGACATACAAAGCCATCCACAACCTGTCTCCTCCTTATATCTGTGACCTAGTCTCCTGGTACCAACCTGCACGCAACCTCAGATCCTCACAAGATCTCCTTCTAAACTCCTCTCTTATTTCCTCTTCCACAATCACGTACAAGATTTCTCCCGTGCCTCCCCCATACTCTGGAACGCTCTGTTGCATATCAGACTCTCCCCTACCGTGGAAAGCTTCAAGAGGAACCTCAAGACCCACCTCTTCCAACAAACCTACAATAGCCCTCAGTCCAGTACACCACTGCGTGACCAGCTCTGTCCTCACCTATTGTACCATCACCCATGCCCTGTAGACTGTGAGCCCTCGCGGGCAGGGTCCTCTCTCCTCCTATACCAGTCTGTTTTGTACTGTTAATGATTGTTGTACGTATACCCTCTTTCACTTGTAAAGCGCCATGGAATAAATGGCGCTATAATAATAAATAATAATAATACTGATTGCTGCCTGCCCCCTGCAATGAGGTACACTTCACTGTCTAAAGGGGATATTCCAATAACCTAATACTTATTCCCTATACACAACCTATGAGATAATTATTAGGGCCAGTTATCATGGTGGATCTTAAAGCAGACGTTTGATGCAGACAGCCACGCCGATGTTATGCTGAATATCCACAGCAGCTGCTTCCTCAATGCCTCCCATTCATCTCTATGGGAGACAGAGATGAGGATTGTAGAACGGCCGGTTTTAGGGATTGTAGAAAGTTTGAGTGGAGTCTGGACGGAGTCTCAAGGGAACCCGAAATGTTTGCCAGTATGGGACCCTGAAAGTCTTGGTTGCAGCCCAATAATGGCAATGAGTGGCTCTATGATGCACTCTTGTTTGATAGTATGGGTCCGAGGTAGGCAGATGTCTGGACATCAGTATCAGGCTAGGGTCACACGACTGTAGATTATCTCATTAATCGTTGTTATTGACACTCCAATCAATCTCTGATCCGAGTGTCAGCATATTGTGATCCGATTCTCTCGGATGACAGAATTGTAGCACACTGAAAAGATGGAAAACAAAATGTCTCCATCTGCTCTATTATGTGAGTCTGTGGAAATCGGACTGCAATCAGATGTCACCCGAGTGCAGTCTGATGATTTCCACACATCCATAGACGTGAATGGGCGAGTCTTGTCTGATTTGGGCGGCAAATCGCAGCATACACATAAATTCTATCAGTGAAAAAATGTGGGCATCAAAACTGCATTACTACCCTGGGCTGCTCTGACACTTGGTATCTCCAAATATCTTCAGCAGCACAGGGTGGAGAATGGAGGGGGCGAGCTAAGTGCTGGCAAACAGGCTGCAGCAATGCATGATGAACCTTGTAGCATTAGTACCATCATACCATCATTCCGAGTACTATCCAATAAAAAAATAGGACAGCAATTGTCCGATGTATTTGGTCATGTGAGCAAGCCCTCATGGAGCTATCTGCCCAACTGTGGCTGCCCCACAAAACCACTATTTATAGAGAAGGAGGCATTATGAAAGCATCCTGACCTGTATGTCTCGGGCTTTCTTCACAGATCCAGTAATTATTTCTGGGTTTTGGGTCATAAAAACAGGAATAAAATATCTCACTACATCATGACCCATTCATTTCAAGGGTCATAAGAGGATGACCTTTTGCCTCTTTTCCAGGGGAAAAAAACCAGATACCAACTGGATCCATTTTGTCGAAAGGCCACTTTACACACTACGACATCGCTAATGCGATGTGGTTGGGGTCACGGATTTTGTGACGCACATCCGGCCGCATTAGCGATGTCGTTGCGTGTGACACCTATTAGCGATTTTGAATCGTTGCAAAAACGTTCAAAATCGCTCATCGGTGACATGCCCCCCTAATTTCGATTATCGTGCTGCTGCAGTAACGATGTTGTTCGTCGTTCCTGCGGCAGCACACATCGCTATGTGTGACACCGCAGGAACGAGGAACCTCTCCTTACCTGCGTCCCGCCAGCAATGAGGAAGGAAGGAGGTGGGTGGGATGTTTATCCCGCTCATCTCCGCTTTGATTGGGTGGCCGCTTAGTGACGTTGCTATGACGCAGAATGAACCGCCCCCTTAGAAAGGAGGCGGTTCGCCGGTCACAGCGATGTCACTAGGCAGGTATGTAGTGTGACGGGTCCGAGCGATTTTGTGCGCGACGGGCAGCGATTTGCCCATGTCGCACATACGATGAGGGCAGGTACGCACGCTTGCGATATCGCTACCGATATCGCAGCGTGTAAAGCGGCCTTAACAGTGAAGTTGATGGGAAAGAGATCAGAACAAATAGTTTCCAATGTGTATAAGTTTATATTGTATGTAACTAATCCAGTGTTTTTTAAAATACTGGATCCATTAGTAAGGCTGCGTGCCCACTATCAGGGTTCACAGCGTTTTGGACGCAGTGTATTTTCGTTGCGTTTCAAACGCTGCATTGTACAGTACAATCACAGTGGATGGGATTTCTAGAAATCTCCTGCCCACTGTGCCTGTCTTTCCAGAAGCAAAAATTAACCTGCTGTGCAGCTTCCCAAGCCTCAGCATGTCAATTCTTTGCGGTGAAACTGCAATATTCTCCACAGGGAGAACACAGCGAGAGACCGCAACTGTCCGAGCCTGGATTGTTGGCACGAGCAGATGTGGTCTCCTGCACAGGAAACTCAAGGACCCGCCATGTCCAGGATGCAGCGGGTCCTGATGGTGTGCACAAACCCTAACAAATGACAACTGGATGTGTGAACAGCGCCTTCGTGTGTTCCAGGCTGACGGCACGTATTACGGCAGATGGCGCTCACCTTTCCAGCTACTTCCAGCACGTCTTTGTCCTTCTTTGCATGCCCTGCAAAGGCTTTCATCTGCAGCAGCGCAGAGACAGCGAGGACCGGTACAATCGCCAAGATAAGGAGGGTTAGCTGCCATCCATATATGAAAGATATTATGGTCGCAGTGCCCAAGTTTGCAATGTTCTGAGCCAGTAAGGCCAGTCTGGATCCGGTGGCCTGCAATAAAGACGCACAGGTACAATATGGTAAATGTCATCTTGTTCCATAAACCGTTTGTGTAAACCATTTTTCCGTAGCTTTAGATTAACTGTAAGTAAAGTTCTAAGGTCGGGACAAAAATCTACAGATGTCAGTGTGTCGCCCTGGGCAAGCCAGGGGACACGGGTCACAACACCACCACACCCCACACTCCAGGTAGGCACATCAATGCTAACCACAAATCCTTGTTGCCTTCCTCCAGGAGTTTGATGATGCACACCAGGGGGTGGGCCAGGCGGTTGGCTCCGCCCACCGAGGAGCTCACAACTCTGGAGGCGGGAAAACCAGGCAGATTAGCCCAGGCAGGGCAAGAGTGAACAACAGAGTCTAGCTCAGGGAGGAGCAGGAGTGAGGAGCTAAGTGAGAAAGTGAACAGCTAAGTGAAAGTGAAGGAAGAAAAGCAGTAAAGAAAGAAAGCCTGAAGGTCCAGCTTTGTGTAGGGCCAGATCAACAAGGTCAGCGACGGCGGTGACTGTCTGGAGGGGGACCATTTGGAAGTTCCTGGAAGGACCCCGTTGGCTGTGTGCCCGGTGGTCTGGAGCAGTGTTCCGAAGGACAGTCAGCACCAGGGCAGGGGCCTCTCGGACCCCGGCAAGGCTAGGAGTCGCCAAATTTGCCGAATCCGTCAGTGACGGGGACGCAGATCCCCCAGCAACCAAGTCCCAATTGAAGGCAATAGCCCAACCTGAACCGGGGAGACACCGCCACCGCCAGGGCACCAGTTTCCCCAGGGCCAGCGCCTGCGGGCAAAGTGTAGAGCTCCTCCGGCCCAGATTGCAGTCTGGGAGCGGGTAACCGGAGGGAATCCACCGCTACCACAAGTCAACCATAGGTGCAAGGAAGAGGGACATCACCGTCACCTACCGGGAGTGCAGGTGCAGCCGTCTGTGGGACCGTCCTACCAGCCGTTTGGTTTACCGTACAAACTGTGTCCGTGTCTCAGGCTGAGTGAGTACCACAGTGCCGCAAGGCACAGCGCTGCCCCCGCGTCCCTGCGCCCATCAGGCCCCGCACCTACCTCTCCATCACCGGGCCCCGGGATCACCAACCCCTACCCACGGAGGGGCAACACAACAACTGGCTGCTCCGCATCACCATCCCCGGGATCCCCATATTGAGCAGCGGTGGTGAAATCACCACGACCGTGGGTGGCGTCACGAACTATAACAATCCCCAACACCCAACCACAAAACCCCCCTTTCACTCACGGGCGAGGAGTGTCGCTCGGTAAACCCCGGGATCCGGCCCACAGCTCGAGCCACCACTGAGCAGCTGCCGGACCCGAGCAGAAGGGGTGAGCGCGGTGTGCTGACACCCTCCTCCCCGCCCGCGACAACTTACTTGGCGTCACGAACAGGATCTTACCGCTCTGCCGTCAGGTAGAGGTGCGCCTTGTTACCGCCGGAGGCATCCGGCAGGAAAATTTCAGAAGCCGCCATCTTTGGCGCGAAAAGTTCCCGCTCGAGCGTCTTCTCGAGCAGTAGAGGCGCGAAGGCCAAAACCCCGCCCCGAGAGAGGAGGGGCCGGAAAGAGCTAAGGGGGACGGAAACAAGATGTCTGCGCCTGACGGAGCCGCTGGAGGAGCGGTGGTCGCAGCCGCAGCGGCACCCGCGGATGGGAATGGGCCTGCCCAGGTCCCGGCCGTACCGGCGGGAGGTGCCGCGGCCCCCGCGCTTGCTCAGGTCATGCCGTTTTCCTTGCCCTATGCGCCCGGAGCTGCCTGGCTACCGCGGTATGACGGGAAACCGGATGCCCTACAGGCCTTCCGGAAAAAGCTTAACCCGTTGCTAGAGCTGTACCCCCTGACTGATAAGCAACGTGCAGCGATAGTGCTAGGCCAGTTAACCGGTGCGGCGGAGCAGGAAGCGGAGACCTGGGCCGAGGGGGACCGGCTCTCTGTAGCCACCATCTTCGAGAAGCTACAGACTGCCTTCGAGACCCGGACTGAAGCTGAGCTGAGGATGCAGTTTTACCAGTGCCGGCAACGAGCTGGGGATAGCATTAGGGACTATGCTCTACGTCTGCAGACCGCCCTCCGCACGCTGAAGCGGGTGAACTCTATTAATGAGGCGGATAGCAACAAGATGTTAGTGGAGCAATTTGCGCAGGGGATGAGGTCCCCTGAGGATCGTAAAAAACTCCGGCTGTGGGCCCTGGAACACCCTGATGTAGACTTTGCTGTGTTAAAGGAGCGGGCTATCAAAGCACTACAGCCCCCAGCTGCTGAAGTTCTGGAACCCGTCCCGTGGCCCGTCGAGACAGCTCCCGTTGTGGCGGCCTCAGCCAAACCAACCTCTTTAATGCCTGCAGCCCCGAGCAGCACAGTAGAAGAGCTGGCAGCCCAGGTCCGTCGCATGGACGGAGACCTTGCCAAGATCCTTGCTGCGCTACAACCTCTGACCAGATCTCAGCCTCCAGTGCAGATACAGCTTGCTGACAGTCCTGAAGATGTTCCCTGGATGCAGCGGAGAAGCGCTAACAACCCACGGAGCAGACCCCCAATCTGCTACAAGTGCCGTAAGCCGGGCCATTATTACCGACAGTGCCCGTTAAACGAGCAACCCCTGGGGCCCCGGGCCAATCCTCAGGAGTAGAACACCGTGGCCCCCCGGACTGGCGAGACCGATATATCGGGGCCCGCCCTATCATCCCCGTGGCTGTGGACGGCATACCAGTGATGGCTCTCTTGGACACTGGATCACAGGTAACTACCATACCGTACACGTTGTATCAGCAGTATTGGGCCACAGACGAGCTGGCGCCTCCAGACAATAGTATAAATTTGATTGCCGCTAATGGACTTCCATTGACCCAGGTGGGGTATAAACAAGTGGCTATGACAGTGGGGCAAGCTGAACTGCAACACCAGGGTATGATTGTGATCTTGAATGAACCCAGTGATCATAACCCGAAAATAGTGCTGGGAACCAATGTGATGGAACACTGCATGGCTGATGTGTTGAACCTATTGCAACAGCTAGCCGCCACAGCGGCGGGGAGCCGGCAGAGGGCTGTGCAGCGTGAGATCCGCGCCCTGATGTACCGCCAGCATGTAAGCTCAACAGGAGGGGAGATTGGGGGAGTGAGAGTGATGGATGTTGCTCCATTGACTGTGCCCCCTATGAGTGAGATGATGATCTGGTGTAGGGCAGCAGTAGGGCCTCAGGGGCGTGACTACCCTGCGATGATGGAGCCCATGCCCTCCGAGCACTGGCCCACTGTAGTGGCCGCCCGAGGGGTGGTAGATGTGAAGAAAGGGAGAGTGCCCGTGAGAGTGTTGAACTGTGGGGAGGAAGAAGTCAGGCTCCCCCGGTATGCCACCATTGCCAAGCTGCTCACCCTGGACCCTCACACTATCCATGAAGCCAGTCCATCCACACTTCCACCTACCCCCAGCACTTCCCCACCCCAGGGGGACACAAAGGAGTGGCACCAACAGCTACATGTAGGCACTGATGATACCCCGACACATCACAGGGCCGGGGTACACAGGGTGGTGCAGGAGTACGAACAGGTTTTCAGTAAGCACCCCCTAGACTTTGGGCGGATCAAGGGGGTCCAACACCACATTCCCACAGGTGAACATTCCCCTATCAAAGAGAGGTATAGACCTATTCCCCCTGCACATTACCAGTGTGCCAAAGATATGTTGAGGAATATGAAGGAGGCAGGGGTTATTCGGGACAGCTGTAGTCCCTGGGCCGCTCCGTTGGTACTGGTCAAGAAAAAGGATGGTACCATGCGGATGTGTGTGGACTACCGGAAGATCAACCAGATAACCCATAAAGATGCCTATCCCTTACCTCGTATTGAAGAGTCTTTGGCTGCACTGAGAACTGCAAACTACTTCTCGACCCTTGACCTCACCAGCGGATACTGGCAAGTGGCCGTGGCCCCCGAGGACCGGGAGAAGACCGCCTTCACCACCCCGATGGGGCTCTGCGAATTCAATAGCATGCCGTTTGGGCTGTGCAATGCCCCCGGGACCTTCCAACGGTTGATGGAGTGCTGTCTGGGACATTTAAACTTCGAGACCGTCCTGCTGTATTTGGATGATGTGATTGTTTATTCCCAGACGTATGAAGCCCATCTGGAGCACCTGGCCGAGGTGTTCGCGTCCCTTGCCAAGTACGGGATGAAGTTGAAGCCCTCAAAATGCCACCTGCTGAAACCCAGGGTTCAGTATCTAGGGCATATGGTGAGTGCGGATGGTGTCGCCCCCGACCCTGAGAAGATTACTGCCATCCAGAGCTGGCCGAGACCAACTACAGTGAGGGAAGTAAGGCAGTTTCTGGGTCTGGTGGGGTACTATCGGCACTTTATAAAGGGGTACACGAAGATGGCTGCCCCCATGCAAGATCTCCTCGTGGGACAGACCAAAGGTGGTAGACCCATTGGAGCCCCACTGTCGTGGGAGGACAAACATGAGGAGTCCTTTTGCCAGTTGAAGGCGGCCTTGACCGGAGAAGAGGTCCTGGCGTACCCTGACTATGGGCGCCCGTTCATCCTCCACACGGACGCCAGTAATGTGGGGCTAGGAGCGGTCCTATCCCAGGTCCAGGATGGAAAGGAGAAGGTGATTGCCTACGCTAGCCGAAAACTCCGGCCGACCGAAAGGAACCCCGAGAATTATAGCTCCTTCAAGCTCGAGCTATTGGCGTTGGTATGGGCTATCACGGAGCGGTTCCGCCACTACTTGGCGGCAGCAACCTTCACCGCGTTTACGGACAACAATCCGCTGACTCACCTGAACACGGCCAAGTTGGGCGCGCTGGAGCAGCGGTGGGTAGCCCGGCTAGCCAACTATGATTTCACCATAAAGTACCAAGCTGGTCGTGTCAACATAAATGCTGATGCACTCTCCCGGATGCCCCATTTGTCAGAAGAGGGGTGCGAGGATGACGACCTCGAGGAGATCGAGTTGCCTGCGTTTCACCAGCCACCTACTGAGAGGGTACAAGTATGCCAGCAGAGGGTAGATCTGGACCCGCGGCCCAGTCAAGAGTGGCAGGACGCCCAGGACCAAGCGCCGGCTGTCCGCCTTGTCAAGACTCTGGTGGAACAAGGTGCTATGGGAATAGACCCTGCCGCTCCAGCCGAAGCCCAACGCTTGTGGAAAGAACGAAAACGGCTTTACCTACACCAAGGGAGGCTGTACCGTGAGCTGATCAACCCGAAGACCCATGAGAAAATATGCCAGTTGATCGTTCCTCAAGCTGATGTCGCTACTGTCCTGCGGGCATACCATGATGGTGCTGGCCACTTCGGGTGGAAGAAGCTGGAGATGCTGTTGAGGGAGCGGTTCTATTGGAGTGGGATGCGTGAATCGGTGGAAGCCTGGTGCCGAGAGTGCGGTCCTTGTACACTGAGGAGAAAGGACGAGACTAGCCAGAGGGCACCGTTACATCCCATAGTCACCCATCAGCCGCTGGAGCTGGTCGCCCTGGACCATGTCAAGCTCACCCCTAGCCGAAGTGGGTACACCTACGCATTGACCATGGTAGACCACTACTCAAGATTTATGGTGGTAGTCCCCGTTAAGGACCTAACTGGTCGAACCGCTGCTCGAGCGTTCCAGGCTTATTTCTGCCGACCCCATGGGTACCCCGAGAAGGTGCTGACTGACCAAGGCCCGGCTTTTGAAGCAGAGGTGTTTCACGAATTCTGCCAGTTGTACGGCTGCAAGAAGATCCGGACCACTCCGTACCACGCCCAAACCAACGGCATGTGCGAGAAAATGAACCACTTGGTCCTGGGGCTCCTCAAGACGTTACCGCTGGAAGAACGGAACATGTGGCCGGAAAAGCTACCTGACTTGGTTGACATGTACAATAATATCCCGTCCAGCTCGACGAAGTGCACCCCAGCGTATTTGATGAGGGCTCGGCCTGGCCGCCTGCCGGTGGATCTGGAGATGGGGTTGGAAGCCCCGGAAGCACTCCCTTCAACGGCGGAGTGGGAAAGTCGGAGGAGGGCGCAGTACCGGCAAATCCAGGAGTATGTGGAGAAAAACCTCAGTCGAAGTCGAGAGCAGCAGGAGCACCGGTTCAACCAGAAGGCGCTCGCAGGTCCTTTCCAGCCAGGAGATGTGGTGCTGAAACGGAAGAGAAAAGCCCACAAGCTGGATGATCAGTGGGAGCAAGTCCCTTATGTCATACAACCCACAGAATGGGGAGATGGGAAGACCTACCAGATCAGTCGTGACCAAGGGGGCACCCTAGCCACAGTTTCTCGGGACCATCTAAAAAAATGCCCCCCAGCGTTAAAGACAGAGGCTGAAGTACCGGTTCCTCCACCAGTGGAGAAGGCAGCAGAGGTAATCCACACTGTAATGGGTGACTTCCCAGCAAACTGGCCTACACAGAACGGCGCGGTGATTCTTCCAGTGATACTGTTCCCACAACCCGTGGATGAAGAAGTAGTGGAAGCGGTTAACCGTGAGCCAGAACCAGTGCCAGTGCCCAGGGATGAACCTGTACCCAGCCCCCCTACACCTCCGCCTGCCCCACACTGTAGCAGGGAGGAGGAACCGATTGTTCCCTCTACCCCACTGTCTAGCACCACTGACACCGGGCCCCGAAGGTCCACCCGTTCCAACCTAGGTAGACGCCCACTTAGGTACAGGGAGACCGTTCTATGAGTAAAAGGGGTCCGCAAATGTAAAAGAGTGTTTGTTGTTGTAAAAAGTTGAAAATGATAAGAAAATGAAAATTACCGAGTTTTTCATCTGATTTGCTTTTGTGATTGAACCGGCAGGAGCTGGCACCGTTGTCCCCGTGGGGACCGTTAAAGTTTATTTGCATGGGAACTATCCATGGACAAGCCCGTGAACTTGCAGGGCACCACAAACGTTAAGTGGCTTGTAAATATGTTGGTTACCGTTACCGTTTCCGCAATACCGTCTCCGGAGAGGCAGGTTGGAGGGAGGGCCCTGAGCGGAGCAGGCTAGGGCCCAGCCACCAAAGGAACCGGTGGCCACCCTCTGGAGGGAAGGACAGATCCCGCTCGGGTGACTTGTGCTGGACTGTGGGTCAAGGGGTGCTGCCTGGGTTTTAGGGGCAGCATCAGGGCCAGGTTGCTTGGGTGGGAGAGAGCGGAAACCGTAACCGTAAACCGTTGCAACGTTTAAGTAAATGTGCCTCCCGTCTTGGGAAGAGTTTTGATTAAAAATGTTATTCATGTTTGCTTAACCTTGTTACCCCCTTTTTACAGAAAAATAAAACCGGTGTAGGACGGCAGCCCGCGGACGGTCTGCATTTTGCTAAGGGGGAATGTGTCGCCCTGGGCAAGCCAGGGGACACGGGTCACAACACCACCACACCCCACACTCCAGGTAGGCACATCAATGCTAACCACAAATCCTTGTTGCCTTCCTCCAGGAGTTTGATGATGCATACCAGGGGGTGGGCCAGGCGGTTGGCTCCGCCCACCGAGGAGCTCACAACTCTGGAGGCGGGAAAACCAGGCAGATTAGCCCAGGCAGGGCAAGAGTGAACAACAGAGTCTAGCTCAGGGAGGAGCAGGAGTGAGGAGCTAAGTGAGAAAGTGAACAGCTAAGTGAAAGTGAAGGAAGAAAAGCAGTAAAGAAAGAAAGCCTGAAGGTCCAGCTTTGTGTAGGGCCAGATCAACAAGGTCAGCGACGGCGGTGACTGTCTGGAGGGGGACCGTTTGGAAGTTCCTGGAAGGACCCCGTTGGCTGTGTGCCCGGTGGTCTGGAGCAGTGTTCCGAAGGACAGTCAGCACCAGGGCAGGGGCCTCTCGGACCCCGGCAAGGCTAGGAGTCGCCAAATTTGCCGAATCCGTCAGTGACGGGGACGCAGATCCCCCAGCAATCAAGTCCCGATTGAAGGCAACAGCCCAACCTGAACCGGGGAGACACCGCCACCGCCAGGGCACCAGTTTCCCCAGGGCCAGCGCCTGCGGGCAAAGTGTAGAGCTCCTCCGGCCCAGATTGCAGTCGGGGAGCGGGTAACCGGAGGGAATCCACCGCTACCACAAGTCAACCATAGGTGCAAGGAAGAGGGACATCACCATCACCTACCGGGAGTGCAGGTGCAGCCGTCTGTGGGACCGTCCTACCAGCCGTTTGGTTTACCGTACAAACTGTGTCCGTGTCTCAGGCTGAGTGAGTACCACAGTGCCGCAAGGCACAGCGCTGCCCCCGCGTCCCTGCGCCCATCAGGCCCCGCACCTACCTCTCCATCACCGGGCCCCGGGATCACCAACCCCTACCCACGGAGGGGCAACACAACAACTGGCTGCTCCGCATCACCATCCCCGGGATCCCCATATTGAGCAGCGGTGGTGAAATCACCACGACCGTGGGTGGCGTCACGAACTATAACAATCCCCACACCCAACCACAAAACCCCCCTTTCACTCACGGGCGAGGAGTGTCGCTCGGGAAACCCCGGGATCCGGCCCACAGCTCGAGCCACCACTGAGCAGCTGCCGGACCCGAGCAGAAGGGGTGAGCGCGGTGTGCTGACACCCTCCTCCCCGCCCGCGACATCAGGACCATCTGATATAGTGGCTGCCAATAGCTCTGAGTATATGTGGCCACAAGACCCCATAGCAGCTGTAATACATACCCCCTGCACTTGGGAGGCGTCGGTAGCCAGTCTTGTCGTTAAAGCACCAGTGCTATTCTTCTTGTCATCAAACCAACCCATTTCCTGAAAAACAAAAGACGACATGAAAAAATCCACTTCAAGAAACCTCTATTAATAAACTGCAGTCACCAGACCTTAGCCTGAACACAGACTGCTGCCCCCTTTTAATTTGGGGGTTCTCCCATCGCCATAAAGTCACTTAATAAAATCACTTAGCTAGGTCCTTGAGAAATATGTTGGCTCCTCTTATAGAGGAAGGGTAAATTGACCATTGGATAAGATGAAGTATTTTTTAATGTAATACCCTTCCCAGCCAGTGGGGGCAGCATTGTGGAAGTTATTACATATATCGCGGTTCAGCGCCACCATTTGTCCGTCATGACGGAAAGGCTTTTTCTGCCTTATACGACCCTTTTCCATATGTCCTGGGGGGTGTCAACCATTAAAACAATAAATGCAATAAATAATCATACCTGTCTTAACATCGCTTTAAAGGTATATAGCCTGAGTCTGGTAGTAAGAATTTCTCCGGCTTTTCCAAATGTGAACCCCTGTAAAATTAGGAACAGAAAGTATTAGGGAATGATCAGAAAATGTATCTCAGCAGAAGGCCAAGATTACAAAAACAAGGCTACTTTAATCTGTAAACAGCGCCACACCAGTCCAAAGGTTGTGTCTGGTAATGCAGCTCATCACTATTAAAATTAAAGCAGTTTTCCACTACTTTTTCACCCCCTTACCATATATCATAGCTGTAAACAATATATTTTGTAATATACATGTATGGGATGTATAGCCTATATGAGCGCATCTTAACAGGGATCACATAGTACTGTATTATTAAGCAGATTCTTCTTTTCTCCTCTGTTATGTCTCATACTTCCTTTTCCAGCAAAGAAATCAGATAAAACAAAAGGAAGTTGTCACTGAACTCCTGATAGTCAGTGTGGACGTTTTTGTAAGAAACACAATTAGTCTGCCTCACTGTCTCACCAAGCTAAGCTAATAGTTTCATTCTGCAATAACAGCAGGGCCTGACACCTAGTGAAGTGCTGCAATCTGCATTTCAAAAGCAAAGGGTTTAAGTAATCCAATAACTGACATGGACAGCTGAAAAGTGCTGAAATTTGCAGAACAAACACAGCGACAGGGCTGTACTGGCCATCTGGCAATTGCTAAATGGGCTGGTACCTACCCTGGGCTGCTCTGACAGTTGGTATCTCCCAATATCTTCAGCAGCACAGGGTGGAGAATGGAGGGGGCGAGTTAAGTGCTGGCAAACAGGCTGCAGCAATGCATGATGGATATTGTACATAGCAAGACTGGGGAGGGGAAAAGATCGATGTAAACATCAGAGCTACTGCTGGGAGACACCAACTGATGCTATGTGCATGATGAAAGGTTTATATCACTAGAATAAGGGGTACTTTGCACGCTGCGACATCGCTCCTGCAATATCGGCGGGGTCAAATCGAAAGTGACGCACATCCGGCGTCGGTAACGACATCGCAACGTGTAAAGCCTAGATGCGCCGATAAACGATCGCAAAAGCGTTGAAAATCGGTGATCTGTGTAGTGTCGGTCATTTTCATAATGTCGCACCAATAGGAGATACGATGTTGTTCCTCGTTCCTGCGGCAGCACACATCGCTGTGTATGAAGCCGCAGGAGCGAGGAACATCTCCTTACCTGCCTCCAGCGGCTATGCGGAAGAAAGTAGGTGGGCGGGATGTTTACGTCCCGCTCATCTCCGCCCCTCCGCTTCTATTGGCCGCCTGCCGTGTGACGTCGCTGTGACGCCGCACGACACACCCCCTTAGGAAGGAGGCGGGTCGCCGGCCAGAGCGACGTCGCAGGGCAGGTAAGTGCGTGTGAAGCTGCCGTAGTGATAATGTTCGCTACAACAGCTATCACAAGATATTGCATGTGCGACGGGGGCGGGTACTATCGCGCTCGGCATCGCTATCAATGTCGCAACGTGCAAAGTACCCCTAAGAGTATGGATGCATATAGTGGCACATAATAGTGTTGAGGATAAGTAAAACTAACACACATATTTATGCATGTCTTTGTTATTTTTTACTAACACGTATATATGTATATTGCATATTTAGTGTATTTTCCTTAACACAGTATATATCAGTATATGTAATTTGAAGATGGTTGCCACATCCTGTCTACACCCGAGGATGAACAAAGAAAATTCCTAGGGCTTGGACTGACCAATCAAGAAGAGGATATGCAGATTTCTATACGTCTTGAAGCCCCGACCTACGATACTTGATTGGACTAAACTTTTGTTTACACCCCTTTACTTCTTAGCCCTAGAAGCTTTGTCTAAGAATAAAGTTTTCAGTTTTGCCCAGCGTCTGTCGTGAGAGAGAAAGTCATAATTGATTCAACTAATTGTCATTCTTTCTCGCTGTGCACACACGACAATATAATTTGAAACAGGAGTCAGTTCCAGAGGGATCATTTAGGTCCCGTCCTTAACAATAGCTTGATTGATGAATAAAAACTTAAATTAGTCAGGGTAGTGGATAACTTCTTTAATGAGGCTCAGATTTATTACCTCTTATAACCTGTGTGGTGCTGTTTTTGGAAGAAAGTGGCCCTGTTTTCTAATCCGCTAAATTCAGTAAGGAGTTTTGCAGGACTGTGCATTTTTGCAGGCAGTGCCATCAGCAGTGACTAGGACTGTGACAGGGAACCGAAATAATCAGTTTCCTGACACTAAAAGTATGGAATACAAATTTAGTATTGAATGTTGCGTTCTTGTATACAAAAGTGCCCGCTCGACACTCACAATTTCCCATGACCGTTAGTTGTTGATACGTTAAAATTGTGTAGAGGGAATGACACCAAAAGAATAAAACAATCACAGCCTGCCATTTATTTCCATGGCAGAATTAACAGTCACAAATCCAATTTTCCAATGTAAATGGGGCTGTAAAAACTCCACTCACATCCATGGGGCGAGGTTGTTCCATGGATCGAGGCTTGGAATCCACAACAAAATTTGAACACACTTTTAGGGCGGCTTTGCACGTTGCGACATTGCACGTGCGATGTCGATGGGGTCAAATCGAAAGTGACGCACATCCGGCATCGCAGTCGATATCGCAACGTGTAAAACCTTTTTGATACGATGAACGAGCGCAAAAGCGTCGTTATCGTATCATCGCTGCAGCCTCCGACATTTCCATAATGCCGGTGCAGCGACAGGTGCGATGTTGTTCCTCGCTCCTGCGGCAGCACACATCGCTGTGTGTGAAGCCGCAGGAGCGAGGAACTTAACCTTACCTGCCGCCGGCTGCAATGAGAAGGATGGAGGTGGGCGGGATGTTTACATCCTGCTCATCTCCGCCCCTCCACTTCAATTAGCCGCCTGCCGTGTGACGTCGCTGTGACGCCGCACGACCCGCCCCCTTGGGAAGGAGGCGGGTCACCGGCCAGAGGGACGTCGCACGGCAGGTATGTGCGTTTGAAACTGCCGTAGCGATAATAATCGCTACGGCAGCTTTCACTAGATATTGTACGTGCGACGGGGGCGGGGACTATCGCTGCAGCATCGGTAACACATTGTTACTGATGTCGCAGCGTGCAAAGCCCGCCTTAGACTATGTGCACACAATACGTTCTTTTTCACAAAAATCGAGGCAAAAACTATTACTGTGTTTTTGGAAAAATGATGTAAAAATGCATCAGGAATGCATCATATGAACATACAATTAGAGAGGGAATTACTGGGGTAAATATTTATTGAGCAAATGACCTTAAAGGGTTTGTCTCATTCTTATTCTCCTGGCTTCCTGCGTGCTGGGGTCGGTTCGCTCCTGATTTACCAACAGTTTGCGCCAGTCTAATCTGATCTGTGCACTCTCCGATGGTACAAGCAAAGGCAGCTTTGTGTCGCGTGTAACAGACAGTCATGTGGTTTCTGGTCATAGAAGGTCACGGCGTTTCGCTGCACAGAATGCTCCCTGACTTTCCATAGTTCCTGCTGTCAGTATTCATTGGTATAGGTAGTTTTCCTGCTGGATTCATCTCTTTCCCTCCCTTTTGGACCCAGCAGGAGCTCGCCTTCCACCCAGCTGCCAATCATCAGTATTCTCTTGGTGCTTAAATACCCCTTCATTGGACTGCTGCTGGGGATATTATTCAGTTCATTGAAGCTTTGGTTGCAAGCAAATGGCTTGTACTCCTCTGTGGTATCATTGCTGAAAACTTTGCTGAACTCCTACCGGTGACATCTGCGGATAAGTAGTTCATGCATTTTCCCCTGTATGTCTTCCTTGTGTTGTCTATAATGTTTAGTGGGGTTGATGAAGAGCTCATCCCACCAGTTCCCTATTTAGGGCCCAACACTAGGGAAACCTAGGGTCACGTAACCGACTCGGCGCATAGGTGCAAAACCTATCTAGGGTGGTGAGGGACCAGCAGTAGGTTTGGTCAGGGGTCACCATCTTCTCCTTCCCTAGACACAAGGTTTCCCTTCCCTTTCTCCATACTCTTGGTGCTTCCCCATACTTGGCATGACACTTTGCTTTTGCAGAATTTGGAAGAGTGCAGCGGCAGCGCTGTTATTGTTTACTGCTCGTTGTCCAGGAAACCGGCCACTTCTGTAAGACTTCAAAGGTGGCCGGTAACCTAAGCAACGAGCTGTAAACAATAACATGAAAATTCCGTCAATTCTTGAGAATAGAGAGGATTTTTAGGTAACTGCAAAGTTTCTTGTTTTTACAAACATGTGGCAATTTTACACTCTTAAGATGAGGAGACAACTTCTAAATGTTAAGTGATATGACACTGCTCAAACATAAATACCTGCAGGAAAAATGTCACAAAAGAGATGCCTCCCAGCCCCAGAAAAATCAAACAGTACATGTTACTTTTGGATCTGACCTCACCATCTTCCCCGGCAAATACCTACAAATTAAGAAAATAATCATTACTATGTGCTCTGTGCACAATGAAGAATGAAAAACACAATAGACAAGCAATGACATTCCCATTGCTCCGTATATACAGGGCAGATTAATAAGAAATGACTAATGTAGAATTCACAACTGAACGTGAAACATTAAAATTTGTAATATTTCCTTTTGGTGGAAGTTGATATCTTCCTCCCTTACCAAAAGCATGGAGATTCTCTTAAAAATATTCAGAAACCTTACCAGTTTCTATGAAAAAATAAATCAACCTCCTGGAACTGAAGGAAGATGAAGGAGGGGTGGGGGGAGGAGGGGGATGATACTGCAGAATTTCATTCTCAGTCTCAGAAGTAGAAAGGGGCAACACATGTAATCGAATTGGTCCACTATTTTGTAACTAAAGGTGTTAAGTATTTTTTGGGTTCGATTTGATGCAATAAAAGACATGGGACAAACACAAGTAAACTGCAATGTCCTGAGCTGCAAGTATTTACTTACCGCTATAATCTTTGAGAATATAATGGCGAAGGCTGGCTGTGTGGCACCGTTAATAGCGGCACAAATGATCCCAACCACAAAGTACGGCCATTCTGGTTTATTTAACTTCATGACTTTCAGGAAAGAGACTGGTGGAACTTTATCAACCTGAAATATACATTTCCAAATTTATAACTAGGGAAGGGAAGGGATCAATAATTACTAAAACCCCGTTGTTTATCGGGAGGCACATATCGGTGGGGAGCTGAAAAATTACCATGGTAGATGGATTCCTGCTGAAAGCCCCATTGTTTCCATTTTAGTCCTCCTATCAGTATATTTTTCAGGGGACTAAAGAAAATGGGACTGAATGTAAAAATTTGAAAAAAATGTTTTTAATAATATACAGTATGTGTATATATATATATATATATATATATATAGTACAGACCATAAGTTTGGACACACCTTCTCATCTCTAGAACAACTGTTAAGAGGAGACTTTGTGCAGCCGACCTTCATGGTAAAATAGCTGCTAGGAAACCACTGCTAAGGACAGGCAACAAGCAGAAGAGACTTATTTGGGCTAAAGAACACAAGGAATGGACATTAGACCAGTGGAAATCTGTGCTTTGGGCTGATGAGTCCAAATTTGAGATCTTTGGATCCAACCACCGTGTCTTTGTAGAAAAGGTGCACGGATGGACTCTACATGGCTGGTTCCCACCGTGAAGCATGGAGGAGGAGGTGTGATGGTGTGGGGGTGCTTTGCTGGTGACACTGTTGGGGATTTATTCAAGATTGAAGGCATACAGAACCAGCATGCCTACGACAGCATCTTGCAGCGGCGTGCTATTCCATCCGGTTTGCGTTTAGTTGGACTATTATTTATTTTTCAACACGAAATTACCCCAAACACACCTCCAGGCTATGTAAGGGCTATTTGACTAAGAAGGAGAGTGATGAGGAGCTACGCCAGATGACCTGGTCTCCACAGTCACCAGACCTGAACCCAATTGAGATGGTTTGGGGTGAGCTGGGCCGCAGAATGAAGGCAAAAGGGCCAACAAGTGCTAAGCATCTCTGGGAACTCCTTCAAGACTGTTGGAAAACCATTTCCGGTGACTACCTCTTGAAGCTCATCAAGAGACTGCCAAGAGTGTGCAAAGCAGTAATCAAAGCGAAAGGTGGCTACTTTGAAGAACCTAGAATATAAGACATATTTTCAGTTGTTTCACACTTTTTTAAGTATTTCATTTCACATGTTTTACTTCATAGTTTTGATGCCTTGAATGTGAATCTACAATTTTCAGAGTCCTGAAAATAAAGAAAATTCTTTGAATGAGAAGGTGTGTCCAAACTTTTGGTCTGTACTGTATATAAAATAAAGGCAGCACAGTGGCTCAGTCCTTAGGACAACTGCAGGGGTCCTGGGATCAAATCCCACCAAGGACAACATCTGCAAGGGGTTTGTATGTTCTCCCCGTCTTTGCCTGGGTTTCCTCCCACACTCCAAAGACATAGTGATAGGGAACTTAGATTGTGAGCCCCAATGTGGACCATGATGATATCTGTAAAAAGCTGTGGAATTTATGACGGTATATAAGCGAGTAATATAAATGTTTAAGTCAACCCGATTTTAAAGCTCAAAAATTAAAAGAAGGGAATTTTGTTTACTTACCGTAAATTCCTTTTCTTCTAGCTCCAATTGGGAGACCCAGACAGTGGGTGTATAGCTACTGCCTCTGGAGGCCGCACAAAGAACTACACTTAAAAGTGTAAGGCCCCTCCCCTTCTGGCTATACACCCTCCCGTAGGAGTACGGATTCCTCAGTTTTAGTACCAAAGCAAGAAGGAGGAAAGCCAATAACAGTTTCAAAAACAAATTCAATCCGATAACAAGATCGGAGAACTTAAGAAACAACATGAACAACATGTGCACCCGAAAAACGAAACCCTAAGAACAAATAGGGCGGGTGCTGGGTCTCCCAATTGGAGCTAGAAGAAAAGGAATTTACGGTAAGTAAACAAAATTCCCTTCTTCTTTTTCGCTCCTAATTGGGAGACCCAGACAGTGGGACGTCCAAAAGCAGTCCCTGGGTGGGTAAAAAGATACCACATGAACGGGCTGTCAGACAGCCTCTTCCTACAGGTGGGCCACCGCCGCCTGAAGGACCTGTCTACCTAGGCTGGCATCTGCCGAAGCGTAGGTATGCACTTGATAGTGTTTGGTAAACGTGTGCAGACTCGACCAGGTAGCCGCCTGGCACACTTGCTGAGCCGTAGCCTGATGCCGCAATGCCCAGGACGCACCCACGGCTCTGGTAGAATGGGCCTTCAGTCCAGATGGAATCGGAAGCCCAGCAGAACGGTATGTGTGAAGAATTGGTTCCTTGATCCACCGCGCCAGGGTGGATTTGGAAGCTTGCGATCCCTTATGCTGACCAGCGACTAGGACAAAGAGCGCATCAGAACGGCGTAGAGACGCCGTGCGAGAAATGTAAATCCTGAGTGCTCTCACCAGGTCCAACAGATGTAAACCCTTTTCAAATTGGTGAACTGGATGCGGACACAAAGATGGCAAAGTGATATCCTGATTGAGATGAAAGGAAGAAACCACCTTGGGAGAAAACTCTGGAATTGGACGCAGTACTACCTTGTCTTGGTGAAACACCAGGAAGGGAGATTTGCAAGATAACGCCGCTAGCTCGGACACTCTTCGAAGAGACGTGACCGCCACAAGAAAAACTACCTTTTGTGAAAGCCGAGAAAGGGGAACCTCTTTCAAAGGCTCGAAAGGCGGCTTCTGGAGAGCAATGAGAACCTTGTTCAGATCCCAGGGTTCCAATGGCCGTCTGTAAGGAGGAACGATATGACAAACTCCTTGGAGAAACGTGCGTACTTTAGAAAGCCGTGCCAAGCGCTTCTGAAAGAATACGGATAGCGCGGAGACTTGACCCTTAAGAGAGCTAAGCGACAAACCTTTTTCCAACCCAGACTGCAGGAAGGAAAGAAAAATTGGCAATGCAAATGGCCAGGGAGAAAACCCTTGAGCCAAGCACCACGCTAAGAATATCTTCCACGTCCTGTGATAGATCTTAGCTGAGGATGGTTTTCTAGCCTGTCTCATTGTGGCAACAACTTCATGAGATAAACCTGAGGCCGCTAGGATCCAGGACTCAATGGCCACACAGTCAGGTTCAGGGCCGCAGAATTCAGATGGAAAAACGGCCCTTGAGACAGCAAATCTGGACGGTCTGGTAGTGTCCACGGTTGGCCTACCGTGAGATGCCACAGATCCGGGTACCACGACCTTCTTGGCCAATCTGGAGCGACGAGTATGGCTCGATGGCAGTCGGACTTGATTTTCCGGAGAACTCTGGGTAACAATGCTAGAGGTGGGAACACATAGGGGAGTCGGAATTGCGACCAATCCTGAACCAAGGCGTCTGCCGCCAGCGCTCGGTGATCGTGAGACCGTGCCATGAAAACTGGGACCTTGTTGTTGTGCCGTGACGCCATCAGATCGACGTCCGGCGTCCCCCAGCGGCAACAGATCTGCTGAAACACGTCCGGGTGAAGGGACCATTCTCCTGCGTCCATGCCCTGGCGACTGAGAAAGTCTGCTTCCCAGTTTTCCACGCCTGGGATGTGAACTGCGGATATGGTGGACGCTCTGCTTTCCACCCACGTCAAAATCCGCTGGACTTCTTGAAAAGCTTGGCGACTGCGTGTTCCCCCTTGGTGGTTGATGTACGCCACCGCCGTGGAATTGTCCGACTGAATCCGAATCTGCCTGCCTTCCAGCCATTGTTGGAAGGCTTGCAGGGCAAGATAGATTGCTCTGATTTCCAGAACATTGATCTGCAGGGTGGACTCTTCCTGAGTCCACGTCCCCTGAGCCCTGTGGTGGAGAAACACCGCTCCCCACCCTGATAGGCTCGCATCCGTCGTGACCACTGCCCAGGACGGGGGAAGGAACGACTTTCCCTGTGACAATGAGGTGGGGAGAAGCCACCAACGCAGAGAGTCCTTGGCAGTCTGAGAGAGGGAGACAGTCCTGTCGAGGGACGTCGATTTCCCATCCCATTGGCGTAGAATGTCCCATTGTAGAGGGCGCAGATGAAACTGCGCGAACGGGACTGCCTCCATTGCTGCTACCATCTTTCCTAGGAAATGCATGAGGCGCCTCAGTGAGTGCGACTGGCTCTGAAGGAGAGATTGCACTCCAGTCCGTAGCGAGCACTGCTTGTCCAGTGGAAGCTTCACTATCGCTGAGAGAGTATGAAACTCCATGCCAAGATAAGTCAGAGATTGGGTCGGGGTTAGATGAGACTTTGGAAAGTTGATAATCCACCCGAAACTCTGGAGAGTGTCTAGTGCCACCTTCAGACTGTGTTGGCATGCCTCTTGAGAGGGTGCCTTTATAAGCAGGTCGTCTAGATACGGGATGACCGAGTGACCCTGCGAGTGCAGAACAGCTACTACTGCTGCCATGACTTTGGTGAAGACCCGGGGGGCTGTTGCCAGACCGAAAGGTAACGCTACGAACTGCAGGTGTTCGTCGTGTATGACGAAGCGTAGGAAACGCTGATGCTCTGGTGCAATCGGCACGTGGAGATACGCATCTTTGATATCTATTGATGCTAGAAAATCTCCTTGAGACATTGAGGCTATGACGGAGCGTAGGGATTCCATCCGGAACCTCCTGACTTTTACGTGTCTGTTGAGCAACTTTAGATCCAGGACGGGTCGATACGATCCGTCCTTTTTTGGGACCACAAACAGATTGGAGTAAAAACCGTGACCTTGTTCCTGAAGAGGGACGGAGGTCACCACTCCTTCCGCCTTTAGAGCGGCCACCGCCTGCAACAGAGCATCGGCTCGGTCTGGTGGTGGAGAAGTTCTGAAGAAACGAGTTGGCGGACGAGAACTGAACTCTATCCTGTACCCGTGAGACAGAATATCCCTCACCCAACGGTCTTTGACGCGTGACAGCCAAATGTCGCCAAAGTGGGAAAGCCTCCCACCGACCGCGGGTGTGGGAATCGGAGACTGCAAGTCAGGAGGACGCCGTCTTGGCAACGGTTCCTCCGGCTGTCCTTTTTGGGCGTGACTGAGACCTCCAAGAATCTGAGCGTCTCTGGTCTTTTTGAGTCTTTTTTGACGAGGCGAATTGGGACCTGCCCGGTCCTCGAAAGGACCGATAACCAGACTGACCCTTCCTCTGTTGGGGTTTGTTTTGTCTGTGTTGCGGTAAGGATGAGTCCTTACCCTTGGAGTGTTTGATGATTTCATCCAAACGCTCTCCAAACAATCGGTCACGAGAAAAGAAGGGAATTTTGTTTACTTACCGTAAATTCCTTTTCTTCTAGCTCCAATTGGGAGACCCAGACAATTGGGTGTATAGCTATTGCCTCCGGAGGCCACACAAAGTATTACACTTAAAAGTGTAAGGCCCCTCCCCTTCTGGCTATACACCCCCAGTGGGATCACTGGCTCACCAGTTTTAGTGCCAAAGCAAGAAGGAGGAAAGCCAATAACTGGTTTAAAGACCAATTCAATCCGAGGAAACATCGGAGAACTGAACCATACCACATGAACAACATGTGTACCCGAAAAAACAGAAAAACCCCGAGAAAACAGGGCGGGTGCTGGGTCTCCCAATTGGAGCTAGAAGAAAAGGAATTTACGGTAAGTAAACAAAATTCCCTTCTTCTTTTTCGCTCCTAATTGGGAGACCCAGACAATTGGGACGTCCAAAAGCAGTCCCTGGGTGGGTAAAAGAATACCTCGTGATAGGGCCGTCAAACAGCCCTTTCCTACAGGTGGGCAATCGCCGCCTGAAGGACTTATCTACCTAGGCTGGCGTCTGCCGAAGCGTAGGTATGCACCTGAAAATGCTTGGTAAAAGTATGCCGACTCAATCAGGTAGGTGCCTGACACACCTGCTGAGCCGTAGCCTGGTGCCGTAATGCCCAGGATGCACCCACGGCTCTGGTAGAATGGGCCTTCAGCCTTGAGAGAACCAGAAGCCCAGTAGAACTGTAGGTTTCAAGAATTGGTTCCTCGATCCCCCGAGCCAGGGTGGATTCAGAAGCTTGCGACTGTTTACGCCGACCAGCGACAAGGACAAAGAGTGCATCCGGGTGGCGCAGGAGCGCCATGCGGGAAGTAGAACCTGAGTGCTCTCACCAGAACCAACAGATGCAAATCCTTCTGAAATTGATGGACTGGACGAGGACACAAAGAAGGTGAGGTGATATCCTGATTGATATGAAAGTGGGATACCACCTTAGGGAGAAATTCCGGAATCGGACGCAGAACTACCCTGTCCTGGTGAAGGACCAGGAAGGGAGATTTGTATGAGAGCGTTGCTAGCTCGGAAACTCTCCTAAGAGACGAGACCGTTACTAGAAGGCCACTTCCCGAGAAAAGCGGGAAGGGAGACCTCTTTCAAAGGCTCGAAAGGCGGCATCTGGAGAGCAATTAGAACCTTGTTCAGATCCCAGGGCTCTAACGGCCGCTTGTACGGAGTGCTGAGACGACAAACTCCCCGTAGGAACGTGCGTACCTGAGGAAGTCGTTTCTGAAAAAATACAGATAGCGCTGAGACTTGTCCCTAAAGGGAACTGAGCGACAACCCTTTTTCCAACCTAGATTGCAGGAAGGAAGGAAACATAGACGATGCAACCGGCCAGGGAGAAACACCCTGCGCCGAGCACCGAGATAAGAATATCTTCCACGTCCTGTGGTCAATCTTGGCGGACGTTGGTATGCTAGCCTGTCGCATGGTGGCAACCACGTCCTGAGGTAATCCTGACGACACTAGGTTCCAGGACTCAATGCCACACCATCAGGTTGAGGGCCGTAGAATTCAAATGGAAGAATGGCCCTTGAGACAGCCAGTCTGATTGGTCTGGTAGTGCCCCCGGTTAGCCTACCGTGAGGCACCACAGAACCGGGAACCACAACATCCTCGGCCAATCTGTAGCGACGAGGATGGCGCGGCCGCAGTCGGTCCTGATCTAGCGCAGCACTCTGGGCAACAATGCCAGAGGTGGCACATAAGGTAGCTGGAACTGCGACCAATGCTGAACTAAGGCGTCTGCCGCCAGAGCTCGATGATTGTGAAACCGTGCCATGAAGCTGGCACATTGATGTTGTGCCGTGACGCCATTAGATCGACGTCCGGCCTCTGTCAGCGGCGCCAGATCTCCTGAAACACGTCCGGGTGAAGAGACCATACCCTTTCGGCCACACCCCGGCGACTTAGGAAGTCAGCTTCCTAGTTTTCCACGCCTGGGATGTGAACTGTGGATATGGTGGATGCCGTGTCTTCCACCCACATCAGAACCTGCCGGACTTCCTGGAAGGCTTGCCGGTTGCGCGTTCTTCCTTGGTGGTTGATGTATGCCACCGCTGTGGAGTTGTCCGACTGAAGTCGGATTTGCTTGCTGTCCAGCTGCTGTTGGAAGGTTTGTAGGGCAAGATACACTGCTCTGTGTTCAAGAACATTGATCTGAAGGGTGGACTCTTGCTGAGTCCACGTACCCTGAGCGCTGTGGTGGAGAAAAACTGCTCCCCACCCTGATAGACTCGCGTCTGTCGTAACTATCGCCCAGGATGGGGATAGGAAGGACCTTCTTTTTGACCATGAGGTGGGAAGAAGCCACCACCGTAGAGATTCCTTGGCCGCCTGAGAAAGAAAGACGACTCTGTTGAGGGAGTTCGACTCCCCGTCCCATTGGCGGAGAATGTCACATTGTAGTGGACGCAGATGAAACTGCGCGAAAAGAACTGCCTCCATTGCTACCATCTTACGTAGGAAGTGCATGAGGCGTCTCAATGTGTGCGACTGGTTCTTAAAGAAGAGATTGCAGCCCGTAGTGAATGCTGTTTGTCTAGCGGAAGCTTCACTATCGCTGAGAGAGTATGAAACTCCATGCCTAGATATGTTAGCGATAGGGTCGGGGTCGGATCTGACTTCAAAAAGTTGATGATCCACCCAAAACTCTAGAGAGTCTCCAGCGCAACGTTCGGGCAGTGTCGGCATGTTTCCTAAGAGAGTGCCTTGACAAGTAGATCGTCTAAATATGGGATCACAGAGTGACCCTGAGAGTGCAGGACTGTGACTACTGCTGCCCTGACCTTGGCGAAGACCAGTGGGACTGTCGCTAGCCGGAAGGTAGAGCTACGAACAGAAGGTGTTCGTCTCCTATAACGAAGCGTAGAAACGCTAGTGCTCTGGATCAATCGGCACGTGTGGATAAGCATCCTTGATGCCTAATGATGCTAGGAAATCTCCTTGGGACATTGAGGCGATGACATGGCGGAGGGATTCCATCCGGAACCGCCTGGTGTCCACGAGCTTGCTGAGCAGTTTTAGATCCAGAACGGGACGGAACGGCCCGTTCTTATAGGCACCGCAAATAATTTGGGGTAAAAACCGTGACCTTGTTCCTGAAGAGGAACGGGGGTCATCACTCTTTCTGCCTATAGAGTGCACCCTGTTTGCAGAAGAGCAGCGGCTCGGCCGGGAGGTGGAGAAGTTCTGAAGAATCGAGTTGGAGGACGAGAAGTGAGCTCTATCCTGTACCCGTGAGACAGAATGTCTCACACCCAACGGTCATTGACCTATGGCAGCTAAATATCGCCAAGGCGGGTGAGCCTGCTACCGACCGAGGATGCGGAGAGAGGAGGCCGCAAGTCATGAGGAAGCCGCCTTGGAAGCGGGTTTTCAGACTGTCTCTTTTTTGGGCGTGACTGAGCCCGCCAAGAATCTGAGCTCCTCTGATCCTTTTGAGTCCACATTGGACGAGGAAAAATGGGACCTGCCCGAGCCTCGAAAAGACCGAAACCACGACTGCCTCCTGCTCTGTTGGGGTTTGTTGTGTCCGGGCTGAGGAAAGGATGAATCCTTACCCCTGGACTGTTTAATGGTTACATCCAAACGCTCACCAAACAGTCGGTCAGCAGAAAAAGGCAACTGGTTAAGCAACCTTTTTTGGAAGCAGAATCTGCCTTCCATTCACTTAACGAGCAGACCAGGCTCTGCTTAAAAACACGGAGCAGCGGAGGCTACTGCCGTACGGTTCGCAGAGTCTAGGGCAACCTGAATCGCGTAAGAAACAAATGCAGACATTTGAGAGGTTAAGGATGCCACCTGCGGCACAGATGTACGTGTAACCGTGTCAATCTGTGTAAGACAAGCTGAAATAGCTTGGAGTGCCCCAAGGGTGAGAATGCTGGAGCCAACGGTGCGCCGACAGTCTCATAGATGGATTTAGACCAGAGATCCATCTGTCTGTCAGTGGCATCTTTAAGTGCAGCTCCATCTCCCACTGCAACTATGGATCTAGCTACAAGCCTGGAGATTGGAGGATGCCGCTTGGGACACTGGGTCCAGTCCTTGACCCCGACAGGGGGCAGGGATAACGTGTATCCTAAGCCGTTTGGAGAAGCGTATATCTGGATAAGTGTGGTGTTCCTGGACTGCCTCTCTGAAGGCAGAGTGGTCCAGAAAAATACGTGAAGCTGACTCCTCCACTGGAGGAGCTGGGTGAGAAATAACCAACATTCTATTGATGGACGCTATAAGATTATTCACTATGGCGTCACCATTAGGTGTATCCAGATTGAGAGCGGTCTCAGGATCAGAATCCTGAGCCGCTACTTCCGCCTCATTACACAGAGAGTCCTTCTGCTAGGACCCTGATGAAACCGAGGGCCGCTCATAGTGAGCCCGCTTAGGCTGTCTGGGACTGACGTCTGTGCAGAGCCGTGACTCTGGGATGCGTGTGACATTCCCGGAGCTGTTAGTTGTTCACACTGAGGGGGGCCATGGATCAATGATTCAACAGTGCCCATGTTGTGAGAGACATGTCCGGACTGCTAGGCTTCTAGTATCATAGCCATAGTCTCAGAAAATCTGTCAGTAAATACTGCAGACACCGTCCTCATCCTCTGGCCATTAGCAGAGACTCCGGCTGAGTTGGATATAATGGGGGTCTATGTAACCTGCCGGCCGTATAGCCGTACATGCTGTACCGGCTGCATAGAAAAACATGTGGTTCTGCACCTTTGTTTTACACAGAGAATATGCTGATAACTCCTCCGCACAATCCAGGAGGGTATATACAACGTGCGACCAAACAGTGCAATGTATATAGTACAAGCATATCTATAAGTGCACTTCTGCACTAGTGGGGTTAGCACCACAGGTGCTGCTTAACGCCTGTTGCAGCGATTGTGTGACTATCAGAATGCCAGGGTCTTCCACACTTGTCTCTGTATCGTACAGAAACTGACACTAATGGCTGCCGGCGTCCTTGTAGAGAAGGAAGCCGTGGGCGTGCCTGAGAAAGTGCGGGAATCCGGTTTCACAGTGCACACAGTGAGAGGGGTGGAGTATGCAAAACATACTCCAGCTCTCAGCGCTGCTGTGCTATGCAGCGTCACGCCCCTACCCTGACTGTCAGGCCTGTGGGCGGTAACGAAGGGAGACTAGGCCCAGAAGCCGGGGACTCGAGTTAATAAGCGCGGCCGGCATATCAGTGCTGGCCGGCGCGGAAGTCCCCGGCGCACCACAAATCCCAGCGGCGCCTTAAATAAAAATGGCAGCGGCGGTTAGCGCAGTAGTCACCCAATACACTAACACACCCAGCAACGCTGTGGTGTGCGATGGCACTAGTGCGGACAGCGCCGCTGTCCCTGGCGCACTAACACACCCAGCAGTGCTGCCGTGTGTCTGCGCGGTCCCCACAGGGACACAGAGTACCTCCATGTAGCAGGGCCATGTCCCTGAAGATACTCCGCTCCATGTCCAGCAGATACCAGGGGCTGTGGATGGAGCACGGTCTCAGTGCCTGGAGACCGATAGAATCCCACTTCACCCAGAGCCCTGTAAAAAGGGATGGGGAAGGAAGCAGCATGTGGGCTCCAGCCTCCGTACCCGCAATGGGTACCTCAACCTTAACAAACACCTCCGACATGAAGTGGGGTGAGAAGGGAGCATGCTGGGAGCCCTGTATGGGCCCTCTTTTCTTCCATCCGACATAGTCAGCAGCTGCTGCTGACTAAACAGTGGAGCTATGCGTGGATGTGTTGCCTCCTTCGCACAAAGCACAAAACTGGTGAGCCAGTGATCCCACTGGGGGTGTATAGCCAGAAGGGGAGGGGCCTTACACTTTTAAGTGTAATACTTTGTGTGGCCTCCGGAGGCAATAGCTATACACCCAATTGTCTGGGTCTCCCAATTAGGAGCGAAAAAGAAAGGCAAATTGGTTAAGCACTTCTTGGAATGAGAATCTGCTTTCCAATGTCTCAACCACAGGGCCCTACGCAAAACAACGGAGTTGGCTGACGCCACTGCCGTGCGGCTTGTAGCGTCAAGAACAGCATTAATCGCGTACGACGCGAATGCCGCCATTTGCGAGGTCAATGGTGCTACCTGCGGGGCAAATGCACGTGTGACTGAGTCGACTTGCGCAAGCCCGGCTGAGATAGCTTGGAGTGCCCATACGGCCGCAAAAGATGGCGCTAATGACGCTCCAATCGCTTCATAGATGGATTTCAGCCAGAGCTCCATCTGCCTGTCAGTGGCATCTTTAAGTGCCGCTCCATCTTCAACTGCAACCAAGGATCTAGCTGCAAGCCTGGAAATTGGAGGATCCACTTTTGGACACTGGGTCCAACCCTTGACCACCTCAGGGGGAAAAGGATAGCGTGTATCTTTAAGCCGTTTAGAAAAACGCCTTTCAGGATAAGCGTGGGGTTTCTGGATTGCGTCTCTAAAGTCAGCGTGGTCCAGAAAAGTGCTTAATGTACGCTTAGGGTATCTGAAATGGATTCTCTCGTGCTGCGAAGCTGACTCCTCTACAAGAGGAGCTGGTGGGGAAATATTTAACATCTTATTGATGTTAAATATAAGATCATTAACTATGGCGTCACCATCTGGTGTATCTAGATTGAGAGCGGTCCCAGGATCAGAATCCTGATCAGTTACGTCCGCCTCATCACCCATAGATTCATCTCGCTGGGATCCTGACCATTGAGATGAATGTGAAGGCCCGTCATAGCGAGCCCGCTTAGGCTGCCCGGGGCCATCGTCCGAGTCAGAGTCTTCACCCTGAGGTGTATGTGCCCGTCCCGGAGCTTGGAAGTAACTCAGCTGAGGGGGACCAGGGGGCAATGATTGCACAGTGTCCGTGGCCTGAAGTACAGGCCTAGCTCGCAATGTGTCAAGAATTTGTGACATAGTGAGAGACATTCTGTCAGCAAAAGCTGCAAACTCAGTTCCTGTCACCTGGACAGCATTCACAGGTGGTACACCCTGGGTCACGTCCAGCAGAGGTCCCGACTGTGCAAGCGCCGCAGGGGCCGAGCACTGCCCACAATGGGGGTCCGTGGAGCCTGCCGGTAGAAAAGTCCCACATGCGGTGCAGGAAGCATATAATGTCTGTGCCTTGGCACCCTTGCGTTTTACGGACGACATGCTGCTGGCTCTCTGCAATGTGAGAGAGTCTATAGCCAAAGGGCGACCAGCGCTATGCAATACAAAGTATTTGTAGAAACAAAATACTAAGAATACTACTGGCACAAGAGGGGGTGAGCCCTGAGGGCTGCTTACCGCCCGCTGAATAGCGGGTAAGAGGCGCAGAATTCCTTGTCTGGGTCTCCCCGGCTCCCCTCTGCAGCTCAGCGTGTCAGCAGGAATGGCTGCCGGCGTCTGTGGAGAGGGGCGGTCCGTGGGAGTTCCTAAACAAAAGTGCGGGAAACAGTGTCCCCTCTGTGCCGATTGTGAGGGCTGGAGTATGTAAAAACGACTCCAGCCCTCGGCGCTGATGCACTGACCAGCGTCCCGCCCCTCTCCTGACTGGCAGGTCTGGGGGCGGGAACGAACGGAAGCAGGCCGCAAAAGCCGGGGACTCGAGTTATCAGCGCGGCCGCCGTAAAAGCGCGGCCCGCGCTGAAGTCCCCGGCGCACCACAAGTGCCAGCCGCGCCGCAGTCCCAGCGGCCGGCGCGACCGATTCCCAGAAGTGTGCCTGCTTCAGCGAAGCTGAATGAGGCCATGGCACAAGCGCCGCAGCGCTGATGTCCCCGGCGCACTACAACACCCAGCATGCTGCGGTGTGAGCGCCAAATGCACGGGGACACAGAGTACCTTGAGGAAGCAGGGCCATGTCCCTGATGTACTCCGCTCCATCCAGCATCTTCTCCAGGGGCTGTAGATGGAGCACGGTCTCAGTGCCTGGAGACCAGTAAATCCCACTTCACCCAGAGCCCTGTAAAAAGGGATGGGGAAGGAATCAGCATGTGGGCTCCTGCCGCCGTACCCGCAATGGGTACCTCAACCTTACAAACACCTCCGACATACAGTGGGGTGAGAAGGGAGCATGCTGGGGGCCCTGTATGGGCCCTCTTTTCTTCCATCCGACATAGTCAGCAGCTGCTGCTGACTAAAAACAATGGAGCTATGCGTGCGTGTCTGACCTCCTGCGCACAAAGCTAAAACTGAGGAATCCGTACTCCTACGGGAGGGTGTATAGCCAGAAGGGGAGGGGCCTTACACTTTTAAGTGTAGTTCTTTGTGCGGCCTCCAGAGGCAGTAGCTATACACCCACTGTCTGGGTCTCCCAATTAGGAGCGAAAAAGAAAAATATGTAAAAGCAAAACAAACATGTTTGAAATTGTCATGTTCTTAAAAATCCGATCTATCAAAGTATAAAATGAATTAAGCCATATGTTAAATGTTAGAAGAGAAAAAAATCAAAAAGCCTTTTTTTTTTTTGCAGAAATTACAAAATCCCCAAACAATTGCAGAATTCTGCATGGTGGGAGGGGTCACTATTTCCCCCCAGTTGCAATTTTTTCCCATTTTTCAATATATTATATGGTAAAGTGAATGGTGTCATTGAAAACCACAAGTCGTCTTGCAAAAAACAAGTCCCTATACAGCTATGGTGACGGAATAGTAACAAAGTAATAGGTCCTTAAACTAGGAGAAGGAAAAATGAAGCTGTAAAAACGAAAAATGGTCTGTTCATGAAGGGTTTAAAACACCTTGATATTGTACTTCTCGTTTTAGCCTGATGTTCTTCATTACATTTTTTCCAGCTGTTTTTTCCTGGCACTCACCTCCTCTTCATCTTTCTTCTTTTCTTCATCCTCTGTTGTTTTCTTGTAGCTGCTGTGCCGACTTGATTTCCTCCTCGTTATATTAGTATCAGGGACTTTTTCATAGCCGTCTATATATTCATTACTCTGTGCTTCACTTTCCTTATCCTCAGCATCTATTGTCTAAAAATGAAGGATAGTACATGTTATAGCACATGGAGATTGGTGAGCTGGAAGTCTGTAATGTTACAGAACACATAGATGACATGTTGATGAGATAGTTATAGATGAGGGTCTGACTTGTAGGGGAGTTAGGGTTAGGCCCACCCCTGCGTTTGTAGCCGTCACACTGATGGTCTGTGTAACAATTGTAAAATGTAAATGCATTTGTGTAGAATCGCCACCAGGTGGCAGTGTAGCAGCACAGTTGTCCTGGCACCTGGGTGGCCAGGGGGAGAGTAGTAGGAGGAGGATAGTAGCGAGTATAAAAGGCAGAGTAGAGGATAGACGACAGGAGAGTCCCAGTGGAGAAACAGTGAGAATACCCCATTTGAAGATTCTGATCCTAAGGGTCACCCCTGCGGCTGTGACATGCGGGATCCGTTCCGGATTGTTTAACTGCATCCCAAAGAAGAGGGGTTTAGTCCTGACGGTCGAGGGTCTGGCGTCAGTATTACCTGGCTCGTAGTACTCAACGATTTCCTCACTAATTGAAGGTCAGTGCGCCCTTAAGGAGTAGGGTATGGCTGGATGGCCTGGGCACGGATGGGAGAGCCCTGTCGGTTGTGGTCCTTAGTATGCATTAGCATCCCCTGTGAATGGGGTGAAGTGGCTCAATGGACTTAATGAACTGGTCAGTGCCAGTGTGAAGTGTAGTGGAGGGATGAGAGGCCTAGAGGTGTCAGACAGAACCCGGGTGCCTGGAATACGGACAGCTGCTAAATTGTGTTTGAGAAGAAGGAGTAGGAGGAACTCCTATGGAATGAGTACCGGTGCCGGCGAAATGTGGACTGAAGTAATCCAGAAATTGAAGGAAAATAAAGTTTGCATGTTTGAGAGAAGAAACCTTGTCGGGACTTTATTTACTGAAAGAGAGAAAATGGTGTTGCCTGAACGGTTACAGAGTTCTCCTGTGTGTGATGTGGCGACGGGGAGGTGAGGGCTTAACGGACGGCTGCGCTGTGGCCTGCTGACCCCTGCTACCACGACTACTACCACTGTCTGCTCCGTGCCCTCCACCACAGACTGACCACCACAAGTCTCACAAAGGAAGTGTCCATCATCCTGTCTTCGATTGGTAAGTAGCTGTTCATGTGGATTCACCCTCTATTGATATCTACTAGTGATGAGCGAGCACTCCCATGCTCGGGGGCTTGGTACTGGTAACTAGTGTTGAGCGAGCACTACCATGCTCAGGTGCTCAGTACTCATAGTCGTAACTAGTGATGAGCGAACACTACCATGCTCGGGTGCTCGGTACTCGTAACTAGTGATGAGCGGGCACTACCATGCTGGGGTGCTTGGTACTCATATCTAGTGATGAGCGGGCACTACCATGCTCGGGTGCTCGGTACTTGTAACTAGTGATGAGCGAGCGCTACCATGCTCGGGTGCTCGGTACTCATATCTAGTGATGAGCGGGCACTACCATGCTCGAGTGCTCGGTACTCATACTTGTAACTAGTGATGAATGACCACTACCATGCTCGGGTGCTCGGTACTCATATCTAATGATGAGCAGGCACTACCATGCTCAGGTGCTCGGTACTCATACTTGTAACTAGTGATGAGTGAGCACTACCATGCTCGGGTGCTCAGTAGTCATAACTAGTGATGAGTGACCACTACCATGCTCGGGTGCTCTGTACTCGTAACTAGTGATGAGCGGGCACTACCATGCTCGGGTGCTCAGTACCCATAACTAGTGATGAGTGGGCACTACCATGCTCGGGTGCTCGGTATTCATATCTAGTGATGAGTGGGCACTACCATGCTTGGGTGCTCTGTACTCGTAACTAGTGATGAGCGGGCACTACTATGCTCGGGTGCTCAGTACCCATAACTAGTGATGAGTGAGCACTACCATGTTCGGGTACTCTGTACTCGTAACTAGTGATGAGCGAGCGCTACCATGCTTAAAGGCTTCAGAAGAAGGAGGGCAAAGATGGCCGAAAGAGGAGGCGCCGCACCCGGAGAACGTAGACACCCATCTGACCATTCTGCACCGAACCAACCATTTAGGTGAGTATTATAAAGTGATTTTTACATTCTACACAGCGGCCTGGGCTCTTATATACAGCATGGTAGAATAATGTATATAAGAGCCCAGTGGTGGTGGCCGCAGCTTATAGTCACCAAATCTGGTGACAGGTTCCATATAAATATATTCTGCAGATATAGTTTTTTTTCTATAATAAACTAACCTGCATAGTGACCAGCTTATAGTAAATTCCTTCCTTTTTCATGAGTTCTCCATGAGGTCCTTCTTCAGTTATGACACCTTCATTAAATCCAGCAATAGTATCGGCATTCCGGATCGTTGACAATCGGTGGGCAATGACAATAGTGGTTCGTCCTTCTCTAGCCTATGGAAAAATTAATAGTAGAGAACTTAGAGGCTGTCCTACTGAATGGTTAGCACCCCAGAGTATAATGTAGATTGGAAATGTAGGTGTTGTGCCTCTATGACATAGGATGAATGAGCCAAATGACTTGAACCCAAAACAACCACTAATAAACCTTGACCTAGAAGCTGTTAACGGACCTAATGCCATATCGAAATATCACTGGGTCATAGTGATTGAGGGATGAACAAAGGCTTCACAAGAAAAAGTTTGGAAAAATTTTGGTAAACTTTTTTGGGGTTCTTAGACTGAATTAAAAAAAATAATAGCTTGGTCATTAAAGCCAAAAAAAAAATGCCAATCACTTTACCTTATCCAGAGCTGCCTGGACAACAGATTCACTCTCGGTGTCCAGAGCAGATGTGGCTTCATCAAGAAGAAGAATTTTGGGGTTGCGAACCAGGGCCCTGGCAATCGCAATTCTTTGTTTCTGGCCTCCACTGAGCTGAGTTCCTCTCTCTCCCACAAGAGTCTCAAATTTCTGCAAATTCACAAAAAACATGGTCAATAAAGCATCTATATCATGTATGTCCTGGGACAATGGTCTCACAGCAGTTCAAGGACCCTTCTATGATGTCCGTATTTCCCACTGGACACTGTACTCATGAGTCACCCCATTTTATTTGGAAATTCATAACTACTAGTATCAATATTAAGATACCCACAATGTCAAAAATAGATTAATTAATTGACTGATTGTATAAGAAAGATAAAAATGATGTATAGCTTACATCTGGAAGCTTCGTGATGAAGTTATAGGCGTTGGCTTCCTTAGTGGCTTGTATAATTTCCTCCATGGTGACATCTTCCCGACCATAGCGGATATTCTCAGCTATGGTGGTATCAAACAGGACTGGCTCTTGGCTCACCACGCCAATGATCTCTCTTAGGTATCTGGTGTTCAGATTCCGAATATCTTGTCCATCAATGGTGATCTTTAAGAAGAAGGCAGTGAAAATCTATCTAAGAATGGCAGGAAAATTCTCAAAAGGATATAAAAAGTTTCCTTACCACGCCATCATCTGGGTCGTAGAACCTCTGAATAAGCTGGACCGTTGTACTTTTTCCGCAACCGCTGCTCCCCACGAGGGCCACTGTCCGACCGCTGGGAACCGTAAGGTTCAAACCTTTCAAAACCTTCAATGGCAAATATTCCCGTTACATATGTCACCTGTACGTAGATACTGTATACATAGGTAATACCGCAAAACATTACACATTAATAATACCGCCAAATTGTAAAAATAGATAATGCCACTCCACAGAGCTCAAATAAAAAAAAAAAAAAAATACATATTGTTGTTAGCTACATTGCATTTGCTATTAGCATCATTAGGGTATTGTTACTAACCTGGATGTCAGGCCTGGATGGATATGTGAACTTCACATTTCTGAACTGTATATCTCCCTTAATCTTGTCAGGTTTAAACCCTGCAGTGGAGTAACTGTCTATTTTGGGCTTCTGTAGGAAACAAAAAAGAAAACATGTGTAAGTATGTAAAAGTAGAGACAAAGTGTATGATTTTATGGGACCCCTGAATTGATTAGTGGCCCCTGGAGATGATGATCTGCAATAAAACAGGCAGAGTATATAATATACTCTTCTAGCAAGGCAAGATATGAGGGTCTGTGCATATATGAGGTTCAAGGCAATGAGGTTCTGTGCATATATAGCCAATGTAGGCCTCTGGGTAGAGAGGCATTGTAGGTCTATGGGTATAGAGGCATTGAAGGCCTATGGGTATAGAGGCATTGAAGGCCTATAGGTATAGAGGCATTGAAGGCCTATGGGTATAGAGGCTTTGAAGGCCTATGGGTAGAGAGGCTTTGAAGGCCTATGGGTAGAGAGGCATTGAAGGCCTATGGGTATAGAGGCATTGAATGCCTATGGGTATAGAGGCATTGAAGGCCTATGGGTATAGAGGCATTGAAGGCCTATGGGTATAGAGGCATTGAAGGCCTATGGGTATAGAGGCTTTGAAGGCCTATGGGTATAGAGGCATTGAAGGCCTATGGGTATAGAGGCATTGAAGGCCTATGGATATAGAGGCATTGAAGACCTATGGGTATAGAGGCATTCAAGGCCTATGGATATAGAGGCATTGAAGACCTATGGGTATAGAGGCATTCAAGGCCTATGGGTATAAAGGCATTGAAGGCCTGTAGGTATAGAGGCAATGTAGGCCTGTGGATATAGAGGCATTGTAGGTCTGTGGGTATATAGGCATTGTAGGGCTGTGAGTATAGAGGTAAAATTGGACTTAGGTATATAGGCATCAAAGGACTATGGGTATGTAAGCATAGTAGGCCTGTGGGTATAGAGGCATTGTAGGCCTGTGGTTATAGAAGCAGTGTAGGCCTGTGGGTATATAGGCAATATAGGCCTGTGGGTATATAGGCAATATAGGCCTGTGGGTTTATAGGCAATATAGGCCTGTGGGTATAGAGTCATTGTAGGTCTGTGGGTATAGAGGCATTGTAGGCCTGTGGGTATAGAAGCATTGTAGGTCTGTGGGTATATAGGCAATATAGGCCTGTGGGTATATAGGCAATATAGGCCTGTGGGTATAGAGGCATTGTAGGCCTGTGGGTATACAGGCATTGTAAGCTTGTGGGTATATAGGCAATATAGGCCTGTGGGTATAGAGGCATTGTAGGTCTGTGGGTATATAGGCAATATAGGCCTGTGGGTATACAGGCATTGTAAGCTTGTGGGTATATAGGCAATATAGGCCTGTGGGTAGGAAGGCATTGTAGGCCTGTGGGTATGGAAGTATTGTAGGAATGTGGGTATATAGGCAATATAGGCCTGTGGGTATATAGGCAATATAGGCCTGTGGGTATATAGGCAATATAGGCCTGTGGGTATACAGGCATTGTAAGCTTGTGGGTATAGAAGCATTGTAGGTCTATGCTTGCGACATGACAGCAGGACCTTTCATCTTCTAATGCATAAATGAGACACGCTGGATAGCAATGAATTATTGGAGTCTAAGGCTATGTTTACATGGGACATTTTTGGGCAACAAAACTTGATCTCATGGCAGTAAACAAGCTGCATTTTTTGCAGTGGTTTTTTTTTTTAGCTGCGTTTTAGCCGCATCTTTGGTTTGTCATTTGTATACAGCACATGTTTAAATAAAGTTAGTTTTATTGACAAAAAACACTGCAAAATCGCATGAACCTGCATTTTTTTTTCATTCTTCATTGCTTTTAATGGTGAAAAAAAGCTGCAAAAAACGCTGAAAGAATTGACCCGCTGCTTCTTTCAAAAACACAGCATTTTGCCATTTCAGTCAGGAAAAAAAAAGCAGGTGTGTGCATGAGATTTCTGGAATCTCATAGGTTTTGCTGGTAATGTTAAATGTGGCTTTTTATTAGCATGGATTTGCATAAAATCAATGAAACAAACATCGCAGCAAAAGAAACAGAAGTCCAGTAGCTGCCTACACGGTGAGTCTAGCGACATCGCAGAGCAGCATAGACGCTATCAGTGGTCTGAAGCCAAAAAAAATCATGACTTCTCCATGTTCCTCACCCATATTTCAAAAAAAGTTCTATACACTTATATCATGAACAGTAAAGATTCCTACAAATCAAGAGTCTCAGAAAAAAATGCTCTTACATTGTCGATGATGTTAAATACTGCGTATGCGGCCCCCCGGGCGTTGGAAAATGCTTCAATATTGGGGGATGTTTGTCCAACGGCAAAAGCTCCGATAATGACAGCAAAGAATACCTAAGAGAGACATAAAAGAAAGACTTCTCAACAGTCGGTCATGATAATGATAGATATACATTAAAAGTTAATTTATAAGGGGGGTGTCTAATTTTGACGATCCCTTTTTGTAGAAGGGTCCCAACATGACAATCACAGGGTGTCGTTCTGATGGAATCACCAGAAATTTGTTGGCTAAACCCGGCAGCATGTCTTCATATTTTCTATTACATGTTTATCATTCAACTATCCGTGCAAAATGTGCTCAAAGGAGTCAAGAGCTCCAGATCAAATGATGCTCATGGTAGCTAAACTCCAATCTGCATTATACACAGGTAGGGATATGGAGAGAATCACTGCACACTCTTATTTCAATATGCAAAGCCTTTAATTGTGGACGTGGTTCATACAAAATGGGTTAAAACAACAGGGAACAACGTTTCGACCTAATAAGTCTTGATCACAGTGTCGCTTTGATAAATGCGAAGTACTGCTGTCACTCCCATGCCTAAACCAAACCTGGTGTAGAGTATCTCCCAAGGTTCAGTTCTAGGACCCTTGCTGTTCTCCATCTACACCTTTGGCCTGGGACAACTCATAGAGTCCCACGGCTTTCAGTATCACCTCTATGCCGATGATACCCAGATCTACCTGTCTGGACCTGATGTCACCTCCTTACTAACCAGAATCCAACAATGTCACAATTTCATCCTTCTGTTCTGCCTGATTTCTAATACTGAACATGGAAAAAACGGAATTAATCATCTTTCCCCCATCTCACTCTAACATTCCACCAGACCTATCCATTAAAGTCAATGGCTTCTCACTCGCCCCGGTTCCTCGACTCTGCTCTCTCATTCAAGCCACATATCCAAACCCTTTCTACCTCCTGCTGACTCCAACTCAAAAATATTTGCCAGATCCATACATTCCTTAACCAAGAATCGGTAAAAACACTAGTACATGCCCTCATCATCTCCCGCCTCGACTACTGCAACCTCCTGCTCCCTGGCCTCCCTTCTAACACTCACGCACCCCTACAATCTATCCTAAACTCTGCTGCTCAACTAATGTACCTGTAATTACCCGGCCTCTCCTCTCTGCCAATCTCTACTCTAGCTTTCCATTGCCCAAAGACCCCGTTTCAAAACACTAACCATGACATTCAAAGCCATCCGCAACCTGTCATACATCTGTGACCTAATTTCACGGTATTTACCTGAATGCAACCTGCAAACGTCACAAGATCTCCTTCTCTCATCTCCTCTTACCTCCTCTTTCCACAATCGCATACAAGATTTCTCCTGTGCCTCACCCATGGTCTACAGTCCCTGACAGAAGTTTTGTTGCTTATCCATGTTATGAAAATAAAAGCTTATAACCTGACTTTAAATTCATCCATTGGTTTTATAAATTACTCTTTTGAAAGTTGAAACCCTCCCAAATTTGGTTTAGGTTATGAAAATAAAGTTTCTGCAAAGCTGAAATATTGATCATTTAATGAACACAGAAAGGTTAGATTTTGTCAAGACAAAGGTTTTGTCGCCTTGTCATATAATGCACCAAATCCTAGTTTACATCCTCACCTCTACTGACTAAATGATCGGTTAATTAGTGGGTGTGTATAAAAAGAAACCCAGCACCCCAGACCTTCAGTTTAACTGCAACTTGACCTCTGATAACATGCCAAAAATCCACCCTGCGACCAAAGCCTTGATTATCAAGAGGCTGAAGACCAGATCCACTGCAGAGGTGGTTGGCACCTTTAATGTGTCTCAGCGTCAAGTACAAAAAATTAGAAAAAGATTTGAAGAGACAGGAGATGTTTTTGACAAGCCCAGATCCGGCAGACCCCGCAAGACAATTGCTCAAGGGAAACGATTGTTGGTTAGAAAATCCAAAGCCAGCCCACAGAGCTGCAACAGGCCTGGTCATCTCAAGTCCCTGTGTCAACTAGAACAGTTTGTACGATTCTGTCTAGAAATGGCCTCCATGGTGGAATCAGTGCCCAGAAGCCAGCACTAAACAAAAGGCAATTAAAAAAACGTGTGGCATTTGCTAAAGCCTGCTAAAGGGATGAACGCTGGAAAAGTGGCAGAAGGTGGATTTCTCTGATGAATCTTCAGTTGAATTACACCACAGCCACCGCAAATACTGCAGGAGACCTACTCGAGCCCGTATGGATCCAGAAAACAGTTAAGTTTGGTGGTGGAAAGATCATGGTCTGGGGTTACATTCAGTATGGGGGTGTGCGAAACATTTGCAAGGCGGAAGGCAATATCAATAGCCTAAAATATCAAGAAGTATTAGCTACCTCTTACATTCCCAATCATAATAGGGGTCAAAATCTGCAGCTGGATGGTGCTCCATCTCATACATCCATCTCTACAACAAAGTTCCTCCTGGCAAAGAAGATCAAGGTGCTCAAGGACTGGCCAGCCCAGTCACCAGACATGAACATCATTGAGCATGTTTGGGGTAGGATGAAAGAGGAAGCTTGGAAGACAAAACCAAAGAATCTAGATAAACTCTGGGAGGCATGTAAGACTGCATTCTTTGCTATTCCTGATGACTGCATCAATAAATTGTATGAATCTGTGCCACCCCCGTGCTCAGCAGCCTGCCGCTGCTCGGGTCCGGGCTCTCCGGTGGGTGGCTCAAGGGTCTCCGGACCCGGGGGTCTCTGCGGACACTCCGAATGAAAAGGGGGGGGTTTGAATTTGGGGACGTATATGAACGGCTGGGCCCTATTAGAGTTCGTGACACCACCCACGGTGTGTGGTGAGGTTAGACACCACCACTGCTGTGATGGGACACCTGGGGAAGATGTTGTGCAGCAAGTTGTTAACCCCTCCGTGGGCAGGGATGGTGGCCCCGGGACCCGATAGGTAGTTGGTGCAGGGAGATGGGCGACCACAGGGTGCTGGTGTACTCACTATTAAAGAACACACGAGTATCTGGTAAACCAAGATGATGGTGGTCGGTGCCCGCAGCCGGCTGCGTTCTGGTCTCCCACCCGGCTGGTGGTCTCTGTCTTTCTCCTGCACCTTTTTGTATGGTGGACTACCTGTGCTTGCAACTCCAGGAGTCCGCTCCCGGCTGGATGTGGCCTAAGGAGCCCTTGCCCGCAGACTCTGGCCCATGGGATCTCTGAGCCTTGGCGGTGGTCTGTTTATCCCCCTCGTTGGGCTGTTGTCTTCTATTAGGGACTTTGAGTGGGACAGGACCTCTAGTCCTGGCCTCAATCGGTTAATTAGCTGATTCCAGTCATTTGTGATCCAAGCTTCAGGGTCCGCGTACCCCCCATTGTGCTCCGGTTTTCAGGTCGGTTCCCCGGGTCGGTACCGGCGGGCTACAAGCCTGTCCCAGTCCACCTCTATTCCACCAATCTGTCTTCCCGGCTCCTGCAGACGGAGACCACCTTCTAGCCAAAGGCACCAGGGCTCCTACCCTGGTACCTGTCAGTTACCTTCAGGCCTGACACACAGGCCTGCTTCCACTTAAATTCACCTCCACTAACAGACAGACTACTTTCCCGCCCCGGGCTGATTAGACTCCTTGGTGGGCGTCTTCCAACCGCCTGGCTCCGCCCCCTGGTGTGTCTGTCTAGCCCTGAGGGGGGGGTGACTAGGGTTTAATATGGTTGGCTGGTGTTACCTATGTGGGACTAGTGTTATGCAGGGGCCTATTTGTGACTACCTGGTCTGGCCAGGGCGTCACAAATCATTGTTGAACCGCATGGATGCAGTCTTTCAAGCTCATGGAAGTCACACCAAATATGAAATATGGCTCTAATATAATAGCACCACAACTTCATTCACCAATGTTATGCAACATATCTTTGTATTAGAAGTTAATTATTTGTTTGACTTTCACATTACTTTCTGTGGGCGACACAACTTTTGTGTTTCCAAAATCTGACCTTTCCGTGTTCATTAAATGATCAATATTTCAGCTTTGCAGTAACTTAATTTTCATAACCTAAACCAAATTTGGGAGGGTTTCAGCTTTTAAAAGAGTAATTTATGAAACCAATGGATGAATTTAAAGCCAGGTTATAAGCTTTTATTTACATAACATGGATAAGGCTACTTTCACACATCCGGTTTGAGCCGTGCGGCTCAATCCGGCTGTGAAACCTATGCAACGGATGCGGTGAAAACACCGCATCCTTTGCATAAGTTTTTACATGCGGCCGGTCCGTTTTTTCCGGTTGCGGCACGCTACTGAGCATGCGCAGTGGAAGAAACCGTATGCGGCGGCCGGATGCGTTTTTTTCCGCATCGCGCAGCATCCGGCGTCAATAGACATGCATTGAAAAATGCACCGCAGCGGCCGGATGCGGCGCAATGCGTTTTTTTTGCCGGAGCAAAAAACGTTGCAGGCAACGTTCCATCCGGCCGCGGCATCGGCTAAATCTGCCGCATGCGGCAAAAACCGGACTGAACGTAAGCCCATGCGGCACAATACGGCACTATTGTAAGTCTATGCAAAAAAAAAACCGCAACCGGCGGCAAAAAAAAACGGTTCGGTTTTTCTGCAGAGCGCCGTATTGTGCCGCAGAGCAAAAACCGGATGTGTGAAAGTAGCCTTAGCGACAGAACTTCTGTTAAGGACTGTAGAACTCTCTGCCCCAACATTTCAGACTCTTGCCTACCGTGGAAACCTTCTAAAGGAACCTAAGACCCACCTCTTCAGACAAGCCTACAAGCTGTAGTAACCAACACACGACCAGTTCTACCCCCATCTACTGTATCCTCACCCATCCCCTGTAGACTGTGAGCGCCCTTAGGGGCAGGGTCCTCTATCCTCCTGTAAAAGTCTAAAGGCCACTTTACACGCAGTGACATCGCTAGCGATGTCGCTGCCGATCGCACCCGCCCCCTGTCGTTTGTACGTCACGGGCAAATCGCTGCCCATGGCGCACAATATCGCTAGTACCCGTCACACGGACTTACCTTCCTAGCGACGACGCTGTGGCCGGCGAACAGCCTCCTTTCTAAGTGGGCGGTTCGTGCGGCGTCATAGTGACGTCACACAGCAGGTGTCCAATAGAAGCGGAGGGGCGGAGAGCAGCCGCATGGAAGTCACGCCCACCTCGTTGCCGGAGGACGCAGGTATGGTGTTGCTCGTCGTTCCTGGGATGTCACACGTAGCGATGTGTGCTGCCTCAGGAACGACCAACAACCTGCGTCCTGAACCAGCAACGACATGTGGGAAATAAACGACGTGTCAACGATCAACGATTAGGTGAGTAATTTTGATCGTTAGTGGTCGCTCGTACGTGTCACACGCAACGGCGTCGCTAACGAGGCCGGATGTGCGTCACGAATTCTGTGACCCCAACGACATCTCGTTATCGATGTCGCTGCGTGTAAAGCAGCCTTAAGCCTTGTATTGTTCATGGTTATTGTACTTGTCAACATATGCCCCTATTCACATATAAAGGGCCATGGACTAACTGGCGCTAAAATGATAATAATAATAATAATAATAATAATAATAAGTGATTTGGAAATGGGTTTTCAAAATCTGAAAATCAATTACCAACACCCAGACATTGTGACAAAACCCCAACAGCATCTGTGGTTCCAGATGTTAACAAATACTTCACATGCTAGCTTTTCTCTAAAAATGTGGCCACACTAAATCCCTATTTTTTAACCATTATTTTTACAAGGAGAATTAATAAGCATCTGTACTCACTGTCAGCACACTCCCAATAGTGTATTCTTTGGCTATGATCAGGGTGGTACCATACCAGAATGCCAATGCATAGGATGCATATATCATTAAAAACGCAAATCCTATTGACACGTTAGCCGTGATGGCTTTCCTGATCCCTATCTTTTTGGCTTCCTCTAAATTCTTTTCATACCTAGGTACACAAAGTAGATAAACAAGTCAGTCACTGATCCTGGGACAGTCATGTATATTCCTGACCTAAAACAGTCTGAAATGAGCCGCTGTACCCACCTTTTAATCTCCTTATCTTGTCCGCCAAAGGCTATAACCGTTCTGATGGCAGAGAGGACTTCTTCAGCCACGGCTCCAGCTTTGGCATATGCCGTCAGCTCCTTGTTAGTAAATGCTGACAATATCTGCGAATAAATTATAAAATTTATACCTAAGTTGCCTATTAGCATTATATAGGGCAGAACTAGAAAACGGTGTTTTTTGTTTGTTTTTTTTTACCTTTGCCCAAATAGCCGCTGAAAGTCCCATCACGGGGCTGATTGCCAAAATGACCAGGGTCAACTTCCAACCCTTAACAAAGCCGATAATAAATCCGGTCAAAAAAGTAGTTAACGACTGGAGCAGCATAGCGATCTTATCTCCAATGCCTTCATTGATTTTTTGGACATCACTGAAAGAAAAAAAAAATAGAGCAGACCAAGTTATTATGTTGAAGGGATGATAGAGAAGACAACAATACCATGGAAATGCTGCCCAAGGTATAACCCAGAGTTAGGGGCATATATAGCATACCGGCATCCAATGCAGAAGGCTACGGGTCCTCAGAGAGTGATACCATCATTGTTCCTTATGAAAACTAAAACAATGTCTCCCCTAAACAAATATAGTGGAGAGCTAAAAAAACAAAAATGTGGCGGGTTGTGCCATTACCATGCCCTCTGTCTCCCTGGCAAGTCACAGAACGCTCATACTTTCTTCAGTCTCTTGAGCCTCCCGGGTGTCAGTATAGTAGATCGCACCTGGGCCCTGGAGCTATGGGGTGGGGAGGATTGGACAAGGCAAAAGGTCACTTTGGTCCATATGTTAGAACCATTATTATTAAAAAACCTGTGATAGTTCATACTTTCCTTTCCCATGAAGCTGCTAAAACACTAGTGCATGCCATTATTATCTCCTGCCTGGACTATTGCAACCTCCTGCTCTGTGGCCTCCCTTCTAACAGTCTTGCATCCCTACAATCTATTATAAACTATGCCGACTAATCCACATGTCCCCCCGCTACTCCCCGACCTCTCCTCTCTGTCATTCCCGCCACTGGCTTCCCATTGCCCAGCAAATCCAGTTCAAAACCCTAACCATGACCTACAAAGCCATCCACAACCTGTCTCCTCTATACATCTGTGACCTAGTCTCCTGGTACTTACCTACACGCAACCTCCTATCTTCACATGATCTCCTTCTCTACTCCCCTCTCATCTCCTCTTCCCACAATCGCATCTAAGATTTCTCCCGTGCCTCCCCCATACTCTGGTATGCTCTGCCACAACACATCAGACTCTCTCCTACCTTGAAAAGCTTCAAAAGGAACTTGAAGACCCACCTCTTCCGACAAGCCTACAACCTGCAGTAACCCGCAGTCCTCCATAGCACCGCACATCCATCTCCACCCTCATCTACTGTATCCTCACCCATCCCTTGTAGACTGTGAGCCCTCGCGGGCAGGGTCCTCCGTCCTCCTGTACCTGTCTGTGTCTTGTATTGTTCATGATTATTGTACTTACCACTAATTCTCCCATTATGTTCACCACAGGAGTGGTATGTAATGCTCTTACTTGAATTTTAAAAATCCATATCTCACCCACAAATGCCACGTGGGACAAAGACCAACACATAACTCAATCCAAATCCAAATCCATGCAATACCCTTTTGTTTTTTTAGCTCCTCTATTAGCTCCTGGGCACAATCTCCCCCCTCCAGGTACAATGATCATATATAGGAAAACACCATTGTTATTATTATTATTATTATTATTATTATTAATAATAATAATCATCATAATACATCATCATAATAATACAAAATATAAAAAGGAAAAGTAAGTAAAAATAAAATTATCATTATTATTATCATCATTATTATTGTTATTAATAAGAATAATAATAAGAATAATCAAAAATATAAAAATGAGAAAAAGTAAACCTTTTATTATTATTATTATTATTATTATTAATAATTGTATTTTTACTTATTTTTCTCATTTTTATATTTATTATTTATTTCTATATCTTTCTAAGATATGAAGGTTTGAAGTCTTTATGAGGATGCCCTGTTGTCCATGTTTCTGTTTTTCACTCTTCCTCTGTCTAGTCTGTAAACAGATTAGATCTATTTTAGGGTAAATGAACGAAAGATATAATTATATCTTCCAAAGTCTCCATAGAAACAAACCAGGTCATAAGGTAATTCAGAACAATTAGATGTAACAACAAGAGAGAACATAAAAAAACATAATAGCATAAAAAAATAACAATAATAATAATTAAAAAATTCTCAGCTACCGTATCAGAGTCTGGCTTTTGTTACTGACCCGCATTACCTCCTTGTAGGGGATATGTAAAAAAATAAAATTTATATCACGGAAGTCTAGTTGCAGTAAGCAAGATCTCACTGTATTCTGTCATACTGATAACGGTACAGACTTCTAGCAGGAATATGATACCTTCATAAAGGACAGGCCATAGAGCAGACGGACATACTTTAAAGGGGTTTTTCCCCACAAAGTTAATTTTAATCAATAGATCTTGGAATTATTATAATTTCCACAATTGGATGTGTTTAATAATGTTCCTGTGCTGAGATAATCTTATACATGTGTCCCTGCTGTGTACTGTGTAATGGCCGTGTCTGACCCTACAGGGACATGGTTTGAGGTATTGATTACAATTAACTTTAAAATGAAATTTGTTTGAGGGAAAAAACCCTTTAAGGACTAGATTTTTTTTGACCTTTTAGTGGAAGGACCCTGACAAACAATCCCATTAACTCAATCTCCTTCATCCCATTGTATGTCATCTAATTGTATTTAGGTGTGAGGGGCCAAGTCAGCATAGGGAGCCTTATAGGCCAGGCAATGCTCCATTTATGAAGAAACTATTTGTCTACCTTTTACCAGGGAACAAAACTTGGCCTATAAGTAACCCTATGCTGACTTGACAGCCTGTTTAATGAGAACCTTACCCAAGATTGCCTTTTCAATTTTGGAACAAGATCTGGTTTGGCTCTGTATCAGGGGCGGACCGATTGTGGTGACAGGGAATGCAACCCTGACCAGGCCTGGAGGTGCAGGGGGCCCCTGGCCCCAACCCATGCTTCAACTGGATGTGCATCCAAGACCGCACATCCAGCTGAAATGCATCACGGTGCAGGGACCCGTTGGGCCAAACAGAAGTCGGAAGCTTTCAGCTGCGTCCCCGTGCCATAGCACAGACGTTGATGAAAGCTGCCGGCCACTGCGGGCAGGCTATAGAGGTGGACATTGCACGACGTGGGAACCGGTGAGGGTGAGCACAGTATTTACCAGGAGGGGGACAGTTTATACCAGGAGGGGCCCAGGAGAGCAACACATATACCAGGAGAAGGACCGTATATACTAGGAGAGGGACAGTATATACCAGGAGGCGGACAATATATACCAGGAGGGGACCAGGAGAGGAACACATTTCCCAGGAGGGTGATAGTATATACCAGGATACCAGGAGAGGGACAAAATATACCAGAAGAGGCACAGAAGAGGAATATATATACCAGGATGGGGACAGTATATACCTGGAGCGGGGCAGTATATACCAGGATGGGGGACTTATTTAGTAGGATGGGGGACATACCAGGATGGGAGACATTTACCAGGCATATATACCAGGATGAGGGACATATTTCGTAGGATGGAGGCAGTATACCAACATGGGGAACATATATACCAGGATGGGGAACAAATATACCAGGATGGGAGACATTTACCAGGATGGGGCACATATTTACCAGGAAGGAGGACATTAGAATAGGATGGGGGACATTACTACATAATGGGGGGTAGGGCAACTCGAATGTCTTTATTGGATTTAGAACAGTAAATATATACATACATATACATACATCTGGCCAACATGCGGTGATGGGGGGGGCCAGGTCCAAATTTTTCACCGAGGCCCATCGAACTCTAGTTATGGCACTGCTCTGTATGCTAAGGATATGGTGAAGGTCAATATCGACTTTTAGATGGTGTTAGGGGTACTTTGCACGTTGCGACATCGCTAGCATCGGCTAGCGATGCCGAGCGCGATAGCACTCGCCCCGTTGCACATGTGATATGTGGTGATTGCTGCCGTAGCGAACATTATCGCTACGGCAGCTTCACACGAACATACCTGCTCGGCGACGTCGCTGTGACTGCCGAACTATCCCTCCTTCAAGGGGCAGGTGCGTTTGGCGTCACAGCAATGTCACAGCGACGTCACTAATCGGTCGGCCAATAGAAGCGGAGGGGCGGAAATAAGCGGGACATAACATTCCGCCCACCTTCTCCCTTCCGCATTACCATCGGGACGCAGGTAAGGAGATGTTTGTCGCTCCTGCGGGTTCACACACAGCGATGTGTGCTGCTGCAGGAACGAGGAACAATATCGTACCTGCGGTCGACCCGACATTATGAAAATGACCGACGCTAAACAGATCACCGATTTTCTACGCTTTTGCGATCGTTTATCGGCGCATCTAGGATTTACACGTTGCAATGTCGTTACCGGCGCCGGATGTGCGTCACTAACGACGTGACATCGACGATATTTCTGATGCGATGTCGCAACGTGTAAAGTAACCCTTAGAGATCTGATTGAGGCGGATATTTAGATAATAGTCAAATTATTTTCTCATTTAGGTTTGTCCTATCTTGGGGAAAGTTAGTGAAAACTCTTCGGATGTGGTAAAGTGTAACTTGAATAGCTGTCATACTTATTCACCTTGGTTGACTAAAGCACTACCCTAACCTCAAAAGTGACATTTTTGGAATATTCCAATTATAGTCCATAAAATCTTACTGTACAATCACAGTGAGTACTCACTCAGTCAGCCTGGTGTTCAGTTCTCCAGCGTCATTAACATCAAACCAACTGATTTCCTGCCTCAGAACCGCATGGAAGAAATTCTTTCTTATTTTCTTGATCTGACGACCGGCAGACAGTGTCCAAAATGCAACCTGGATATAGCCGGCAAGAAGCACTCCAAACCCTAACCCCGAATAATAATAGGAATACCTGCATCAGGAAAGGAAAAAAGGTCAATACCATACACAACAATGATTCAGGTTACATGAAGGTGGTGTTATTGCATTCTAAAAGTTATAAAACTTTCCAATAAACTGCTCTAAAAGTGGCTGTGTTATAAAATACCTTACCAGTCCACCGATGTCATCACTGAGAGGGAACTAATTTGCATTTGCAGAATGTGCATACACATCTGTATATATGACACATTCATATACTGTACTTGAATAAAGAATAGGTGTCGGTATATGACAAATGTTGTGTTATCCCACATGCTGAGCAACACTGTGGCCGTAGATAGCTCCTTACTGACATATATATATATATATATATATATATGTATATATAAAAAAATGTATATATGTATATATATATATATATATATATATATATCATGTTTCCTCAACAATAAGACCTACCCTGAAATTAAGCCCTACAGGATTTTTGGAGTATGCTTGAAATATAAGCCCTACTCCAAACATTAGCCCTAGTTACAGTCAGTCACAGGCATTGGGGGTACACAAACTGCACAAATTCTCAGGGCCCCTCTCTGCGTTCATGATGTCACCAAAGGTCTCATAACAGCAGGAGTCTAGAGCTGAAGAGGACACAGGCTGGTATAAATGTGCAGTGTGTGTGTATATATATATATATATATATATATATATATATATATATATATATATATATATATATATATATATATATATATATATATATATATATATATATATATATATATATATATATATATATATATATATATATATATATATATATCTCCACATGTGTTAGGAGAGTTATGTTGTTATTCCAGAATGTGCTTTGATTATAAATGAATAAATGTTGATTTTTTTTTTGTTCGAAATAAATATGGATTGTTGGCAATGTAAAAAATAAGATATCCCCCCCTGAAAATAAGCCCTAGCCCATCTTTCCATGTACGAATAATATAAGACCCTCTATTATTTTTTTCAAAACACGGGTATACAGTACAGACCAAAAGTTTGGACACACCTTCTCACCTCTAGAATAACTATTAAGAGGAGACTTTGTGCAGCAGGCCTTCATAGTAAAATAGCTGCTAGGAAACCACTGCTAAGGACAGGCAACAAGCAGAAGAGACTTGTTTGGTCTAAAGAACACAAGGAATGGACATTAGACCAGTGGAAATCTGTGCTTTGGTCTCGTAAGTCCAAATTTGAGATCTTTGGATCCAACCACCGTGTCTTTATAGAAAAGGTGAACGGATGGACTCTACATGGCTGGCTCCCACCGTGAAGTATGGAGGAGGAGGTGTGATGGTGTGGGGGTGCTTTTCTGGTGACACTGTTGGGGATTTATTCAAAATTGAAGACATACAGAACCAGCATGGCTACCACAGCATCTTGCAGCCGCATGCTATTCCATCCGCTTTGCGTTTAGTTGGACCATCATTTATATTTCAACAGGACAATGACCCCAAACACACCTCCAGGCTGTGTAAGGGCTATTTGACTAAGAAGGAGAGTGATGGGGTGCTACGCCAGATGACCCGGCCTCCACATTCACCAGACCTGAACCCAATCGAGATTGTTTGGGGTGATCTGGACCGCAGAGTGAAGGCAAAAGGGCCAACAAGTGCTAAGCATCTCTGGGAACTCCTTCAAGACTGTTGGAAAACCATTTCCGGTGACCACCTCTTGAAGCTCATCAAGAGAATGCCAAGAGTGTGCAAAGCAGTAATCAAAGCAAAAGGTGGCTACTTTGAAGAACCTAGAATATAAGACATATTTTCAGTTGTTTCACACTTTTTTAAGTATTTCATTCCACATGTTTTAATTCATAGTTTTGATGTCTTCAATGTGAATCTACAATTTTCAGAGTCATGAAAATAAAGAAAACTCTTTGAATGAGAAGGTGTCTCCAAACCTTTGGTCTGTACTGTATATCTTATGGAAATGCCAGTAATGATTTTGGTAGAAATAATAATGATAGTATCTGTAATATCCTGATAATCTCCATTACTATATTCATTCCTCATGTCTATACATAGGGGTATTTAAAGGGGACAACGGCACACAGTAGAATGACCCGATCAGGGCATATTATGGATGCCATTATGTTGTTAAAGGGACCCAATCATCAGGATTTTCATGTATAACCTAAAGCCAGAGGTATACTGGCGCTATCAGGCTGATTCTATACATACCTGTAGTGGTCAGCTCGGATGTTTAGGTTTGGAAACAAAAGAAAGTAAAGTTTATAAAAATCATCAGCTTCTTGAGTGACAGCAGCTGAGGATCAGATAATATCTGGGGGGGGGGGGGTATTCATAGTTATCCCCTCCCCCTGTTAGAATTAGCATAAGTATTATACTATCAATTTAATTTTTGACTTGCAGGACCTGTGCTTAGGTCATACCCATGTGACCAGAAGGGGCAGGGCTTCAGTCAAAAGAAAAATGTTGCTTCCTGGTATCAACTTTGTTGATTTAGGCCCCGCCCCTTCTGATCACATGCGTATGACATCACACAGGTCCTGCAAGTCAAAAATTAAATCAATTGTATAATACCTCTGCTAATTATAACAAGGGGAGGGATAACACTGAATATATTCCCCCCAGATATTATTTTATCCTCAGCTGCTGTCACTCAAGTAGCTGCTGATTTTCTAAACTTTACTTTCTTGGATTTCAAAACCTAAACATCCGAGCTGACCACTATAGGTATGTATAGAATCAGCGTGATAGTGCCAGTATAGCACTGGCTTTAGGTTATATACGAAAATCCTGATGATTGGTTCCTTTTAATAGTGATAAGTCCCTTTAAATGAAGAGCCACAGTTTTAGCGCCCGGTAAGGCATCATATTTAGCAGTGACCTTTGCCTTTCGCTTTTATGACCATGTTACTGAGTATGTTCAGCCCATCTCCGCATACAGTGAAGACAACTAATCAGATGGAGATGGATTGTAGAAATAACTTATTGTTAATAGATAACTTATAATATTTGTACTTTGCACCATGACATACAGTATACCCAGAACTCGAGAAACTGATAAAAAAGAAGAAAGAAACAATTTTATCTTATTTCTATGAAATAGTTATGCGTTACCCTTTTGAAGGACACGAAGCCCTAGTCCATCAGATTATTGTAAAGCCCTATTATATTAGGGGAGGAAGGAGGTCAGATGAGACTCCATGAGGCTGGACAGAAAACTGGTGCACAGGAGCTCTGCTAACCTCACAAGATCTCCTTCTCTACTCCCCTCTCATCTCCTCTTCCCACCATCGCATCCAAGATTTCTCCCGTGCCTCCCCCATACTCTGGAATGCTCTGCCACAACACATCAGACTCTCGCCTACCTTGGCAAGCTTCAAAAGGAACCTGAAGACCCACCTCTTCCGACAAGCCTACAACCTGCTGTAACCCTCAGTCTGATGCAGCGCCGCACTATCAGCTCTACCCAAACCTACTGTATCCTCACCTATCCCTTGTAGACTGTGAGCCCTCGTGGGCAGGGTCCTCTCTCCTCCTGTACCTGTCTGTGCCTTGTATTGTTTATGATTATTGTACTTGTCCCTATTATGTATGCCCCTTTCACATGTAAAGCGCCCTGGAATTGATGGCGCTATAATAATAAATAATAATAATAATAATAATAATAACCAGTGTCCTGATCATGTGCTGATGACAAAGTCATCACTACGGGGGGTGCAAAAGTAGCAGACGAACCTCGGTCCTGGGGCTTGTGGGCATTGAAAGTTCCCTCTTGTACAAAAGAAGACTATATATGTCACATGGAGTAGAATCATAGCTGTGATATAGGGTGAATTTACATGTGGCGGCGTGTGGTGTAACTGGAAATCGGTAAGGTTTTCAAATGTATTTTTCATGGGTGAACAGTGTTGAAGTTAAGCTTTAGTTTTTACTTGCAAAACCATATGGTCATGAAGGTCTCGTTTAGAAATATTTTGGGTCTGTATGCTGTCTATTGACTGGAAGGGCTCAGAAATGCAGAAAGCATTGACATGCTGCATCATGTGGTCACCACAAAGACGCAGCCAAAAAAAAAGCTGCAACACGCGGACAGAAAAACAAAAAGTGAAACCTCATAGACTTTGCTGGGGAAGAAAATGCATTCAGTTTTAGGACCAAAACTGCACCCAAAAAAACGTGCAAAAACGGGGCAAAAAATGCAACGTGCGCACAAGGCCATACTGTCAGTTGTGATTTCACAACATCTAGAACACCAGGTTAGAGACCGTGGTGATAGAGGAGAGAGCTTGATTGCTGCTGCCCTGTACAATGGACCTGTAGACCACCAGCTTGGACTGAATCAAGTCTGGCTACTATGGACTTAAAGGGTGCTTTACACGCTGCGACATCGCTAGTGATCTCGTTAGCGATGTGACACGCTAGATCGCAGATGCGATCTGCCGAGATCGCACATGTGACCGGCGCTATAAAAACCGACCTATGTGCGATCTCTGCAGATCGCATCTGCAATCTGGCGTGTCACATCGCTAACGAGATCACTAGCGATGTTGCAGCGTGTAAAGCACCCTTTAACCTTGTCTGGTTACTAAGGACTGATTCATGTCTGGTTACTAAGGACTGATTCATGTCTGGTTACTAAGGACTGATTCATGTCTGGTTACTAAGGACTGATTCATGTCTGGTTACTAAGGACTGATTCATGTCTGGTTACTAAGGACTGATTCATGTCTGGTTACTAAGGACTGATTCATGTCTGGTTACTAAGGACTGATTCATGTCTGGTTACTAAGGACTGATTCATGTCTGGTTACTAAGGACTGATTCAAGTCTGGTTACTAAGGACTGATTCATGTCTGGTTACTAAGGACTGATTCAAGTCTGGTTACTAAGGACTGATTCATGTCTGGTTACTAAGGACTGATTCATGTCTGGTTACTAAGGACTGATTCATGTCTGGTTACTAAGGACTGATTCATGTCTGGTTACTAAGGACTGATTCATGTCTGGTTACTAAGGACTGATTCATGTCTGGTTACTAAGGACTGATTCATGTCTAGTTACTAAGGACTGATTCATGTCTGGTTACTAAGGACTGATTCAAGTCTGGTTACTAAGGACTGATTCATGTCTGGTTACTAAGGACTGATTCATGTCTGGTTACTAAGGACTGATTCATGTCTGGTTACTAAGGACTGATTCATGTCTGGTTACTAAGGACTGATTCATGTCTGGTTACTAAGGACTGATTCATGTCTGGTTACTAAGGACTGATTCATGTCTGGTTACTAAGGACTGATTCATGTCTGGTTACTAAGGACTGATTCATGTCTGGTTACTAAGGACTGATTCATGTCTGGTTAGTAAGTACTGATTCATGTCTGGTTACTAAGGACTGATTCATGTCTGGTTAGTAAGTACTGATTCATGTCTGGTTACTAATAATAATAATAATAATAATTTTATTCATTTATATAGCGCTATTAATTCCACAGCGCTTCACATACATTGGCAACACTGTCCCCATTGGGGCTCACAATCTAGAGTCCCTATCTGTATGTCTTTGGAATGTGGGAGGAAACCGGAGACCCCGGAGGAAACCCACGCAAACACGGGGAGAACATACAAACTCCTTGCAGATGGTGTCCTTGGTGGGATTTGAACCCAGGACTCCAGCGCTGCAAGACTGCAGTGCTACCCACTGAGCCACCGTGCCGCCCCGGACTGATTCATGTCTGGTTACTAAGGACTGATTCATGTTTGGCTACTATGGATTTAATCATGTCCGATTACTAAGGACTAAATCAGGTTTGGTTAATAATCTTGTCTGGTTACTGTGGACTGAATGATGTCTGCTTATTAAGGACTGAATCGTGTCTGGTTATTAAGGATTGAATTGTATCTGGTTACTATGGACTGAATCGTGTCTGGTTATTAAGGATTGAATTGTATCTGGTTACTATGGACTGAATCGTGTCTGGTTATTAAGGATTGAATTGTATCTGGTTACTATGGACTGAATCGTGTCTGGTTATTAAGGATTGAATTGTATCTGGTTACTATGGACTGAATCGTGTCTGGTTAAGAGTGTCAGGCTACTATAGACTAAATTGTGTCTTGGTACTATAGACTAAATTTTGTCTTGTTACTAAGGACTGAATTGTATCTGGCTACTATAGACTGAATTGTGTCTGGTTATTAAAAACTGAATCATGTCTGGTTACTATGGACTGAGTCATATCTGATTAAGGACTGAATCGTTGTGTCTGGCTGCTATGGATTGAATCAGGTCTGGTTACTAAGGATTATATCATGTCTGGTTACTACGGATTGAATTGTGTCTTCTTACTATGGAATGAATGTGCTGAGATATACAGGCATTTGCATAGAGCTTAGGTGGGCATGCTTATAAGATCTGAGCCCGGACTAGTTTGAGGGAATCAGCCCTCCATCCGACTGGTCCCACCTAGCTCCATAATGCAAGCAAGGCATATATATAGCCATAATGGCTGTTTATAGTGGGGTACGAGCGCTGACCGGTTCCCTTTAATAAGCTGATAATATTTTTTTTTTTTAATGTTGTCAACAAAAATTGTACTTACGTTGTCATATCCTCTTGGAACTTAATGGATGCGTTTATCATCTGTTCAACTGTATAGGACAATAAAATGTATATTATTCATAATGTCTCAGAAAAAGAAACTCACCAGTACCATCTAGGAGAGGGAACTACCCTTTAAATCAATGGCTGAGCCTTTAACAAGGAATAACTACCAAGCCAGAAACATGCCCACAGAAAGTTGGTTTCTGGAGGGGGATATTTGGCCCTCTTTATTGTAGACACTGTCTTCATACTCATCTAGTCTATGTAAGATACCTGTCAGTGCAGGTAATTTTTCAGAATAGATTGTCGTGTGTGTACATGAAGAATAACACTATTTCTGGCCAATATGTGTTTTATCATGCATTTTTCTCATGTTTTCACTTCGGCAGGCACTATCTCTAATTTTCAGTTGTCTCTGAGCTAGTGGGTGGAGACTATCTGCTATGATGTCTAACATACACAGCACACACAGACAGGAGGGATTACTGCTTTTATTTCCCTATGTTGCACACAGTCAGAAGCAGCAGCAGTATGAAAGACATTATACATTAGTACTGAACTGTGTTGCTGTGAATCCACCTCTGGAAGATGCAAAATCTTTTGATAGAAAGCTACAAGATCTGTCCGTGTGCTTCCATATCTGTGCTGAGATGCTAGTCACAATGTTACGCTAGACACTACTAACAGTACTAGCAGTGTGAACAAAGGGGTAGTCAGACAAGCCGGGATCAGAAACCAGGAGAACACAACAGGACACTAGAAGACAGAGACAAAGTCAGGTCACAGGGCGAGGATCAGGATACCAGGAGAGTACAAATTAGGCTATGTGCGCACAGTGCGTTTTTCGCGGCGTTTTTGCGCGTTTTTCGGGTGCGTTTTTGGCCTCAAAACTGCAGGACTTTGCTTCCCCAGCAAAGTCTATGAGTTTTAATTTTTGCTGTCCGCACACATCTGTTTTTTTACCTGCGTTTTTGAGTTAAAAAAAAAAAAATGGACATGTCAGTTCTTTCCTGCGTTTTTCTGCGTTTTCCCCCCATGCAATGCATTGGAAAAACGCAGCAAAACGCAGAGATCAAAAACGCAGCAAAACGCAGCCAAAAACGCATCAAATCGCGGCAAAAACGCATGCGTTTTTTGATGCGTTTTTTCGACGCAGGTGCGTTTTTGTGCATTTTTAGCGGCCAAAAACGCACAAAAACGCTGCGTCAAAAAGACGCAGTGTGCGAACCTAGCCTTAGATTCAGGGAGCAGACAGAGACGTGGTCAGGTGAAGGTCCGAGGTCAGAAGCCAGGAGATAACAACAAAGACAGGAAGTGGGCAGAGAAGAGTCAATACCAGTTCAGGATAGAGAAGCCAAGATCACATCACTGTACACTAACGGGAGCCAAGAGCACTACTGAGGAACCAGGAAGTACGAATGGCGACGATCTAGGGGAGCAGGCACAGTAATGAAACAAACCAATCACAGGGTAACAAGATGCTCCCAGTTCATCTTGATTTGGCCGAGACTGATTAGAACTATTTTTTTTTTTTTAACCTTCTTTTTATTAGATTTTAATAACAAAAACATATAATACAATACATTATGATTATGTTAAACTACAAAATTGCAGATAATGTATCTCCTCGAATACCAATCCCCCTCCCGACCTCCCCCCACCCCACCTAGAACTATTTTTTTTACAGGCGGCAGGGGGAGAAGAAACTCTCAAGTGGAGAAAGAAGTTGACTACTCTGATAAAGTATATTACAAGGGTTCTTATTTTTGCTTGTGCTATTGATTTAGACAAAATTTGTTGAAAGGATAGTGACCATTTAAGGAGAACCAGTACTTCTCACCTCTGAAAAAGAAAACAATAACAATGTGCCTTAACCGATTATGAGCCTATTTACACTGTCCGGATTTAAAAAGGATTTCTGCACGGATTATGCACCAAATAAAACATGGAATGTGTGAACATGACTTTAGAAAATCCAAATCCTGAACGTCTGATTGTGAACATGCCTTTAGAAAACCAAAATACTAACCTTTTCCCTATAGAAACCAAAGTCACTTTCCACAATTCAGTTTTGTTGTCCCGTATTGAACATTATATTATAGTTTTTTTATTTTATACAATAGAATATTGAAGAGTGATAAATGCAGGCTTGTGATTATATACTCACGGGTCATATCTTTCCCATAGTCCACAAAACTGTCTGTCATCTCTCCAAAGACGAGCATCATGAGCGGCAAGCCGGCACCATGAATCATCGCAGCTAATGTTCCTACCAACATTAGAAGTCTGTCTACTCCTCCAGAATATCGGAACTAGGAAAAAAAGAGAAATAATGTAATGGAATTTAAAGGATTTTCAATAACATCGGACTGGACTTACTTGATCTTGGTAATGCAAGTCAATATAAGACATCGATATGTCGAGAAAACTTTGAGAGAATAAATAGGCTTCAAGGTGAGGACTATTTAAGGGAATCTCCAGGATCTCTAAGATAGACCATCAATGTTAAAATGGTAGGGGGCCAACCTTCATGGATCTGCAAATTATGATAGCCACCACCATGTTATTGAGCCATTCTACTGGTGTCGTGGAAGTTGGATCTCTACTGAAGAAAATCAAGAAAAAATTCCTGGAAAACCACCTTAACTACCTATTTAAAGGGGTTTTCCAGGTTAAGAAAGACATGTCTGCTGACTTTCACAAAGCGTACCATGACTGACCATGTCATGAGCATGTGTCAGGACCGGGAGGACTGGTGGGCCCAGGAGGTGGATCCACTGGACCGAGTACGCCACCAGGTGGCAGAGTACACGGCAGCCGGAGCACTGGCGTGGCCGGGACGGTTATAACCGGGTCAGCAGGATCACAGAGTTCTATGGGATAGTGCAGGAAACAGGCACAGGTACCAGGGAGCAAAGGACAAACAGTCACAGGAGAGAGCACAAGGGGACCTGAGCATCTAGCTCTAAAGACAAGCTAAAGGTCACGTTGATCAGGTAACGCCCCTAAGGAAAGGCAAGTCTTATATACCCAGCACAGCCTCATGTCATTTCCTGCTGCAGGTGTGCTGGGCCTATAAGACCAGGAGAGTGGGCGCGGCCCGGTCCTATACAGAATCCTGAGGCCAATACTCAAAGTCAGACTCCTGAGACCAGGAGCAGGACTCAGGGGAGCAGGAGCGGGAGCGGCAGCCATGACTGGTGGACACATGGATTGGATCAGTGGGTAAGGAGTGGTGCTGGGACACGGGAAGCGTGACAGTACCCCCCCCTCTAAGCCCCCCCCTCCGAGCACAGAACCCCAGGGGCACCCCGGATCGAGACACCGGACCGGGACCCAACGCAAAGGCGGGGAAGGACCGCTGACCCCGTACCGCCTTCTTAGCTGCACGGCGCTTAGCCGATTTCCCAGCAGTGGCAACGGGGGCAACGGGAAGAGGAGGACCGTCAGAAACAGGACTGGCAGAGAAGACAACCGGCCCGGGCGTCTCGGACCGGACACAGGACAGGGACTCATCCCCGGCAGCCGTTGGCATCAGAGTCTCAATCGTCAGGGACGGTGGAACGACGCTGGAGATCGTCGTCACTTCCGGTTCAGGTGGCACCACAGGCACAGGTGCCAGGAGCTGTGGTACAACGCAGGACTGCGTCATATGCTCCTGTTCTTGTGCCATGATAGGGTCAGGTACCAGGGGCTGTGGTACAAGGCTGGACTGCGTCAAATTCTCCTCTTCTTGTGCCATGATAGGGTCAGGTGACAGGGACCGAGGAACAGGCTGTAGGCAGGTATCATGGCACGAGGGACTCCAGCGAGAGATTGCGCCAGAGCGCCAACTGATGTCAGGGTCATGTAGTCGCAGCCAGGGCAGACCCAGCAGGAGCGCAGGAGTCATTCTCGGGATGACGTAGAACGCAATGGTCTCAGTATGCTGGGCACCAATACAAAGTCTCACGGATTCGGTGGCGTACCGGACAGGTTCGTATAATTGTTTTCCGTCCACGGAGGCGAACCAGAGGGGTTTTGCAAGCGGGATGACCGGTATCTGATAACGATCCACGGTAGCTTGTCGGATGAAATTAGCCGCTGCTCCCGAATCAATGTGAGCCTCCACCGTGAACTGGGTCTTCTCGGTTGTGACCTGGACAGTCTGTGTAACCGGGACTGAAGGAATTCCGGTACCAAGGGTGGCGGTTCCCACCATCCCTTGGACTTGGGGTCTACCTGGTCTCTCCGGGCAAGAGCGGAGCAGATGAGAACCGCTTCCGCAATAGAAACAGAGGCCCCGGGCGAGTCGCTCTGCGCGGCGTTGCTCGGCTTGGCTCAGGCGGTCTATTTGCATGGGTTCCGGGAACATGTCACAGGAAGGCAGGGGCAAAGGAGCGGTAGGCCTCTGCGGGGACAAGGCGTGACGGGGTGGTAGCTTCTCCCGGAATACCTCTTTGGTTCGCTCCTGGAAACGGAGGTCAATCCGGGTGGCTAAAGATATTAAGGCGTCCAAGGTGCGTGGAACGTCACGGCCAGCAAGCTCGTCCTTGACGCGGCCAGAGAGTCCTTCCCAAAAGGCCGCCGTCAAGGCCTCATTGTTCCAGCCCAGCTCAGAGGCGAGCGTGCGGAACTGGATGGCGTATTGGCCGACGGTCAGGGTCCCTTGGCGTAGCCGGAGGAGCGAAGAAGTCACTGTGGTGGTACGTCCGGGTTCATCGAATGTACTTCGGAAGGCGTGCAAGAATTCCCGGATGTTAGTGGTCATGGGATCCTCATTCTCCCACAGGGGGTTAATCCAGGCTAGAGCTTCGCCTTCCAAGTGTGACATCAGGAATGCCACTTTAGCCTGGTCTGAGACAAACAAATGAGGAAGTAACTTGAAATGCAGGGAGCACTGGTTCAAAAACCCCCGGCAGTTCTTGGGGTCCCCAGCATAGCGAGGCGGAGCAGCGAGGCGAAGTTGCGAGGCTGCGGAGACAGCAGGTTCAGATCCGGACACCGTTTGCTGCGTGGACCGAGACGAGGCGGCAGTCTGTAATGTGTACAACCGGTGGTCCACAGACGTCAGGAACTTTAGTATGCGGTGTAAGGTGTCACGCTGTTGCACCAGTTCCTGGCGTAGTTCGGCCAGCTCGGATGTTTGTGCTCCAGCGGGATCCATGGCCTGATCAATCTGTCAGGACCGGGAGGACTGGTGGGCCCAGGAGGTGGATCCACTGGACCGAGTACGCCACCAGGTGGCAGAGTACACGGCAGCCGGAGCACTGGCGTGGCCGGGACGGTTATAACCGGGTCAGCAGGATCACAGAGTTCTATGGGATAGTGCAGGAAACAGGCACAGGTACCAGGGAGCAAAGGACAAACAGTCACAGGAGAGAGCACAAGGGGACCTGAGCATCTAGCTCTAAAGACAAGCTAAAGGTCACGTTGATCAGGCAACGCCCCTAAGGAAAGGCAAGTCTTATATACCCAGCACAGCCTCATGTCATTTCCTGCTGCAGGTGTGCTGGGCCTATAAGACCAGGAGAGTGGGCGCGGCCCGGTCCTATACAGAATCCTGAGGCCAATACTCAAAGTCAGACTCCTGAGACCAGGAGCAGGACTCAGGGGAGCAGGAGCGGGAGCGGCAGCCATGACTGGTGGACACATGGATTGGATCAGTGGGTAAGGAGTGGTGCTGGGACACGGGAAGCGTGACAGCATGGTATTACTGCTCAGCCCCACTCACTTCAATGGAGCTGAGTTGCAATACAACCCATGGTCAGGGGAGGCAATGCTTCTGAAAGAAAGCAGACATCTCTTTAAGGACCTAAAGAGAATTCTCCTCTATGACAGATGTATTTACACGTGCATTAGTATTTTATCCTAATGACAAGATTGTATTAACTAAAAGAACTCTAAGGCTCCTTTCACACTTGTGTTGAACGTCATCCGTTGCTAACTGCCGCCTTGAGGAATTACGGTAACCGTTGCAGGAAACCGTTTTATTCCTCATAGACTTCTATTAGCTACGGATAGCAACGGATGACCTTGTGTTGCATCCGTCAGCCGATGCTGTGTTGCATCCGCCTGGTGGATGGAACACTGCAGGTAGCGTTTTTCTGCGCTTGGCGGAGTGTCAAAAAAACGCAACCTGCAGTATTCCATTGGCGTCCGTTGTTTTTATAATAGATGCCTATGGTGGCGGATTCCGTTTGAATCTGTCATTTGACCGATTCCGTTAACACATCCGTCTTTACACAACTGCGCATACCTAGATGTGTAAAGTCAAGAAAAAAAAACTATAATAGATTGCGTTATTTTGTACGATCTGTAGCATCCGTTATGCCACTGTATGCAACACATCTGTTGCATCCGTCACACAACGCAATGCAACGGATGCCGTTCAACGCAAGTGTGAAAGCAGCCTAAAAAGGGGAAGAAAAAACGTGCTTTCTCATGTTCCTTTACAAACAATCAGCAGCTCTTAAAAGCTTCAGCTGACATATACTTCATTATTCCTCAAAAAATAGGCATCAGGAGATACTTTCCAAAACTGTTGACTAGGTGAAGTATGAGTATGTGTTTGGCATGTTGAAATACTGTTTACTGTATATTTGGGTAGCAATGAGAAGAAAAATATGGGGCTCAGCACCTATGCTATGAAGTAAAACTTGGAACTTTATTTAAATTAAAAAAGAGAGAGGGTCACAGGTCATCCAAAACCGCCATGCGGCTTGACGTGTTTCGGACGAAAAACATGGAATTAAAAGCAGTCCTTAATCATAAGCTTTATGATTAAGGACTGCTTTTAATTCCCTGTTTTTTTGGGGGTTTTTTTTATGGCAAAAAAATTATGAATAAGATCCTGCATCATTTAAATTTTAAAACATTTATATCCTACTATATTATATTATGAGTGATTTTCAGATAGCATGATAATTTTTTAGATTCTTTTCCAAAACGTTATCCCTGTAAGTTTACAATGATTGATTAAAGGAGTTGTCCAGGAATAGAAAAAAAAAATAACTAAAAGGAAATGTCATTATAAGTAAATTCCTAAATACTTTAATTTAGCAAATCAGAATCGTTTTGCCTAAAGTTGTAATCACTATATAATTAAGATTACCATCGCCTTGCTAATTAAACAGAAACCCATCCTAGAATATTAGGACTAGTGCCTGTGAGCACGTGCAGAAGGAATGTTAGTACTGGTGCCTTTGAGCATGTGCAGTAGGAATATTAGTTCTGGTGCCTGTGAGCATGTGCAGTAAGAATGGTAGGACCGATGCCTTTCAAAATGTGCAGTAAGAATGTTAGGACTGGTGCCTGTGAGCATGTGCAGTAAGAATGTTAGGACTAGTGCCTGTGAGCATGTGCAGTAAGAATGTTAGGACTAGTGCCTGTGAGCATGTGCAGTAAGAATGTTAGGACTAGTGACTGTGAACATGTGCAGTAAGAATGTTAGGACTGGTGCCTGTGAGCATGTGCAGTAAGAATGTTAGGACTAGTGCCTGTGAGCATGTGCAGTAAGAATGTTAGGACTAGTGACTGTGAGCATGTGCAGTAAGAATGTAGGACTGGTGCCTGTGAGCATGTGCAGTAAGAATGTTAGGACTAGTGCCTGTGAGCATGTGCAGTAAGAATGTTAGGACTAGTGCCTGTGAGCATGTGCAGTAAGAATGTTAGGACTAGTGACTGTGAGCATGTGCAGTAAGAATTTTAGGACTAGTGACTGTGAGCATGTGCAGTAAGAATGTTAGGACTAGTGACTGTGAGCATGTGCAGTAAGAATGTTAGGACTAGTGACTGTGAGCATGTGCAGTAAGAATGTTAGGACTAGTGACTGTGAGCATGTGCAGTAAGAATGTTAGGACTGGTGCCTGTGAGCATGTGCAGTAAGAATGTTAGGACTGGTGCCTGTGAGCATGTGCAGTAAGAATGTTAGGACTGGTGCCTGTGAGCATGTGCAGTAAGAATGTTAGGTGGGTGCCTGTGAGCATGTGCAGTAAGAATGTTAGGTGGGTGCCTGTGAGCATGTGCAGTAAGAATGTTAGGTGGGTGCCTGTGAGCATGTGCAGCAATAAGCTAAACATTCTAAGACAGAATTCCGGCAGTGTAAGGGTATGTGCGCACGTTGCTTTTTACCTGCTTTTTACCTGCTTTTTTGCTGCTTTTTCTTCAGCGCTGTTTAATGCCAAAATGGATGTGTTCTTCTATTCAAGCAAAGTCTATGGGAATTTGGGTTTCTTGTTCACACTATGTTGTTCAAAATGCTGCCTTTTTGTGGCAGAACTTTGGTCAAAAACTCAGCTTTGCAGTTCAAAACCCAAATGGCAAAAACAATTGACATGTTGCTTCTTTGAAAAGCTGAGTTTTTGACCAAAGTTCTGCCTCAAAAAGGCAGCATTTTGAACAACATAGTGTGAACAAGAAACCCAAATTCCCATAGACTTTGCTTGAATAGAAGAACACATCCATTTTGGCATTAAACAGCGCTGAAGAAAAAGCAGCAAAAAAGCAGGTAAAAAGCAGGTAAAAAGCAACGTGCGCACATACCCTTACAAGTAGGAGGCCATCTTAATTATATAGCGATTACCTCCCTAAATAAAACAATTGTGAATTGCTAATTGAAATTATCTAGAAATGTATTTGTAATGACATTTCCTTTAGTTCTTTAATTTTTTTCTTTTCCTGGAGAACCCCTTTTAAGAAAAGGGAAGGAGACTTTTAGCAGTGGGTGTTCATTACAGATGCAAGAAGCCTGAGCCATTAGCGATAAAAGGACATTGTTGGAAATTAAACTAATTGGATCAGTCATAAGGACTTGGCCACTCAAGACTTCCTAGAAGAGGAAATGCACCATGTGCTTAATGCTAGTCAAATCAAAACCACAGAACAAGGGTGAGTGACTTTTAGATATTTAATGAGAAATTTCAAGGTACCTTTGATTTTACTTTTAGTTATAAAACCGTAAACAGATTATCTGAAAGTAAACGGACCAGAGGAGGGGAGTGTACATGTAACAGCGCTGAATTAGTCTATAAGATTATGTTTCGTGCACCATAATAGCCCTCTGAGTTAAGAAGGAATAGTTGACAATTGTACTCGTTTACCAGGGATTCCAGGGCCAAAACGGAGTGGAGTTTATATCATCCTCACCAATGTATTCAATGCTGGATCAGGTGTTACCGGGAGGGGTGAATGTGATCTCAGCGGTGGCGGGAATGTAAAAATCCCCATAAATATTAGTAATGTTGCAGAAGTTGTCTGCTTTGAAGACCCCCCCCCCCCCTTTTGGGAGGAAAGGTTTCCCAAAAATATGAATATCAAAAAGTGATTCACTACTGTGATCCCTCTCAAAGATCTTGGCTACCGATTTTTCCTGAAGCGCTAGCACAGGAAGAATGAGCCACTACAGGGTCCTCACTGAGCCATCCGTGTAATGCACGAGAAAGCGAGAAAGACTGTACAAGGAACGAACGTATAACATGTGCAGCTAGTTCAGATGCACAGGGCCCATTGCCAAGAGAGGTCAAGTTGCACTGTAAGCTTCTGGATGCTGCTGTGATCATTTCACTTTCTCTGAGGCCTCTTTCACACGTCCGTGTCTCCGGTACGTGTATGATCAGTTTTCTCACGTACTGGAGATACGGGCACACGTAGACCCATTAAAATCAATGGGTCTGCGTTCACGTGCGTATTCTGCCACAGACCGTGTGTACGTGTGGAGCATACGTGTGCCCGTGTGCTCCACACGTAGACATGTCCCCGTTTTCTCCGGCATCACGGGTGTCACACGGAACACAAATGGGTCACACGTAACACAAACAGACCACACGCACTGGAGAAAACACATTTATCTGCGAGAAAAAAAAACAACTTTACTCACCTTCTCCAGCCCTGCAGTCTCTGCCGCTGCTGTCACTTGCTTCCGACCGCCACTTGTTATGCTCATTACATATTCACTTCACTGTGGCCGGAAGCAGCAGCAGCAGGGAGTCGGCAGGACCGGAGACCGTAGAACAGCAACACGGAGAGCAACGCCAGGGACAGGTGAGTAGAAAGTTTCCGTTCTCCGTGTGTTATCATGGATAACACACGGAGAACACACGTGAGCCATAAACACGGCTCACGGAGGGCAAAACGCACCTTTGACATGTCCGTGAAAAACGTGCCAGGTTTTTTACAGATGTGTGAAAGAGGCCTTACATTGATTCTCCTTCTCTGGCTCAGGATGTTGGGGGAAGAACCACTTTGTCTCTCTATGCATCGCAGACAGAAGCTTTATCAGTGAGCCACAGGCTGCACTGGTAAATACAGGAGGAGGAGCAATTTATATTCGTCTTTACAGGCATATTGTACTGGTACATAGACATACCTCTCTATATACTAGGAACTCTCTATATATCTGTATATTAGAGGTAAAATAAAATTCAAGGAGTTTTTTTCTACTGATTATTAATAAAAATAAAAAAACAATTACAAATAACACACTTTTACAACACTTTCTAAAAATCAATGTCACAAAACAGTCAATAACACAGAAGTATTTGGTTATCTTGTAATCCTAATAATGTAGTCAACACTTTGTGCACGGAATCGTAAATGTTGTAACTAGAGATGAGCAGTTTTCATTAAGCGTTTCTGCAAGAAAAACTCAGCAGGTACGCCAGCGTCTAAAAGAAGTTTGTGTACATTCCTAAATAGTGAAAAATTCTGTATAAATAAAAGGTGTTATAGCTGTTACAGCTATGAATAAAAGAACAAAACAAAAATAATCTGGTTGTCTGAAGAAGGGCATCCTTTCTATTTGTATGCAAATATAATGTGGGTATTTTATATGTGCATGTTTAATTGTGTACATTTTATTACATTCTGCTTAATATGAATATGTATGTAAACGTGTGTAATACACTATGAAGTAAAAGACATGGATCGCACATCCCAAAAAATACAATGATCTAAAGCCGCTAGGCAACAAATTAAATAGAACATGAGGTTCTTTGTTACCATTCTGATCAGATTGTATTAAGCCCACTGCCACGTCACGGCAAACCTCTTTAGTGGGTCCCTATTCTAAAACTGTAGTGCGGCGCTGTGCACTAATCACTGCTGCAGCGACAAAGCACCAGTAGACAATGATCTAAAGCCATGTATTTTTTTTGGGATGTGCGATCCATGTCTTTCTCCATAGTGTGTTATACATTATTCTATGCCCCTCTGCTTTTTGGTTGGATCTGCACTCCCCCCCCCCATTTGGCACAGGTGATTTTAATCAGCAGGAGACTGCAGGAGGGGTCAGCCTTGTTTTGCTCCCAGTTCACATATGGGAGCCAGTGGGAGGTGAGTGCACAGCTCCTCTCACTGTGTGTTGGTGCTGTGCAGTGGCCGCTGTTGTGGTGGTGTCGTGTCGGTGGGGCGGTGCGGCCTGGAGCCTTGGGGCTTTGTCTTGCAGCATGGGTGCTGTGAGGCACCAGGTCGCCTGCCCTGCTGGCGCTTTGTCGCTGCAGCCATGGTTAGTGCACAGTGCCGCACTACAAGGTTTAGAATAGGGACCCACACGAGAGGTTCGCCGTGACGTGGCAGGGGGCTTAATACAATCTGATCAGAATGGTAGCAAAGAACCTCATGTTCTATTTAATTTTTTGTCTAGCGGCTTTAGATCATTGTATTTTTTTGGGATGTGCGATCCATGTCTTTTTCTCAATAGTGTGTTATGTAAACGTGTGTGACTTTACGTGTTAGGTCCTGATGCACAGGGGCCCATCAACCACATAAACTGAGCTCTGCTTTGCTGACAAACCAAGCACTGCTACATCTGTAAATCAGCACAAACATGTTCGCTGTCAATGAGTGATTATATGTCACGGACAGCATTTTTCTGAGCTTTATAAAATAACATAGCTCCACTTCAGAAATCTTTTAATTTACTTTTTTTTAATTTATTTAATTTAATTATTTATCAAGCTGGTGTATCTTACCATTGTGAAAGGGCTGACCATCTTTGGTTTTTCGGGTTTTGTTTTATCTTTCGACCTGGAGAAAAATCCTTTCTTCTTACTGCAATGAAAAACAACATAATATTAGAGATCCCGATGTTACGTAATGAGATCATATCTCAGGGATCCAGATAATAAATAGCTCAGTCTGTAGTATATAATTGTATTGTAGAGTATTAGGGAAAGCAGAATGAGGGGAAATAGGCTGCTGTGGTCATCAGTGGAAATTACCAGTCAGGAAGTCATCACGGTATAGTAGAAAATGATGGCGTCTTAGTGACTAAGTAATTACATGATACTCATGATGTCTTAAAAAAGGATCTACTGTCTATCCCAGTAAAATTAATTTCCCATAAAAAATAAAAATACACATAAAACATCTAAGAGAACAAAGAATAAAACTAATCTAATCATTAGAATGATGTTTTCCATGCGTATACTAAATGGGATAATGTTTTTTAGGGGGGGGTTTTTAATGGCCTTCAGCTCAATCTCAAGCCACGGCGACTTCATGGATGAACACTCTGTAGGAAGATTGATCTTGTGCAGCTTAGATCAGTCCACCAGGGTCTTCTCTGCTGTGTTTTTGATAGTATAATGCCATTGGGTTGCTTGTCTTCCTCTTCGCCTTGTTCATTCTATTCTTCTGACCATGATGTCTTTCTCCAGTGGCTGCTCTCTTCATATCATGTGCCAAAGTAGGCAAATGGTAGCTTGGTAATCCTTGCTTCGTGTAACTTTTCTGGCTTGATTTGTTCCAAAATGAATTTTCTTGTTCCTTTTGCCATCCATGGTATTGTGATCATCCTTCTCCAGCGCCACAGTTTGAAGGTGTTCATTCTTCTTCCGTCTTGTTTCTTTATCATCCAGGTTTCGCATCCTTATGTTCCTACAGAAGAGGCCAGACTGTGAATGAGTCGTGTCTTCTTCACCAGTGAAATGTTCCTCAGTTTGAGTACCTTGTCCAGTGACTTCATAGCTATTCTCCTATTGACTTCTGGTGTCGTTGCTCCATCTTCACTGCTCATTGATCCGAGTAGGTTGAAGTCCTTTACAACTTCCAGTTCATCGTCTTCCATCTCAAATAATTCCCGATACTACCTGGCAGTAGTCAATATTTTTGTCTTCTTTGTTTTGAGTAGGAGTCCAATGTTCGAGCTTTCCATCTTGACACTCCGTAATAAGTCCTTCATTCGAATCTCCTGCATACTTTGTTGAGGATTCGTCCAGCAATTTTAATTCCTTCTTCTTTTTCAGCAAATGGATGCTGTACACTACATAAAGCAATGAGGGAGCCCTACCATAGCAGTGGGTGAAGGCCAACATGATTTGGTTTGGAAAGGAGGGAGTATGTGGTAGAGCTCACCTTAACCACTAATGGGCGTTTCTGGATGGTTTTTGGGCTGAAAAATAATGTCCCTAAATGCAAATACCAATATTGATATCTTTGAGTCCATAGATCACAAGGAATTAGGTAAAATGTTTAGTTCAAGGAAGCCGTGATGAGTAGGGGTGTTTGTGGTTGGTGTCAAATTGGTGTGAGGGAATTCCTCATGGGTCTGGATCCCTCAATGATTTAACAGTTTGGTTGGCCTGATAAATATTTGTAGATTTTTACAGGGTGATGTTCCTGGGAGTCGGTAGAAGGTAAATCTTCCAATTGTGGTGGTCATGGTGCCCCTAAACTGCTGGTTAAAACTAGGAGTAATTCAAAAAATTTTGACGAATTATTCTAAAAAATACAAGGAGTCAAGAGTTTTAATTTATGGGGTAGGTTAAGCTTTGGTGATATAGTGTGGTTATACCATAGCAGCCTCAGTGGGCAATTTTGGGAAGGGGTTGAAATTAGGGGCATAACTCTCATAGGTGCAGGGGTTACAGTCCCACCTGATCCCTAAACTCTAAGATTGTTCAAAAGGTCCCACTTTCCTATATGAGTAGAACAAAAATAGTAAGACCTGTGATAGTTGGGATCAAACTGGAGATTTTGGATTGTGACCCTCAAGCTTCTAGTTATGCCACTGGTTGAATCAGTTCTCGAATTCTACAATTTCAGTAACTCGTGTCTGTCTCATACACGGCACATTCCATTACAGGAGTGAAACATTTCCGAGATTTACCGCAGCCATTTTAGGAAATGTTTGGACACTTGCTTATACAACACCCTTGACAAGATTCAGATTACCCTCCCAGAGAAGTGCTAAACCTTTTCTTATGGTGAAGATAGCAATTTTTTTTTGTCAACATATTAAAAACCAAAACATGTTTAAAAATAAAAATGTGGAATTTTATTTTGTTTGTTTTGTTTTTTTATTAAAGTGTGAGGCTCTGTTTTATGTGAAATGTATTTAGCTGCCATAATTAAATAAGTGTAAAATGTATTCTATGAACTCAAAAGTAGTGATGAGCAATCTCTACAATGCTGGGGTGTTTGATACCGATAAGGAGCAGTCGAATGCTCGGATGGCGAGACTCAAGTACCTTATTATAATAGAAGTCAAGCATCTTTTCAGAAGATCTTCCGGAAAGATGCTTGAGTTCCCCATTGACTTCCATTATATTCGGTACCCAAATTGAGCCTGTCCGAGTGTCCGACTGATAGTTATGAGTACCAAGCACCCGAGCAGTTGTGCTCATGACTAGTTACAAGAAATCTGTCAACAGGTTTTGCTATGTAATATGACAGCAGCATGATATAGTCAAGAGAACCTGATTCCAGTGATGTAACACTTATGGTGGTGTCACACATAGCGACGACGACAACGACGTCGCTGCTAAGTTGCCATTTTCTGTGACGCAGCAGCGACGTCCCTTCACTATCGCTGTGTGTGACATCCAGCAACGACCTGGCCCCTGCTGTGAGGTCGCCGGTCGTTGCTGAATGTCCAGCTTCATTTTTTTGGACGTTGCTCTCCCGCTGTGAAGCACACATCGCTGTGTGTGACAGCGAGAGAGCAACGAACTGAAGCGAGCAGGGAGCCAGCTTCTGGCAGCCTGCGGTAAGCTGTAACCAAGGTAAACATCGGGTAACCAAGGGAAGCCCTTTCCTTGGTTACCCGATACTTACCTTAGTTACTAGCGTCCGCCACTGTCACGCTGCCGGTGCCGGCTCCTTGCACACGTAGCTGGAGTACACATCGGGTAATTAACCCGATGTGTACTCTGGCTAGGAGTGCAGGGAACAGGGAGCCAGCACTGGCAGTGTGAGAGCAGCGGACACTAGTAACTAAGGTAAATATTGGGTATGCAAGAGAAGTGTTTTCCTTGGTTACCCAATATTTACCTTACGCTTCCACGCGTCGCTGCTAGCTGGGGGCTGGTCACTGGTCGCTGGTGAGATCTGCCTGTTTGACAGCTCACCAGCGACCATGTAACGACGCAGCAGCGATCCTGATAAGGTCAGATCGCTGGTCGTGATAGCTGCTGCGTCGCTATGTGTGACACCACCTTTACTGATCTGCTTGTTTCAGTTTCAATAAAATCCATTTTATCAGCAAGAGATTATCAGAAGAAAACTAGTTGTCTCAAGCCATGTAGTCCTCCTGCTCTGTATAGCCCCACTTCCACAACTGATTGTCAGTTTTCTGCCTATGCACAGTGTACACTCAAAGCTGCAAATTAGTGGTGTGGGCAAGGTTATACAGAGATCTGGTAGATGAGCAAACTCTGGCTTTATCAAAATGACAGTTTCCATGATAGTGGTTATTACTGTGGGAGTGCCTCTCTGTATCTGCTTGTTTTATCTAGGCCCCAACTCCCAGGATCCCGCCAATCAAAGTTGGTGTTATGACGATCGAGCGAGCACAACATCACCTTTATTGTTTATCTTCAATCAGGGTAGGCCAAGGATAGTCATGAACAGAGTCCAAAAGAAAGCCTTTAACGTCCCGGAGATCCAGCAAAACAAATACAAATGACTATCACAATGTCCCAGATGCAGCTCCTACTCTTTTTTTCCCTTCAGCACAATCAGCCCCCCTGTGATTCCGGATACAGGTTTTCTCTCTGATAAAAATCCACATCTGAGAGTGACCGGGAAACACAAAGATGCTGTTTCCTCTAGCTAATAAGGAAAAAATTATTTAAAAAAAAAATTAAAAAAAATTAAATAAATAAATATATATATATATATATATATATATATATATCTATATATATATATATATCTATATATATATATATATATATATATATATATATTGTTATAGATGAGGAATATGGAATATATCTATAACAAAGAAGCAAAGTAATTTTAGCCCAGCGGATATGCTGCCAGATTGTGCCACTTAAATGGGCCACAATAAAATGTTGATATAATCTGTATAACAAACATACTGTAGATCTTAGTAAAATCCCTAATGCAAAAAAGGATGGAAAAGCATAGTAAAAGACACTATTCTATTGAACACTAGAGCGAAGGATACTTTTATATCACTAACTTTCGTTTTTTTCCTCCAAGAGCCGCAAAACGGGATTCAGTCGTATGCACGGAGAAGGCCACTGACTTTAATGGTGCAGATGGAGTAACGGTCTGCTCTGTCGTGCACCATTTTCGGGAGTATACGCCTATTGGAGACGGACACCCAGACGAAGTAGACTGTATCTGAGTGTCCGCCTCCAGTAAGCACATACTCCCGAAAATGGTGCATGACGGAGCACACGGTGACTCCGACTGCACCATTATTGTCAATGGCCCTGTCAACGCACGCGTCCAAAACCCGATTTGCAGGGGGTTCATTCCGAAGCCCTGACGAGACCACTGAATGGGGAGAGGAACGCAGTGTGGAAGCGGCCTAACTGATATCTGCTGGATCCGGGGTTTTTTTAACCCCTTCACAACCTTGCGATTTTCCATTCTTGTGCATTCAAATTTTACTCTGCCTTCTTCCAAGAGCCATAACTATTGCATTTTTCCATCCCCCATAGCCATATGAGGGCCTGTTTTTTGTGGGACAAATTGTGATTTTGAATTACACCATTCATTTTATTATGTGATGCGCTGGAAAGCGGAGAAAAAAAATTCCAAGTGCATTGAAAGTGTAAAAAAAAAGTGCAATTTTTTATTTACCATGTTCACTATATGGTAAAAGTGGTTGGGCAATATAGGATTCTCCAGGTTAGTGCGAGTACGTAGATACCAAACATGAATGAACCTATTGTGGAGTCTGGATTGATCACAAATGACAGGATCAGAGATAACTCCGATCCTGGCAGTTTAAAGCTGGGTTCACACTAAGCGACAGCGACAACGACGTCGCTGTTACGTCCCCATTTTCTGTGACGTAACAGCGACCTTGTAAGTCGCTGTTATGATCGCTGCTTAGCTGTCAAACACAGCGACGCAGCAGCGATCATAACGTCGCTGTGCTACATGTGCAGAGAGCAGGGAGCCGCGCTTAGCGCTGGCGCCTTGCTCTCCTAGGTACAGTACACATCGGGTTAATTAACCCGATGTGTACTGCAGCTACATGTCACAGTGCAGAGAGCAGGGAGCCGCGCACACTGCTTAGCGCTGGCTCCTTGCTCTCCTTGGTACAGTACACATCGGGTTAATTAACCCGATGTGTACTGCAGCTACATGTCACAGTGCAGAGAGCAGGGAGCCGCGCACACTGCTTAGCGCTGGCTCCTTGCTCTCCTTGGTACAGTACACATCGGGTTAATTAACCCGATGTGTACTGCAGCTACATGTCACAGTGCAGAGAGCAGGGAGCCGCGCACACTGCTTAGCGCTGGCTCCTTGCTCTCCTTGCTACAGTATACATCGGGTTAATTACCCGATGTGTACTGCAGCTACATGTGCACAGAGCAGGAGCCGGCGCTGGCAGCAAGGGCGGAGGCTGGTAACGAAGGTAAATATCGGGTAACCAGGGAAAGGTCTTCCCTTGGTTACCCGATGTTTACGCTGGTTACAGCTTACCGCAGCTGCCAGACGCCGGCTCCTGCTCCTGCTCCCTGCTCGCTTCATTTCGTCGCTCTCTCGCTGTCACACACAGCGATGTGTGTGTCACAGCGGGAGAGTGACGACCAAAAAATGAAGCTGGACATTCAGCAACGACCGGCGACCTCACAGCAGGGGCCAGGTCGTTGCTGGATGTCACACACAGCGACAGCGACGGGACGTCGCTGCAACGTCACAGAAAATGGTGACGTAGCAGCGACGTCGTTGTCGTTGTCGCTGTATGTGACACCAGCTTAACATATACTGTTATCCCAGTGATTGTGGAGTGCCAACGGACCACAAGTGTCAGGATCAGACAACTCAGATCCTGGAAGGGGTTAACTTCCAGGATCACAGTTCTCTCCGATCCTGTCACTTGGAGCAGGACTTTGTAGCATAGACTTTCTCCGCACGATAATGGCACACTGCTGAAAAATAGAATCAGCACTCATCCGTGATGGACAATTTTGTTGCTGCTCAGCAACCTGTTTATATTATTAGCTGTCTGAATGTAAATGGACTTGTTTCTATTAGACTTTGTGCATACATTTAGGATTTGGTACAGAAATTTCCGCAACTCTTGGGAGGAAAAACGCAGCAGCTAAAAAAACATGTATTTGCCACGTTTTCGGTGCGTTTTTGCCATGCTTTTTTGGGGATAGATTTTTCCAATTCATTAGTATGGGTGAAATCTTCAGCAAAAACAACGAAAAAATTGACATGCAGACATTTCAGATTTATTCCTGCACCAAATCTACAAGGATAAAATAAGCATTAGGCTTCAGGATTTTCATTAACTTTGCCGGCATCAGGAAAGCATAAAAAAAGTCTGCATTTTTGAAAAGAAAAGTCTGCACATTGCGTAAATTAGCCACAAATGGCTCCACAGCTATAAATATTCGTGAAATCAGCGTGCCGTATAAAACAGGTAACATAATGTTAATTTTACTGAAAGAGAGTAAACATTCAGCACAAAAACAAAAATGCTGAAAACATTGAACATTGTTTACTCTGCAATAAAAAGTGATCATGTGCTGTCATAAAACATCCTGACCATCGAGACCTTGAGAGAAAAAACGCCTGTCAGGATCCGTGTTTATGATTGCGTGACCATGAACATGACATGAAGCTGAGGCTATGGACAAAGAGCGATCGTTAGAACGATAAGTCATGGCGAAATGCAAAGGAATATTTCTAACCCATTTTTGAGCTTTTGGGTTTTTTTTCGTTCCGTTACTTCCAAGAGCCATAACTTTTCTTTATTTTTGTATCTGCATAGCAGTGCAAAAGTTTATTTTTTTAAGCAGCAAATTTTAATTTTAAATGATACCATTCACTTTACAATGTCTTCAGAATGAGAAAATAAAACTCCAAAAGGGGATGAAATGGTGAAAAAAAAGATCCAATTCTGCCATTATATACTATATATATATATATATATATATATATATATATATATATATTTTTATATATATATATATATATATATATCTGTCTATCTATATATATATATATATATATATATATATATATATTACATATAAATATATATATTATATACTGTATGTGTGTATGTATATATATAAATATATATATATATATACAGCATATATATATTTTTTTATATATATATATACTGTATATATATATATATATATATATACAGTGTGTGTATGTATATATATATATATATATATATATCATTGGAGGGCTATGTGGGGCCCATTATTCTGTATGGAGGGCTATGTGTGGACCATTATCCTGTATGGCGGACTATGTGGGGCACATTTTTCTGTATAGAGAACTATGTGGGGCCCATTTTTCTATATGAAGGATTGTGGGGCACATTAATCTGTATGGAGGACTATTTGGAGACAATCTGTATGGAAGAAAATTTGGGCCCATTATTCTGTATGGAGTACTATGTGGGCCAATTATTCTGTAGGGAGGGCTATGTGGTGCCATTATTCTGTAGGGAGGACTATGTGGGGCCCATTATTCTGTATGGAGGGCTATGTGGTGCCATTATTCTGTAGGGAGGACTATGTGGGGCCCATTATTCTGTATGGAGGACTATGTGGGGCCCATTATTCTGTATGGAGGGCTATGTGGGGCCCATTATTCTGTATGGAGGACTATGTGGGGCCCATTATTCTGTATGGAGGGCTATGTGGGGCCCATTATTCTGTATGGAGGGCTATGTGGTGCCATTATTCTGTATGGAGGGCTATGTGGGGCCCAGTATTCTGTATGGACGGCTATTTGGGGTCCATTATTCTGTATGGAGGGCTATGTGGGGTCCATTATTCTGTATGGAGGGCTATGTGGGGCCCATTATTCTGTATGGAGGACTATGTGGGGCCCATTATTCTGTATGGAGGACTATGTGGGGCCCATTATTCTGTATAGAGGACTATGTGGTGCCCATTATTCTGTATGGAGGACTATTTGGGGCCCATTATTCTGTATGGAGGTTCTATGTGGGTTCATTATTCTGTATGGAGGACTATTTGGGGGTCCATTAATCTGCATGGAGGACATTATTCTGCATGGAGGACTATGTGGGACCTGTGACTAGGTTGGCTCTTGACTTTGTCCATGTTGGCCCTCTGTGTATTTGAGTTTTACAGCCCTGTCTTGACAATGAAATAGGAGGCAACCATATATGAAGACAAGGTAATAGATTGTTTCTCTGCTGAAAAACCCAATGATTGGCTGTAATCTGTAAGAAAGTCTTATAGTAACTGTTCGATTTCTCTGCAGCGCCACCACATGGTAATAAAAGGTATTACACAGTGTAAATTCATATGATTGGGATTTCTGTGTGATGCCGGACAGAACAGGTCCTCCAGAATAAGGGACGCTCTTTATACTAACTGCGACTTGCGTAAGGACTTATTCAGACGTCTGTGCCCACCGGTCCAATCCCGGAATGAAATACATGGATTGACCGCGGGTCTCCTGATTGGAGCATAATGGCTTCATATATTTCTATGAGGCTGTCACAGATGTCTAAATCAGTCCTAAGAGATGTGAACTCTCAGCTTTGATGAACTATTACGTGATCTGCCTGTGAGAATTCAGAATTACGCTGTCGGAGCAGCCACTTCCTCAGGTGTAGAGGTGACTGGGCCGAGACCTGTCATGGGCGGCTGTGGCTGCTTCTATAGTAACGGAAACCATTAGAGCTACAGACATAAAAATGCAATTAGTCATTTCCTTCAACAACGTTTTCTCCTTTTACTTTTGTGTTACTTGTGCCTGCAGACGTCTTGGGCCTCTGCCATGACATAATCACTAATACTGTACTAGAAAATATTCTAGAAATCCCTAATAGGAACAACCCCACAAAATAAATCCCACTATCATATTGGTCCTGGTATTAGGGTACATGGCTGCTCTTCTTCTTTCATTGTATACAGGTTACCACCAACAGCACCGGTGTCCTCCTGCCCACGCAGGGAAGTGGTAGTTATGTGTTACAGGTTTAGGCCTCATTCACACGTTCAGTATTTGGTCAGTTTTTTTACCTCAGTATTTGTAAGCCAAAAATGAGAGGAAAATAATAGAAACACGGGCAGCACTTCTGCATTTATCACCCACTACTGGTGTTAGCTTCCAAATACTGAGGTAAAAAACTCACCAAAAACTTAATGTGTGAACGTGGCCTTATCATCAGGATCACTTCTGTTACCAAATAATCAATCCTGAAATAAATTGTGATCAACTGCTGACAATTCCCCACAATTACAATGGTAAAAGCCAGATGCTATAGAAAGAAAGAAAGATAGATAGATAGATAGATAGATAGATAGATAGATAGAAAGAATTAGAGAAGGAGAGACGGAAGGAAGAAAAGAAGGACTAAAGGCCCCGTCACACACAGAGATAAATCTTTGGCAGATCTGTGGTTGCAGTGAAATCATGGACATATTGTTCCATTTGTACACAGCCACAAACCTGCCACTGATTGTCCACAATTTCACTGCAACCACAGATCTGCCACAGATTTATCTCTACGTGTAAAGTGGCCTTTAGAAAAAGAAGGAATGAAGGACTTAGAGAAAGAAAGAAAAGAAAGAATTAGAGAAGGAAAGAAGGAAGGAAAGAAAGAATTAGAGGAGGAAAGAAGGAAGGAAAGAAAGAATTAGAGGAGGAAAGAAGGAAGGAAAGAAAGAATTAGAGGAGGAAAGAAGGAAGGAAAGAAAGAATTAGAGGAGGAAAGAAGGAAAGAAAGAATTAGAGAAGGAAAGAAGGAAGGAAAGAAAGAATTAGAGGAGGAAAGAAGGAAGGAAAGAAAGAATTAGAGGAGGAAAGAAGGAAAGAAAGAATTAGAGAAGGAAAGAAGGAAGGAAAGAAAGAATTAGAGGAGGAAAGAAGGAAGGAAAGAAAGAATTAGAGGAGGAAAGAAGGGAGGAAAGAAAGAATTAGAGGAAACAAGGAAGGAAAGAAAGAATTAGAGAAGGAAAGAAGGAAAAAAAGAAAGAATTAGAAAAGGAAGGAAAGAAAGAATTAGAAAAGGAAAGAAAGAAGGAAGGAAAGAAAGAATTAGAGAGAAAGAAACAAACAAAGAAGGAAAGAAAGAATTAGAGAAAGAAAGAAATAATTGGAGAAAGAAAGAGGGAAAGGTAGAGAGAAAGATAGAAAGAAAAGAGAGAAAGAAAAGAGAAATAATGAAATATAGTAGATAAAAATTAGATAAATATTATATATTAAATAGTTTGATATTAGATATAGAGATATATATTTGATTGAAAGCTAGATAAACATATATTAGATAAATAGATATATAGATAGATAATAGATAGGAGGTGGTCTATCTATATACCGTATTTATCCATCTATCTATCTATCTATCTATCTATCTATCTATCTATCCCTCTATCTATCTATCTATCTATCTATCTATCTATCTATCTATCTATCCATCTATCTATCTATCTATCTATCCCTCTATCTATCTATCTATCTATCTATCTATCCTATACTTAAATAAAATATCCTCATGCTCAAGGGAGAATAAGAGCCTCAAGCATACAACAGAGATATCTACAGATACACTGTATAGTGGAACATACAGTACACACATTTCTATAAGTGCTAGTGTGCCGCCATATAGTGCTTTACTGCAGCACTGTGTTGCCAATATCCTCCACTAGATACAATGCAACATTTCACACTTTCCTGGTCATATTCCTTACGAAACCACGAAAAAAAACAACATGGCTTTGGTACAGCCGCAGCCTCATAAACTTTACAACCTGTACAGCACGTTATTACAGCATTGTGCCGCCAGTCTAGGGGTGACATTTTATTTGTTTTTTTGTATATGTACCAGATCTACAAAATGTATCTGTAAGGCCCCACACACTGGTCTAACTTTTTTTTTTCAAAAGGCATGGCGTATTATAGTAGATGTATGTCAATATATTATGATGTAACACATGATTTTATGTAACCTAGACAATTTATTATTATTTTATTTATATTAGTTTTATGCATTTATATACTCTTTTTTCTTTTTTTCCCATATAATAATCCATATATCTATAAATCTCACCTTTTTGGTGGGTTCGGGTCTGCAATATTAACTTGTACTTCTTCATATTCATTTGCTTTCCCTTTCCCCTCGATCCCATTGGCTGTGCTATTTGGGTTATTTGCCATGTTTAATCACTAGAAGAAAAAAAAATGTATATAATTATGGCATATATGACAAATTATCTGTGATTGTGAGCACCAGCACAGCCCGAAAATTCTGTAAATTACAATTATATTTTATTATTTAAATATAATATTTATTATATATATTGCTTCAATTGACTTTTAGACAAAAATATATAGATATAAAAATAAAAAAAATCTACAAAAATCCATAATATAAAGGTATATAAATGTACACTTTAATATATGTATTATATATAAATAAATATGTGAACTTCTTATATATGTTTACATTAGAAGTATACTGATATATAACATCTAAAATTTTTTTATCTCTCAGGTTGTTACTTCTCAAGCATAAACAAACAAATATATAATAAAAAGGAAATGGAAAAGTACTCGTAATGGGCACGGGAAGTAGTTGTTTTACTTTTGCAGATTAAATCGCAGTCCTATGTAAAACCTCAATATGTTGCAATCTAATATCAATATTGAAAATAACAAACTTCAGCTGCCTCTTTCCAGCTTCCTTCTGCTGTTTTTGTACTCACCCCCTCCAGGTTCTTTAGTGTGGATTGCCCAGATATTTCCACAAGGGATGCTGCTGTATAGTCCTAATGTTACAATGTGGAGGAGGACTGAGGAATAGAGGCTTGAAGTACAGAGCTAATGGGGAAAATGTGCCTGGTTCTTCCCCCTGGAAGCCATAAATTGCAATAATTCTCCAAATATGGCCCGGATTGGGTGTCCCTGGCTGCGGCTCCTCCTCGCCGGTGACAAGGAGCTGCTCTATCTGTTAATATTTAGTGGAGATAAGGCGTAATATTGTGTTTCTCACGCAGATTGTCATTTCTGCAACTCCTCCCATACTTGTATATACACCATATCCGAGCCTCCAGCCCCTCCTGCTCCCTCCACCCAGTCACCCTGCAGTCTATGAGATTTGTGACCAGTTACATCATCCTCCTGGAAGTCACCGGCTTTCTTTTTGTGACTTCTAGTAGATTTCTGCGGATTATATTATTTCTGTATCACTGATCCCAAGATCTCTGCTTTGTGTCAGTCAGACGTTACTTTCATTGTCATTTTTGGCCACTGTGTAACACACATCTGTGCTACCGGCACGTGTTTGGGACTTTTTAACACGTACCGGCGGCACGAACACACGTGCACCAATGTTACCCGTACCGGCGGCACACACACGTAAAGCTACACGAAACGTGTGTCCGTGTGGTTTGTACGTGTGTGCGATTTTTAACACGGATGACATGTCCGCATTTCACCGGCATCACGCAGACACGGACCCGCTAAAGTCAATGGGTCCGTGTCTGCACGTACGTGACACGGATGTGTGCTTTCCGTACGGTCCGTTTTTTTTTTTTTTTTAAATTGTGAAACGGCTCAAGACACACGGGACTGCACATGGAGATGGCACGTATGTATCTCACTCATACACGTACATTCAACACGCACGCATGGCAAGCATACGCCACCACACTGATGTCACACGTACCTGAAAAACAGACATCCAATACGGAACACGGACCCGAAAAATGGACCGCAAGACACGCACATGTTTTTTGCGGACGTGTGTTTCAGGCCTAAGGCTGCTTTCACACAACCGATTTTTGCCGTCAGGTACAATTCGGCGAAATGCGGATAAAACGGATCCGGCGCCGGATCAGTTTTATTCCTCATTGACTTGTATTAGCACCGGATTGTGCCTGATGGCCTTGCGTTGCATGCGGCGTCCGCCGGATCCGGCAAAAATTTCTTCGTCCGGCTGCCGGAAAGGACGCAGCATGCAGCATTGTTTGTCTCCGGCAAAAAAATGGACCACGCTGGATGCGGCACCGTCTGGCATGTTGTATAATGGGAGCCTATGGGCACCAGATCCGTAGAATCCACAATAGATTTCACAGCTTACCTCTTCCTCCTCCTATAACAATGACTGATATCACCTCTATATACAGTAGATAACACAGGATCCTCCACTGACAATTGCTGATGTCACAGCTCACCTCCTCCCCTTCCTTTACAAGTTTTGAAAACACCTGTATAAACAGTAGATAACACAGAATCCACCACTCATAATACGTAATATCACAACTCACCTCCTCCTCCTGTACAATGACTGATAGCACCTCTATATACAGTAAATAACACAATATCCACTATTCACAAAAGGGATGTCATAGCTCACCTCCTCCTGTACAATGACTGATAACACCTTTACATACAGTAGAAAATACAGAATGCACCATTCCCAATAGGTGATGTCCCAGCTCACCTCTTCCTCCTGTATAAAGACTGATATCACCCCAATACAGTAGGTAACATCAGATCCACCATTCACAATAAGTGATATCACAGCTCACTTCCTTCCCCTCCTGTACAATGACTTACACCTCTATATACAGTAGATAACACAGTTGACACCAAATAAATGATATTGCAGCTCACCTCCTCCTCCTCCTGAATCATACTTCAATACACCAAGGGTCTGGGTCAGTTTATTGCAGCTAATCTCTATATGCCCAACAGGGACTAGTTTCCAATCTTAAAATTGTAAGGTTTTGTTAATATAGTGGGAAAAATACATTTTTATATATATATATATATATATATATATATATATATATATATATATATACACACAGACACACACATTTACAGTCATGGCCGAAAGTGTTAGCACCCTTGAAGTTGTTCCAGAAAATTATGTGTTTCTCACAGAGAATTATTGCAATTACACATTTTGCTATACACATATTTATTTCCTTTGTGCGAATTGTTGTAACAATGCAAAAAAAACCAAGCAGAGAATGAAAAACAAGTTGGAGAAAATATCACACAAACCCCAAAAATAGATTGGACAAAATTGTTGGCACCTTTCCAAAATTGTGAGTAAACAACCTTTTTCAAGAATGTGATGCATTCAAACTCACCTGTGGCAAGTTGATTCAATCTTTGCATTGTGGGTGTGTATGCTATGCTAAGCACTGAGAACAGAAAGAAGAGAAGTCCGAGGACTTGAGAACTAAAATTGGTGAAAAATATCAACAATCTCAATATTACAAGTCCATCTCTAGAAATCTCTAGAGATCTTGATGTTCCTTTGTCCACAGTATGCAACATAATAAGGACGTTTATAAGCCATAGCACTGTAGCTAATCTCTCTGGACTTGGATGGCAGAGAAAAATTGATGAAAGATTTCAATGCAGGATAGTCCGGTAGATGGATATGCAGCCCCAATCAGGTTACCAAGAAATTCAAGCTGCAGGATCCGGGGGCATCCGCGTCAGCACGAACTATCCATCCACATTTGAATGAAATGAAAATCTATGGAGGAGACCCAGGGGGACCCCACTGCTGACACAGAGACAATAAGAAGCCAGACTGCAGTTTGCCAAAATGTGAGTGGGTAAGCCAAAATCCTTCTGGGAAAGCGTCTTGTGGACAGATGAGTCCAAGATGGAGCTTTTTGGTAAACCAAATCATTCTACTGTTTATTGCAAACAGAATGAGGCCTACAAAGAAAAGAACACAGTGCCTACAGTCAGAGATGGTGGAGGCTTAAATATGTGTTGGGGTTGTTTTGCTGCCTCTGGCATTGGGTGCCTTGACTGTGGGTTGCAATGTAATTTTGGGTTGCAATGTAATGCCAAGTGTGAGAAAGCTGTATTTGCATCCTAGATCATGAGTCTTCCAGCTGGACAATGACCCCAAACATACTTCAAGAAGCCTCCAGAAATGGATGGAAACAAAGCGCTGGAGAGTTCTGAAGTGGCCACCAATGAGTCTGGAACTAAATCCCGTTGACACCTGTGGAGAGATGTTAAAATTGCTGTTGGGAGAAGACGTCACTTGTAGATGGCATATTCCCTTGAAGATGTGCATGCCATGTTAGCCAATTACATGGCACAGTTTGCCTCTAGTCTCAGAATTTTTGGGATTCCAGCGGTAGAACTCTACCCAATCATAACAAGATGTCACATCCTGGTGAAATGACATCACATGGAATGGAAAAGCCCAGACTAAAAGTAAAATGTGCAGTGACAATCTAGAGTCTCTTGCAACCATGAGACATAACAGGTTACACCAGTGACTCTATTTACCATGTACACAGCGCCCGCTGGCTACGACATTGCAGCAGCTGACAGGACAACTGACGGATGGGAAACACAACATTTCTCTGATCACATATGCCAGTATGTCTGATAATGGACAGTAACCTGCTCTTCCATTACAATATATATTCTCACACTCCTACGCCAACTTACCGCTCTCCACAAGGAAAATCTTGAGCCCTTTAGACTTCGTCAGAGGACCCTCACTCATTCAATGGATACTGACTTTTAGGGCTGCTACCCCCAACAGGTGGCACTGGAGACCCTCTCTCAAGTGGTTAATGCAAATTAAAAGGAATCTGTCAGCAAGTTTTTGCTATGTAATTTAAGGACAGCAGGCTGTAGGGGTTAAAAAACAAAACTCAACTATGCCTCTCTTATCAGACTCCATGCTGTTGTTTGCTTAAATTAAGGCTTTATCACTTGGTGACATTGCTGTGACTTGCTGGCTCCTGCCATGTTGTATGGCACGCCCCCTCCTGTGATTGACACCTCACTGTCAATGTACAAGGTCTATTGAAAACCTGGTGTGAATGGGGACAGCCAGTGGCGTAGCAACTGCTTTTGCCACCGGGGTCGGTCGTCAAATTTGCTGCCCCCCTCCGTTGGCCATCAAAATATTTATTTTTCATGGAACTACAATCAAAGATCTAATTGTAGACTGCTGCTATTAGTCCTAGACTTTCACCTTTTTACACACATATGTAGGCCTATTATACACACACACAGCTCTGCTGCATACATACAGACACACACAGCTCTACTGCATACATACAGACACAAACATACACAGCTCTGCTGTATACATACAAACACACACACAGCTCTACTGCATACATATAGACAGCTCTACTGCATACATACATACAGACACACACAGCTCTGCTGCATATATACAGACACACACATATAGCTCTGCTGCATACATACAGACAGCTCTGCTGGATACATATAGACAGACAAACACAGCTCTACTGCATACATACAGACACACACAACTCTGCTGCATACATACAGACAGACACACACAACTCTGCTGCATACATACAGACAGACACACACAACTCTGCTGCATACATACAGACAGACACACACAACTCTGCTGCATACATACAGACACACACAAGTCTGCTGCATACATACAGACACACACAACTTTGCTGCATACATATAAACACACACACGGACTTTGGGAGCCCACACACGCGGCTCCAGGGGGCCCACACACGCGGCTCTGGGGTACCCACACACATGGCTCCGTGGGAGGGAGGCCAGGGCATACACCTGGTGGGAGCCCATACAGCTCACTGGGGCCCATAAACCAGGTGGCTGGGAGGGAACATACAGGTCGAGTGGGGGGAGGGGTGTAGCACATACCGCTCGGTCACGGAGGAGAGGGAGCCCACACGGCGCCGCAGGGAAGCGCTGTGCTGGGGGTCGCTGCCTGGCACTGCACCTCCTTCATCTGTGGGACTGAGCAGGACGCCGCGCGGTAGCTCCGCCCACAGGTGAAGCTCAAACCAGGAGGACGCATCGAACGCTGTGGTCTGCGCGCCTTAAAGGGACGGCAGCCACAGTTTTTTGCCGAGGACTGCGGTTTCCGGAACTCGGCCCGGGGGCAGCAGAACTGAAGGTGAGTGGCCAAAATGCCGCCCCCCCAACACGTGCCGCCCGGGGCGGACCACCCCCTCCGCCCCCCCCTTTGCTACACCACTGGGGACAGCGCTCAGCTCTGCTGCATTGCTAAATCTAAAACCTCTCATTAAAACTGTATATGGCTACAACCATGCAAAGCCTTTCATGTTTCATTGCATTTTTTTTTTTTTGTTTTGTCTCTATTTGTGGGTTTGCCTTGGTCTGCAGCCCTGCTTATTGTAACCAACCTTAATTTTTCAATAAAAAAGAGATTAAACATAAAACCTCTGATTATATCAGAATGGCTGCAGCCAATAAACTAAGTGATGCACTGTTGGATTCACATTCTCTTTGCCTACATCATGCTGCTCTCAGGTCAGCTACCAAAAACCTGTTGACAGATTCCCTTTAAGAGTAATCCTTGTAATATGAATACGCCATATATTGCAGATGTCTTTTCTAGGGCAGATTTCACCTCTTTAGTTCATGATAAGACTGATGGTACTGTTGGACAATCACTTTGTTTAAAAACCATTTACGGTATACATGATTGTAGATAGACAGACTGAGAAGTTCAATTTTTGTTGAGCTGAAACTTCACAGCAAATAAACAGTGCACCTTTTTGCTTTACATATTTTGGAGTTCAGCTTTAATTTTTAAGGAAAGAAAAAAAGATAGAAAGAAGGAAAGAAAGAGGGAAAGAGAGAAAGAAAGAAAGAGGGAAAGCAAGAAAGAGAGAAAGAAGAGATAGCAAAACAGAAAAAAACTAGAAAGAAACATAAAAAATAAGAAAAATGAAATAAAAAAAGTTCTTACATATATTACATGGATAAATGAAAGAGATAGAAAGAAGAAAGAGAAAAAAAATATATATTTTATGAGATAGATAGATATACTGCCACCACCATGTTTCACTGTAGGCACTATGCTTTTTGCTAAATTTGTTTTTCTAAATGCCAGGTGCCTACAGTGAGACATGGTGGTGCTGATGACCTTATGTGGGGCTGCATTAGCTGCTGGTGTCATGGGCTACACGTCAATGATGGGAGAATCAGATTTACTGCTATGTGGTGAATGAAAAGATGCTGCCATCACTCCGTGCCTTTGGTAGACGTGCACTTTTTCAAATCACAGTGATCCAAAACACACATCTGTTTTATTTCTGAAGAACAGGGTGAAAATGATTCAGTGGCCGAGAATGGGAAATTCTGAAGAGACAAGATGTCATCACTCTCCATCCAGCATTCCGGCTCTAAAAGAACTCGTTCTTGAAGAATTGAAAAAAAAAATAGATGATGTAACATGTTGCCAACTTGTTCATTCCATTCCTAGATGTGGTAGTTTTTAGCACCTATAGGCCCTGTCACACACAGAGATAAATCTGTGGCAGATCTGTGGCAGATCTGTGACAGATCTGTGGCAGATCTGTGGCAGATCTGTGGCAGATCTGTGGCAGATCTGTGGTTGCAGTGAAATTGTGGACAATCAGTGCCAGGTTTGTGGCTGTGTACAAATGGAACAATATGTCCATGATTTCACTGCAACCACAGATCTGCCAAAGATTTATCTCTGTGTGTGACTGGGCCTTTAGTGATCACCAATATTAAAAACTGACCTGAGATATTTGTGACTAGCATCCCTCAACAGGTGAAAATGCCGCAGCTGTCAGCTGTACCCTATGCAGCAGTCACAATCGGTGTTGGCACCATGTTGGTCATTTAACCCCTTAGATGGTGCTGTCATTAGTGACTACATCATCTAGATGGTTAACAGAGTGTGGGCACTCCCTCTTTAACCCCTTCGACATCCTGAGATCATGATTGTGTGGTATTGATATTTGCCATAGCTGTTCAAGTCCAAATTATGGCTTTACAGTCTTCTAGCTATAGTGACCTGTTCAGAAGTTAGCAACATTTAGGTGGGAAAAAATACATTTTTTCTTTATGGTCGTGCCACTTTGCATTAATACCTGAGATCTCAATTTGCACCTCTGCTGCCTCCGCAGCCCTTTTCCTGAAGCGCATTGCATCCACTGCCCGGAGATTAATGGCACCCGCATCACCCTGCCACAACACCCCCTCTTCCCAGCCCTGGGCCCTCGTGCCACTGCTGCTGTCCTTCAGCTGTGTCCTGCTTCCTATGAGTCTGTTCCACTGCCACTGCCGTAATACCCCCAGGGACCTATATCGGATTATAAAACAAACTCTAGAATTATAAGACGGACTACCTTTGTTATCATTAACCCCTTCACCCCCGGGCGATTTTTCATTTATTGCTCCCCTTCTTCCGAGAGCCGTAACTTTTTTATTTTTCCGTCAATCTTGCCATATGAGGGCTTGTTCGTTGCGGGACGAGTTGTACTTTAAAATGAAACCATACGTTTTACCCTATAGTGTACTGGGAATTGGCAAAATAATTCCAAGTGTGGAAAAATTGCAAAAAAAGTGTGATTGCACGATTGTTTGGGGGGTATGTTATTCACCGTGTTCTATTATGGTACAACTGATGTGTCAGTGTGATCTCTCAGGTCGGTGCAAGTTTGTAGATACCAAATATGTATAGGTTTACTTTTATCTAAGAGGTTAAAAAAAAATCAGGAGTTTGCCCAAAAAAAGTAGCTTACTTTTTGTGTCGTTTTCCATGACCTGTAGCATTCTCATTTTTCGGAATATGGGGCTCAGTGATGGCAAATTTGATGCGCCTCGAGCTGATGTTTTTGATGGTACCATTTTTGCGCAGATGATACGTTTTGATTGCCTGGTATTGTATTCTGCGCAAAATTGCGACCACCAAGAAAATGTAGATTTGGCGCTTGGATTTTTATTTTGCTGCTATGTCGTTTACCGATCAGATTGTTTTATATTTTGATAGATAGTGCATTTCTGAACACAGCAATACCAAATATATATTTTTTTTTTTTAATTTTTTTAACCCTTTAATTTTCAATGGGGAGTGATTTGAACTTTTAATTTTTTTTTAAAACATTGTTTTTTACTTTTTACTTTATTTTACTAGTCCCCCTAGCGGACTATAAGGATCGGCAGTCTGTTCACTCATTCATTTCTGCTGATCAGAACAACACAGCTAAGATCAGCAGAAATGCTCTGTCAGCTGTAACAGGAACTACGTCATGATAGTGACAGGAGCCATCAGATGACCCGTCACTACCATGGCAACCATCGGTTCCCCATTTTCACGTCACAGGGCCTCTGATGGCAGCGGGGAAAGGCGAGTTCCCCGCTGTGGCGATTTAAATCGCACTGTCACATTTTGGCAGTGCGATTTAAGGGCTTAACAGGCTTGGGTGGATCATGGATCCACCTGCACCTGTGAGGCACACATGTCTTCTGTTCAAATCAGCAGACATGTAAGGGTATCACCACTGTCTCACCACAGCTGCCAGCAGTGATCACCCTTCATGATTTAGGACATACCAGTATGTCCTAAGTCGTGAAGGGGTTAAAGAATTAGTTTTGTTCCTATTTTCTTCCTCTAAATTTGGGGTGCGTCTTATAATCTGATACGTTTTATAATCTGAAAAATACGGTGAATGATAGGAACTGTTTGGTATGGAATGACTAATTTGAGTAAAACTGAAGATTTTGTAATGAAAGTTACCGCATTTTCTGATTTATAAGATGCGCCGAATTAAAAAACGCACCCGAAATTAAGAGAAAAAAAAAGTAAAAACAATGGAGTCTGTTTTATAATCTGGCGGTGTCTTATCGGGGAGGGGGCGGCAGTGGTGGTGCAGCGGGGTCACAGGAGGCAGAAGCGGTGGTGGAGTCGGGAGGTGTGGCGGGTGTCCCAGATGCTCACTGCAGGCGCTGTGAGGAAGGCAACATCACTGTTGGCGGTGCGGGCTTCAAAGACATGGTACCCGGAGTCGGCGCATGCGCAGATTGAGCTGTTGGCTCATTGACAAATCGAGATCTCTGCGCATGCGCCACTTTCCTTAAGCCCGCTAATGGGAGATCAGTGGGCCGGAGGCGGCACATGCACAGATGAGATCTTGAGCTGAGAGCTCCATATGTGCATGCGCCGACCTCGAGTGCCATTATTTGAAACTCGCACAGCCAACATTTTCAGGATGGCCCCTGCCTCGCCGCCCTCCGCACAGCGGCCCGCAGCATTGCCCCTGCCTCCTGCGACCCCTCTCCACCACCTCCTGGCAAGCTACATTTCGATTATAAGACGCATCCCTCATTTTCCTCCCAAATTTATGGGAGGTGCATCTTTATAATCTGAAAAACAAGGTACATTATTAACTTTACTTTCATGTTGTGGGTTAAAAACAAAACAACATTCTATGAAATTGATTCTTGTCAGCATTTTGGACATTTTTCAGTGAGATATTGATAAAATCCTACTTTTCAGAGGGGGGTGTACTCATTTATGCTGAGCACTGTAGTAAATATTGTCGCCATCCTGCATGATGTAAGATTTCTAAGAAGCCAGTAACAATGTATATTCATTTTGCTTCCATAACTATTGTGAAATCCATATTCTAATAATGTCGGCATGTGACTGTTTATTATCACTTGTACCTTGAACTTAACCCTTGAAATAAGGGTGTGCGCTCGTTACACGGACTCCGCACTTGTTGCTGTGTGATATATTTATATCTGGCCCGGAGCTCAGGCTAAACCTCCATCCTGCCAAATAGGAAGGAAACGTTATACAGCTTGAGCACAAAGATTTCCAATAAATTCTACTTTCTCCTTTTCTTTAAGAAACACACAACTTTGCTACCGTGTTTCTCCAGAAATAACAGTATCCTATATTATATTTTCCTCTGAAAGATGCACTGGGGTTTATTTTCAGGGGATGTCTTATTTTTTTACATGAACAACAATCTACTTGAATAAAAAAAAAAACAACATTTATTAAAATATTGTCATATCACAATCTGGAACATTAAGACAACTCTCCAAACCCTGTATGTAACACATATAATATTTATCTAGCTATACACACACACACACACACACACACGCTGCACATACCATGTTTCCCTCAAAATAAGACACTGTTTTGGGTTTTTTTTGCCCCAAAAAATGCGCTTGGGCTTATTTTTGCAGTAGGGCTTATTCTCGGGGAAACGTGGTTAAGGGAAGGTTTACCCCCCCAAAAACTGCAGATCACCCTTCCCAGGAGATTGATACTTAACAGACCCTGGGTGTCCGCATTGCTCCCAGGTCCTCCTGCGATCTTCAGCGGGCACTCACAGCAGGAATGCTCCACGCGGTCCTCCCCTGCTTCTGGCCAACACACACATTCATCAGATCACACACTCAAGCATACATACACATGCATACTCACACATCAGATCACACACATACACACACATCAGATCGCACATGCAATAGCACACACACACTCACCACATCCGGCGATACTGATTACTTCTGGCCGGCAGAGGATCCTGGGTCGCAGTGCTGTGGAGCGCGAAGACCTGCAGTGGAACGCATGGAGGACCTGAGGTGGGACGTTCCACTTCAGGTCCTCCCGATCGGCGTCTGGTGAGTATGATTGCAGGGTCTTCTGTCTTCTTCTCTCTTTTGGGGTGTCTGCTTTCTATAATGAAATGTCCTGCAGTATTCTTCAACTTTGTTGGCTGCATGGACATTTCATTATTGAACCGCGACTAGGGCTTATTTTCGGGGTAGGACTTATATTTAAGTCTTATGCCGAAAATGCTGAAAATTCCTGTTAAGGCTTATTTTCGGGGTAGGTCTTATTTTCAGCGAAACCCAGTACATGCCTGCCTGTCTCCTCTTCAGCTTTAGACTCCTGCAATTAATAGGCCTTTGGGAACAACATAGCCACATGACCGTGATGTTATAAAGGTCCTTGAGCCATCTTATCATCAGGATATAAACTCTGGGGCCCCTAGTAGGATGGGGGCCCTGTGAAATTGCACAGTTAGCTCTCCCTTCTCTCTAATGCCATTCCTACATACCAGCCTGTCTCCTGTTCAATTCTTTGGAGACTCCTACAATTAAAAGACTTTTGGTTACATCATGGTCACATGACTGTGAAATCACCAAAGGTCCTTAAACAATCTTGACTTTGGAATACAAACACTGGGTCCTTAACAGTGTGGGGACTCAGAAATTGCACAGTTTGACTCCCCTTAATGCCGGCCCTGACTGTATCTAGGACTTTTGGAGTAGGGCTTATATTTCAATCATACTCCAAAAATCATATAAAATAACGCTAGGGCTTATTTTCGGAGTAGGTCTTATTTTTTCTTTAAACCTTTATCATGTTTGGGTTTTATATGGCAACAATGTAGATAACTACATTAAGGTTACATTCCTCCAGGTGCTACAGTTCTGGTTATCTCATTTCATACACACTAATCAGCCATAGCCATATAAAACGATAAAATCCATAAAATTACTGATGAGAGATAATAGTTGCCAAAATTGAGTATGTAGTGACTATGGCTAAGTTCACATTTCCGCTAAAATCTATCAGTCACAATCCGCTGCTCTTGTAAACAGCGGAATCCGTTTAGCGGATTCCGCTGCTCCCATAGACTTGTATGAGCAGCGGATTGTGACTGATGATGCTGCGTTGCACCCTCCGCCCGACTGATCAGTCGTGGAACGACTGACCGCCGGGCGGGGGGAACGCAGCATGTAACGTTTTTTGAGCAGCGAGATCCGTCGGATTTCGCTGTGCATGCTCTCTGGCTCCCTGCACACGTCACCAGCTTTGGTTGGTTACCCGATATTTACCCTGGTTACGGTGCAAGGAGCCAGCGCTAAGCGGTGTAGGCCCGTAACCAAGGTAAATATCGGGTAACCAAGGTAAACATCGGGTGCTTTGCTGTTACCCGATATTTAGGCTGGTTACGTGTGCAGGGAGGCCGACACTTCCCCGCTCGGCCCCGCCCCCTCCCGCACTCCGCACATGTATGTACACACACACACACACACACACACACCTGTCCCCAGCCATGCAGACAAGCACTGACACCCTCGTCTGGCCCCGCCCCCTGCTCGGCTCCGCCCCCTCCCGCACTTTGCATGTGCACACACACACATACATACATACATACATGCACATACACACACTCACTCACACATACACTCACCTGTCCCCAGCCATGCAGACCGCAGCACTTCTACTGACATCCTCAGCGCCTGGCCCCGCCCCCCGCTCAGCTCCGCCCCCTCCCGCACTTTGCATGTGCACACACATACATACATACATACATACATACATGCACATACACACACTCACTCACTCACAGATACACTCACCTGTCCCCAGCCATGCAGACCGCAGCACTTCCACTGACATCCTCAGCGCCTGGCCCCGCCCCCCGCTCGGCTCTGCCCCAGAACTCCGCCCCCCGCACACAACGGAATCCGACAAAGAATTCTGTTCTTTGTCATCCGTTGTACAGCGTTGAACAGCGCATCAGTCACATGCGTCAAGCGACGCATGTGACTGATACAAATCAACGGAAATGTGAACTTAGCCTATGCAGCCAATTAATAGTGACCGAGAGAGTCACATAGAGGGTGATCAATACATTATACAAACATAAGGGGTAGCTAATAATAGACGCTGACTGATATAAAGGGACCAGGCTGATTAGCCAAAAAGAGCGCAACAAGTACCTGAGGCCATCTCCTCCCACTGGGCCGATGCCAAGTCCTGACGCGCGTTTCTATTTGTTGCCTTTGTCAATTTTGCCAATTATTATCTCTCATCATTTATTTAATATATTTTATGTAAGTATATTAACTTTCTCAGATTGTGATCTGTAATGTTGTTCATCTTAGTGTTCAGCCACAGTGCTGTTTATGCTATACAATCTAGATTATTATCTTGCGACCCTATTTTTGCACACGTTCTTCTGCTGTGCTTTTCATGGTTTTGCTCACTTATTTTCTATCTTGCATTTTAATTTTCTTTTCTAATAAAGATTTAATATTTTAGCATATTACTCCTTTTGGCTATATATTTTTTGGAGATAGGTATTCTTATGTAATACGGGATAATATAAAACCGTCTATTACACATTACTCCACCCCAATAATCAGCCTCTCCCTCTCCTGTTGCAACAGGTACACTTAGGCAAAATCACTACCTTATGTTCTCTTAAGTTACATCTGTTGTCCTGGAATACAAAACTGTGTGTATCCCATGTATCCACTCTACAATAAGCACAATGCTACAATGAATTTCCAATTAAGCCCTATTATTCTATGTGCTACCATAGAAATCACTGACGTATAATGCACAAGAGCAGTTACCAAAAAGTATGACATGCAAATTTACATTAAAAAGTCACTGATACACAGTACAGACCAAAGGTTTGGACACACCTTCTCATCTCTAGAACAACTGTTAAGAGGAGACTTTGTGCAGCAGCCTTCATGGTAAAATAGCTGCTAGGAAACCACTGCTAAGGACAGGCAACAAGCAGAGGAGACTTGTTTGGGCTAAAGAACACAAGGAATGGACATTAGACCAGTGGAAATCTGTGCTTTGGTCTGATGAGTCCAAATTTGAGATCTTTGGATCCAACCACTGTGTCTTTGTAGAAAAGGTGAACGGATGGACTCTACATGGCTGGTTCCCACCGTGAAGCATGGAGGAGGAGGTGTGATGGTGTGGGGGTGCTTTGCTGGTGACACTGTTGGGGAGTTATTCAAAATTGAAGGTATACTGAACCAGCATGCCTACCACAGCATCTTGCAACGTCATGCTATTCCATCTGGTTTGCGTTTAGTTGGACCATCAGTTAGTTTTCAACAGGACAATGACCCCAAACACACTTCCAGGCTGTGTGAGGGCTATTTGACTAAGAAGGAGAGTGATGGGGTGCTACGCCAGATGACCTGGCCTCCACAGTCACCAGACCTGAACCCAATCGAGATGGTTTGGGGTGAGCTGGACCGAAGAGGGAAGGAAAAAAGGCCAACAAGTGCTAAGCATCTCTGGGAACTCCTTCAAGACTGTTGGAAAACCATTTCCGGTGACAACCTCTTGAAGCTCATGAAGAGAATGCCAAGAGTGTGCAAAGTAGTAATCACAGCAAAAGGTGGCTACTTTGAAGAACCTAGAATATAAGACATATTTTCAGTTGTTTCACACTGTTTTAAGTATTTCATTCCACATGTTTTAATTCATAGTTTTGATGCTTTCAATGTGAATCTACAATTTTCAGAGTCCTGAAAATAAAGAAAACTCTTTGAATGATAAGGTGTGTCCAAACGTTTGGTCTGTACTGTATATATTTAATATCATTAAAGAGCTTCTCCATTATAGAGTGCATCTATATAGATCTGTTGCTTGCATTTTACTGCCTATTATAGCAACTTCTTTTTTTTTTCCTCTATATTTGGATTGGGACATTGATGGATGAGTCAATTTTTTATGATTTTCAATATATTGAAAATTTTTGAATAATTTAAAAAAAAAAAAATTAGCTCCCACGGGAGACTTAATCCTCCAATCACCTGTGCTGTATGATGTAATTCTCAAGTATTGCAATATATAGTGAAAGTCACAATCTACTCTGAGCTTCATGAGAGTAAAAAGATGGTGGTGATGTGCCATTTTAATCCTTTACTACCCAGTGATTATCCTGAGGGACGATGGGTGATGAGTTAAAAAACGGATGCCTCATCGGGGTCACACCACTTAAAGGGAGCCTGTCAGGTCCCCTCTGCCCTCCAACCCACCGGCATTCATATCTGTATGTCAAAATTCTCTCCCTAACCAACCCTGTGTAATGTTATTCACTACAATTGATATTTAAAAAAAGTATTTAAAACTGCGCTGTTCCTAAGCTAATAGGGCCCTGTGACTAGTCGAATGGGCGTTGTTTCCTCAGACTAGTCAGATCCATTTCCATGTTATCACATTCCTATAGGCGTGACAACATGATTTCCAGAAGCCGGAGTTACTGCCAGCACCTGGAAATCTAGCGCATGTGCGCGGCTGTGGTCACTCACATTGAGCCTCTTCTGAAACAGGGTGCACTCGTGCCGGCATCATAGAGGCGCACCGCACATGGTTGGGCGTGTAGAAGCTGTTCTTTCGATCATGCGCAGTGTGCTTCGCTGAAGACACGACTCATACACCCAGATTCAGAGGAGGCTCAATGTGAGTGAACACAGCCGCGCACATGTGCTAAATTTCCAGGTGCTGGTGGTGACGCAACCTCATGGAAATCATGTTATCATGCCTACAGGGGTGTGATAACATGGAAAGAGGGCCCAATAGTCTGGGGAAACAACGCCCCATCGACTAGTCAAGGCCCTAATTAGCATAGGAACAGCGCACTTTATACATCCTTTTTTTAAAAATTCATTTTGGTGAATAACATCATACAGGGCTGATTACACAGGGAATTTTGACATACAGATATGAATGCTGCTGGATTGGAGGGCATAGGAGATCTGACAAGTTCCCTTTAAATATCACTAGAGACTGATAACGGCATAAAAGTGTTTAAACATCAGCAATTAAAGCTATTTCTGATCACTGCTTCTAGGGGCAGATGCTGGCTGGAAAATACAGCTGGCACCTGCCTTGATGGAGTGGGCTTAGCTTGTAAGTCCGCTCCATACCCCTGCACCTGAGATTTAGGGAAGGGGTAAAAAGGCTATGTACAGTGCCTACAAGTAGTATTCAACCCCCTGCAGATTTAGCAGGTTTACACATTCGGAATTAACTTGGCATTGTGACATTTGGACTGTAGATCAGCCTGGAAGTGTGAAATGCACTGCAGCAAAAAAGAATGTTATTTCTTTTTTTATTTTTTTTTTTTAAATTGTGAAAAGTTTATTCATAGGGTCATTTATTATTCAACCCCTCAAACCACAAGAATTCTGTTTGGTTCCCCTAAAGTATTCAGAAGTATTTCAGGCACAAAGAACAATGAGCTTCACATGTTTGGATTATCTCTTTTTCCAGCCTTTTCTGACTAATTAAGACCCTCCCCAAACTTGTGAACAGCACTCATACATGGTCAACATGGGAAAGACAAAGGAGCATTCCAAGGCCATCAGAGACAAGATCGTGGAGGGTCACAAGGCTGGCAAGGGGTACAAAACCCTTTCCAAGGAGTTGGGCCTACCTGTCTCCACTGTTGGGAGCATCATCCGGAAGTGGAAGGCTAATGGAACTACTGTTAGCCCTCCACGGCCTGGACAGCCTTTGAAAGTTTCCTCCCGTGCCGAGGCCAGGCTTGTCCGAAGAGTCAAGGCTAACCCAAGGACAACAAGGAAGGAGCTCCGGGAAGATCTCATGGCAGTGGGGACATTGGTTTCAGTCCATACCATAAGTAACGTACTCCACCGCAATGGTCTCCGTTCCAGACGAGCCCGTAAGGTACCTTTACTTTCAAAGCGTCATGTCAAGGCTCGTCTACAGTTTGCTTATGATCACTTGGAGGACTCTGAGACAGACTGCTTCAAGGTTCTCTGGTCTGATGAGACCAAGATCGAGATCTTTGGTGCCAACCACACACGTGACGTTTGGAGACTGGATGGCACTGCATACGACCCCAAGAATACCATCCCTACAGTCAAGCATGGTGGTGGCAGCATCATGCTGTGGGGCTGTTTCTCAGCCAAGGGGCCTGGCCATCTGGTCCGCATCCATGGGAAGATGGATAGCACGGCCTACCTGGAGATTTTGGCCAAGAACCTCCGCTCCTCCATCAAGGATCTTAAGATGGGTCGTCATTTCATCTTCCAACAAGACAACGACCCAAAGCACACAGCCAAGAAAACCAAGGCCTGGTTCAAGAGGGAAAAAATCAAGGTGTTGCAGTGGCCTAGTCAGTCTCCTGACCTTAACCCAATTGAAAACTTGTGGAAGGAGCTCAAGATTAAAGTCCACATGAGACACCCAAAGAACCTAGATAACTTGGAGAAGATCTGCATGGAGGAGTGGGCCAAGATAACTCCAGAGACCTGTGCCGGCCTGATCAGGTCTTATAAAAGACGATTATTAGCTGTAATTGCAAACAAGGGTTATTCCACAAAATATTAAACCTAGGGGTTGAATAATAATTGACCCACACTTTTATGTTGAAAATTTATTAAAATTTAACTGAGCAACATAACTTGTTGGTTTGTAAGACTTATGCATCTGTTAATAAATCCTGCTCTTGTTTGAAGTTTGCAGGCTCTAACTTATTTGCATCTTATCAAACCTGCTAAATCTGCAGGGGGTTGAATACTACTTGTAGGCACTGTATGTCCACACTTCAAAACAAGTGTTTCAATCATTTTTTTCCCTCCAGTATTTAAAATGAAAATGTAATCAACTTTGCAAATAGTTTTAATTAAAGATATATTTGTCTCTGTAGCACCTATGCACCCTTAGGTGTCACCATGGTAACAGACTACAAATGAACTCTTTGTAGTCAAGCTTTGCTCTGCACCATATATCTTCTCTTCTTTCTAAACCTACTGAAATTATAATTAAACTACAGACTGCTAGTAACACATAAGTGCAGCATCTTTATTCACAAGGCAAAGTCAAATTCTGGAGATTGGGAACATAACGAGCGTCTCCAGTGACTGCAGTGTCACTGATAACCACTATCTGTGTTATTTTTTTATTGTGTTTGTTCGATGGTTGTAATGATAGTTCAATAAAATGTGATTTTTATATTTTTATAAGTCTGTGGTTATCAGTGACTTTTCAAGTATGTTTTGTAAGTAGTTGTTTATTTCGTATTCTGCAACCATGGAAATACATAGGTCTGCATTTAAACTGTAGACACAAAACGGTGACATATATTGATGGCTGGAAAAGTTACCTCATTTTTTTTATCTGAGATTCGTCTGAACAATACCTTACTTCATGTAACCACAGCTTTTCTAAGTGATAGTCACACTGTATCTGACTCAAGAGCCAAGTTCCAATTTTTGACCATTTATACTATATGATTTCTCATGAAGGAAAGTGACATCATAAATGCAGACCATGTTAGTCACAGACTACTATATTCCTGAGGCCTATGTCAAGATGACTATGGGATAGCAGGGATCCAGGGCTCTTATGCTATCCCTAATCTCAGGGATACTCCTGATGGTGAAGAGGTCTGAGTCTCCTTCTTGACCCTTCTCCTGACCAGTCCTGATCTGACTCTCCCTGCCCTCAGGGAAGGACAGGACAGGAGTGTGATGAAACCCACAGATAAAGACAGATAAGGGAAAACTAAAAGGGAGCAGAAAAAAAGTTTTTTCAGCTTACCAGGATGCATGGTCCCCAGAAAAATTTGTGGTGCACGGATCCTCCAGCATAGCCCAGTCTGCAACCAACAATGAGTAAATGAAGGGAGGAAGGGGGCAGGAGAAAATTGAATCCAGCACCAAAAATAGTTTTATATAAAAATCAAAAATTTATTGAGGCATATAAGTTAAAAATATGAAAACCGCAAAGGGGGGGAAGAAAGGGGTATCATAGTATCATAGATAAGGGAAAACTAAACCTCTGTCACACAACAGATGCACAAACAAAGGATAGGACAATAAGAGGTTCAGGAGGAAAAACAAGAGCTGGAAGGAAGCTACAAAACAGCAAGGGTAAACTCCCCAACTGCATCAAGCAATGAGCACAACTTTCACCAGTAAGTCTGGAAAGCCACACTTCAAAAACCAACATAGAATAAACTATAGCTGGCATGGGTGGAAGGATTCACCTAGCATAAATAAAAGGGGAGCAGATGTGATAGGCCTCCACACAACATGTGACCAAAGGAACAAGCAGATCAGCAGAGATGAACTCTTCCTAGCCTGTCTATGAATCAGGACATAGAAAGCTGATGCCCGAGTCTGCCTGTGTAGATGTCAGACACCAAAGAAACCATTGGGCGGAGTTTCAGAATCTTCAATCTGAACAGCACTCATCGCCGCCATGACAGGCGGCAAAGTTTGTGCAGAACTCCATGTGACAGCCTAAACATGTGGAAATTGTGATGAGCAGGGGTGAGGCACTGCAGACACTGCTGATTTGCACTATTTTGCATATAAACTCTGCCATTAAAGAGGACCAACCACCAGGATTTCCTCTATAACCTAAAGCCATTGCTATACTGGCGCTATCATGCAGATTTTAAAATTACCTTTCGGATGTATCATTTCTGAAATACAGGCAAGTAAATTTGTGAAATACACTGTTACTTGATGATAGGTGCAACAGAATATCAACAAGTAATAGGTGGGTCGGGTTTTATTAGTTATTACCGCCCCTGTCTGCCTGCCTGTCCTTCCTCCCTCCTTCCTCCTCCTGAAATAACAGAGGCAGGGGGAGGAAGGACAGGCAGCAGACAGGGGCGGTAATAACTAGCAAAACCTGACTCACCTATTATGTATTCTGTTGCACCTATCAATCAAACTTTACTTTCCTATATTTCAGAAAGTATACATCCAATCTCACAACTAAGGGCGGCGTCACACGCTACGATATATCAGGCGATATGTTGTCGGGGTCACGGATTCCGTGACGCACATCCGGCATCGTTTGATATATCGTAGCGTGTGACAGCTACGAACGACTGTGAACGAGCAAAAATACTCACCTTATCGTTGCTCGTTGACATGTCGTTCATTTTCATAAAGTCGTTTCTTCTTCTGTGCTCCGGTTGTTCGTCGTTCCCGAGGCAGCACACATCGCTCCGTGTGACACCCCGGGAACGATGAACACCGCTTACCTGCGTCCCGCCGGCAATGCGGAAGGAAGAGGTGGGCGGGATGTTGCGTCCCGCTCATCTCCGCCCCTCCGCTTCTATTGGGCGGCCGCTGTGTGACGTCGCTGTGACGTCGAACGTCCCTCCCCCTTCAGGAAGTGGATGTTCGCCACCCACAGTGACGTCGTTAGGGAGGTAAGTGCGTGTGACGGGGGTTTAACGACTTTGTGCGACACGGGCAATGAATTGACCGTGACGCACAAACGACGGGGGCGGGTGCGATCGCTCATCGGTGCGTGTAACGCTGCCCTAAAAGGTATGTATAGAATAAGCATGATAGCGCCAGTATAGCACTGGCTTTATTTTATATATGAAAATCCTGGTGGTTGGTCCTCTTTAATTGCTTCCCTTGATACTCTCCTCTGGCAGGTGCCAGTCTTTTTTTGCAGGGTTTCTGGGCGGCGGAAGCTCTGTGGGCTCAAGTATTCAGTGGTCTGAGGTCATAGAAAGTTTGGAATAACTGGTTAATCAAGAGGCAAGGTCAGCGGAGCAATCAGGCCGATGGTTCAACAGCCAATTACCAATCCAAGCACTCTAATAAAATTCCTGTTACGTCATTTACATGTCTGTGTTTCACATACTTAATATATCTTTTTTTTGTTTTCACGGATAACACACGTACCTATTATAATCTATGGAGCTATTCAATTATCTTTTTTGCAGCAGCACGGATGACAAGGGCCAATATAAGTCTATACAGAGGGTATCAGTGTGTCATCCATGTGCTATACGTGTTTAACATTGCAAAGTATAGGAAAAGCTTTGTAATTTATTTCTTTAGCCATCAGTGAAAAATACTGATGACACACGGACCGCACACTGATGCAAAACACTGATGACACCAGTACCTTTTTTTCATGTATGTGTGTAAATACTCCATGCTTTTGTGCCGATCACTCAGCACGCAAAAAAAAATAAAATACACAGACATGTGAACAGCTCCATAGAGAATAATTGGTACGAGTTTTATTCATGAAAAACAAGCATAGAAATCAAGCGACAAAAAATCTGATTTCTGAAAGAGCCCTAAGGCTAGGTTCATATTTTCGTTGTTTATGATAAGTCACAATCCGCCGCTCTGCTAAACAACGCAATCCGTTTGACGGATTCCGTTTTTTCCCATAGACTTGTATAAGAGGCGGATTGTGACTGATGCCCCTGCGTTGCATCCGCCGTGGAACGACTGACCGTCGGGCGGCAGGAACGCAGCATGTTACGTTTTTTGAGCAGCGGAATCCTTTTGATTTCGCTGCGCATGCTCTCTTTCGGCGGCCGAACGATCAGCTGATCGCCCGGCAGCTGCCTTCTGTGAGTGATCAGCTGATCACCTGGCGGTAGGCTTCTGTGAGCGATCAGCTGATCTCCCGGCCGCCGGCTTCTGTGAGCGAGCTGATCTCCCGGCGGCTGCCTTCTGTGAGCGATCAGCTGATCGTTCACAATAGCCGGTCGCCGGGAGATCATCTGATTGCTCTCAAAAGCCGGCGGCCGGCTATTGTGAACGATCACTCGTTTTACAACGGAATCCGCTTTCTCGTGACAATGAATTCCAATTCTTGTCACCCGTTGTACAACGGTAATAGAAAATGAGTGGGACTCAGCACCAATATGGATGAATAAAAATCTTCATGCTTTATTTGAAAAGTTTAAAAATAAAGAAAAGGGTCACAAATCATCCAAAATCGCCATGCGACTTGCCGTGCGGCTTGACGCGTTTCGGACACAAAAGGGGAATTTAAAAACAGTCCTTAATCATAAGCCATGTAGGATGGGAGGCAAGAGATATATATATAGCACCTTAAGAAGCAATGAAATACAAGAGCAAGATGGAAAACAGGAAGGGAGTCCACCCGAAAACATGCAAATTGGTAAGAGGGTTGGTATATCATTGGATTCTCTTAACCCCATATGCGTATGTATATCTACTGGGGAATTCAATGAAAAACAATTCTTAGATTACAAAAAGACCTCAAAATAAGGTCAATGCAAGCATACATGTGTATATGTGCGCCATTCCACCCACCCATATATTTCGTATAGCAATTATTTCACTAAGGAAACAAGAAGATTATTTCATTGGTCTATGAAAAGATGTTCATGCAGATATTATAATAAGTGGATATATCTTGTATAGATGGTATGTGTACACATGTATATAAATGCATGTGCTCTGTGGGTGCAGGGCAAAGAAAAAGATAGATAGAAATAGAAATACATGTATGTGGACTAGATATTATATCGTTTCCAGTATAGGATTTTATATATTATAGACATATGAAAAAAAAAAAAAAATATTTTTATTTTAGTTTTTATTTTTATTTCTATATTTTGTATGTGTAGCTATATGAGCTCTATGTACACATGTGTGCAGTGTGTACACATGTGTACGATGGAAGAAACTTATAAAACATAGGATATCCAGGAATTCAGTTATGAGAATTATTAATGAGATTTATATCTTACTCTGAGATATGAGTAATTCTCCAATAAATTCATATTATCCTTTTGTGTTAATATTTATATCTTCTGATTGTTTCCTCAGTATATATCTATCATACAAAATGTTCATATGGCCATTGATATTGGAGGTGAGGTAGAATAAAAAAAAAACCAAAAAAAAAAAAAACCTATGATTATATTTCATATATATATATAATAATCATATGACATATCGTAGATCGGAACGATAATTAAGTCCCTTTGGATGCCGGGTATCGAGCCGTAATATCCATTTGGCCTCGGTGTAGAGAAGTTCACGAAACCAATCGCCTCCTCTTAGAGGTTTTTTGACTTGCTCGATGCCTACAATGTTCATAGTGGAAAAATCACCGTTGTGAAGGTCAACAAAATGTCCGGTGAGACCTGAAATAGACCTTTTATATTTCGGCAGATTCGAAGAAAGAGTTGGGAGTGGGATGTGGGTATGCTCGGATATCCTTTTTCTGAGAGGCCTGGAAGTGCAGCCTATGTAGTCCTTCGAGCATATGGTACAAGAGGCCTTATATATAACATATGTAGTAGAGCAATTTATGAAAGCGGAAATGTCACCCACTGGAAAAGACAGCGTTTTTCTCATAAATTTACAAAGTCCGCATCGTGGCAAAGCGCACTTGTGGGAGCCTTTTGTACTAAGCCAGGTCTCTGTTTTATTTTGAGAAATGAAAAGACTAGGAGATATCATATTGCCTATGGTTTTGGCCTTCCTGGCCACGACATTGACACCATTGGATAATATTTGAGCTAACTCCGGATCCTGTTGGAGAAGGGGAATATAGTGTAAAAAAACTTTTTTTATTTCAGAAAAATCAACACTGTAAGGAGTGGAGAAGACAATGCGACAGTTTTTTTCATCAGATTTGACTTTGTCAGAGAGTAGATCATTGCGGGTTCTTTCTCCAGCGGTTTTTTCAGCACGAGAGAGGATCTTATTCTTATAACCTCTGTATTGTAGACGCTTCTTCATAGTTTCCAATTCCAGGGAGTAGGCAGTATCTGTAGAGCAAAGCCGGCGTGCTCTGAGGAATTCGCCAAGGGGTAGATTATTTATGGTATGTCTAGCATGATTGCTATTTGCATGCAAGATAGTGTTCCCACTAAGCGGTTTTCTATATAAAGAAGTATTAATGGAACCTGTTTCGGGGTCACCGGTAAGATATACATCCAAAAAGGGGGTAAAATTTCCAGAAAACATTACAGTAAAGCTCAAATTCATGTGGTTTGAATTCAAATAAGAAAGAAAATTATCTGATAGGTTTGTGATGGGTGCGTTTTTCTTGCGTTTCCAGATCATTATGAGATCGTCTATGTATCTCGCGCACCAAAAAATTTGATCCAAAAAGGGATTGTCAGGTGTATGTATGTATATGGCTTCCCAGGAAACCATGTATAAATTAGCTAGGACGCAAGAAAAACTAGCACCCATAGGGCATCCATTAACTTGTAAAAAGAACTGTTGGTTAAAGCTGAAAAAATTATGTTTCAAAAGAAACTCACAGATCAAAATGACATAATCTTTATGTATGTCACTCATATTGGTCAATCGATTTAAATGGTGAGATAAGGAATTAAGAGCTGATTTATGTGGAATGCATGAATATAATGATGCAACATCACTTGTGACCCAGAAAAGGTTGTCAGTCCAGGTAAGGGCAGGAAGAATTTGTAACAAATGTTTAGAATCCCTGATGTAGCCAGCTGAATCTTTCACAAGAGGCTGTAAGATGTTATCTAGCCAATCTGAGGTCCGACTTGTGAGAGAATTAGTGCTGGCTACAATAGGTCGTAGTGGTGGTGGAAAGAGACCCTTGTGGGTTTTGGGAAGTCCTTGAAAGATTGGACACACAGGAACATCATTAATCAGGAAATCACGGGTTGATTTATCAAAAATACCCAAAGATAATCCTTGGTCAAGAATGGTATTTAATTTCCTGGAAAAGGCTTCTGTAGGATCAGATGTGAGCCGTTTATAAGTGGTAGGATCCTCCAACATGTGCATAATTTCTCTCTCATACAGCGAACTGTCGAGAATGACCACTGAGCCACCCTTATCGGCTGCTCTTATGGTGATATAAGATTTTTTTTTTTTTCTCTACTTCACCCGTTGTACAACGCATCAGTCACAAGCGTTAAGCAACGCATGTGACTGATGCAAAACAATGGAAATGTGAACCTAGCCTTAGTTGCAGTTCTGTGGCGGTTAGGCTATGTGCGCACGTTGCGTTCTGCCCTGCAGAAATTTCTGCAGCGATTTGAACAGCACACTTGCGCTTCAAATCGCTGCAGAAACAGTCCATAATGAAAAAAAAAAAAAAGCCGATTCCATGCGCTCTGAGTGCAGCCACTGCCATAGACAGAGCAGGAGCTGCAGGCAGAGCGCAGGAAAGAAGTGACATGTCACTTCTTAGGACGCGCGCTTCGGGCAGCAGCCGAAGCGCTGCTCTCTAAGACGGCACGTGCACACGTCTCCTGCACAATCTCCACAGATTATGCTGGGGATGCAGGACACATGCAGTTACGCTGCGGTGCAGATCGCAGTGTAACTGCATGCAATTACGCAACGTGCGCACATAACCTTATTGTGTCCCTAGGTGATCTTGTTGATATTGGATTAATCATCTCAGATCTTTTACCCTGCTTTGTGTGATTGCTCTTCAGTTTTTTTCGTTTTGACTGCAGACTGTTTGACCTTTTGACTGCCCGAGTGTCCTGCTTATCTCTCCAGGTTCTGTGTCCTGCTTATCTCTCCAGGTTCTGGCTTAGGAGATCACTCACACTGATGTGTAAATACTGTAAGGGATAGCATGCAAAATATGCAAGCATCCAACATCCTGAAGTGTCTGCAAAGAAATGGCACCCTCTGATGGTTGCACTGTGCAGGCAGGAACTGAGGAACAGAGTGTGTGTTGTTCAAGGGAAGAATTTGGAGACGACACCAGGTCAGGTAATAGCTGTGGCGCAGTTTTATAATATAAGACTGGGACGCTCAAGAAGAGGCAGAGTTGACGCCAAGACTAGAGAGGAGGCAAACGTATGAGCAGCAGAGTGCCCTCGAGGTTCAAACCACTATAGAAGCACTTGAGACTAATATGAGAATCAAGAGAACAAAACTTTGTCGGTCAATCATAGAAGACAGAATACCAGGACCCAGACTTCATTGGTCAAGCACCAAAGACAGAATGCCAGAACTCAGACTTCATCGGTTAAGCACCAAAGACAGAATACCAGGACTCAGACTTCATCGGTCAAGCACTGAAAACCAAATATCGGGACCAAGACTTCGCTAGTCAAGCACCAAAGACCAAATACCGGGACCCAGACTTTGTCAGTCAAGCACCGAAGACAGAATACCAGGATCCAGACTTCGTCAGTCAAGCACTGAAGACTAATTACTGGGACCCAGACTTTGTTGGTCACGCACTGAAGACCAAATACCGTAACCCAGGCTAAGTTGGTCAAGCACCGAAGACTATATACCGTAACCCTGACTTTGTTGGTCAAGCACTGAAGACCAAATACTGAGACCCAGACTCTGTCGGTCAAGCACCAAAGATTGAAGGCTGATTACTGGACCTAGAAGATTGAAGTGCAGAGTGAGCCAGGCTGTTACTAACTAGAATTGGACTTACGCCTTAACAAATTGTTCCATAGCCTCGTTAGGCCCTGCGTGCTGATTTACTGAGTAATTCCTAGTTATACCGATTCATTCAGTTAGAGGGAAGGAGTGACGAGTTGTGCGTGATACTTTACTGACAGAAAGGCCTTGGTTGGATTAACGCTAGATGATACTTGTTAATTAGAGTCTTTTATAGCTGTAAGATATCATCTCTACGTGTTTTACATTACTGCTTCCTGAAAGTTGTTTACATTGTGACCACATATTATATTGTAACCGCATTACGTATTATTACTGCTAATTCTCTATTGCTGTAAAATAAATACTTGTAAATTATCACTGAGCCGCCTCTATTGTGCTGCTGCATTTTCTTGTTTTACAATACAACACGAAATGCAAAAAAACCCCCAAAGGATTGCACTCAGACCAATGTTGGGGTGAGTGTGGCGCCCTGGACAAGCCAGGGGCCACAGAGAACAACACAACACACCCCACACTCCCGGTCAGGCACACCGAAGTCAGACTAAAATCCTTGTTGCCTTCCTCCAGGGGCTGATGATCACACCAGGGGGTGGGGCCAGGCGGTTGGTCCCCGCCCGCCGAGGAGTTCACAGTCCTGGAGGCGGAAAAAGGAGGCAGATAGAGTTTGGAGGTGAAAGTGGAAGAAGTGAAGTGGTAGTCGAGCAGCCTGAAGTTGGTCCGGGTGTGTGGCCCGGACGGATCAGCAAGGTTGGCAGACGGTGGTGACCGTCTGCAGGATTGGCTTGTCGGAGTTACCGAAAGGGCCGTGGATGGGCGGTGGCCCGGCGGTACCGTACCGGTACACGAAGAGAGGTCAGCACCATCTGGCAGGGGATTGCGGACCCCGGCAAGGCTAGGAGTCGCCGTGAATTTGCCAAATCCATTAGCAAAGGGAACCTCCTGGGTTTCCCAGCAACCAAGTCCCGAAAGAAGGCAACAGTCCAACCGTGAAAGGGAAACACAGCACCGCCAAAGCTACCGTTTCTCAGGGCCAGCGCCTGCGGGCAAAAGGGGCTCCTCCGGCCCATATCCAAGTCGGGGAGCGGGTTACCGGTGGGAACCCATCGGAACTAAACAGTACACAGGTGCAGGGAAAGGCAGTCACCATCACCCTGCCGGGAGCAACAACCGCAGCCGTCTGTGGGACCTGTCCATCCAGCCGTATGTTTTACCGAGACCTGTTCTTCATCATTGGCTGAGTGAGTACCACCGTGCTGTGCGGCACAGCGCTGCCCCCGCGACCCTGCACCTCACCAGGCCCCGCAACCCGCCTGTCATCCATTCCTACCTACCCCATCTCCGGGCCCCGGGACAACCAACCCCCTACCCACGGAGGGGAGAAATAACAACAAAGCTGCTCCCTGTCACCGCTCCCGGGATCCCAGTCTAGAGCAGCGGTGGTGTCAACAATATCACCACAACCGTGGGTGGCGTCACGGACAATAAATCCCCACAATCAATCCCCTTTTCACTCACGGGCGAGGAACACCGCTCGAGTCCCCGGGATCCGGCCCACCGCTCGAGCCACCACCGAGCAGTAGTAGTAGCAGCAGCAGCCAGACCCGAGCAGTGGGAGAGCGCGGCGTCCCCTCCTCCGCCCGCGACAACTTGGCGTCACGAACAGGATCCTACCGCTCTACCGTTCAGTAGAGGTGCGCCTTGTGACCGCCGGAGGTGTCCGGCCGAAAATTTTGAGAAGCCGCCATTTTGGGCGCGAAGAATTCCCGCTCGAGCGTCTCCTCGAGCAGTGGAGGCGCGAAGGCCAAAACCCCGCCCCTGTAGAGGAGGAGCCGGAAAGAGACTGAGGGGGACGAAATGGCGGCCGGCTGCATGTAGCCCGCGGCCATAAGAGCAGGGACGCCAGGACTCTGTAGCGATACTGGGTTCCTGGAAAACCCCATTGCCGAGATGCATAGTCCAACTCCCAACGACGAAGCGCCCGCGCCCGGCTTGGCGACGTGGCTGAGGGACCGGACCGCCCCGCTGAGTAACCATCTGCAGGCCCACATGCAGCTCCTCCTGGAGGAGTGGGAGACCGACATGGCGGACGTGGTGGCTGCTATGCAGAGACGTGAGGTGAAGGAGGATTTGAAAGAACGGGTAAGAGACCCACGCCCCTGTATTCCCGAGGGATCGGCCACTGCGGCTGAGGGGCCCGGCCTGTACCTGCTCACCCTGCCTCCTCCCCCGCTGCCCGTATTAGCTACTGCCGCTCCGCCACTAGGCCCGCTACCCGTCCAACCGGTAGCGATACCCTGCCAATCCGCCCCAGCGGACCGACTGGCGGCAGACGTGCGGGGCTGGCCTGAATCACCCCTGTGGGAACCGCCAAGATCGCAGCCCCTTTGTGAAGATGTATCAGAGGCTCCGGCCAGGATGGCACCGGGCGCTGTGCCCGAGCCCGGGACCATGGAGTGGATGAAGGCCAGACTAATTGAGTTCAACCAGCGCCGGCAGAACCAGCTATGCCTTATGATGGAGCAGTGGACCAATGAGGTGGAGATGCTGATTGCAACTACCCCGATGTACGGGATGGGAACAGATGTGACGGAGCCGACTGGTGACCCACGTCCCTATGTCCTACCAGGATCGGCCACTGCGGCTGAGGGGCCCGGACCAATCTCGACCCACGCATCGCCCTTACCATTACTTAGGGGGTGCCTCAGCGCGAACCCGCCTGACCTGCTGCCCCGTGCTAGAGCAGAAGGATCTGATGTGCTGGGCTTGGAGGCCGAAGTTTTTGTGGCCCGGCGAGATGTTAACGCCCACCTGCCGGAAGAGCACCCAGGCCGCAACCTGATGCCGGGCGACCTGGTGCAGTACACCCGACACTGTGGGGAGAGGGGGTGGTTTGCGCTGGATGCGAAGTTGAGGGGCAGCCAGGAGGCCCGTGTGTGCACCGCGCTCCCTCCCCCAAGTGATACAGAGGAGTCTGAGTAAGGGCAGCGGAATGCCGTTGTCACCGTCCCCGTTGGGACCACCAGTGTAAAAGAAAGTACTGTTTAAAGTGTTGAAAGTTTTGCAGAAATGATAAGTGAATGAGTTACCGTGAAAAAGTTACCTGATTGAAGCTTGATTTGAAACCGGTCGTTGCCGGCACCGTTGTCCCCGTTGGGACCCCTCTTCATGCGTAGAAACTGCTACGGACAAGCCCGAGAACTAGCAGGGCAACCACAAACTTGTGGCTTGTAAATAATGTTTTATGGCTTTCACCGTTGCCGCCTCCGGAGAGGCAGATTGGAGGAAGGGCCCGCAGTGGAGCAGGCTGGGGCCCAGCCACCACCGGAACCGGTGGTGATCCTCTGGGGATTTCAGGGATTCCCCATGGACGTGGGTCCCCTGGAAAGGACAGAACCCGTTCGGGTAACTTGTGCTGGACTGGGGTCAAGGGGTGCTGCCTTTTGCTTAGGGGCAGCATCAGGGCCAGGTTGCTTGGGTGGGAGAGAGCGGAAGCTGTAACCGTTACGTAACGTTTAAGTAAGAGTACCTCCCGATGTGGGAAGAAGTTATTATAATTGTAATGTGTTTTACCGTGTTTTTCTATTTTTCAGTTGTGAAAATAAAACCGGTGATGGACGGGCAGCCCGCGGACGGTCTGCATTTAACTAAGGGGGAATGTGGCGCCCTGGACAAGCCAGGGGCCACAGAGAACAACACAACACACCCCACACTCCCGGTCAGGCACAACGAAGTCAGACACAGGGGCTGATGATCACACCAGGGGGTGGGGCCAGGCGGCTGGTCCCCGCCCGCCGAGAAGTTCACAGTCCTGGAGGCGGAAAAAGGAGGCAGATAGAGTTTGGAGGTGAAAGTGGAAGGAGTGAAGTGGTAGTCAAGCAGCCTGAAGTTGGTCCGGGTGTGTGGCCCGGACGGATCAGCAAGGTTGGCAGACGGTGGTGACCGTCTGCAGGAGTGGCTTGTCGGAGTTACCGAAAGGGCCGTGGACGGGCGGTGGCCCGGCGGTACCGGACCGGTACACGAAGGGAGGTCAGCACCATCTGGTAGGGGATTGCGGACCCCGGCAAAGCTAGGAGTCGCCGTGAATTTGTCAAATCCGTTAGCGAAGGGAACCTCCTGGGTTTCCCAGCAACCAAGTCCCGAAAGAAGGCAACAGTCCAACCGTGAAAGGGAAACACAGCACCGCCAAAGCTACCGTTTCTCAGGGCCAGCGCCTGCGGGCAAAAGGGGCTCCTCCGGCCCATATCCAAGTCGGGGAGCGGGTTACCGGTGGGAACCCATCGGAACTAAACAGTACACAGGTGCAGGGAAAGGCAGTCACCATCACCCTGCCGGGAGCAACAACTGCAGCCGTCTGTGGGACCCGTCCATCCAGCCGTATGTTTTACCGAGAACTGTGTCTTCATCATTGGCTGAGTGAGTACCACCCTGCCGTGCGGCACAGCGCTGCCCCCGCGACCCTGCACCTCACCAGGCCCTGCAACCCGCCTGTCATACATTCCTACCTACCCCATCTCCGGGCCCCGGGACAACCAACCCCCTACCCACGGAGGGGAGAAATAACAACAAAGCTGCTCCCTGTCACCGCTCCCGGGATCCCCGTCTAGAGCAGCGGTGGTGTCACCAATATCACCACAACTGTGGGTGGTGTCACGGACAATAAATCCCCACAATCAATCCCCTTTTCACTCACGGGCGAGAAACGCCGCTCGAGTCCCCGGGATCCGGCACACCGCTCGAGCCACCACCGAGTAGTAGTAGTATCAGCAGCAGCCGGACCCGAGCAGTGGGAGAGCACAGCGTCCCCTCCTCCGCCCGCGACATGAGCGTACCCTAAAGGAAATTATCTAGCCTATAGAAAATGTAAAATAACAAATGGCAGTGGCAGTCACACGCACACAGGTGAGCGCTGCAGGAGGGTACACGCCGAATCGGTATTTTACAACATTGTCAGCTGTTATAGAAAAAAAAAATCTATACTTTGAATAAACCCCAAATTGGATTTTGGACTTGTCTAGTTACTCTCTTCAGCTCACTCTGCAGGCACAACATACCACTCGCTGCAGAAGTTTGACTTTGAAAGTCGCTTTTGAGCTGTTGGGACGCTCCTAATCTGGGCACTGTAAGGCTTTATTTTTATAGGAAACCAACAATCTCTAATAATTTTTTCCACCTCTTTTTTGACAACGTAGGAGGGAACTCATTGAGGAGTAATTTTTGTTACATGCACAATGTGATGATGGTAGGTACAGCACAGTGTGCACATTTTGCATGTCATGTGAAAATTGAATAATGTAAAATCAGTGGAAATTTTATCTTAATGTTGTCAATTACAGTACAACATAGCTAGCCACGGTGACCCATAACATATAGCTAAACACAGTGACCTGTACCACAGCCAGGGACAGAGACCTATAACATATACCCAGTAGGAGAGCCCTTTACCGGGGTCCCTGATGTGGGTCATGGGTACCTTAAAGAGGCTTAAAGAGGGCACTCAGGCCATTTTATAACGGGGTACTGGGATCATAAACACTTTATAAAGGACCATTTCTAAAAAAGCATTCAGGTCATTACTACTATCGTGTATAAGTTTGGGTATCCCCTGCCCTATGCTCTTGTGGCGCTCCTGCGCTTTAGGTGCCACAGGGTATTACACCACTTTTATGGGGTAATATTTATCCTGTGTCAGGATGGGGTTAACCTGCTGGTGCCTTCACAAAACACACAAATACAACAATAAAGGTGCTCATTCACAGGGAGTTGGACTAGGGTAGACAGGGGTGTTAGCCATCACGAAGCATGGGACTTCCCCAGTCGCTAGAAGAACCACTGGGGGCGGGCACCACATGGGGTAGAAGTAGGCGCAACCAACAGACTAGAGACAGAACTGTTCTGACCTTCAGAACCTTCCAGACCTTCCTGAGCACAGCTTGGGATAACACCTAGCACTGACAACTCTAGTTAGTGTTCCTCTCCCTACGTGGGCCCGTGGCTTGGAGCAGGAGGCTCCAACTGGGTTTCAGACAGCAGCTGAGGGACACTTCACTAACAGACTTTCACGGGCACCAGCAGTGACCGCTGATGCATCCGGGATCGGCTGGAGACCATCGTGGCAGAGAGCGGTACTCTGGGGCAGCGCTTGAACAACCTGTGAGTAAAGAAACTTGGAACCGCAGCCCCTGCCTTTCTTTTAACTGTCACCGACGCCCAGTGCTGAGGCACCAACGGGGACTACCACCACCCCCGTTGTCCATCATGCTCCCCGGGGCAATCCCGCTCCGCATGTGGGGAGCGACACCATCCCGGCTGCACCCCAACATCAGCCCCGGCGAGAGACCCTGCAGCGGCGGCCGAATATTACCACCCTCATCCTCCACTCCTGACTCCCGCCCGGCTACGAGTAGTTCCAAAACACCTGCTCCGTTGGGCGCTACACTCTTGCCAACCATGGAGACTAAAACGCGATAATCACCTTCAGTGCCCCATATCATAGACATACTGCCCTACAGCATTACCTTAAATCATCACCAAGCACAGTGGTTTATTCCTCAGCCATACAGTGTCTAGTAACATTACAATAAACAGTGCCCCTATACATAGTTAGTCACCCACAGCCCTAAAAAGGTGATTGTCATCTTTAGTGCCCTATAATGAGTGAGCACTACCATGCTCAGGTGCTCGGTACTCATATCTAGTGATGAGTGGGCACTACCATGCTCGGGTGTTTGGTACTTGTAACTAGTGATGAGTGGGCAATACCATGCTCAGGTGCTCAGCACTCGTAACAAGTAATGAGTGAGCACTACCATGCTCGGGGGCTCAGTACTAGTAACTAGTGATGAGCGGGCACTACCATGCTCGGGTGTTTGGTACTTGTAACTAGTGATGAGTGAGCAGTACCATGCTCAGGTGCTCAGTACTCGTAACTAGTGATGAGCGAGCACTACCATGCTCAGGTGCTCCGTACTCATATCTAGTGATGAGTGGGCACTACCATGCTCGGGTGTTTGGTACTTGTAACTAGTGATGAGTGGGCAATACCATGCTCAGGTGCTCAGCACTCGTAACAAGTAATGAGTGAGCACTACCATGCTCGGGTGCTCAGTACTGGTAACTAGTGATGAGCGGGCACTACCATGCTCGGGGGCTCAGTACTAGTAACTAGTGATGAGCGGGCACTACCATGCTCGGGTGCTCGGTACTCATACTTGTAACTAGTGATGAGCGGGCACTACCATGCTCGGGGCTCAGCACTCGTAACTAGTAATGAGTGAGCACTACCATGCTCGGGGGCTCAGTACTAGTAACTAGTGATGAGCGGGCACTACCATGCTTGGGTGTTCAGTACTCATAACTAGTGATGAGCGGGCACTACCATGCTCGGGTGTTTGGTACTTGTAACTAGTGATGAGTGAGCACTACCATGCTCGGGGCTCAGCACTCGTAACTAGTAATGAGTGAGCACTACCATGCTCGGGGGCTCAGTACTTGTAACTAGTGATGAGTGGGCACTACCATGCTCGGGGTCTCAGTACTTGTAACTAGTGATGAGTGGGCACTACCATGCTTGGGGGCTCAGTACTTGTAACTAGTGATGAGTGGGCACTACCATGCTTGGGTGTTTGGTACTTGTAATTAGTGACGGGCGAGCACTACCATGCTCGGGTGCTCAGTACTTGTAACTAGTGATGAGTGGGCACTACCATGCTCGGGGGCTCAGTACTTGTAACTAGTGATGAGTGGGCACTACCATGCTCGGGTGCTCAGTACTTGTAACTAGTGATGAGTGGGCACTACCATGCTCGGGTGTTTGGTACTTGTAATTAGTGACGGGCGAGCACTACCATGCTCGGGGGCTCAGTACTTGTAACTAGTGATGAGTGGGCACTACCATGCTCGGGTGTTTGGTACTTGTAATTAGTGACGGGCGAGCACTACCATGCTCGGGTGCTCGTTACTTGTAACCAGCAGTTTAATAAACAGATGGGCGTGACTCGGGTACCTGAGTATAATGGAAGTCAATAGGGAACTCAAGCATTTTTCTGGAGGAGTTGAACATTGACTTCCATTATACTCAGGTACTTAAGTTGCGCCCATATGAGCATGCGACTGCTCACTATGAGTAACGATTACTCGAGCATGGTAGTGCTCATTATACTTGGGTACTCGAGTTGCACCCATCCAAGCATCCGACTGCTCGTTACGAGTACCGATTACCTGAGCATGGTGTTGCTCACTCGTCTCTAGTAGGCATACATAGTGAAATCTATCATTCCTGCAGATATATCCCAAGTATTAATCATTTATTTAGCATTCCTCCTCAGAGCTCACCAGTTGTCAGGGCCTGACACCTCAGCACCATCAGGGGGTGGAGCAGCTGTGTCCTCTGCACCCTGAGGTTGCACATAGGAGGTGGAGCAGACACAATGTGACCTGTGCTGGTGACTCCTGTCCTCAAGCTACACTATCAACCAGACAGAGCAGCAGGAGGGAAACTAGGTCAACAGTGTCTGCAAATTGCTGCATCCTATATCCCACCACACAAGCCACACTGTGAGATGAGCAGTTCTAGTAGATGTAACTGAGGGGTCATAGTTGGTTTCCTTTTACAGATTTTGCATTGGAGCTCAAGAGCAAATTACTGTTCTAAATGGTCCTCTACAAAACTACACTACATTGCTGACCATAGAGTAAAACATGACCCTCAGGTGAGGTTCTGCAGAAGATTTGGGAGCGGCGCAGAAATGTGATAAATGAAAGCATCACTACACGCTGTCTTATATTTATTTTTCATCCTTTTTATGGTGCCACATCTTGTGCCTGTAACTTCTGACTCTCCAGAAGACAGAAGGTACGCCACACGCTCTCAATACAAGTCTATGAGAGCCAGAATAACCAGACATACACACCTTCACTCACTGCAACTGTATAGAGTGACTGCAGCCTTGTACCCTAAGTCCAGACGACCCCTCTAAGCAACGCTATAAAAGAAAGTGGGACAACATTTCTCCAGAATGATGTGAGCATCTGATACAGCCATACAGAATCAATTACTTCAAGTTATTGCCGCCAAAATGCTTTCTATAAGCTATTGATTCATGGGGTGTACTTAATTTTTCACACACTGCTTCTACATTTTAGATTCATTTTTTTCTAAATAAATAATGACTTGGTGTGTTATTTGTCGTTGTTAATCTGAGGTGATATTTCATTTTAAGATTTTATAAGGACCCGATATTTTTTTCATGATGTCATAAATTATATGTAACAATAGAATTCAAAGAGGGTGCACTTAGTTATTCTCATTACTATTTACACATATATATGTAATTATCTCATACCTATTTATCTATATGTCTATCATATACTTATCATCTGTCTAGCTCATATCTTTATTTTTGTCTATCTATCCTTCTATCTATGTCTCTCTTTCTCTCTATCATCTATCTATTTCTATCTATCCCTCTATCTATCTATCCCTCTATTTATCTATCTATCTATCTATCCCTCTATCCCTCTATCTATCCCTCTATCTATTTATCTATCTATCTATCTATCTATCTATCCCTCTATCCCTATATCTATCTAGCTATGTCTCTCTATCTATTTATCTATCACTCTATCTATCTATCTATCTATCCATCCCTCTAGCTATCTATCTATCCTTCTATCTATCTATCTATATCTATCTATTTATCTATCTATCTATCTCTATATATCTATCCTTCTATCTATCTATCCCTCTATCTATCCTCTATCTATCTATCCTCTATCTATCTATCCCTCTATCTATCTCTCTATCTGTCTCTAGCTATCTATCTGTCTATCTATCTATGTCTCTCTATATATCTATCCATCCCTCTATCTATCTATCCAATATCTATCTATCTCTCTCTATCCATCTATCCTTCTATCTATCCCTCTATCTATCATCTATCTATCTATCCCTCTATCTATCTATCTATCTATCTATCCCTCTATCTATCTATCTATCTATCTATCTATCTATCTATCTATCTATCTATCTATCTATCTATCTATCCCTCTATCTATCTATCTATCCCTCTATCTATCTATCTATCTATCTATCTATCTATCTATCTATCCCTCTATCTATCTATCTATCCCTCTATCCATCTATCTATCTATCTATCCCTCTATCCATCTATCTATCTATCTATCCCTCTATCTATCTATCTATCTATCTATCTATCTATCTATCTATCTATCCCTCTATCTATCCCTCTATCTATCCCTCTATCTATCTATCTCTCTATCTATCTATCTATCTATCCCTCTATCTATCCCTCTATCCATCTATCTATCCCTCTATCTATCTATCTATCTATCTATCTATCTATCTATCTATCCCTCTATCTATCCCTCTATCTATCTATCTATCCCTCTATCTATCTATCTATCTATCTATCTATCTATCTATATATCTATCCATCCCTCTATCTATCTATCCTTCTATCTATCTATCTATCTATCTATCTATCCCTCTATCTATCATCATGAAAATAAAAACTCAATGTGGTCCATCTCTCGAAACCCCAATAATCAGCAGTTTGGAGGGGGCACTTTGCAAATACAGAAAGAGCAGCCCTTTCAATTATACAAACTTAAGCCCGCTACACACGCTTCAATATATCTCACAATCTGTCGTTGGGGTCAAGTTGTAAGTGACGCACATCCGGCATCGTTTGTGAGGTATCTGCGTGTGACACCTACGTGCGATCAGGATTGAACGCAAAACCGTTGATCGCAAACACATCGTATCTTTCTCTAGAATTGAGCGTTTTGTTGCACGAACCTAGTCAATTGTAACGTGTGACATCCCTCATACGATTTCGGTGTCTGATGCTATGTGCGCAGGTGTGCGCTCTGCACCGCAGCTTAAAAAAGGTCCGCTTAAGAGCGCAGCTGAAAAGCTGCGTTCTGAAGCGCCTCACAATGTCTGTCATTCACTAATCTCTGTCAGTCGGTCACTATCTCTGTCCCTCACTCTCTGTCCATGTCAGTCTATCCCCCTCTCTCATATACTCACCGATCCCCGATCCCCGGCGCTGCACGGCGTTCACACTGCTCCGGCGGCTTTTACTGTTTTGAAAAAGCCGGCCGCCCATTAAACAATTTCGTATTCCCTGCTTTACCCGCCCACCGGCCCCTATGATTGGTTGCAGTGAGACACGCCCCCACGCTGAGTGACAGGTGTCACACTGCACCCAATCACAGCAGCCGGTGGGCGGGTCTATACTGTGTAGTGAAATAAATAATTAAATAATTAAAAAAAACGGCGTGCGGTTCCCCCCAATTTTAAAACCAGCCAGATAAAGCCATACGGCTGAAGGCTGGTATTCTCAGGATGGGGAGCTCCACGTTATGGGGAGCCCCCCAGCCTAACAATATCAGCCAACAGCCGCCCAGAATTGCCGCATACATTATATGCGACAGTTCTGGGACTGTACCCGGCTCTTCCCGATTTGCCCTGGTGCGTTGGCAAATCGGGGTAATAAGGAGTTATTGGCAGCCCATAGCTGCCAATAAGTCCTAGATTAATCATGTCAGGCGTCTATGAGACACCCTCCATGATTAATCTGTAAATTACAGTAAATAAACACACACACCCGAAAAAATCCTTTATTAGAAATAAAAACACAAACATATACCCTGGTTCACCACTTTAATCAGCCCCAAAAAGCCCTCCCTGTCCGGCGTACTCCAGGATGCTCCAGCGTCGCTTCCAGCGCTGCTGCATGGAGGTGACCGGAGCTGCAGAAGACACAGCCGCTCCGGTCACCTCCACGCAGGTAATGAAGACAGCCGCGCGATCAGCTGCTGTCACTGAGGTTACCCGCTGTCACTGGATCCAGCGGTGGCCGCGGGTAACCTCAGTGACAGCTCAGCTGATCGCGCTACTCACCGCCGCTCCTATCACCTCCACGCAGCAACTGAGGTGAGTAACGCGAACAGCTGAGCTGTCACTGAGGTTACCCGCGGCCACCGCTGGATCCAGTGACAGCGGGTAACCTCAGTGACAGCAGCTGATCGCGCGGCTGTCTTCATTACCTGCGTGGAGGTGACCGGAGCGGCTGTGTCTGCTGCAGCTCCGGTCACCTCCATGCAGCAGCGCTGGAAGCGACGCTGGAGCATCCTGGATTACGACGGACATGGAGGGCTTTTTGGGGCTGATTAAAGTGGTGAACCAGGGTATATGTTTGTGTTTTTATTTCTAATAAAGGATTTTTTCGGGTGTGTGTGTTTATTTACTGTAATTTACAGATTAATCATGGAGGGTGTCTCATAGACTCCTGACATGATTAATCTAGGACTTATTGGCAGCTATGGGCTGCGAATAACTCCTTATTACCCCGATTTGCCAACGCACCAGGGCAAATCGGGAAGAGCCGGGTACAGTCCCAGAACTGGCGCATATAATGTATGCGGCAATTCTGGGCGGCTGTTGGCTGATATTGTTAGGCTGGGGGGCTCCCCATAACGTGGAGCTCCCCATCCTGAGAATACCAGCCTTCAGCCGTATGGCTTTATCTGGCTGGTTTTAAAATTGGGGGGAACCGCACGCCGTTTTTTTTAATTATTTAATTATTTATTTCACTACACAGTATAGACCCGCCCACCGGCTGCTGTGATTGGGTGCAGTGTGACACCTGTCACTCAGCGTGGGGGCGTGTCTCACTGCAACCAATCATAGGGGCCGGTGGGCGGGTAAAGCAGGGAATACGAGATTGTTTAATGGGCGGCCGGCTTTTTCAAAACAGTAAAAGCCGCCGGAGCAGTGTGAATGCCGTGCAGTGCCGGGGATTGGTGAGTATGAGAGAGGGCTGCTAACTTCAGTAATTTTGGAGATTAGCGGTCACCGGTGAGTCCTTCACTGGTGACCGCTAATCAGGGCGCGACACAGACAGAGCTGCAGCATGACAATGAAGTCGGGTGAAGTTCACCCGAGATCATTCTGACAGTGCGGCTCTGTCTGTGTCTGCTGTCATCTGCCATTCAGCTCTGCTACATGGCTGTCTGTGTCTGCTGTTAGCGGCCATGTAGCAGCGCTGAATGGCAGATGACATAGTAAAAACACATCCCTACACATTACACACGCTTGGCAAGTCAATAAATAAAAAAAAAAGGTGCCCAATGCATACGTCACAGATCACATGATCTAAAGGATCGCACATAACATTGATCAATTTAACATAGACTACTAACGCTCGTGTGACAGCAAATGAACGACCAACGTGAAATCTCATAAGATCCCGTATGCAACCTGGGCGTGTCACATCGCAAATGCGATTGTACAACTAATTGCAACGTGTAAAGTGGGCTTTACATGTCCACTCAAGCATAAGATCAATCATCTGGTTGTCACCCGTATGCAATCCTGCAATCCGTTTTATACATTAGTAGTTATTAAAATTTACAAGACCAAATACACTTTCCTCTGTTACAGTATAGCAATGTATCATTAAAAATGGTCTGTTATACAGATGATCTCTATGGGACCGAGACTCATCCATAGTATGGCAAAGACTAGCGCATGCTGCGATTTTTTTCCCTCATGGTGTGAACATCGCCTCATAGTACAGTGTTGCAGTATTGTTCCATTCACTTTAATGGCATAATGCTGTAAAACCTTACTTCTGCCTCCGGGGCCATATCTCACACCAGTGGGAATGGATAGATGATCGCAAATATGGGTCTCCCTCCATTAATAAACACTCCTGTTTGGCAATTTTCCGAACTGCCATAAATGTGAATGCGGAGAGGCCCTCATGTGGTGTGGTCAGGAGAAAAACTAAGCAGCAATAGGTGAGGGACCCAGAGGTGGGACCCCAGTCTACCATCCATTAATGCCACATGCTAATAATATGCTACTCATACCGGAGATGGAAATACCCCTTTAAGCTGCCAATTAATCAATATTAAGACAGTCTCTAAGCAAACCCATCTAAGTCATCCATAGCAACCAATCACAGTGCAGCTTTCATATTTGAAGAGGGCTGTAAGAAATGAAAGGTGTGCTGTGATTGGTTGCTATGGGCACAAGGATAGTAATTCTTTTACACAGTTTCATCAATCCATAAGTGTTCATTAGATATGGAGATTTATCGTTTCCACTGCTGTAAAGATAGATTAAGAAATTATTCTAATATGTCTTAGAAAAAAAAATTATTTGAAGTCCAAAAATATATAATAAAAGGTTTGGCCTAAGATGCGCATTCATTTTACTACATACATTTTTATTTTTTGTATTTTTATTGTCTTTTCTTGTGTGTGCCAAATCTAGATTCATTTGCACAACTTTTCACCTAATTTTCACCTAAATTGACAGTGAATGTGGACAAGGGTTACCTTATAAGATGTTTTAGGCCTCTTCACATGTACCGGAGACACAAACACTGTAGACCCATTAAAATCAATAGGTTTGCGCACATGTCACAGACGCGTGTCCGTATGCTCCACACGGTGACATGTCCTTTTTTCTCTGGCAGCACGGGTGTCACAAGGAACGCATTCATGTGATTTGTGTAACATGTACCGGAGAAAACCCATGTCTTTGAAATAAAATTATTCTCTATACTCACCTGTCTCCAGCGCTGCAGTCTTCAGCACTACTGTCAGTCACTTGCTTCCGGGCCCGCTCATTAAGCTCATGCATAATCACTGCACCACAGACCCGTAAGTAGCAGCGCCAGAGACAGCAGCGCCGAGGACAGATGAGTATAGACATTTATGCTGTCCGTGTGCTATGCGGATGTCACACGAATAGCACACTGACAGTACATGCTGAACACAGACACATGTACATACATATGCACCTTACACCACAGACCGTGAAAAATATGTGTTTTACAAGGACGTGTGAAAGAGGACTAAGAAATATTTATCAAATACAACTTTTTAGAGAAAATTTGTTAGTAGGATCGATCCTCCTATGCCGACTATGTGGTCATGCAGTTCATAGAAAGTTTAATAAAATTATATCTTGATATATGCGATAGGATGTCTTATTCCAGAGAAATCCACATTTTTCTTAATATCTAATTAAGCTGTTAAGATCTATCTCCCTACAGAGCTTATTATACAGTATATGAAAGGGGACCAGTGTGAGCCATGTAATAACTGACAGTCTGCTTTCCTGAGCTACATGTGTCACATGTAAAATATTGTAAAAAATATATATAAAAAGATCTCTCAAAGTTTTTTTTTTTCTTTAAGGAAAGGTGACCTACTATAAACAATTCTGGTTTTGTTTTTTATTGTTTTTATATTTATTTATTTTATTTTTACTTTTATTTTTTATTTTTTTACTCTAGCAATACAGCTAATAAAATAGCTGAATCTAATAAAATATCACATATCCAAATGGTGTTGTTCATTTTTTGTGTAAAATATTGCAATATTTCATTAATTTATACCACTATAGGTGCATAATTTTTTTTTTCCTGACATCTTCAATTATGTTTCTCTTTAGTCATAATATATCTGTTTACTCTTCTGTCTGGAGGTCTGTAGACTGTCAGTAAAGCCTGCTTTACACATTGCAATTTCGCATACGATATCGTATGCGATTTGCAACGCCCCCAACGTATCTGCAGCATGTTCAATTTGTTGAATGTGCCGCACAAACGATTAACCCCCGTCACACATACTTACCTTTCATACGACCTCGCTGTGGGCGGCGAACGTCCACTTCCTGGAGTGGGAGGGACGTTTGGCGTCACATCGATGTCACGCAGCAGCCGGCCAATAGAAGCGGAGGGGCGGAGCTGAGCGGGATGTAAACATCCCGCCCACCTCCTTCCTTCCACATTGTGGGCCGGGAGCCGCAGGAGGCAGGTGAGATCTGTTCATCGTTCCCGGGGTGTCACACAGTGCGATGTGTGCTACCCCGGGTACGATGAACAATCTGACATTCAATTCGTCAGGAATAGTGTTGAGCAGACCGGCAAAATCCTGATCCGCATGGTTCGAGAGTCCGATCCGAGTCCGACCAGTACCCGGGATTCGGGGTGCACGATCCGGGATACATTTTTTTTTCTCTCTCTCTCTTTCTCTCTCTTTCTCTCTCGTCCCGGATCCGGCTCCCCATTCATTTACATAGCCGCGGATTCCGGATCGGATCCGGACTTCGACGGCAAACCGTTCTGGATCCGTCGGACCCAGATTATGTTAGGGCCAGGTGGACGGGCAGACCCAGGAGGTGGATCCACTGGGCTGAACACCTCACCGAAGGCAAGGTGCCCGGTAGCCGGAGCACTACGGGTAGCAGGACAGTCCGTTCAGAGGAGTGGAGTGTAGAAGTCCCTGGGACCACGGAGTCACTGTAGGTAGTCCGGGTGACGGAGCTCAGGTTCGGAGGCCGAGATGACGTCAGGCAGAGTCCGGAACCGACGGAGCGAGAAGACGGGTCACCACAGGGATCGGAGATGGTATGAACTGACGGGATGGCAGACCGTCACCGTTCGGGGTTCGGGTATCGTCAGGACCGGTTGGCGAGGCAGGAGCGGCTCTAGGAGAGAGATAGGTAAGTATACCACAAGACACAAGGAGACCTGACTCCTAGCTTAGCAAAACACGAAGAACAGGCCCCGCCCACTTGGAAAGGATCTCCCTATATACCCTGTACCTGATTCTTCAATATCCTGTTGGAGGACACTGGCCCTTTAAGAGAGGGTCAATGACCGCGCGCGCGCCCTAATGCGCATGCGCGAGGCCCGGGTGCCAGAAGCCAGAGCAGGGAGCGGTGAACAGGAGGCAGGAGAGCCAGGCTGGAGCAGAGTTGCCGACGGGCGCCGGGAGCGGGGACCGGGCTGCCTGGGGATCGCAGGTGATGAGGCATGGAGGCTGTGGAGCGAGGGACGCCTGACAGAGGAGCCGGGGAGCGAGGCAGGGGAGCCGGGGAGCGTGGCAGGGGAGCCGGGGAGCGTGGCAGGGGAGCCGGAGAGCGTGACAGGGGAGCCAGGGAGCGTGACAGATTATAACCGATCCGCTCAACTCTAGTCAAGAATGAACGACGTGCATGCGATGAACGGTTTTTCGTTTAATCGCAATTGCACGTCGCTGTCACACGCTACAACATACTTCACGATCCCGGATGTGCGTCACTTACGACGTGACCCCGCCGACACATCGTAAGATATCTTGTAGCGTGTAAAGCGGGCTTTAGTGTTTCTTTTACTTGCATCATTTTATAAATTTAGGTTAAATCCTTTCATTTAGGAAAAAAGTCACAGTCCCAAAAAGTTACTTAAAGGGATTGTCCAGTCTAAAGATATTGATGATGTATCCAAAGGGATAGGTCATCAATATGAGATTGGTGGAGGTCTAACTTTTGTCATGCTCACTATTCAGCTGTTGTAAGCTCCAGCATGGATCACATGTAAACGCATCGGCTCTGTTCTGCAGTACCTGCCAATGGTCACTACACATTGAATTGAGCTGGACATTTCAGCACTATTCAATGTGTTTTCATCAGGCCGACAGAGCGTAAAACAGCCTATTGGTGGGGGTCCTGGGTGTCGGACTCCAAAGACCTAATATCGATCTTCTGATCCTAAGGATAGGTCATCGATGTCTTTAAACCAGACAATTATGTTGAGAAGATGCCCCAGCGTTATTTCATGGCAAAGTATTTATTAAAGCTGACATGTCAGGAGCGGTGACAGTTTCCTTTAATAGCATTGTCTGGCTACCGGCCCAGTAGCAGGCATAGATTAGATCAGAGTTTTGCGCACAGGCAGTGTCCAACTGTTCTAAATACAATTGCTTTTCCGTTTTCAAGTTGATTCTGGCAGGACCTCGTAAAAGGGATATGCAGAAACAATATGGTTATTTTTGAGTCTAAATATTCCAAAAAGTCAAAATATTTTTTCCTAAATATTATTTCATTACCAGGCCGTGTCTATTTATTTAGGAAACACTGGAGAACTTACTCTGGTTCACATCAGGGGTGGACACTGAAAGCTTGGGGTCCCTGTACAAGAAATTGTGCCTGGACCCCCTTCTTTAATGGCCACAAAGCTGCAGATATAGATATATCTATATATAATATAGATAAATTACTATTGTCTTTGGAAGAAATAAGTCATGTGCCAGTCCTTTATATTGACCACACATGTATTTATACATATAAATGAGATCTCCTCTGAGACGTCTTTTTTTCTAAACTAAACAAATCCAACTTTTTCAACCTCTCATCATACAGGTGACCTCCATTCCTTGTAGTAGTCTAGTTGCCGCCTTTGAACGGACTCTGTCTTCTTGATATCCTTTGAAAAATGTGGAGCCCGAAGCTGCATCCCATATTCCAGATGTGGCCTTACAAGTGATTTATAGAGGGGTAACAATACAATGGGATCACGGGATCTAATCTCTCTTTTTATACACCCTAAAATCTTGTTTGCTTTTGCAGCTGCTGCTTGACATTGAGTGCTGCTGCTCAGCTTATTTGTAATGAGAATACCCAAGTCCTTCTCCTGTTCTGTAGTCCCAAGTTTACTCACTCCATTTAATGTATACGCAGTTATAGGATTACTCCGTCCTAGGTGTATTACTTTACATTTATCAACATTAAATCTCATTTGCCAAGTGTCTGCCCATTCTGACATCTTATCCAGATCATTTTGTAATATTGTAATATCCAGGTCAGTTTTTAATATCATACATAGTTTGGTGTCATCGGCAAAGACTGACACTTTAATCTTAATACCATCCACAAGGTCATTAACAAAGAGATTAAAAAGAATCGGTCCTAGCGCAGATCCCTGCGGCACCCCACTGCTGACTGCAGCCCATTTAGAGAATGTACCATTTATGACTACTCTTTGATTCCTATCTTTTAGCCAATTCCTTACCCAGTTGCATATAGTTTCCCCTAGTCCTTGCTTCTGGAGCTTTAGTATAAGGCTATTATGTGGTACAGTATCAGATGCCTTTGCAAAGTCAAAATAAATCACAACAGCTGCATTACCAATATCCAGGTTTTCACTTACCTCCTCATAGAACCCCAACAGGTTGGTTAGATACAACATATCTTTCATGAATCCATGCTGGCTATCCGTTATAATATTATTCTCTGCAACATATTTTTGCATTTCAAAATGCCCTCAAAAACTTTGCACACTACTGTCAGACTTACCAGACGATAGTTGCCTGTATTCACCCTCTTGCCTTATTGGTACTGTCGCGGGCGGAGGAGGGGGCGCCGCGCTCTCCCGCTGCTCGGTGGCTCGAGCGATGGGCCGGATCCCGGGGACTCGAGCGGCGTTCCTCGCCCGTGAGTGAAAGGGGATTGGGATTTGGGATTGTTTATTGTCCGTGACGCCACCCACGGTTGTGGTGATTTGTTGACACCACCGCTGCTCTGTATGGGGATCCCGGGAGTGGTGGTATGGAGCAGCTAGATGTGAGTCCTCCCCTCCGTGGGTAGGGGGGTTGGTTGTCCCGGGGCCCAGTGATGAGGTGGGTGATGCAGGGCTTGGTGGGGTGCAGGGAGGCGGGGGCAGCTCTGTGCCTTGCGGCACTGTGGTACTCACTCAGCCTGAGACGATGACACAGTTTTCGGTAAAACACACGGCTGGAAAGACGGTTCCCACGGACGGCTGCAGTTGCTTTCCCCAGTAGGTGACGGTGACGGTCCCCTTTTCCTGCACCTAAGATGATGATTGCGATGGGTTCCCACCGGTAACCCGCTCCCCGGCTCGGATATGGGCCGGAGGAGCCCTACTTTGCCCGCAGGCGCTGGCCCTGAGAAACTGGTGCCCTGGCGGTGGCGGTGTCTCTCCGTTACGGTTGGACTGTTGCCTTCAATCGTGACTTGGTTGTTAGGAGACAGACGTCCCCTTCACTGACGGATTTGGCAAATTATGGCGACTCCTAGCCTTGCCGGGATCCGAAAGGCCCCTGTCCTGGTGCTGACTGTTCGTCGTATACTGCTCCAGACCGCCGGGTCACCACCCGTCCGCGGTCCTTCCAGCAACCTCCGAGCAGTCCCCCTGCAGACTATCACCGCCGTCTGCTGACCTTGCTGTCACTGTCCGGGGCACACACCCGGACCAACTTCAGGCTTCCTTAACTGTCACCTTTTACTCTTTTTCTCCAGCTCCTCTACCACTTCACTTCCTTCTACTTTCACTTCCCTCACTCAACTTTCCTCTTCTTCCTGTCCAAACTCTATCTGCCTGGTTCCTCCCGCCTCCAGGGCTGTGAACTCCTCGGTGGGCGGAGCCAACCGCCTGGCCCACCTCCTGGTGTGGACATCAGCCCCTGGAGGAAGGCAACAAGGATTTTAGGTTAGCCTTGGTGTTCCTAACTGGGGTGTAGGGTGTGGTGGTGTAATGACCTGTGACCCCTGGCTTGCCCAGGGTGTCACAGTACCACGTCAGCCATGGGCGTACCGAGGATCAAAACTAGGGGGGGGGCAAGCCATGGTCGGTCAAGTACACATTACTTGAGGACACTGAGGGAGGCCGTACATGACTCGCCCACCCCAGGGCTATGGGACACCCGGTGCCGGGCTGGACTAGTCCGGTGGTAGTCAGTGGTGGCTGGGCCCGGCTCCGTGGCCCTGGTGGGTGTCAGTAAAATATGTGGCTTGCTTGTTAATGGTTGTGTTCGTGACGCCATCTGTGGTATGCGGCTAATAAGCCGCCGCTGCTGTGTGAGGCCTCCGGGATGATGTTATAGCAGCAATGGTAGTACTGCTCCCCACAGGTGGAGCAATGCCCGGGGCACGGTTGGTGCTTGTAAATGTCTATGCAGATGAAATAACTGAGGCAACTTCAGAGGTGCAGTTCAAGTTCTTTACTCACAGTTCTTGTCAGGGCAGGCAGAACCCTTGGACTGCTGGGACCGCTGTCAGGGACCTCCGTCTTCTGGTTGATTCAGAGTGTGAAATCCGGTTCCCTCTCTTTAGTGTCTCTTTTTCTGCTGTCTTCACTAGCCTTGCCTTAGGTAGATGGACTTGGCTTGGCCTCCATTACAGCCTCCAGGCTGGGGGGTCACCTGTCGGCTGATTACCCCTTTTCTGAAGGTCTGCTCTGGGTTCTGGCCCTGGGAGCTTACAATTCCCTGGGCCTCGGTTTTTACTGTCTGGAGACTGTCTTTTCACTCCTCCAGTTTCTAGGGACCGTCCCCTGTCGCAGCTGATCACTCCACCGATGTCACTGTGGAACGGGCCACCGCAGCCTGCAGCTACCCGTAGCGCCTCTGGGCCCTCGGCAGCGGTACCCAACAAGGACTGCTCGTGGTACCATACAGGACTACCCGCGGCCCTGCGACCCTTTCTTTCCTTCTCTTCTTTCTCCTCCTTGCCTGCCTCAGCAGGCCTCCTCCTCCCTCCTTTCTCTCGTTCTTCTCCTCCAACTACATGCTGCTTCTCTCACTCCCTGAGGTAAACTGAAACTAACTTGACCTTCCTTTCTCTATCTGCTCTCTGGTGGCTCCTCCCACCTCCCCAGTTGCTAAGCTACCACCCTATGGGAGCAGGGATGGGTCTTACAGCCCCTCTCAGCATGCAGCATGGGAGGGTTGCCTGCCACTTTCCCTGGTCCTGTGTGTCCCTAGCAATGGGTGTAGTGTGGATTTACCAGGGGACCGGAGTTCACTCTCTTCCTCTCCCAGAATGGGGCATCACACCGCTGATGGGGTGCAATGACCTGTGGCGACGGAAGCCTCAGGGGCGCCACACTCCCCCACAGCAAATCCCAGCACGTCCTCGGGCTGAAAAACAACAAAAACATATGGAGAACTGCAAAACATTTTTGGTATGCAATAACATAAAACAATAAAACATTTCTTCCCTTTATGGGAGGCACATATCAGTGAACGTTGCGAACTTCTTATAAAGAAAACTCTAAGTGTGCACTTCCAGTCCATTGCACGGTTTGGCAAATCCCCCATAATTCTGGTAGGGGGCACAACAGGTGCAACTAATTACATTTTTGGCTACAACAAGTCCAGTAGCCCGGCAGTTCGTTTCTTTCAATCAAACAAAATGACACAATCAACCAGCCATTAAGTCCAATGGCCTGGTTACATAGGACACATAAACAACATTCCAGCCACTAAGTCCAGTGGCCTGGTAGGACATCACACATACACTTCCACCGGGGCCCACATTCCAGTTCAGTGGCCCGGCAACACATAACATGGGGGGGTGACGTCTTCAAAAAGAATCAGGGGCAGTACAGTAGGAAAGGGTGTCATCTTCGAAAAGAATCAGGGGCAAACAGGGGCTATCTACAGTTCAGCATCTCTTCATCTTTACTTGTAGGGATTCTTCTCCGGCTCCCCACCTGGCAGCAGGTAGACAGCGGTCAGCACAGTCTGTGTCTGCTGGTCTTGGCGGGCCGCGCCTGGCATGGCGGCGGCCTGTATTGGAGTCGCTGCTGCGGTGTGGATGGGCGCCGCTCCGGCGGCAAAATCTTGGCGGGCCGCACCTGGCGTGGCTGCGGCCTGGATCGGCGTCGCCGTGCCGGGCGTTTCTCCAGGGACCGCGGGCATGGCAGCGGGGGTTGGGGCACCCGCGCCGGCAGGGGCATTAAATGACTCACCCCTCAGTAGCATCTCCGGTGTTCTGGCGGTCGCTGCTCCGCGCGTCGCTTGCCGGATCTGCTGCATCACCTTCGCTGCGATAAGGTACATTTTCTTTATCTGTTGGTCGGGCGTTTAAGCTTTTTCTGCCAGCCGGCCAGCTTATTTGGTCGCCGCTTCCTTTTCTTCCGCTTTCTATGGCGGGCACCGCTTCGCGCGCTTTTCTTGGACAAGGGGGCGGGGCTTCTCTTCGCGCCCTTTCTTCTTTCACGCCCCCCTTCTTCCCGCTCTCAGCTGCGCTAATGGCGGCGGTTTCTCAGTAAAGTACACAGTCTGTCACACGGTTCTTCAGGCGCACAGTACCCGGTTAGACCGGGCACGAAATCCTGTTCGTGACGCCAAAAGTTGACTCGCCCACCCCAGGGCTATGGGACACCCGGTGCCGGGCTGGACTAGTCCGGTGGTAGTCAGTGGTGGCTGGGCCCGGCTCCGTGGCCCTGGTGGGTGTCAGTAAAATATGTGGCTTGCTTGTTAATGGTTGTGTTCGTGACGCCACCTGTGGTATGCGGCTAATAAGCCGCCGCTGCTGTGTGAGGCCTCCGGGATGATGTTATAGCAGCAATGGTAGTACTGCTCCCCACAGGTGGAGCAATGCCCGGGGCACGGTTGGTGCTTGTAAATGTCTATGCAGATGAAATAACTGAGGCAACTTCAGAGGTGCAGTTCAAGTTCTTTACTCACAGTTCTTGTCAGGGCAGGCAGAACCCTTGGACTGCTGGGACCGCTGTCAGGGACCTCCGTCTTCTGGTTGATTCAGAGTGTGAAATCCGGTTCCCTCTCTTTAGTGTCTCTTTTTCTGCTGTCTTCACTAGCCTTGCCTTAGGTAGATGGACTTGGCTTGGCCTCCATTACAGCCTCCAGGCTGGGGGGTCACCTGTCGGCTGATTACCCCTTTTCTGAAGGTCTGCTCTGGGTTCTGGCCCTGGGAGCTTACAATTCCCTGGGCCTCGGTTTTTACTGTCTGGAGACTGTCTTTTCACTCCTCCAGTTTCTAGGGACCGTCCCCTGTCGCAGCTGATCACTCCACCGATGTCACTGTGGAACGGGCCACCGCAGCCTGCAGCTACCCGTAGCGCCTCTGGGCCCTCGGCAGCGGTACCCAACAAGGACTGCTCGTGGTACCATACAGGACTACCCGCGGCCCTGCGACCCTTTCTTTCCTTCTCTTCTTTCTCCTCCTTGCCTGCCTCAGCAGGCCTCCTCCTCCCTCCTTTCTCTCGTTCTTCTCCTCCAACTACATGCTGCTTCTCTCACTCCCTGAGGTAAACTGAAACTAACTTGACCTTCCTTTCTCTATCTGCTCTCTGGTGGCTCCTCCCACCTCCCCAGTTGCTAAGCTACCACCCTATGGGAGCAGGGATGGGTCTTACAGCCCCTCTCAGCATGCAGCATGGGAGGGTTGCCTGCCACTTTCCCTGGTCCTGTGTGTCCCTAGCAATGGGTGTAGTGTGGATTTACCAGGGGACCGGAGTTCACTCTCTTCCTCTCCCAGAATGGGGCATCACACCGCTGATGGGGTGCAATGACCTGTGGCGACGGAAGCCTCAGGGGCGCCACATACACATTATTGGGAGACGCTGGGGGACTGTGGGATATAAACATTACTGAGGGACAATGGGGGGCATACACATTACTGGGAAATGTTGGGAGGCATGCACATTACGGGGGGCTGGGGGGCATACACATTACTGAGGAATGCTGGGAGGCATGCACATTATCTACTGTACCCTCACCCATCCCCCTCACCCCACTATACCAGTGCACGACCAGCTCTGCCCTCATCTACTGTACCCTGCCTCACCCATCCCCCTCACCCCACTATACTGCTGCACAGCCCATCAGCCTCACTTCACTATACAGGAGGCCTACAGGAGAGGGGCAGGAGGACCACAGGAGAGGGGCAGGAGGCCCACAGGAGACGGGCAGGAGTACCACAGGAGAGGGGCAGGAGGACCACAGCAGGGAGGCATGAGACCACGGGCCGGAGGTTTCCCACCCCTGATCTAGCTGAAGCAAGGCAGGGGTCAGCAGGCCTGCAGTCGGGGGGCCTGTAGTCGGCGGGCTTGCGGTCGGCGGGGCCTGTGGTTGGTGGGTCTGCGGGCTTGCGGTCGGCGGGGCCTGTGGTCGGCGGGTCTGCGATCCCGCAGTCGGCGGGTCTGCAGGCAGCCCCAGGCAGAGCTTAGCGGGCCCCCCTCGGGCTGCGATCAGCACCTCACCACCCTGACGATCGTCTTCAGCTTACAGCGCTTACCTGTCCCCGCCGGATGCCAGGTCCTCGCCACCTCCGCGTTGTACGCAGCACTGTGATGAGGCACAGAGTGATGACCTCATCACAGTGCTGTGTGATGACGCGCCGCCTCCCTGCTCTACTCGCTTTTGGCCACATGGCTAATTTGCATGCGATGTTCTAGAAGGGCTTCGCCTGCAATTTAGCCGTGTGTGCAGTGGAAGAAACGACATGGCCGGGCCCCTCTGCTGCGCCTGTGACTGGGGCCCGGTGAAGAGAAGGTACACCAGGTACAGTATTAATGCCCTGATGGCGGCCCAGCCCTGCTTCTAGAGGGGGGCAGCTGCCCCCCCCCGCCCCAGCGTGGGTACGCCCATGACGTCAGCCATTCTCAAATCATGAAGCACCAACTCTGTTACAAGAGAATCTAACAAGATGAGATACATGGTCTGTCAATTACTGATCTCAATTCCCTCAATATTTGTGGATGAATGGCATCTGGCCCAGGGGATTTGTCAATGTATAGTTTACTCAGATAAGGGGGAGGACTTTGATTTTTGCCTTGTTGAATGATCCCTGGAACAGTCAGTTCCTTGGTGAAAAAGGGATGAAAAGTGTCTGTTTAATATCTCAGCCTTTCCTTTGTCCACTATAATTATCCTGTTATTATCTCTTAAGTCCCCCTGTGCTATTTAATTTATATACACCCCCACACACTCACAATCTAGTTTCTATTCTGTGACCCCCTCATACTTTTCTCCCCCATAAGGTCTCCTTCCACTATTCCCCTCCTCCCTCATACTGTTTCCTCTCACATGTCCTGCAAACCATACTGTCATCCTCACATATTTACCCCTTCAATCCCCACCCCATGCTATCTAATCACACATACCACTCGCTCCCCATACTTTGACTACATCCATCACATTCCCCTTGCTCCTATACTGTGTATGCATACATTCTCCCTCTCATACTCTTTCCTCATACATGCCCCCTTGCTCCCCATACTGCCCACACCCATCCCCCTCGCATACTGTTTCATCATACATTCCACCTCGCTCCTCATACTGTGTCCTTAAATTAATCCCCCTCCTCGCTCACCATACTGTGTCCTCACGCATCACATCTCCTTTGCTCCCCAATGCTGTGTCTGCATACATTTCCCCTCGCTCCCCATACTGTTTCTGCACACATCCCCCCCGCTCACCATTCTGAGTCCACACCCATCCCCCCTCGCTCATCATACTGAGCTTGCAGCCATCCCCCTTTACTCCCCATACTGTATCCTCATACATCCCTCCTCACTCCCCATACTGTCCACACCCATCCCCCTTGTTCCCCATACTGTTTGCACCCATTCCCTTCCTGGCTTCCCAAACTGTCCTCAAATTCCCATCCACTTCCTATTCAATATCAGTATCCATCTATCCTCACTCCTCATTCTCTGTCATCACCCATCCCATCCTTTGCACTCCAAATTACGTCCTCAAATTTTCCTTGACTTCTGCTCCTCTGGAGCACTTACCACCAACTCTGTGTGCACGTCTGTGGCGTCGGCTGCTGACATCGCTCTGACCTGGAAGCACCGGCAGTCATAGCTTGAATTGTACTTTCGCTGGAAATGCGTGAGTACAGTTGATTGTTGGGAGCTGGATGTTCTCTGAGCCGGGTTTCAGCTTGATCTCCGACTCAAACAACAGCTGACTCCTACTTGGGGGCAGCAAAATTCAACTGCCAAGGAGACAACTGGGACCACCGCATGAGACTGCCCAACGACGCCCACCTGCTGACTTCCTGGATACGCCACTGGATGGATAGATAGATAGCTAGCTAGATGGATGGATGGATGTGTGAAGCCCCGGGGACGCTGTGTCGGTGCATTACCTTCAGGGACTCCACGTAGATGGATCTGTCTGGTCACAGGTAGGGAAACCTTCTTTGTAGTTTGTCGTGACGCCACTCTCAGAATTGCGGTCAGTGGGGACCGCCACTGCAGATTAAGGGATGCCTGGGGCTGATGGTGGGTGCAGTCGGGTGTAGTAGCCTCCTGAGAGTGAGGCAAGCCCCAGGGCCCTGTGTAGATGTGTAGAACTACAAGGCGCAGAATGACTCAACACAGGCAGGATGTCTTTCAGGGTTTTTACTCACAGTTGATGGCAGGGTGAGTGACCCGGGCGTAGCTGGGATGAACCAAGTGGGAACCAAGTGTCCTTCAGGCTGACTTGTGAGGGTGACTACTAACTCGCCTTCCTTAGCCCTTGGTGGTTTGGGGTAACCCCGACTTTGAGTCCCTATGGGGGTCACCCAGGGAAGATGCTGCAGCCTCTCTCCCCTTCGTTTGCCGTTTGCTTGTCGCCTGGGCCAGGCCACTCCAGCTGCTTGCCTCCTGTGACCTATGGGCCCTAACTGTGGCTACGTGGCTGCGGCTTTTGTGGTGTTGTGGCGTGGGCTTTGAGAGCCCCACACCGGCAGGTTTAGCAAAAGAAAGCTGGATCTATCTCCGCTTCGGGATCTGCCGCCCGTTTGGGCCTGGTACTCTCTAGCAGTCTCCTTACTTCCCACTCCGTTGCTCTCTCTCTAGCTGAAGATGGATTTCGGGTAGCACTCCTAGTTGACCGTTCTCCCCCGTCGGTAGCCACTGCGCGGACGCTGTCAGACTACAGCAGCCCAGGGGAAGGGGTCAGCTCTCCTCGGAGCTCCCTGGACTCTGCTCTGAACCGGCTCACATCTGGGACCTTCACTGCTGCTCCTGTCTGAGCTTCACTTTCCTGCTCCTCACTCCTCCACACTCTGCTGCAGACTCTAGACTGTTTACTCCTCCTTCTCTTTTCCCTTTTGTGCCTGCCTACGCCACCTAGCAACCAGACTCTCTTACCACACCCCTTGAGAGGAGATGGAGGCTTTTGGCCCCCTCCACTATTCCAGTGAAGGTGAAGGCTTTTCCCCCTCCTGGGATCCCCAGGGGTCCTCTCATGGGTACATGTGTGAGACCTGATCACTATGCGCCTGTGTACCACACCCCAGTCAGCCTTCTGGATTACCTGTGTTGTACTGTCCCCAGCATGGGTGCAGTACTCAGTGGTGCCTGACCAGGTCAGGGGCGCCACAGATGGATGGATAGATAATAGATAGATAGAGAGATAGATAGATAGAGGGATAGATAGATAGATAGATAGATAGATAGAGGGATAGATAGAAAGAATAGATGTGAGATATGATTCCACCTTTGTATGTTAGTATGTTCTTGTAAATTGTGCACTGATGACTTCATATCTTACTCAGATCTGGCATTTCTCCAAAAACTCAATTAGTCTGTGAGATTCTGTGTATGAGATCATCCCTCGTGCATTTCTTCATTACCAAAGGACAAGAGAAACTGACCCTGTCCCTCATGTTCATTGCTTCCTTTTTTACAATGACAAATGGTCAACCACAATACAAGAAGCGTCACATGTCACTGAGAGGTTCAGAATTTTACCCTTACTTCAGCGATAAATATACGTCTTTCCATTGTTCTTTTTTTATTATTTTTCAGTGTATGGGAAAACGGGATGACAGACAGTGTAGCCCTATATAGTTTGAACTACCTCCATGGATTAAAAAAAAAAAAAAAAAAGACAAACTATATGGGAATTGTAATAACAATATTAGTTGTTATCCAGAAATACCAGACGTAGATATAACTAAATATCACCTGGAAATATGTATATATTACCTGCTGCCATTGTTATTATGATAGGTTGACTTTGAGCTGGCACCTCATTTTTCCATTACACAGGGGTGTAGTTGGGGTAAAGTAGAGGAGGCAGTTACACTTGAGATCAGGTGCCTGAGAGCTTGAAAGCCACCTTGGCATCAAATTGAGCATTGGGGCCCAGTTGTTTTTTCGCTATGCCGTTAACATCGAGTCTATCAGCCGCTCACCTCTCCTGGCTCTAGCGTCACGCTCTCTTTTTTCTTTCTACCACTGTGCATGGTTACCTCTGTTCTTCAACACTAAGGGGCACTTTGCACGCTGTGACATCACTAGCCGATGCTAGCGATGCCGAGCACGATAGTACCCGCCCCCGTCGCACATGCCATATCTTGTGATAGCTGCCGTAGCGAACATTATCGCTACAGCAGCTTCACACACACTTACCTGCCCTGCGACGTCGCTCTGGCCGGCGACCCGCCTCCTTCCTAAAGGGGCGGGTCGTGCGGCGTCACAGCGATGTCACGCGGCAGGCCAATAGAAGCGGAGGGGTGGAGATGAGCGGGACGCAAACAACCCGCCCACCTTCTTCCTTACGCATAGCCGCTGGACACAGGTAGGAGATGTTCCTCGCTCCTGCGGCTTCATACACAGCGATGTGTGCTGCCGCAGGAACGAGGAACAACATTGTACCTGTCGCTGCAGCGAAATTATGGAAACGACCGACACTACACAGATCACCAATTTTCAACGCTTTTGCGATTGTTTGTTGGTGCTTCTAGGCTTTACACGTTGCGACGTCGTAACTGACGCCGGATGTGCGCCACTTTCTATTTGACCCCGACGATATCGCAGTAGCGATGTCGCAACATGCAAAGTACCCCTAAAAGCACCATTCTAGTGTTTTATTTTGGGTTTTTTTTCACCGATGGAGTGATACTTTAAATCTAAGTCCTCTACCTGTAGTCTTAAGGCTGCTTTACACCAGACAATCTATCGTGCGATAGATCGTCGGGGTCACGTTTTTTGTGACGCACATCGATGCCGGCCTGTGTGACACCTCCTAGCGACGCAGTATCGCTCACAAATCGTGAGTCGTGTACTGGTCGCTAGGTTCCATAATATCGGTTCTGACGTTGCGTCACAATTTCTCAATTGTCTCAATCTGTATGTCTGTGAGAGCCAGAATGAGGCCAGGACAAGGCTCTCATAGATTTGTATTGAGTTGTGACCTCTGGTGAGCTCCATGAACAACTAGAGCAACCGACAGGTTACAAACTGCCGGAGCCCAATTGGAGCAACATGGATAACACATGAAGAAGACGCTTAGGGTGAGTATAACACAAGGGGCAGGGAACTTAGATTTAAAGCACCACCCCAATGGTGAAATAATAAAAAAAATTCTGGAGTATTGATTTACTGTCACCATGATAATCTAGAACACTCAGTTGACATCACGCTAGTAGAGATGAATGAACCCGAGGTTCGTTGTTTGTACCAGACACAGACTTTAAAATAAAAACAGAGTTCGACTTTGTAGTTCGGGTGCTTTACCTATAAATACCACTCTCGCGAGCATCGCTGTGCTCGGGTACGCTCGATGCTCAGCGCCCAGTGCGAGCCATTTGCAGTGTTTGAACAGCTCGCACTGGGGGTAAGAACAGCGTGATCGGATTTAGTGTGCAACAAAAAAGAAAATGGAAAAACCCCATCCACCTGCCCCTGGAAGTGATCTGTATATATGGTAGCTGGCTGCATGTGTGCACAGAACCAAACTGCCCATTTAGTGACTTCCATTGGGGTCCAGGTCCAGGTCAAGTCCATGTCCCAAACCGAACTTTTGCAAATGTCCGGCTAAACCAAACCGAACATCCACGGGTCCAGTCATCTTTTGTGGCTAGTCTTACAGGTCAGCTCAAACAGTCAAACCCCACCTGAGTATTAAGTTAGTTGGGATCCTTGCGAATACTTTACAACACTGGGCTCTGCATCATCATCATGATGAGCCTACTGGATTTTGCAACTCTGCTACAAAGTTGGACTCTGACAAATTGCCATGGTGATTCTCCTGATCAAGTCAACTTTGCTATAAAGCTGCGCTCTTCTACATTGGTCAAATTTACTGAACACATCTTCATTGAGCCACCTGAAATATCCAGCATTGCTCGGCTGTGCTACATTGTTCAACTCCACTGATCTTCTCTCCCTTGAGTCTCCTGACAAATCCAGCTCTGCGACAACGCTAAGGCGGGCTTTGCATATTACGACATCGCAGGTGCGATGTCGGTGGGGTCAAATCGAAAGTGACGCACATCCGGCGTCGCAGTCGATATCGTAGTGTGCAAATCCTTTTTGATATGATTAACGAGTGCAAAAACGTCGTTATCGTATCATCGGTGTAGGGTCCGACATTTCCATAATGCCAGTGCAGCGACAGGTACGATGTTGTTTCTCGTTCCTGCGGCCACACACATCGCTGTGTATGAAGCCGCAGGAGCGAGGAACATCTCCTACCTGCGTCCCGGCTGCAATGTGGAAGCAAGGAGGTGGGCGGGATGTTTACATCCTGCTCATCTCCGCCCCTCCGCTGCTATTGGCCGCCTGCCGTGTGACGTCGCTGTGACGCCGCACGACCCGCCCCCTTAGGAAGGAGGCGGGTAGCCAGCCAGGGCGACATCGCAGGACAGGTGAGTGCATTTGAAGCTGCCGTAGCGATAATGTTCGCTACGGCAGCTATCACAAGATATCGCATGTGCGACGGGGGCTGGGACTATCGTGCTCGACATCGCAGCATCGGCTTGCGATGTCGCAGCGTGCAAAGTACCCCTAAGTCTACTCTGCAGGTCCACTATTACAGGGACTCGACAAAGCGCTACTCAGCGTGAAACAGGCTGTTGTCCGCCCGCCGTTCCCCGCACTCCCCTCTCTCCCCTTTGCTCCTGAAGTTGTCTGCTGCCGCAGAATAAAAGAGATTTGTGCATATGATGGAGTGAGCTGCCGCTTTTCTTTCAGTGGATCTATGGACTTTGTTACGTTTTGCTGCTGAGCACCACCCCACCAGGCACTTTACATTCAGGGGCAAACGTGATCCAGGAACAACTGATTCTACATAACTGTGAGTACGGCTCCACTGTCCAGCAAACCCTGCTCTGCAGTGCCCAATTCTGCATTTGCTCCACTATTACTTTGCCTCATCACCCAGTCCCTTAACTCTGAATCTCTGGCTTCCAAGTGATCTACTTCTCAGCTCCTCTAGTTATATGCTAGTCTCTCAATCCTCCGTTGTTTCAACCAGAACATCCTGCTGCACCAACGTTACTGGTCTGTGCTGCACAAGAACTGCTCATCCGGACCGAGAGCTTTGAGGATCCCCCTCACCAGGTGACATGAAACACTTCCCTATAATATCAATCAGGAATTCTTATAAAATGATTGCATATTAATTCTAAACAAAAAAAAACACTTCCCGCCTATTCCCTCCAAAAATTAACTTCCATAGCTCTTTGCTTTTTCAATAATAGATCCATATATTTCAGACAACTTTGAAAAATAATTGCCAGGCACGTTTATATTATTTTACTCCACAGTATGAAGATTGTAATATTTTAGATTTTATGTTATATTTATCTTAACATTTCTTTTTTTTTACTGTTTACTGACTGTTTTTCTGCTATCATCAGGGGTGTAGGCGTGCCTCATTTTTAAGTTACTTTGGATTAGGTGGAATTGACTCATCAGCACCTGACCTGTACAGGTAGGAAGCAATAACATAGCGTAAAAGCCAGGACTAAAACTTATGCAACCACAACAAAGATTTCCTTTTCAGGACACATAAAGTGGAACAGGAGGAGCTCCCCGAGCAGCAATAGATATCACACTTACTAGATGGTTACCATATCGGGCATGGTTGTGACATGTCTGCAGTAATATGTCCAAATCAGGTAGGGTTATATTATCCCTTATCAAGGAGGCTAGGTGCACCCTTACTATTGTTGTGCAGTAAGGGCTGTCACTTCAGTCTAGTCCTTTAGGCCAATGAGATCAACCACTGAGTGTTTATGATTACCATGATCTAAGTCTGGTCAAGAAGAGCAAAGATACCCATTCTAGTCAATGGTACTGTGCTGTCCTTGGTCCAAACAGAGTGAATTCTTCTGAAAACTCACCTTTTAGAGCACGTGCATGACTACATTTTAGGGGTTGTCCATTTTCTCTAATCATCCACAGGGTTGATGATTGTTGGAGGTCCCATCACCAAGTCATGAGAATATGGGTCCTGAGACTCCAGAGCTGCAGCTGAACATTCAAAGTTTATGGGCCTGATGAAGGTAGCTGAGCACAGTTCTTGGATATTTCCATCAACTCTATAGGCCTTGAATGGTGCATGGTCAACAGTCAGCCAATTCAATCCCAGGACTCCCATGTTGCTGCCTTCCTTCTCTTGCTTTTCCCTTTAATTTTTTTTTAATGTTTATTCCTGAGAATGTGCAGTGTGACTGAGGTTCTGTTATCCTTATCTGTCTCATCTGTGTTTCCATCACACTCCTGCCCCTCTGTGTTGTGGCTCAGGAGGGTTGGCAATGCTGCGGGCTCAGAGGAGAGGGTGTCGCGGCTCAAAAGGGTCAGTGTGCAGATGGTCGGTGATACTGCGAGCTCGTGGGGTGTCATGGCGGGGGGTGCCATTTATCTGTTGGCGGGCTCGGAGGAGGGGAGTGTTTCGGCTCAAGAGGGTCAATGTGCAGTAGCAGAGGCTCGGAGGAGGGGGTGTCACGGCTCAAGAGGTCTGGGTGCGGAGGATTGGAAATACTGCGGGCTCGTGGAGTGTCGCGGCAGCAGGCGCCATTGATCTGCCGGCGGACTGCGGACTCCATTGAATCGCTGGTGGTGCGATGGTTTTCAAAAAATGGCCATACAGGTGGAGCGTGCACAGATTGGCCTCCATAGCCATTTTCTTGAAGTCCATTACGTCAATCGCTAGCAATTCAAAGCAGCCCGCCCGCCGCCGCGACACCACCTGCTGTCGCACACTGACCCTCCTGAGCTGCTCCACTGCAATGACACCCCCTCCGAGGCCTCCGTATCGCCTACCCTGCACCACTACTGCTGCACCAGTAAGCCATATGCGGTTCGTAAGACGCACCCCCATTTTCCCCCCAGTTTTGGGGGAAACAAAGTGCATCTTACAAACCGGAAAATACAGTACATGCCTTTAGTGTTCGGGGGGAAACCAATGACTTTTCTTACCAGATGTTGTCAGTCCAGACTTGAGGTGCAGTAAGTGATGGGGTGGAACAGGAAAAAATGGATGCCATGAATATTATGCGCTGTGCTATACTGGCAGATATGGAAACTTATTTACTAATAGTTTCTTTCCCGGTAGGCATGCTCAGATTGTTTTACTGTCACATAACTGCAGGATTATCATGTAAATTGGTCAAGCCATTGAACGTTTTGCCAAGGATTATTAAATCAACAGGTACCATAATAAAGCTCGCTTACAAACAATCATTAATCGTGATTGTCCACCAGTCATCTTTATTTATAATCCAGGGCTGGGCATAAAAGTGTTCTGAACAAGCACATGATATCAATAGCTGCCAAGAAACCTGGCAATGGGCCGAGCACTAAGACAGAGTTCAGCTTAGGCCACGTTCATGGACGCAGTTGAGTATCCAGAGCTTCCGTAGTTTCCCTAAACTAAACTTAGATCACCATAGGGTTTCATGCATCCAAATGTTCCAGGGTCCAGGCGTTGCAGTGGTATTATAACCCCCTAAATACGGCCTTATGGCCATCTGAATGTGGCCTAAATCGGTATAAAATAATATTCACTATGGCACCGATTCATCAAGATCAGTCTTGATGAGGAGGTGTGTTGGGGCCAGAGGCGCCTAATTCATTATATGCCTCTTAATAAATCGAGAGCATCTGACAGGTAGCGCGTACCTCCGTCTGGGACAGTAAGTTAACTTTTTGGAAGTAGTAAAACAAAAAAGCTATATAAGTTTGGTACCACAATAATTGAAGGTTAACATGGCCTTGTTACCATACAGTGAATGCTATAAAAATGAAACTTGAGCGGCAATGATGGAATTACATATTTTTTCTTCCATTCCACCCACAATTATTTTTTTTCCTATTTTCAGCATAATATACACTGGAGATCAAAATTAGAGAACAACACACAATTTCCTAAATGTTGCGGTCATTGTGTCGTCCTATGTGATTATATCCTAACATGAGGAAACTCGCAGTCTTTTCTGCTTATTTCATAAATTGAATTTATTGTAAAGCACATAATAAAAATGTAAATGAGATAAATGTAAAACAATGATTAAAATTAGAGAACACTTTCAGATACCTGCAAGTTATTGGTGTTAATCTGGCACCTGGGGCTAATTTCCTTAATTATATGACAAACCCTATGTAACTGGCAGCCTAAAGGCTACTTTACACACTGCGATATCGGTCCCGATATCGCTAGTGTGGGTACCCGCCCCCATCTGTTGCGCGACACGGGCAAATTGCTGCCCGTGCCGCACAACAGCCGTCACACATACATACCTGTCCGGCGACGTCGCTGTGACGGGCGAACCGCCTCCTTTCTAAGGGGGTGGTCCGTGCGGCGTCACAGCGACGTCACTGAACCGCCGCCCAATAGCAGCGGAGGGGCGGAGCTGAGCGGGACGTAACATCCCGCCCACCTCCTTCCTTCCTCATAGCGGCCGGGAGGCAGGTAAGGGGAGCTTCCTCGTTCCTGCGGCGTCACACGCAGCGATGTGTGCTGCCGCAGGAACGAGGAACAACCTCGTTACTGCTGCAGTAACGAGATTTGAGAATGGACCCCCGTGTCGCCGATTAGCGATTTTGCACGTTTTTGCAACGATGCAAAATCGCTTATCGGTGTCACACGCAACGGCATCGCTAATGCGGCCGGATGTGCGTCACGAATTCCGTGACCCCAACGACTCCGCATTAGCGATGTCGCAGCGTGTAAAGCCCGCTTTACTCTCCAGTTTGCACTGACTTTGCAAAAAATAGTATAGAAAAAACTCCGGCACTCATTTTTTCTATTATATTGACTTATTTTCTCCTGAGCACCGGTTACATGATGAGCTGAGCTATATTCTAGTATTTTTGCAAAAATAGTGTGCCGTTCCAAAGTGACTAAAACCCTCCGGCAGCAGGTTGTCCAGATGAAGGCCAAAGGGGTTACCCTATCAGCCATAGCAAGAGAAGGTGGTCATTCCAAGTCTGTGATTTCATTCAAGAATATTGCATCTTTACATCACAAACTCTTTCAAGTCCCCCTAGAAGGCTGGTCGCCCTCGAAAGACAAATGCCAGAGAAGACAGGGTAATGCGGAGAATCTAGGTAATCATTTTAACACTGCAGCTGGAATTGCTCAGCAGTTCAGCACTGAACAGGGTAAGGATCTGTCTCCTTATAGTGTCACAACGTTTAAGAGCATTTGGACTGAAAGCCCACTCTGCAGTGACCAAGCCTCTCAATAACAGAAATAATCACAAGGCTAGACTCACCTTTGGTGAGGAGCATGTTGTGTGGACAGAAGAGAAGTGTCCACAGTTCATTTTAGTGATGAATTCAAGTTTAATTTATTTGGATCTGATGGGAAACATTATGTTCGTCGACAAACTGGGGAAAGACTGAACCCAAATGTGTTAAGAACTCAGTGAAAGGTGGTGGAGAAAGTGTCATGGTTTGGTGAATGTTTTCTGTAGCAGGAGTTGGACCTCTCATACAGCTACATGAAAGACTGAATGCAAGTGTGGATCAGAAAGAACCTTATTCAACAACACGTGGTTCTTTACTTGCGTTCAACACTCAATCAGCAGCAATTTTCATGCAGGACAATGCAAAACGGGTAAAGCAGTCCCTTGAAACAGAAAACATTGAAACAATAAAATGGCCGCCCAGAGTCCTGATCTAAACCCAATAGAAAACCTTTGGAAAATCCTTGGTGGCAAAGTTATGGCCAAGAAACCCACAACAGTCAAAGAACTGTGGAAGAGACTGGAAGAAGAGTGGACCAAAATCCCAGCAGAGCAGTGTGAGAGACTAGTGATGTCCTGTGGCCGCAGATGTGCTGAAGTCATTTACAGCGACGGCCGGTGCACGTCCTACTGATTGTGACTGCTGTTACCTGCAGAACATTTACTGATAATCTCTCTCTGTGCTGCAGTCATTGCTGTTCTCTAATTATGATCATCCCGTTTTGGGCAAAATAAAGGTTTTATGTAGATAAACTTTGGATCTTTAGTAAAACCCTGTTCTAGTGGCATGCTGCACCCCAAAAAACCTGCAAATGTTCATCAATGTAGGTTACATTAGTTCTGAAAAAAGCAACTGATCATGCAGTGTGCTCTAATTTTCATCTCCAGTGTATGGTCATGGAACATATCTTATTCTGCAAAAAATTACAACCAATTCAGCAAAAGTAATGGAATTTGAATTCCGTACCCCCCCCCCCCCAAATACTCTTAAAATCTTGGCACTTTAATTTTTTTTAATTTTTTTTTTTACACTTGTGTTATCTAATGCAGCGGAAGCAGAAAGCATGATCCTCCCACGGTGATTTCACTTGTGCCATGAATAAGGTGAAAGGTTTGCGGACTTTTGTTAATGATTTACCTAAATTGACAGTGAATGTAGTTACTTTCCCAGGTCAAGTTTCTGCCTTTTTCACTGCCTCAGGAGCAATGATCTGTGCACACTAGCAATTAATATAGCAATAAAAAATAAAGTGTTATGTAATTACCAGCGAGAAGACAACATTGTATCAAACCTATATTCTTGAAAGAACTCTACGAGGACTGATGGTTCATCTGTGTTCATGGAGGCGGGAGCATTCGGTTCACTACCTTTATTTGTCCTCCGTGTGACTCTATTCTTGCTATTCAAATGTTGTAAATGACGACGATGTGTACAGGTCACCTGTGTTTATAGGGTCATCTCTGTTCACTTCTCCTATTTGTCCTACATGCGAGTCTTTCTAATCAAGCGTTGTAAATGCCTACTATGTATGTACAGATCAACTGTATTCATAGGGTCATCTCTGTTCATGATTTATATTTCAAGGGATTTTCTCATGAAGATAGCCCTAGTGGATATTCCCCATTTAAGATGTTATCCAACTTCTACAATAAGGTAAAATAGCTGCAAATTTAATAATAAAAAAAAAAATATATACTCACTAGAGTTAAACAAAACATTCTCAGGACCCTGACCCAACATTCACGTTGGTAGGCCATGGCCACCAAATCAGACCAGGCATAGCTTCCCCTACCGGAGCACATCCCCGGCTTCCCTCCTGATTAGTAATCCCAGCACAAGTTCTCCCTCTCTCATTATTCCAGCATTTGGTAAATATAAATAATTTTGGTTCCTAATTGACCTAAAACAGGAAAGATTTATTCTGATTTCATGTCAGATAGTGAGAAAAACGTGCAGATGTGTCTTTATAGAGAGCGGTGGGAAAATCCTGCAGATGTGTCTGTATAGAAAGCGGAGAGAAAAATCTGCAGATGTGTCTTTATAGAGAGCGGAGGTAGAAACCTGCAGATGTGTCTGTATAGAGAGCAGAGGGAAAACCTGCAGATGTGTCTGTATAGAGAGCTGAGGGAAAAACCTGCAGATGTGTCTGTATAGAGAGTGGAGGTAAAAACCTGCAGATGTGTCTTTCTAGAGAGCGGAGGGAAAACCTGCAGATGTGTCTGTATAGAGAGCGGAGGGAAAAATCTGCAGATGTGTCTTTATAGAGAGCGGAGGGAAAATCCTGCAGATGTGTCTTTATAGAGAGCGGAGGGAAAAACCTGAAGATGTGTCTTTATAGAGAGCGGAGGTAAAATCCTGGCAGATGTGTCTGTATAGAGAGCGGAGTTAAAAACCTGCAGATGTGTCTGTATAGAGAGCGGAGGGAAACCCTGCAGATGTGTCTGTATAGAGAGCGGAGGGAAAAACCTGCAGATGTGTCTGTATAGAAAGCGGAGAGAAAAATCTGCAGATGTGTCTTTATAGAGAGCAGAGGGAAAAACCTGCAGATGTGTCTGTATAGAGAGCGGAGGGAAAAACCTGCAGATGTGTCTTTATAGAGAGCGGAGGTAAAATCCTGCAGATGTGTCTGTATAGAGAGCAGAGGTAAAAACCTGCAGATGTGTCTGTATAGAGAGTGGAGGTAAAAACCTGCAGATGTGTCTTTATAGAGAGCAGAGGGAAAAACCTGCAGATGTGTCTGTATAGAGAGCGGAGGGAAAAACCTCAGATGTGTCTGTATAGAGAGCGGAGGGAAAAACCTGCAGATGCATCTGTATACAGAGCGGAGGGAATAACGTGCAGCTGTGTCTGTATAGAGAGCGGAGGTAAAATCCTGCAGATGTGTCTGTATAGAGAGCTGAGGGAAAAACCTGCAGATGTGTCTGTATAGAGAGTGGAGGTAAAAACCTGCAGATGTGTCTTTCTAGAGAGCGGAGGGAAAACCTGCAGATGTGTCTGTATAGAGAGCGGAGGGAAAAATCTGCAGATGTGTCTTTATAGAGAGCGGAGGGAAAATCCTGCAGATGTGTCATTATAGAGAGCGGAGGGAAAAACCTGCAGATGTGTCTTTATAGAGAGCGGAGGTAAAATCCTGCAGATGTGTCTATATAGAGAGCGGAGGTAAAAACCTGCAGATGTGTCTGTATAGAGAGCGGAGGGAAAACCTGCAGATGTGTCTGTATAGAGAGCTGAGGGAAAAACCTGCAGATGTGTCTGTATAGAGAGTGGAGGTAAAAACCTGCAGATGTGTCTTTATAGAGAGCAGAGGGAAAAACCTGCAGGTGTGTCTGTATAGAGAGCGGAGGGAAAAACCTGCAGATGTGTCTTTATAGAGAGCGGAGGTAAAATCCTGCAAATGTGCTGTATAGAGAGCGGAGGTAAAAACCTGCAGATGTGTCTGTATAGAGAGTGGAGGTAAAAACCTGCAGATGTGTCTTTATAGAGAGCAGAGGGAAAAACCTGCAGATGTGTCTGTATAGAGAGCGGAGGGAAAAACCTCAGATGTGTCTGTATAGAGAGCGGAAGGAAAAACCTGCAGATGCATCTGTATGCAGAGCGGAGGGAAAATCCTGCAGATGTGTCTGTATAGAGAGCGGAGGTAAAAACCTGCAGATGTGTCTGTATAGAGAGTGGAGGTAAAAACCTGCAGATGTGTCTTTATAGAGAGCAGAGGGAAAAACCTGCAGATGTGTCTGTATAGAGAGCGGAGGGAAAAACCTCAGATGTGTCTGTATAGAGAGCGGAAGGAAAAACCTGCAGATGCATCTGTATGCAGAGCGGAGGGAAAATCCTGCAGATGTGTCTGTATAGAGAGCGGAGGGAAAAACCTGCAGATGTGTCTTTTTAGATAGTGTATGTAAACTTCTGGTTTCAACTGTATGAGGTGTAGGTATACTCAAGAGAAATCGCACAACACATTTTATGGTGCATTTTTTCCTGCTACCCTTGTGAAAATAGAAATTTGGGGCTAAATGAACATTTTTACAGGAAAAAGGAAAATGTTATTTTTTTTCCTTCCACGTTGCTTTAATGGTTGGTTTTGAGCAGTTTGAGGGGTGCAGTTTTTAGAATGGTGTCACTTTTGTGTATTTTCTGTCACATAGTCAAAGTCACTTCAAATGTGATGTGGTCCCTAAAAAAATAGATTTGTTAGTATCGTTGGAAAAATGAGAAATTGCTGATTAACGTTTAAGCCCTATAACGTCCTGATGAAAAAAAATGATGTTTCAAAAATGATGCTGATGTAAAGTAGACATGTGGGAAATGTCATTTATTAATGAGTTTGTGTGATATAACTACCTGGCTTAAGGGCATAAAAATTAAAAGTTCAAAAATTGCAACGTTTTCACATTTTTTGTCAATTTTTTTATTTTTTCATAGATAAATACAAACCATGTTGACCAAAATTTACCACTAACATGAAGTACAATATGTCACGAAAAAATAATCTCCGAGCTACCAGGATCCATTGAAGCGTTTCAGAGTTATTACCGCATAAAGTGACACTGGTCAGAATTGAAAAATTGGCCTCGCCAGGGAGGTGAAAACAGGTTGGGGGTGAAGGGGTTAAATACAGCACATGAGCACTTGAGTTGTAGTGGTCACGTGCTGGTTGCAGCTAAAAATAAAGACCAGATTTGCAACTACCTATGTAGCATCCAGAGGGCAGGGGAGAATCAGGCACGGGGTCTCGTACCTGAGTTACTCATCACTGGGCCGGTGTGGTGGTCTGGGATGTCGCGGTGGCCTGCCTGGCTTCGTGTCCCAAGGTGCACACCAATAAGCAGATAAGAAGGGAGGATGATGGGGGGTTGTAATAGAAAGATTGTCGTCACGCCACCTGTGGTATGTGGCCAGAGATTAGCCGCCGCTGCTGTCGCTGTCCTCCGGGGCGGATGGTAGTAGCAGCAGAGATGGTGTCGCTCCACACAGATGGAGCGGGCCCCGGGGAGAATGATGAGGGGAGAAATGATGGTCGATGGCCTTTGACGCCGAGGAGCGGGGGCACCGGTAATAAGAGTCCGAGTCGGAGGCTACGCTTCCAGGTGTCTTTACTCACTCTTTGCGCCACTCGCACAGTACTGGTCACTCTCTTTGATGTGCCCCGTCGACCTCGTATAAGTTAGAAGCAGTCACCGGTGTTTGAAAGAAGAAAGTCTTTTTTCAGAGTTGCCCTTACAGCTGTGAGGAACCTGGGCTGAGTGCTCCGCTCCAAGCCGCAGGCCCCATGAAGAGAAAAGAAGAAAGTAGTGATGGTTTCGTGTCCCAGAACTGGTGTCACGGGTAGACTGACTGAAGATTGTGTGAGTGTGCTCCTACTTCTACCCCAAGTGGAACCTGTCCCCCAGGTGGCTAAGCTTAGTGACCGGGGAAGTCCCATGCCTCATAATGGCTACCCCCCTATCTACCCTGAGCCATCAACCCTGTGAGAAGACTCCTAAGCTCTATGTACAGTGTGAATGTGGAACACCGGTGATTAACCTCCTCCTTACCAGAGACGAACATCGCACCTTAAATAAGGTACAATACTCTGTGGCGACTGGAGCCTCAGGGGCTCCACACGTCACCAGAGCTTTAGAAGCTATATGCATCTGTTATGCGCAGTCCGGATCCCCCTTGCGGCTTACAGCAACGGTGTCGGACCCTGTTCACATTGCAGAGTCCAACAGTCCAACAGGCAACCAGGTTTATCTTAAATGCTCAGGTCTGCTGGGGGTCGGCTGAGTTGTGTCCACTACTCCCAGCCGTGTAGGAGTTAGGCCAGAGTCACACTTGCGTATGACTCGGCGAGTCTCGCATCGGCATCACCTGACATGGCCACACAATCACCTGACAGCTGGTTAAAAATGCATGCAGCCCAGAGTGTGTGGCCGTGTCGGGTGGTGCCGATGCAAACTCGCCAAGATATACTTAAGTGTGACTCTGGTTGTAAACCTTCTCTGAGCAGTGTGCAACCCATCAACAGCTGTTATCTCACTATTTAAGGCTGGGGAGTTTGTTAGGAGATTGCCGGAGACAGCATCTGCTCTTGCGAATATCCGGTGTCCTTGGCGATCCTCTTTTGGTGACCAGTGATCTGTTGCTTGTGTGGTGTGGAAGTCTCCCTTGGTGTGCGTTACTTCCTTTCTTATATTTTATATCCCCCTGTGCCTTTATTGTCTTCCCTTTGTGGTTGTTTGCAGAGTGAAAGAGTTTCAGTTCTTCTCCCTGTCCGTGTCTTTTTGGGAGGGGGGTTATCTCGATGTGTACTGTCTACCCTGGGGGTGGGTGGGTGGGTGCAGGGGGTTAGGTCAGGGCATGAATATGAAACAGGGACACGCTGGGGGCCCAGACCTCACTACCCTTAAGTGTACCTCTGGGTTGAGGGATCCTAGTCTTAGGGCCAGTTCAGGTCTTCCCAGGTAGCCTAGCCCACCCTGACAGCATCTCACCATAGACTCCAGTTCATTGCAGATGTCAAATTGTTATATTTAGGAATGATAATTAAAAAATAAATATCTACAACATTAAAAAAAAATAATAAACACATGATTTCTCTTCTCCAAACTTACACATAGTTAATAATACATTTTTGGCAGAGGAGATGAAGGCTTGAATTAGGTTCTGTGAGCCAAAATTACCACATTGGCTAATCAAAGTCCACGGTATTTTTGCATCTATTTTTGGAGTGCCGCTTCCTTTACATTCTACATTATAACAATTGGACTTTTTGTTTGGGAGTCCTGGCACCCGCCATATTTAATAACAGCGCTGTTCTATTTTATTTATGATTTATCTGGATAACTGTCATCTATAGCATGCAATAACCTTCCGTGTACACTTTGTATGTCTAATTTTAGGTGAATTCCGGTCTCTGCCTTATATAGAACTGTATAAACTGCCTTCACCTGGACAGACTTGTTATCATTTGCGCCTACAGGTTCAGTCATGAAGGCTGTAAAGGTATAATAGTAATGTGTCTAACATTCCACACGCTGTCATTCATCTCATGTGCTTCCTCATTCACTATGTAAGTCATAGAGGACTAATGAAATGTATGACATGGTGAAGCTCTGTGACTATTTGTCTTTCCAAACCCCCTACTTCTGACCCTTTTGGGTTACTAGTTTATTTAAAGGGAACTCAAATACTATTAGATATGGGGTTAATCTGCAGGTTAATGGTGTTTGCAACCTGCCGCTGCCAGGAGGAGCACAAGTTTACTCCTCCCAGCAGCGTTCCGGTTTCAGTCATCGGGGAGGTGCCTGCACGGTTCAGTCACTGCTCTGTGTATGGAGAGCGGCATCAGTATCCGTACGCGCCGTACTGACTGACAGCTGCTCAGCATTAGAACCAGCTATCAGTCAGTGTATGGTTCTCCATACACAGAGCGATGACTGAACCCAGGCTTTTGCTCCCCATCTGAGAGCAGCATAATATAGAGACAGAGACCCTGATTCCAGTGATATGTCACTTACTGAGTTGTTTGCTGTCATTTTTATAAAATCAATGTTTTCTCTGTTGCAGGTCTAGCAGTTATACAGAGCTCATTGATATGCTGGACTACCTGTAGCACACCAAGTAGTCCTGTAAGGATAATCTCCTGCTGATTAAACAGTGATATTATCAAAACTACACTAAGCAGCCCAGTTAGTGACACATCGCTGGAATCAGGATCTCTTTTTCTTCATCATGCTGCTCTCAGACTTGGTATCAAAAACCTAGTGAAAGAGTCCCTTAAAGGGTCTGGCTTTACCACGCTCTGTCCTGCTCCATCCACTTTGGAAGAACTGGATGGGAATGGTGTTTTATGAATTTGCAAAATTTCTACATTTCTGTTTTTTTCTGTTAAGATGGGGAGCAGAGTATACATTAATGAGAAAAAAAATGAACTTTTTTGAATTTACCAAATAGCTGCAATGAAACAAAGAGTGAAAAATTTAAAGGGGTCTGAACACTTTCCGTACCCACTGTATATCTAAGATATAAAGCTGAATGTGTGTATGTATGTATGTGTGTGCGTGCGTGCGTGCGTGCGTGCGTGCGTGTGTGTGTGTGTGTGTCCAGGATTGGCATCTGCACCGTTGCAGCTACAGCCACAAAATTTTGCACACTCACACTTCTGGACCCCGAGAGCGTCATAGGCTATGTTTTGAGGGGAAATGATAGCCCCGCGCTTTACAGTTATTCACCAAAAAACCTGCCTCCATTAAAGCGAATGGAGCTGGGAGCCACAGTGCAGCCAGAACTTCAGAAGAATGCGCAGCCACGCCTTTATATGGAATGTTGGCGTGTCACAATGCAGCCAGGGAAAGAGGCAGACACAGACAGGGAAAGAGGCAGACACAGACAGGGTAAGAAACAGACATAGACAGGGTAAGAGGCAGACACAAAGAGACAGACAAAGACAAAGAGACAGACTGACAGGGAAAGAGACAGACAGGGAAAGAGAGAGACAGGTTAAGAGACAGACACAGACAAAGAGACAGACACAGGGAAACAGACAGACAGGGAAAGAGAGGGAAAGAGACAGACAGGGTAAGAGACAGACAAAGACAGGTAAAGAGACAGATAAAGAAACAGACACAGGGAAAGAGACAGACAGGGAAAGAGAGGGAAAGAGACAGACAGGGAAAGAGACAGACAGGGAAAGTGACAGAGATAGATAGACAGACAGGGAAAGAGATTGAGACAGACGGAGAAAGAGACAGTCAGAGACAGACAGGGAAAGAGACAGACAGACAAAGAGAGAGAAACAGAGATATATACAGAGGGGGAGACAGACATTATAATTACATTTATATTTATTTGTTTTGTGGTGTATGTGTGCAGAATACATTTTTGTTAATACATTCTATTTTGTTAACAACATTTATTAACCCGAGCGAAGCCGGGTAGTACAGCTAGTATATATATATATATATATATATATATATATATATATATATATATATATATATCCTATTATAGTCTCTAGATGGCAGGATTGTTAGCATTCTGTCGCTGACAAGACACCAGCTGCAAAAGACATTTTCATATACTTTTGCTAATGTTTTCACCAGAATTTATCTCATCACTCTTTTTATCTGTCTTGCGATTCATATACTAGAGTTGGACAAAAACATTTGCAGCTCCCTTGATCCAGCAGCACTTCGGTTTTCCATGCCGTCAGACTAAAGCCATGTGAACCAGCTCCTTCCTGCCAGCATCCCAGCACCTTTTCTGATTAATAGTTAATTTATTAAAATAATCAATTAATTAAATTAATTAATTAATTGGTCCGCCAGCCATGGACTACTGATGTGGCCCTGGAAATCTTTTAATTTAAAGGGAAGCCGTCATGTCCCCAAACACCGTTATCCTGAAAATATAAGAGTAACCTACAGTCTAATAGCGTAACAATGTTCTCCGGCCATTTTACTAAGAACGCGGCTAATGGGAGAAAATTAACTTTATTCCTCCCAGCAGCCTGAGGCTTTCAGTTATAGAGGCTTGACCGTAGCTGTCACAGTCATCGCTCAATATACAGTGAGCGGTGGCTGTAAGCATACCTCAGTGTGCTTACAGTCACCTATACTTGGACTGATGCTGTTCGAATTGCTTGTTCGATCTATTTACCAGTTATCGATATCATGCAATGACCTTCCGTGTATACTGTGTCCCTCTAATTCTAGGTGTATTCCGGTCTCTGCCTTAAGTAGAACTGTATAAACTGCCTTCACCTGCATAGACTTGTTATCAGTTGCGCCAGCAGGTTCAATCATGAACATCATAAAAGTTATTAGAGTAATGTGTCCACACACTGTCATTCATCTAAAGTGCTTTGTTATTCACCCTGTAAGTTATATAGGAACAATACTGAGATAGTGACAATGTATACGGTATTAGGCCGGGGTCACAAGAACGTAGACTGTCTCAAGCGAGAGAATCAGGTTGATTATATTAATGACACTCCTATCAGAGTTTGATCCAAGTATCATCTTAATGTGATCCGATTTTCTCAGATGAGAGAATTGTACACACTACAGGAGAGACGGAGACCAAAATTTCTCCATTTTCATAGTCCATAGACTGCACTCGGATGACATCAGAGTGCAGTTCAATATTTCCATGCACCCATAGACTTGCATGGGTAAGTTGCATTCGATTTGCACTGCAAAACTCAGCATGTTACTGATCCGTACTGAGCCATTGAATACACAACGGTTACTTACCGGTAGCCGTTTTTTCCAGAACCCATGACAGCACCACGTGAGAGAGGGATCTGCCCAGCAAGGACAGGAAACCATTCTGAATAAAAGGGCGGTACTTCTCCCCTTCGTCAGTTGATTACCGAGAATGAGAGGACCTCCAACAATCGTTAGAACTTACTCCACCACCACTAAACACCCACAAGCACACCGAAAAAGTGCACACCAAGGATGAGAAAGGGAGGGATTATAAGGGTGCTGTCATGGGTTCTGGAAAAACCGGCTACCGGTAAGTAACCGTTGTGTTTTCCCCTCACCCATGACAGCACCACGTGAGAGATTTCCAGAGAAACCCATTTAGGGAGGGACCACCGCCTCAAGCACCCTCCTACCAAACGAAAGAGCAGCCGAGGAGGATAGGTCCAACCGATAGTGCCGGAAAAAAGTAGATTGTGAGGACCAGGTAGCGGCCCTACAAATTTGTTCAATAGATACCTGTGCACGTTCAGCCCAGGAGGTAGACACCACTCTGGTGGAATGGGCCCGGATGTTCTCCGGAACAGGCGCTCCACTGGAGGAGTAGGCTAAAGCAATGGCCTCCCTAATCCACCTAGCGATAGTACTCTTGGACACCCCCTGACCCTTGGTACTACCCTGAAAGGAGATATATAACGACTGTGTCTTCCTCACTGCCTGTGTGACCGAAAGATAGTGTAGGAGGGCCCTGCGTACATCTAGGGTGTGAAATCTACGTTCCCCCTCATTAGTGGGACGGCTGCAGAACGAGGGCAGGACTATTTCTTGCGTTCTATGAAAATGAGAAGCGACCTTCGGGAGATACGCTGGGTCCAGTCGCAAGATGACTCTATCCTCAAGGACCTGAGTGTAAGGCTGCACTACTGACAGGGCCTGCAAATCATTGATCCGCCGTGCCGAGGTTAATGCGACTAGCAATACGGTTTTCAGGGTAAGCAATTTCAAGGAAAGCTTAGTCAGGGGTTCAAAGGGGGGTCCCGTGAGGGCATCCAAGACCAAGTTCAGGTCCCAGGGAGGAACCTTTGGTACGACCACTGGCCCAGTCCTACCACTAGCCATAATAAATCGTTTAATCCACTTGTTGGCCGCCAGGTTACAATTGTACAGGGCCCCCAAGGCAGAGACCTGAACCTTCTGAAGAAATTCTAAAATGCACTCAACACTCAACAGGAGCCTCCGGACCCAAGGGACCATCAGAGAACTGCAGGAATTTTTGCCACACTCTCCCATATATTTTGGTGGTAACAGGTTTTCGGCTTTTCAACAAAGTAGAAATAAGGTCAGGGGAAAAACCTTTGCTCCTCAACAGCGACCTTTCAAATTCCAAGCCGTTAAATGGAATCCTTTCGCTTGCGCGTGGAATACTGGTCCCTGTACTAACAGGTCCGGAACTTCCGGCAGAACCCAGGGATCCGTGACAGACATTGCCCTTAGGAGAGAAAACCATGGTCGTTTGGGCCAGAAGGGGGCGATAAGAAGTACCCTCGCCCGGTCCTCCCTGATTTTTTGCAGAACGTCCGGCAGCATTATAATCGGAGGAAACACATAAGCTAGCCTGAAGGTCCATGGAACCTGTAGCGCGTCTACTGCGAAGGGCTGGTCCGAGGGGCTTAGCGAACAGAACTGCACTACCTGCCTGTTCAGTCTGGTGGCAAATAGGTCTATCTGTGGAAAGCCCCAGAGAGTCACTATCTGTCGAAAGACCCGAGGATTCAAGGACCATTCCCCTTGCCGCAGGTGATGGCGGCTGAGGTAATCTGCCGTGACATTGAGACTTCCTTTGATGTGGAGAGCCGAGAGGGAGAGAAGATGCTGTTCTGCCCAGAGAAACAGTCTGTAGGACACCTGCATGAGGGATGGGGATCTCGTGCCCCCTTGGTGGTTGACATATGAGACTGTGGACTGGTTGTCGGACATGACCAGAACATGCCGCCCGCGAAGGTGAGGGAGAAAGTCGTGTAGGGCACGCTCCACCGCCCACAGCTCCCGGAGATTCGAGGGTTGCGCCGCCTCCCGCGGCGACCACCATCCCTGAGAAATGTGCTCGAGAAGGTGAGCCCCCCAGCTGGACCGGCTGGCATTGGTAGTGACCACACTCCGGTCCAGAGGCAGCCAGGGAACACCTACAGACAGATTGTCTACGGACGTCCACCAGAGGAGAGAGCTTCTGACCGCCCAGGACAGGGTGACGACCCCTTCTAAACAATCGTTTAATGCTTTCTGGGCATACAGAACCTGCCACTGGAGAGCCCTGGAGTGAACCCGACTCCATGGGACCGCCAGGAAGCAAGAGGTCAGAGTACCCAGCAAGGACATAGCCTGCCTCAGAGACATCCTGGGATGGTGGATCGCCCGCCGGGCCAAGGTTGAAACCCTCCAAATCTTTTCTGCTGGCAAAAGGCACTGCTGACACACTGAGTTGAGAGTAAGACCTAGAAATGATTGAATCGTGACCGGGTCCACCCGGGACTTCTCGTAATTCACCATCCAACCCAGGTCTTGTAGAGACTGTTGAAGACATTGGAGATGAGCCGCACATTACTGCTTGGAATTCCCAATCACCAGGAAGTCGTCCAGGTAAGGAACCACCAGAATATTCCGTATCCGTAGATGAGCCGTCATCTCCGCCACTATTTTTGTAAAAATCCTGGGGGCGACAGAGAGCCCGAAGGGGAGGGCTCGGAACTGAAAATGACTGACCAAGTTGTTGATGGAAACCGCCACTCGCAGGAACTGCTGAGACCGAGGATGGATAGGGACATGGTAATAGGTGTCCTTCAAGTCTATCACTGCCATATAACAGTTGCGGAACAGCAGCTTTATGGCCGACTGAACAGACTCCATCTTGAACGGGAAATACTGGAAAAACTGGTTGAGACGTCTGAGGTTTATTATTGTACGGAAGGAACCGTCTGGCTTTCCTACAAGAAAGAGGGGGGAATAGAACCCCTTTCCCCTTTCCGCCACGGGCACCTCGCACAGGACTGCCTTCCCAATCAACATCCGAATTTCCGATTCCAGAGCATGTTGCTCCGACTGTGACCCCCGAAGAGGAGTGATGACGAAACGCTGTGGTGGCTGAAGTAGAAATTGGAACTGGAGACCGTCTCTGATAATGGATCGAACGTAGGCGTTGGAGGAAATGCTTTCCCACTGCTCCAGAAAGTGAGAAAGGCGTCCTCCGACCGGCAGCCTGGCATCACTGGGCAGACTTCTTTGAGGCGGCTGGGGCGCCCCCGAACATGAAGCCGAAGTCCCGCTTCGGTCTGCGCTCCCACCGCCGATTATCCGGGGGTCTGCCTTTGGAGAATCTCTGCCTCCGAAAGGGACAGGAGGAACCAGAGTGGAATCTCGGGAAGGACTTTTTGCCCTCTGACGCTTTGTCCAGCACATCCTCCAGCTGTTTCCCAAAAAGCAGGTGACCGTCACAGGGCACCGCACAAAATTTGTGTTTGGATTGCAGATCTCCTGGACAGCCTTTCAGCCACAATGCCCGTCTAGCCTGATTAGACAATCCCGCAGAACGAGCTCCCAGCCTAATAACATCTGCTTAGGAATCCGCCAAAAAGGCTGCAGCCCCCTGGAGAAGCGGAAATTTTGACAGGATCTTGTCACGGGAGATGTTATCTCGCAACTGATCCTCAACGTGTTGGAGCCAGATCATGAGAGAACGGGCTGTACAGGTATTTGCGATGGCCGGCCTCAAGCTCCCCGCAGATGTCTCCCATAGGTGCTTAAGAATGACATCCGCTTTTTTGTCCAGGGGATCTTTCAACGTACCCGGGTCCTCTAGGGGAATGCCTCCTCGCCGAGAAGACTTCGCAACGGCAGCATCGATCCGGGGTGCCTTGTCCCATACGGCTGCTTTGTCCTCATCAAAGGGATATTTCCGTTTGGAGGAGGAGGGGAGAGAGCCTGCTTTGTCCAGACGCTTCCACTCCTTCTGAATAAGTGCCTCAATTTTGTTGTTGACCGGAAAGGTACGCTTCTTCCTATCTTCCAGACCTCCAAACATCACATCCTCCAGGGATCTAGAGGATTTCTCCTCCGTCAACCCCATAGTAGCCCTGACTGATTTGACCAGGGACCCTATATTGTCAATGGAGAAGCACGGTCTGCCTCCCATATCACCATCTGAGGACGAGGAGTCTGAGTCTGAGGCTGTACCGGAGGAGGAGTAGGAAGAAGGGGCAGAGTCTACAGGTTTCGATTTTTTCTTTTTTAAGAAAGCCTTCATGGAATCCTGTACTTCTGAGCGGATAGCCGAACGGACGTCCGCTGAGAGTCCCGGGGATTCCCGCAATTGTGCGACGGATACACCCCTGACACAACTTCTTGTGCCACTCCTCTGAGAGGGGTTCCCTGCATAGGGGGCATTCCTTATGCTTCTTTTTGGACATGGATTTCTTAGGGGCCTAAGAAGGGTAGACAAAAGCAGGGAAGAAAAAAACCCAAGGGAGCCATGAGTATGATGACATTCACGAAGATCCACTCACCACCATAGGAATGAAGGGTACCGGTTTTGAAGGCTATTTCGGAACATCCACAGGTCTCATAGGAGCTGTAGAGTCATGGGAGGATCTGCTGTCATGGCTGCCACGGCCCGTCCGACCAGTGTCGCTCCGGTCATCCGTTTTCCTGCCCTGCTGACGACGCACGGGAGAGCGCTGCTGCTCATCCGTGTCCATTGCAGAGCCCAGGTACCAGCCTCTGACAGCGCCAGGAGAGTTGTTTTTACCCTAATCCTCCGCCTTCCGGTCCCAGGTGAGGCTCCTCCCCGCTCCCCACGGTGCACGGCCAGGAGTGCCTGTATACCGGAATGGCAGGCCGAATGCACCGCAGCGTTGCATGGGCACCGCCATCTTCATCTGGTAACGTCATCGGAAGGCCCGCCTCCATCTCCCAGCATGCCCGTTGCATGTGCGCATACCCGGAAGTTCCAGGCAGCATGGAGCGCAGAGCGGGGGGGAAGGAGCGGCGGACCGGGAGCCCCCCGAGCGGTTCCTGCCGCCCGCTCCCGCACGGACACCAGGACCCCCCAGGGCAGGTGGATGGCGCTTCCAGCCCCGAAGAACGGTGCTACAGGACTCACCCTGCTCTTCCAGACACCGGACGGGGCTGGGTAAGTAGGCGACTTTTCTTCTCGTTTCTTCTTGTTTACCGCCGGTTTACAGAACAGGGGTCTCCCATCAAGGACAGGAAACCAACTGACGAAGGGGAGAAGTACCGCCCTTTTATTCAGAATGGTTTCCTTTCCTTGCTGGCGGATCCCTCTCTCACGTGGTGCTGTCATGGGTGAGGGGAAAAACATTGGTCCTAGTGGTATCCGATAAAAAAATCAAATAGCAATCCACTGTATACGCTTGAGTGAGCGAGCCCTTAATGGCTTTGTCACATCTTACTCCAGCAGACTTTGGAGCCCAGTTCGCCATGTCCGACATTTTGGAGTCAGAAGTTCCTGATTCATGAAGACGTGCAGACCTCTTAAAGGGAACCTGTCAAGTGTAAAAATGCTATTAACCTGTAGATATTAAGTTAATCTACAAGTTAATAGTATTCTAAACCTGCTTGGTGCCTGCACATTGAACTTTAATCCTCCTGGCAGTGTTCTGGTTTCAGTCATCGGGGAGACACCGACATGGGTTCGGCTGTAACCGTCTCCCCCTGCACTGAACAACAGCTAGTTCTAATGAATATTAATATACATTTTTTTTATAGTTTATTTACATTATGGGAATAATAATAACTTTTATTATTTAAAACTATTTTTATTTTTTTTTAACCTTTTTTTTATTAGTTCCCTTAGACTTGTCTATACACTGCCTATAGAAATATGGCAGATACTACCTTACCCTCAGACAGACAGGCCCCTAGCACTAGCCCAGGGCTATGGGCGAAGGTCAACATGACCATGATTGGAGGGGAGGAGTGGACCCTTTAGAAGGAGAGTAGTAGAGGTGCTATAGGTTTTTAAGGCCTATCAGGGGGTGGAGTTGGCACCATTTCCGCTCCCTGGGCACAGTGATTTAGTCCCACCAGCCCTGACTAATCTGTAGCGTCCTTGTTGGTGTGGGATTGGGGTTTATCCGGTCATAGTGGTAGTTTTTGGTGGGTCCTTGAAGTTATTTTAAATTGGTCTTGTGGATCCATCTGGGAATGGATCCCCCAATTGGCAATGAATGCTTGGTTACCTGGTGATTTGGGGGATCCCGATGGAGAATGTTGGGCCACCATGTGAGATTTTTAACGGCAAATACAATGTGTAGCCCAGTGCCCCGTTACCTTCTGTTTGCCTCAGGGTCTTCAGGGACTCCACGTACGGGATTCTTCAGGTCACAGGTAGGTTGAGTTCTATAGGATTCGTGACGCCACTCTCGGTATTGCGGTCAGGGTGACCGTCACTGCAGCTTAATGGACACCTGGGGCTGATGGTAGGCGCAGTTAGATGTGATAGTGTCGCGGGCGGGGAGGAGGGTGTCAGCACACCGCTCACCCCTCTGCTCGGGTCCGGCGGCTGCCGCTGCTCAGTGGTGGCTCGAGCTGTGGGCCGGATCCCGGGGGTTCTCGAGCGGCACTCCTCGCCCGTGAGTGAAAGGGGGTTTGTTGGGTGTGGGGATTGTTTATTGTCCGTGACGCCACCCACGGTTGTGGTGATTTCACCACCGCTGCTCAATATGGGGATCCCGGGAGTGGTGATGCGGAGCAGCCAGGTGTTGTGTTGCCCCTCCGTGGGTAGGGGTTGGTGATCCCGGGGCCCGGTGATGAGGTGGGAGATGCAGGGCCTGGTGGGCGCAGGGACGCGGGGGCAGCGCTGTGCCTTGCGGCACGGTGGTACTCACTCAGCCTGAGACGTTGACACAGTTTTTAGTAAAACACTCGGCTGGATGGACGGGTACCCTCAGGCGGATGCGGTTGTTGTTTCTCCCCTGACCCAGTTTGGTAGTATAAGTCCTTTCTTCCACCTCCGTGCACGCTTCTCCTGCTCTCCGGCTTCCAGCTGGCTCCCCCGGGATCCGAAAGGCCCCTGCCCAGCCCCGGCTACCTTCGGTTCCACCAGCTGTCTCCCCGGCTCCCTGCAGACGGCACTTAGCGTCTGCCGGACTCCCTCTACGAGGCCCTAGGCTCCAACCTAGGCCCCTGGCTCCGTCTGCCTCTCTGCAGACCTTCACTCTTCCTCTCCTAGGACTAGACTGGGCTTGTTTCCTGTCTCAGGCCAGCTAACCCCTGGGTGGGCGTCCCATCTCCTCACTCCGCCCACCTGGTGTGTCAGTCTGAGCCCGGGGAAAGGAATCAAGTTTCACTGGGGATGTCTGCTGTGAAACTGCTGGGGGTGGGGGGGTGGGGGTGTGTTGTTATCTGTGTCCCCTGGCTTGTCCAGGGCGACACATTCCCCCTTAGCAAAATGCAGACCGTCCTCGGGTTGCCCGTCCATCACCGGTTTTATTTTTCTTTTAAACTGCAAAAGATCAAAACATTAACACAAGCATTTTCAATCCTCCCAAAACGGGATGCACATTACTTTAACATTACAGTAACAGTCCAACACTTTTAATAATAACAGTATAACGGTTTCTTCAGTCACCCACCCAAATAACCTAGCCTTGGTGCTGCCCCTAAAGCCCAGGCAGCACCCCTTGACTCCAGTCCAGGAACGGCTCCAGATTGGTCAACGGGACCGGTACTTTGCTGCCGTTGCGGCCGGGCGGACTGCCGGAGCCGTCGTCATCTCCGTCGCGGCCGGGCGGACTGCCGGGGCCGGTGGCAGGGTGGTGACAAAGGTGAGGCCTGGGGACCCCAGGTCTGGGTCCTCCCCCACAGACGCTGCGGGCGCCGCTACCGGTAACAGGGGTAACGGCTCGGTGTGTGGCACCCCAGGGTTGCCACAGTAACAACACAAAGGGTTAACTCCCCACACACAACACCAAGACCTCCTGGCCAGAAGGGGGAGACCAAGCTGCTTCCCTGTACATTCTGCTGGGGGGGAGGAAATGGTCAGGAGTAGTTTCAGTTTGGAAGTTCAGTGCAGAGCACTGAGGAGACAGGATCTCTGCAGGTTGGAGCTGGCTTGAGCTCACCTCAGGATCCACTGACCAATTCCAGGCCTAGCTGAGGGTCTGAGGAAAGGAGAAAGCGTACACAGAGGAACATTCCTGGGAGACAGAGCATTGCAGAGCTCATCCCCAGTGGAGCACACAGAACGGATGCTGGATCCGAGACTGCAGGTTACATACTGCACAGTTACCACCAGAGAAGTGAAGATTCCAGATCTTTCACCTGTACCACAGACACAAGCAACAAACGCAGAGTTCAGGAACATACTAGTAAGGACTCGAGTTGCCTGTCAGGTCGGTACCGAGGAGCACAGGGCCGGCTGCATAGTTCACACAGCGGCAGGGCCACAGACACACAGTGCAGGCAAGGAAGCCAAAACGGCCCGGCTGGGTGGGAGAAGCCCTGAACCCCTCACAGACTCCGTGGACAGTACTCTGCTGAATGCCATCTACAGTAAAGGACAAAGAAACTGCAAAACCGTGAGTCTGCCTGTTTATTGTGCTCGTGTCCTGCACTCCCCCATAGACTAACATACTGCCCCGGGGAAAAGGCTCTACCCGTGGGGAGCCGTCCCATCTCAAGCTGCCTTCCATCACCCCGGAGGTTCTGCAGCAGCGGTGGTCATCTCTGATCACATTCCACGGGTGGCGTCACGAACATAACCCCCCCCTTTTATTGTGGAACCAGGGAGCACGGACTGGGTCACGACACCGTGATCCCCTTTCCAGAAGCAACCCCTTGGCCCGGTTCTGGGTATCCCCTTAACCCCTGGCGACACAACTTTGGCGTCACGAACATAACCCCCCTTTTATTGTGGAACCAGGGAGCACAGACCGGGTCACGACACCGTGATCCCCTTTCCAGAAGCGACCCCTTGGCCCGGTTCTGGGTATCCCCTTAACCCCTGGCGACACAACTTTGGCGTCACGAACAGGATGCGGACTGGACCCGGCTGCAACCCGGGTGACGTGTGCCTGTAAAGACTTATTGCATCGCATAAAAGACTTGCACTGTGAATTGTTGCAACAAAGAACGGACTTTAAACTTTGCAAAGATACCTGGAAAAATCCAAAACATCATTGGTAACATTTTCCAGGCGCCATCTTTAATCGCGCCATTAGCTGCTACGCGCGGGAGAACAGCGCGCCTAAACTAAGACTCCGCCCACCGCTTGCAGAGGAGGTGCGCTCGGTGCTGCGACCCGAACGAAAACGCAGAAAAGTGTCCCAGGCTTGCTGTCAAGAAGACTGGTGAAATTAACTAAGGGGGCGCAAAGATGTCGCAGCAGGGAGATGCTGTTGTACCCGGCGGTGCAGCGGCACCTATCATGCCGTTCCTGATGCCGTACACCCCGGGTGCAGTGTGGCTGCCGCAGTACTCAGGTGAGCCCAACACACTTAATGACTTTATCGGAAAGCTAAAAATCTACTACAGCATGTACCCCCTGACAGAAGCTCAGCGTGTTGGTATGCTTATGGGACAGTTAACTGGCAATGCCCAGCGGGAGGCTACATCCTGGCCGGATGATGCAAAGGACACTGTAGAGCATATAATAGCTGGACTAAAAGCAGCTTTTGAATCCACTGCTGGCAGCCGGGCTAAAATGAGGTTCTTTGGATGCAAGCAAAAACCTAGAGAGAGCGCAAGAGACTTTGCCTTAAACTTGCAGGAGGCGCTCAGAGCACTTAAATTAGCAGAACCTGCCTTAGCCCCTGGAGCAGATAAGCTGCTGATAGACCAATTCCTGGATGGACTCTCATCCCCTTCCCACCGGGGACAACTGAGCATGATGGTGATCCAGGATCCAGGACTAACATTTGCCCAGCTAAAGGATAGAGCCATCCGCCTCCAGCAGGTGGAGGAGCCGCAGGATATAGACTCTGTTCAACACCTTACAGTGGCACCCCAGCAGCCAGTAGTGCCAGTGACATCGGCCATGTCAGCCGCTGCTGCTAACCACCTGGAGCCGATCACTAATGAGGCTCTACATCAAAAGCTTGAAGCCCTTACAGACACTGTTGCTTCCATGGCTAGAATCGTCCAGGAGCTGCGTGGATCCAAGTCTGCACCCAAGATTGAGCTGGCGACCAGCAAGGAGGATGTCCCATGGATGAGGCCTAGGAGATACCAAGCGACGAGAGGACGACCCAGCGACCGCTACCAGCCGGATGGACAGCCCATTTGCCGCCGTTGCAAGGAACCAGGTCACTTTGCCCGTGAATGTGCTTTAAATGGGGATTCCCTGGGGAGGCGGGCCGCTCCTCAGGAATGAACTCTCAAGGTCCTTCACCCTGGCACGACAAGTATGTGGGGGGACGTCCAGTCATCCCCATCGTGCTGGATGGCATTCCGCTCAACGCCTTGCTGGACACTGGTTCCCAAATATCATCAATTCCGCATGTCCTTTATAAGAGGTACTGGGCTGATTCAGACGTTAGCAGTGGTCCATCTAATGTTGCATTGAATATATGGGCTAGCAATGGTGAATTAGTACCACAGGTTGGTTTCAGAGAAATGACCATTAAGATTGGGAGAGTAGAATTGCAGAATCAGGGTATTATCATTGTTGATGTTGACCGACGAGAACGTGAACCAACTATGCTGCTAGGAATGAATGTAATTGAAAATTGTTTTGCAGAGGTAATTACTGTCTTGCAGCAGATCGTCGAGACTGCCAAACCTGGGCAACAGAGACTCCTGCAGAAGGAAATTAAAGCCTTGATGCTGAAGCAGCAGGTAGAAATGTCAGGAGGTGAAATTGGCAGTGCAAGGGTAAGTGACCCAATACCTATTGTAATTCCTCCCAAAACAGAAATGCTGGTCTGGTGTAGAGCCGCAATAGGCATCAGAGGGCGAGACTATCGGGCCCTGGTAGAACCCGTGTACTCCGACAGTAGGCCCACTGTACTGACGGCCAGAGGAATAGTTGAGGTACACAGGGGGAGAGTGCCAATACGCCTTCTAAATTGTGGGGAAGATGAGGTCACCCTACCTAAGTATGCTACCATGGCTAAGCTATATACGGTTGATAACAACGCCATCACCACCGTTGAGCCCTTGAAGCCGTCAAGTCAGGCGGAAGACAATGGCTCAGAGGGAAAGCTGGAGGATTGGTGCCAAAAGCTACATGTAGGCACCGATTCTACACCCTCCCATCAAAAGCATGGAGTATACAGGGTAGTGAAAGAATATGAACAAATATTCAGCAAACACCCATTAGACTTTGGGCAGATCAAAGGGGTAGAGCACACTATACCCACAGGTAACCATCCACCCATAAAGGAGAGGCATAGACCAGTACCACCGGCTCACTACCAATGCGCCAAAGACATGCTCAAAGAAATGAAAGGAGCAGGGGTAATAAGAGACAGTTGTAGCCCCTGGGCAGCCCCACTAGTGCTAGTTAAGAAAAAAGATGGGACCATGAGGATGTGTGTAGACTACCGACAGATCAACCGCATTACACACAAGGATGCATACCCATTACCTAGGATAGAAGAGTCATTGGCTGCATTAAAATCCGCTACTTACTTTTCCACCCTAGATCTGACTAGTGGGTATTGGCAAGTTCCTGTGGCAGAGGCTGATAAGGAGAAGACAGCATTCACCACGCCGATGGGCCTCTGTGAGTTCAATTGTATGCCGTTTGGACTCTGCAACGCACCTGGAACCTTCCAGCGAATGATGGAGTGCTGCCTAGGACATAAGAACTTTGAAACTGTCCTCCTGTACCTGGATGACGTCATAGTCTACTCCAAGACCTATGAACAGCATCTACAAGACCTGGCAGAAGTGTTTGAAGCCTTATCCGGCTATGGCATGAAAATCAAGCCATCCAAGTGTCACCTTCTAAAGCCAAGGGTACAGTACCTGGGACATGTCGTGAGCTCAGAAGGGGTAGCACCAGATCCTGAAAAAGTTACCGTGATAAGAGATTGGCCGAGACCCACCAGCGTGAAAGAGGTGAGGCAATTCCTGGGACTGGTAGGCTACTATAGAAGATTTATAAAAGGGTTCACGAAGCTAGCAGCTCCCCTACAAGACATCCTGGTAGGACAGTCAAAGAAGTCTGCAGCCCGAAATCCTCCTTTCCAGTGGAGTGATGAGAGAGAAGAGTCCTTTAAGAAGTTGAAGTGGGCACTGACAGGAGAAGAGATCCTGGCATATCCAGATTACCATCAACCCTTCATTTTGTACACGGATGCCAGCAACGTAGGACTGGGAGCAGTATTGTCTCAAAAGCAGGAAGGCAAGGAGAAAGTTATTGCTTTTGCAAGCAGGAAGCTCCGGCCTACAGAAAGAAACCCAGAGAATTACAGCTCCTTCAAGTTAGAACTACTGGCAGTAGTTTGGGCTGTAACAGAGCGTTTCAAACACTACCTGGCAGCTGCAGAATTTACCATCTTTACTGACAACAATCCGTTGACCCACCTGGACTCTGCAAAACTAGGTGCGCTGGAACAGCGATGGATAGCCCGACTGTCAAACTACAACTTTGTCATCAAGTACAGGGCAGGCCACAAGAACGGGAATGCAGATGCCTTATCCCGGATGCCACACTCGGGGGACGTGGAAGAGGAACCGGAGGGACTGGAAGAAATTGAGCTGCCGGCCTTTCACCGTCCTAAGATTGGGCAGTATCAACCGAGTGTCTACCAAAAACAACAGCAGGCAACTCTCAACCCATTAGCACACCACGGATGGGCTGACACACAAGACAGCGATCCAGCTGTGAAGCTAGTGAAAGAACTGCTTACACAACAAGGTGCATACCCTAATCAGAATGCCCCAGCTGAGACACAACATCTCTGGAAAGAGAGAGGTAAATTGTTCCTCTACCAAGGGAAGCTCTGTAGAAGGCACACCAATCCAAAAACACATGAGTTGGTCTGGCAGATCATCGTGCCCAAGAGAGACGTCAAGATGGTTCTGGAAGCTTACCACAACGGTGCTGGTCATTTTGGTTGGAAAAAGTTGGAAGTGCTCTTAAGAGAAAGATTCTACTGGGTTGGCATGAGAAAATCAATTGAAGATTGGTGTAGAAAATGCGGACCGTGCAACCTCAGAAGAAAGGATCAACAGAACCAGAGAGCTCCACTCCAGTCCATAGTAACCAAGCAACCACTCGAGCTAGTTGCATTAGACCACGTCAAGTTGTCACCAAGCCGGTCTGGCTATGTCTATGCCTTAACCATCGTGGACCATTACTCACGCTTCTTAGTGGTGGTACCCGTGAAAGACCTTACAGCTAGAACAGCAGCTAAAGCATTCCAGACGTACTTTTGCAGACCCCATGGTTACCCAGAACAAGTCCTTGCAGATCAAGGTCCAGCTTTTGAATCACAGATTTTCCAAGAATTCTGCAACATGTATGGCTGTAAAAAGATCCGCACAACAGCATACCATCCCCAAACAAATGGCTTATGTGAGAAGATGAACCATATTGTGATTGACCTGTTGAAGACCTTACCAGAGTCAGAAAGAAATCAATGGCCAGAGAAGTTGCCCGACCTAGTGGACTTGTACAATCATGTCCCGGTGAGTTCTACAAACTGCACCCCCGCTTACCTCATGCGTGCAAGGCCCGGTAAACTGCCAATTGATTTAGATATGGGAATTCTGAAGCCAGATGCAGAAGTTCAAGAATCCAATTGGGATACCCTACGTCAGCAGCAGTATCGCCAAGTACAAGAGTGCGTAGAGAAAAGTCTCCAACAAGCTAGGGGAAGACAGGAGAGAACCTTCAACCAGCATGCTCTAGCAACCCCATTGCAACCTGGTGACCAAGTTCTCAAGAGGAAACGGCGCACAAACAAATTGGATAATCAGTGGGAAACCACCCCATATACAGTCTTACCATCCAGTATGGATAATCCCAAAGTGTGTCTCATCAGTAAGGATGAAGGAAGGACATCAGCTGTCGTTTCAAGAGATCAACTCAAACCGTGTCCTGAAACCCTCAAGACACCAGAAGTCACCTTACCCGTACAGGTACAACCTGTCAAGAAGGAAGAAGATGTATTCCATACAGTCTTAGGAGATTTCCCAAAAACATGGCCAAATTACTATGGAGCAGTAGTAGTCCCAATGATCGCCTTCCCTCAAGTGGTGGAACCACAATCAGAACCCATACCACAAGAAGTCTCAAGACAAGAAGAACTGGAAGTTGAAACCGTAGAGGAAGAACAGATTCCTGGTCCCAGTGAGCTTGCCAATCCTACAGTCAGCCCCCCATCCTCACAAGTACCAGAAACACCAAATAGGTACACTTCCACCCACACCATTATGCTAAGTACACCCAGTACACCAGCAGTACGCAGGTCACAGCGTAGTACTCAGGGTCAGATACCAGCAAGATATAAAGACTAATGTGGAATTGCATATAAAATGTACATATGTTATAATGTTTATATGAAAAACCGTAACAGTTTAGTGTACAGAAAAGGTGAGAGAAGAGTGGTGTAAGGTGGCAGCACGGAGAGTTACAACTTGATCACATTGTTGGTGGCCCGAGGGCCGTGAGGCCTACTGCACTTATGACCAGAGTAGAGACACCTTTAAGAAGTGTTTGTTGATTGAAATGTTTATTTAATTGCAACGTTAAGACCAAAAGCCCAGTACCTACAGAGACTATACGGTATGACCACTTACATATTCTTGAACATTTTGGACTCTTTTTGAACTTTAAGGTTTTTGTATTTTTTCCTTTTGAGACTCTGTATATATATATATAATTGTTGTGATAACTTGTTTGTTTGTTTCACAGTCCCGGAGTACTGTTCTTCACTAAGGGGGAATGTGGCACCCCAGGGTTGCCACAGTAACAACACAAAGGGTTAACTCCCCACACACAACACCAAGACCTCCTGGCCAGAAGGGGGAGACCAAGCTGCTTCCCTGTACATTCTGCTGGGGGGGAGGAAATGGTCAGGAGTAGTTTCAGTTTGGAAGTTCAGTGCAGAGCACTGAGGAGACAGGATCTCTGCAGGTTGGAGCTGGCTTGAGCTCACCTCAGGATCCACTGACCAATTCCAGGCCTAGCTGAGGGTCTGAGGAAAGGAGAAAGCGTACACAGAGGAACATTCCTGGGAGACAGAGCATTGCAGAGCTCATCCCCAGTGGAGCACACAGAACGGATGCTGGATCCGAGACTGCAGGTTACATACTGCACAGTTACCACCAGAGAAGTGAAGATTCCAGATCTTTCACCTGTACCACAGACACAAGCAACAAACGCAGAGTTCAGGAACATACTAGTAAGGACTCGAGTTGCCTGTCAGGTCGGTACCGAGGAGCACAGGGCCGGCTGCATAGTTCACACAGCGGCAGGGCCACAGACACACAGTGCAGGCAAGGAAGCCAAAACGGCCCGGCTGGGTGGGAGAAGCCCTGAACCCCTCACAGACTCCGTGGACAGTACTCTGCTGAATGCCATCTACAGTAAAGGACAAAGAAACTGCAAAACCGTGAGTCTGCCTGTTTATTGTGCTCGTGTCCTGCACTCCCCCATAGACTAACATACTGCCCCGGGGAAAAGGCTCTACCCGTGGGGAGCCGTCCCATCTCAAGCTGCCTTCCATCACCCCGGAGGTTCTGCAGCAGCGGTGGTCATCTCTGATCACATTCCACGGGTGGCGTCACGAACATAACCCCCCCCTTTTATTGTGGAACCAGGGAGCACGGACTGGGTCACGACACCGTGATCCCCTTTCCAGAAGCAACCCCTTGGCCCGGTTCTGGGTATCCCCTTAACCCCTGGCGACACAACTTTGGCGTCACGAACATAACCCCCCTTTTTATTGTGGAACCAGGGAGCACAGACCGGGTCACGACACCGTGATCCCCTTTCCAGAAGCGACCCCTTGGCCCGGTTCTGGGTATCCCCTTAACCCCTGGCGACACAGGTGCATCGCTGCGGCGGCCTCTTCCAGGAACCAAATGCTGGCAGAGTCCTGGCATCCGTGCTTCCACAGCCACAGTTCACATGCGGCCGGACGCCATCCCGTCCCCCTTAGCTTCTTCTTAGCACTTCCTTCTTCAGGGGGCGGGGCTCCACTTTCGCGCCTTTCCTGCTCGGGGAAGACGCTCGAGCGGGAAATTTTCGCGCCCAAGATGGCTGTTTTACAAAATTTTCAGCCGGATACCTCCGGCGGTCACAAGGCGCACCTCTACCAGACGGCAGAGCGGTAGGATCCTGTTCGTGACGCCAAGTTGTCGCGGGCGGGGAGGAGGGTGTCAGCACACCGCTCACCCCTCTGCTCGGGTCCGGCGGCTGCCGCTGCTCAGTGGTGGCTCGAGCTGTGGGCCGGATCCCGGGGGTTCTCGAGCGGCACTCCTCGCCCGTGAGTGAAAGGGGGTTTGTTGGGTGTGGGGATTGTTTATTGTCCGTGACGCCACCCACGGTTGTGGTGATTTCACCACCGCTGCTCAATATGGGGATCCCGGGAGTGGTGATGCGGAGCAGCCAGGTGTTGTGTTGCCCCTCCGTGGGTAGGGGTTGGTGATCCCGGGGCCCGGTGATGAGGTGGGAGATGCAGGGCCTGGTGGGCGCAGGGACGCGGGGGCAGTGCTGTGCCTTGCGGCACGGTGGTACTCACTCAGCCTGAGACGTTGACACAGTTTTTAGTAAAACACTCGGCTGGATGGACGGGTACCCTCAGGCGGCTGCGGTTGTTGTTTCTCCCCTGACCCAGTTTGGTAGTATAAGTCCTTTCTTCCACCTCCGTGCACGCTTCTCCTGCTCTCCGGCTTCCAGCTGGCTCCCCGGTTCCGTACCGGTGGGCCACTGCCCAGCCCCGGCTACCTTCGGTTCCACCAGCTGTCTCCCCGGCTCCCTGCAGACGGCACTTAGCGTCTGCCGGACTCCCTCTACGAGGCCCTAGGCTCCAACCTAGGCCCCTGGCTCCGTCTGCCTCTCTGCAGACCTTCACTCTTCCTCTCCTAGGACTAGACTGGGCTTGTTTCCTGTCTCAGGCCAGCTAACCCCTGGGTGGGCGTCCCATCTCCTCACTCCGCCCACCTGGTGTGTCAGTCTGAGCCCGGGGAAAGGAATCAAGTTTCACTGGGGATGTCTGCTGTGAAACTGCTGGGGGTGGGGGTGTGTGTGTGTGTTGTTATCTGTGTCCCCTGGCTTGTCCAGGGCGACACAATAGCCTCCCGAGAGTGAGGCTGGCCCCAGGGCCTGGTGTAGGTGGGTGGTACCACAGGTCGCAGAAGAACTCACACGCACAGCAGGAATGTCTTTCAGGGTTTTTACTCACTTCAGGTGGCAGGGGTGAGTTAACCCAGGCGATGCTGTGATGCTCCAAGTGGGGAACCAGGCTCCTTCAGGCTGACGTAGGTGAGTGGCTAATGACTCGCCTTCCTAGCCCCCTTGTTTTTGTGGTGACCCAGACTTGAAGTCCTACAGGGTCACCCAGGGAAGTTGCTTCCGCCTGGTCTCCCCTTTCCGGCCCGTTTGCTTGTAGCCTGGACCAGGTAACTCCGGCTGCTTGCCTCTTGTCACCTATGGTCCCTCTCGTTGCTACATGGCTGCGGACTCTGTGTTGGTGAGGTGAAGGGCATTAAGTGCCCTCACCAGCAGGTTGAGCAGGCCAACTGAATGGGCCCTGCTCTGGGGACCTGTAACCCCGTGGGGGCCTGTTCCTCGCCTGGCAGTCCCCGTACTCAGCCACCTTTCTGCACTCCGGCCTCAGGTGGTTTTCAGGCGGCACTGCGAGGTGACCGTTCTCCCCCGCCAGCAACCACTGCATCTGCGGTGTCTGACTAGTGACAGCCTCCAGGTTCTTCCTCTGCGACTGCTCTCTCTCCCTGAGCTTCACTAACTGACTGGCTCACTACTCCCTCCCATCTGTGCCTGCCTACGCAACCAAGCAATCAGCCTCTCTACCACACCCCTTGAGTGGAGATGGAGGCCACGCCCCCTCCTGGATTCCCCAGGGGTCCCTTCAAAGGTCAATGTGGGAGACCTGGTTACTATGTGCCTGTGTGTCCACACCCCGGTCAGCCTTCTGGATTACCTGTGTTGTACTGCCCCCAGCATGGGTGCAGTACTCAGTGGTGCCTGACCAGGTCAGGGGCGCCACAACAACACTTCATGTTTTGGTGCTCCCGAGCCTGTGTGGGTAACGGTTGGGAGGAATTTGGGTAACGGTTTGGTTATGAGAGTCACCAGGTTTTTTAATAACTTCAAGGACTTTAACAAGTTCTTAGTATTTTTCTGTTATGTATTTGTTAAATAAAATGGCTGCTGTGGCCAAAATTATCCCAGCAAAGTGTCTGAGTCTTTATGAAACGGGGAGGGGAACACCTTTTGAGTGGGGGGGAGACCCACTGGTAATTCCGGAATCTATAATTGCCCATTCCAACCTCTCGAAAGCCGCTGTTACGATTGACAGCTCCGGCAAAGAAGTTAAACTGCCAGGTCCGATTTCAGCAATTAAACTCAGTTGTTGGCTATATACCACAGCTGGCACCCTCCGGTATGAAGCTCCTGAGCCCACACCTTACATGCAGGGCACACATTCACCTTAGCTGACTGGAGGATTGTTAATTACAGAGGAAGGCCCTCAGGACCCGACCCGAGTACTTGCCCCGGATTCACCAGGGACTGGCGCGGATTGCCTGGGCTTGTTGGAAAATCATATCCTAGAGACTATTTGGTACTTTGTGCAGAAATTTCTGCATCTGTTGGTAGGAAAAATGAAGTGGCAAAAACGTGCGTTTTTCTTGCACATTTTTGGTGCAGATTTTTTCCATTCATTAGTACAATGAAATGTGAAATCTGGAGCCAAAACTGCAAGAACTGACAGGCTGCCCCAAATCTGCAAGGAGAAAATAAACAACGTGAGCATAAGACTTCAGGATTCTGATCCCCTTTTCTGGCATCAGGAAACCCTTGAGGTTTAGTGACAAATCTGCACTCAGAAAAACGCAACGTGTGCACGTGGCTTGAGAGTGAAGAGTGAGCCCACCTTGATCATCCAACCTGAACCTAGAAGACCACTGTGCCCAGAATAGGCCTCAATTATTAGCGCAACCTGACGCTTCCTACATATATCAGACCTGTTGATTAAGTCAGGATCAACATTGTTAAAGGGAACCTGTCACCAGATTTGTCCCCTATAAACTGCGGCCACCACCAGTGAGCTCTTATATAGAGCATTCTAGAATATGTATATAAGAGCCCAGGCCGCTATGTAGAACATAAAAAACACTTTTATAATACTCACATAAGGGGCGGTCCGGTCCGATGGGTGTTGCTGCTCTCTGGTCCAGCGCCTCCTCTCTGCGGCAATCCCCATCCTTCTTCTTCTGAGGCATGTCTGCATGACTTGTCCTACGTCATCCACACTGGTCAGCATTGAAGTCCTGCGCAGGCGCACTTTGATTTTTTATTATTATTATTATTATTTATTATTATTTATTATTATAGCGCCATCAATTCCATGGCGCTTTACATGTGAAAGGGGTATACATAATAGGGACAAGTACAATAATCATAAACAATACAAGACAGAGACACGTACAGGAGGATAGAGGACCCTGCCCGCGAGGGCTCACAGTCTACAAGGGATAGGTGAGGATACATTAGGTGAGGATAGAGCTGATTGTGCGGCGCTGTATCAGACTGAGGGTTATGGCAGATTGTAAGCTTGTCGGAAGAGGTGGGTCTTCAGGTTCCTTTTGAAGCTTTGCAAGGTAGGCGAAAGTCTGATGTGTTGTGGCAGAGCATTCCAGAGTATGGGGGAGGCACGGGAGAAATCTTGGATGCGATGGTGGGAAGAGGAGATGAGAGAGGAGTAGAGAAGGAGATCTTGTGAGGATCGGAGGTTACGTGTAGGTAAGTACTGGGAGACTAGGTCACAGATGTAGGGAGGAGACAGGTTGTGGATGACTTTGTATGTCATGGTTAGTGTTTTGAACTGGAGTCGTTGGGCAATGGGAAGCCAGTGAAGGGATTGGCAGAGAGGAGAGGTCTGGGAGTAGCGGGGGGACAGGTGGATTAGCCGGGCAGCATAGTTTAGAATAGATTGTAGGGGTGCGAGACTGTTAGAAGGGAGGCCACAGAGCAGGAGGTTGCAATAATCCAGATGGGAGATAATAAGGGCATGTATTAGGGTTTTTGCAGCTTCTTGGGAAAGGAATGTACGAATCCGGGATTTGCCTTGCTCAGGGCAGATCAAAGTATTGTAGTGCGCATGCGCAGGTGGTCTTTAAACTTTCTTCGTGCCTGCGCATTACAGTATTTGGATCTGTCTTCCGTATGGAGGATCAAAGTGTGCCTGCGCAGGACCACAATATCGGCCTGTGTGGACGACATGGGAAGCATTCGTCCACACTGGGCTGAGTAGAAGGAGGACGGAGATCGCAGCAGAGTGGAGGCGCCGGATCGGAGAGCAGTGATACCCATCGGACCATACCACCCCTTAGGTGAGTATTATAAAATTGATTTTTATGTTCTACAGAGCTGCATGTCCTCTTATATACAGTATTCTGGAGTCTTGTATATAAGAGCTCAGTGGTGGTGGCCGCAGCTTATAGTTGCCAAATCTGGTGACAGGTTCCCTTTAAATTATGTAAGTCTTCTTGTCATTCATTATATCAAGACATACATTCCTCAGCAATCCTTACAGAAAACTGACTTCACCCGACTACTGCCGCGGTAAGTTCTTTACATAGCTAACCGGCAAACATGGCTATTACCTGCCAACTTTGTACTGCGGAGAGATAAGATATCATTCCTCTCTTTATTGTCAATCTTTGATCTATTGTTTCGCAGAAATAAATTATATTTTTGTCCATCTTTGTGTGAGCAAGTAAATAAATGACAGCAGCCATAATGTGCAGGTTATTGCATGACCCTTGTAAATGCAGCGTATCATTGCCGTTAATATTGCTGGAAAAAAATTCACAGGAAAAACTGTTACTCTATTTTTTTAGGATACTGCTCTGCCCGATTGACTAACACCTGTAAAAGATCTACCTTCACCCTATTGAGCTTTGCCTGACAGCGGGGCTTAAAGGGAAACCGTCACCAAGATTTTCCCATTGGGGAGGACAACCCTGTGTTACTGTATGTTGTGTGAGTAGAAACCAGTACCGACCCTCCCTGAACCCGGGATAAGTACTACATCCTAATGGGGATGCAGTACCCTGTGGTGCCTGAAGCCTCAGGGGCGCCACACTATCACTTTACAAGATGGATTACTTTACATTGAACTGTTTCTTCAACTCCCATAGAGGTGAATCTGTTTTCTTTAGGTCACGTGCACATGTTGAGTGTTTGGTGGGATTTTTACCTCAAGATTTGTAGCCAAAATGAGGAGTATGACAATCAGAGGAAAAGTATACCAGAAACCCGGGTGCCAGTTCTCCATTTTTTTTTACCCACTCCTCGTTTTAGCTACAAATACTGAGGTGAAAAACTCACCAAATACTCAATGTATGCACATGGCCTTATTAGCGTACCTCCCGACCTTTACACCATGTGCACACATTGACTATTTGGTGAGTTTTTTACCTCAGTATTTGCAGCCAAAACCAGGAGTGGGTGAATAATACAGAAGCGATGCCCGTGTGATTGTTCAACTCCTGGTTTTGGCTACAAATACTGTGGTAAAAAACTCACCAAATACTGAATGTGTGAACATGGCCTTATAGTGCCCTCTACAGGCACTCAGTGAAAACAACTAAAGTTTGTTTATTTTGTAGGCTAAAACAATGCAGCCACTGGTGTGGTATATAGTTTGAAGGACCTGAATACAGCAATAATACCTAAAATATAACTTTTAACACTAGAACTACAGGACTCGTGACACCTATATAGAAATACATGGTGCAAAGTAGTCAAAATGACTACCTCAGTAGTTCTAGTGTTAATAGTTCCTCTAAAAATAGGGAAGGATCACCTTGCCTATGCATAAAATATTCAGCTTCAGGGTTAAATAAATTGCAAAGTCCTCCAATAAAAAACGGGGGGACTAGCATACCCTGTCGCACGCAGTAACACCTAAATAACAATTGGTGCTGGCAGATATTTACATTTAACCGAGATGGCCAAGATTAATCACATAACTGCTCACTCAAACCATATTTACAAAATGGCAGTAGTGTTATTCACATGCAACACCACCCTCCAGTTGATAACGGGGGGATTTTAATGACCATGACACCCACAGGTGTTCAATCAAAAAAACTGATGTTCCTGACAACCGGTTAATAATTAGCAATAACCAGGGATTCAAATAGTAGAGTTGTTAACCTGGTATTGTATGAAAAAAGGGAACAATCTCACCCAAATGCTGGTGTCTTGTCTCACAAAGGTCAGTTTGTCCTCATATTCGGCGTTTCCACAGACCCTCACCAAACAGGTCTGGGACCCCTTATGAATGGACTCACTGTCCTCTCCCAGAATCGCCTTCTCCCTTCTCCCGACGCGTTTCCTATATATTATTCATCAGGGGAGCATTAATTGAGGAGAAAACCTCTGCTGGGTTACTCTAGAAAAAATGAGAACATGGGAAGAATAAGAGGGGTTCACAACAACAGCCCCCAATACACCTCACCCTACATGGAGAAACATGGAGGAGCAGGCGACTTACCAGACGGTGACAGCGCGAGTCATATCAGCTGTACACCGCTGACTAGCAACACCACTTTTAAATAGTCGCCGCTCTCCTGCCGGCGTCCGACGTCACATCCGCGATTGCGCTCACCGCTTCCACATTACGCGGTGGAACGCATCAGTGGAACGCACGTCCCACAGGAAGTGACGTCTGCCATATCCGGCGCGCTCAAAGTACTACATACGGCAATACCAGAGTGGGACGCAACAGCGCCCGGCGGCCCGCCCCCTCACAAAATCAGGACAGCGCATCGCATGACGCCTCACCGCGCATGCGCTTAGTCCGCAAAGCGGACAGTCCGTACAGTGATAAATCAAGTGTTTTCTCATAACACATACTACAAAAATCGGGCGAAGCCTGCTTATACCAGATAATATGTGCAAGTTTCAAGAATACAGTTAAACAAAAAACAGATACTGAATAGCAGATCAGGTGTAGAGTCTCAAAAATAGAAAGAACAAGCAATACAAGAGAACATTATATCAAACAGATTTATGACACAATGCACAGGACATTCAGGCCCTAAGAGAGAAGTGCTGGAGGGCAAATGTCACAAATTATAGCTGTAAATGCAAAGACCAGGGGATAAGGAAGGAGAAGATGGACACAGACTGGACTGAATCATTACCACAGAAATAAAGGATAGTGGAAAAGGGGACTAACCAACTCCACCACCCACTATGCTAAACTGATGAAACGGACCCTGCCTAGCTGCGGGGGTTGGCACCCTAAAGAGCGGTGGTTGGCGCCCCCGCTCGTCCAGTGGCTTTCCCTCCTAACTAACACTAGAACCACCACCTATAAAAAGGGTGCATAGGATATACATTCATTAAGACCATGGGGATGGACTGTTTTTAGTCGGAAAATCTACCTACACTCCTTCTGGAGGATTTTCTTATCCCAATCGCCTCCCCGCCTAAGCGGTGGAACCACATCAATGCCTTGGAAGGTGATTTGATTTATGTCACTCCCGTGAAAAGTGTTCAGATGTTTTGCCAGTGGGGTATCATTCCCAACCCTGATGTCTCTCAAATGCTCTCTCACCCTCCTTCTGAATTCTCTCCTGGTCTTACCTATATATTCCTGTCCACATGAGCATGTGACCTTATATATTACACCTTTCGTGCGGCAGTTGACAAAACAGCGAATGTCATATTCCTTCCCTGTGTTAGTACTCCAAAATTTCTTTCCTACCCTCACTACGCTACATGCCACACACCCACTGCAGCGAAAGCATCCCTTAGGACTGCTTCTGAGCCAGTCACAGCCCGTACCCCTATTGTCAACAAAGTGACTGTGGGTCAACCTATCTTGCAGTGACCTAGCTCGTCTGAAGGTGATCTGGGGTTTTTCTGGAACAAATTTGCCAATGTCAAGGTCCATTCTTAAAATGGACCAATGCCTTTCCAGCACTTCTCTCATGGCCTTCGAGCCGTTATTAAATGTTGTGATGAAGTGGACTAGCCCAGCTGCATCATCCAGCCTTGGTGGCGGATACAGCAGAGCTGGCCTGCTGACCTCATTGATCTCTTCACGTGCCTTTTTAATAACCGTGTTCGGATATCCTCTCTCACGAAACCTTTTCTCTAGGTCATCAAACTGTAGCACACACCTCTCATTATTGGAACAGTTTCTCTTTATTCTGGAAAATTGCCCCTTTGGAATGCCCTTTTTTTGAGACATAGGATGACTACTCTCCCACCTTAGTAGCGAGTTAGTTGCTGTCTCCTTTCGGTGGGTACTGGTGGCAATACCTCCTTCACTAGTTTTCTCAATAAGGACATCCAAAAACGGCAATCTGAATCTGCTTACTTCAGATGTGAAGAACAAACCCAGATTATTTTTATTCAGTTCCTCCACTAGTCGAGATAGTTCAAATTCCGAGCCCTTCCATAGGATAAAGATGTCGTCGATAAACCTGCACCAAAGCAGGATTTTATCCGTGGGTAGAATGGAATCACCCCCAAAGACCACAGTCTCCTCCCACCAGCCCAGGAGCAAATTTGCATACGATGGCGCACAAGGGCTGCCCATCGTGGTGCCCCTGAGCTGGTGGTAGAGCTGATTTCCAAATGTAAAAATATTACGTGTCAGGCAGAATTCCAAAATCTCCATCAAGAAGGCATTGTGCTCATTGAATTGTCTACCTCGGCCATTCAAAAAGTGTGCTACAGCTTTCAGACCTACATCGTGTCTTATCGAGGAATATAACGACTCCACGTCAATACTGGCTAGAATAACATCTTCTTCGAGAACGATACCCTCAAGTTTCTTCAAGAGGTCAGTCGTATCTCTCAGGTATGAGTTGAGAGAGATAACAAAAGGTTTAAGGAGTTCATCCAGATATATTCCCAAATTTTGGGTAAGCTGCCCACCCCCGAGACTATCGGCCTCCCCTTTAATGGGTTCATCCCTTTATGTATCTTCGGGAGACAATAAAATGTTGGAGTCACTGGGAACCTTGGAAGTAGGAAGTCAAACTCTCCTCTATCTATCAAACCCTTATCCCTTGCTTTCAAAAGGATCTCTCTCAACTCACCCATAAAGATTTTCGTAGGGTTGGTGGCAAGTTTGCCATACCCCTTGACGTCATTCAGAATGCTCAAGCACATGTCCCTATATTTATCAACGTCCATCAGAACAATATTTCCACCCTTATCTGATTTTTTTATGATCAACTCGGGGGAACGCTCCAGGGACAACAAACCCCCCATTTCAGACTTGGAGAGATTGAAGTCCCGGGATCGGCCCAACCGGAGATCTTCAATATCACGGGTGACTAAATTACAAAAGATATCAATAGAACCCACATCACCCATTGGTGGTGGCATTTTGTCACTCTTCTGTTTAAGGCCTGTGAAAGGACCCAGACCGTTTAAATTGGGATCAGTTTCACCAATACTGTATAGCAATCTGACGTCCTCCAAAATGTCCTCTGATATACCTAATTCAGCACTCTGTTTTTTATTCTCTCTTATGTAATGCTTTTTCCACTTGAGTTTGCGGATCCTTTACCCACTCGAATTTATCAAAATCCGATGTAGGAACGAACCCCAGACCTTTACTCAAGACTGCCCTCTCTGCCTCTGTCACAATATGTCCTGAGCGAAGTGAGAAACTGTGGAAAAGAGAAGCGCAATAGGGTCTTACCCGAGTAATGTTAGGGTGAAATAATAAATATCACTCACCCAGAGAGTTGTGACAGTCACAACTACTATGCAGGCAAAAGATTCCAGGCCAAAGGCAGCAGCACCCAAGATGGCTGATAACAGAGAATGATGAAGTAGGGCTTGCACGGCCACGCCAGTGACCACTCTGACCATAGAGAGTTAATGTTCCTTTATTTCATCTTAGGTCGACGCGTTTCTGGAGTCTCTGCTCCCTTCCTCAGGACACACAGGAAAAAGGTACATCAAATCTGCTAGACCACGAGGACTGCAAGATCTATATACATTCCGTCATGATGACGTCAGAAACCAACCTCTTTCTTAAAAAAATCGGCGGGAAAGACACATCAAAAAAAACAAAAAACACATGACATTGAAAACAACGTGGTATAAAAAAGTGAACAAAGAAATGAACACAAATACATATGATAATATCACCATATTATCTCATAAAATAATGAATTGTAATAAACGGATTTTTCAGATCAAAAATGTGTGGATTACTGTGTATTAGATAAGGTGTGGGAGTAAAACACTATAATTTCAGTGTCACTCAAAAAAGGCCTCGAACCCCTAGGAATATATTCTTCTTTCTTATAGGGGTAGTCCGTCAAAGGGAGAAACCATGTCTCCACCACAGAAGTAGTGAAATCACCCTTTAAAATCAAGTGACCAGAAAAAAGAAGCACCTATTGTGTGTAGCCGTGTAGGAAGATACGTAAAATTACCAGTGCAAAAGCTTACGTAACAACGATGTGGAAGTGTCAGAGTAAAATGTCTAAGAAGGGGTGAAGAAAGTTCAGAGCGTGGGAAAAAATGGAAGTTCGCATGTCAGGAAAAAAAGGTCAGGAGCTTGTAAGTCTCCCGAGCTCCATACAGAGGGTTATCTGTCAGTTTCTGTAAAGACTACAGCGCCCGTTAAAATGAAACGGAAAACACAAAAGGGAATATTATGAAAAAATACATATAGCTGACAAAATGTATATAAAATAAAATATAAAATATGTATCGATAAAAAACTGATAAAAGTCAGCGCTCATAGAAAATGTGGCATAAACTAGGAACATGTAACAAAAATATGTATGTATAAAAACTCAAAGCATGTTTATTGTATGTAGTCATATACTAAGACCTTTTTTAAAAAGGTCGACAGCAACGGCTACATTAATTTTACCAGTAGCCACTACAATAAATGGTTGTTAAATGTCCCTAAAAATCAGTTCCAGAGGGTGCGGAGGAACTGCACTCGTGATTCAGATTTCCGTGAACAAGCAGCTATCCTGAAAGATAGATTTCGGTATAAAAAATATCCGTTGTCTGTGATTAAAAAAGCATACAATGTTAATAGAACGCTCAAACAGGTTGATCTCATTACCAAGACAAAAAATCCCGAGAATAAAGAGAAGAATTTGTCTTTTTCCTCCAACTTCTTAATGACGTACAGTGATGACAGTAGTAAAGTGAAAGATGTTATTTTTAAACACTGGAAAGTCCTTCTTAATGATCCGTTTTTAAAGGAGATTCTACCCTTGAAGCCGGGAATCACTTATCGTAGGGCCTCGAGTTTGAAGAATCATCTGGCCCCCAGTAGACTCAAAAATAATGATATGATGATCACCACCAATAAACCTTTGGGGGCATATAAGTGTCTAGCGAAAAACTGCCTTTGTTGTAACATCATCCAACATAGAAGGGTCTCTTTTGGGTTGGTTCCAGGGGGGACTGAGTTCCCCATCAAAAGCCATCTCACATGCCAATCTGATTTTGTGATCTACCTAATAGAGTGTGAGTGCGACAAGCGGTATGTGGGCAGAACGACACAGCCTCTCCACAACAGACTTAACTCACACAGACACAATATCAAAATAGGTTTTTTGTTACATGGTCTTTCGAGACATGTAACTCTGGCACATAAAGGTAAATCACGGTTGAGAATCACTCCCATTGAACAGATACCCCCCTTTGTCAATAATCGTTTTGAATTACTGAACAAGAAAGAGACATTTTGGATTTACAAACTCAATACTTTGAAACCACTGGGGTTAAATGAGGTTACTGATTTATATATGAAAGGTTAAAGCATCATGTCCTACTTTACAGAATTATATTTGGTTTTATGCTTTTATTCTGGTTCAATTATTACTAATTATTAATTATTTATTCATTATTTATTACTCATATATTTTTATCCTCGTTTATATATATATATATATATATTTTTTGGAGTAATTGGTTTATGTGAGTGCCGGAATCTACTTGTGTATATATATCAAACCATTTTATCATGTATTACTCTTATTATTATTGTTATTTTTAATTTTCATGTTCGAGTATTATCCCTATATTATTGCACTATGCACTTTGAATTCTCTGGCTCTAGATCTGTGTACCCACGTTTTGGAGCTATAGGGTTCTCACTCTGCTGTTTGTTTTTGGGGCTATATGCTCACTGCCACATTGTCTCTGGCCCGGCTTTTGGTTTGACAGACTTGCTGCATATCTTTGTCTTTGCCCTTGCGCACTACAAATTTTTCCCACGCTTTGAACTTGTTTCACCTCACCGGCTACATATCCTTTTCTTGAACATCAGATTTTTTGATATATTTTTGGTTCTACTTATTGTTCGTGCAAATTAGCATTTAACCATTGGGAGTATATTTATATATACACATTCATATGTGCTCACTTGATAGATATACATATATATATATTGTGTTCTCCGTTTTTTCGTTTTTTCTAATATCCACCATTGTATTGGAATTCCCCCCCCCTCCCCCCTTTTTTGTTCCCTTCCACTCCGCATTAGATTGCTCCATATTGTGGAGGTCAGAGCCATAGGTGCACAGACCTTAGTCTGTGTTTTTGGAGTCATGGAACTAGGGTTCGTTACTTGTTTGATGGTTTTCAATTATTTATTTATTACTTTTTTAATATATTTTTCTATAACTAAGGATAGATTCCTTGATATAAGTGATGTGGTGTTGGTGATGGTGCTTTTTTCATCACCCGACTAAATCCCTATATATACAGATGGACATATGATATTGAGATAATAATACAATGATGTAAAATCGATATAATCATTGGTTTGGGCCCTTTTCATTATTCTGCAAACCCCCCCCCCCCCCCCCTTTTTTTGTTCTATCCATCTTTTAAATATTTTTATATTAACAAAAAACTTTTATATTGAACTATATATACATAAAAAACTTTTTTAATTAGGTTTTTTGGATATGACTACATACAATAAACATGCTTTGAGTTTTTATACATACATATTTTTGTTACATGTTCCTAGTTTATGCCACATTTTCTATGAGCGCTGACTTTTATCAGTTTTTTATCGATACATATTTTATATTTTATTTTATATACATTTTGTCAGCTATATGTATTTTTTCATAATATTCCCTTTTGTGTTTTCCGTTTCATTTTAACGGGCGCTGTAGTCTTTACAGAAACCGACAGATAACCCTCTGTATGGAGCTCGGGAGACTTACAAGCTCCTGACCTTTTTTTCCTGACATGCGCACTTCCATTTTTTCCCACGCTCTGAACTTTCTTCACCCCTTCTTAGGCATTTTACTCTGACACTTCCACATCGTTGTTACGTAAGCTTTTGCACTGGTAATTTTACGTATCTTCCTACACGGCTACACACAATAGGTGCTTCTTTTTTCTGGTCACTTGATTTTAAAGGGTGATTTCACTACTTCTGTGGTGGAGATGTGGCGCCCCTGACCTGGTCAGGCACCACTGAGTACTGCACCCATGCTGGGGACAGTACAAACAGGTAATCCAGAAGGCTGACCGAGGTGTGACTACACAGGCGCATAGTGATCAGGTCTCACACATGTACCTTTGAGAGGACCCCTGGGGATCCCAGGAGGGGGCAAAGCCTTCACCTCCACTGGAATAGTGGAGGGGGTAAAAAGCCTCCATCTCCACTCAAGGGGTGTGGTGGAGAGCCTGGTTGCTAGGTGGCGTAGGCAAGAACAGGAGAGGAGGGGCAGTGAGCCGGTTCAGTGTGCAGTTCAGGGGGAGCAGACGTCAGGAGCAGACCCCTGGGGCTGTGGCAGTCTGACAGCGTCCGCGCAGTGGCTACCGACGGGGGAGAACGGTCACCTAGTAGTGCTACCCGAAATCCATCTTCAGCTAAAGAGAGAGCAACGGAGTGGGAAGTAAGGAGACTGCTAGGGAGTTACCAGGCCCAAACGGGTAGTAGGTCCCAGTGCAGGGATAGATCCACCTTTCCTTGCCAAACCTGCTTGAGGGGGTACTTTACACCCCCAAGAACACACTAAAAAGTCCGCAGCCACGTCGCCACAGTTAGGGCCCATAGTTCACAGGAGGCAAGCAGCCGGAGTGTCCTGGTCCAGGCTACAAGCAAACGGACAAAACGAAGGGGAGAGAGGCTTCAGCAACTTCCCTGGGTGACCCCCATAGGGACTAAAAGTCGGGGTTACTCCAAAACGCAAAGGGCTAAGGAAGGCGAGTCGGTAGTCACCCTCATCAGTCAGCCTGAAGGATACCTGGTTCCAGCCTGGTTCATCCCAGCTACGCCCGGGTTACTCACTCTGCCACCTTCTGTGAGTAAAACCCCTGAAAGACATTCTGCTCGTGTGGAGTTATTCTGCGCCTTGTGGTTCTACACACCTACACAGGGCCCTGGGGCTTGCCTCACTCTCAGGAGGCTACTACAACCGACTGCACCCACCATCAGCCCCAGGCATCCCTTAATTTGCAGTGGCGGTCCCCACTGACCGCAATTCTGAGAGTGGCGTCACGACAAATAGAAGATTTCCTACCTGTGACAAGATCCAGCTACGTGGAGTCCCTGAAGGTAATGCACCGACACAGCACTTGTGGGGCTTCACAGAGACATGGTTTCTCCCTTTGACGGACTACCCCTATAAGAAAGAAGAATATATTCCTAGGCGTTCGAGGCCTTTTTTGAGTGACACTGAAATTATAGTGTTTTACTCCCACACCTTATCTAATACACAGTAATCCACACATTTTTGATCTGAAAAATCCGTTTATTACAATTCATTATTTTATGAGATAATATGGTGATATTATCATATGTATTTGTGTTCATTTCTTTGTTCACTTTTTTATACCACGTTGTTTTCACTGTCATGTGTGTTTTGTTTTTTTTGATGTGTCTTTCCGGCCGATTTTTTTAAGAAAGAGGTTGGTTTCTGACGTCATCATGACGGAATGTATATAGATCTTGCAGTCCTCGTGGTCTAGCAGATTTGATGTACCTTTTTCCTGTGTGTCCTGAGGAAGGGAGCAGAGACTCCAGAAACACGTCGACCTAAGATGAAATAAAGGAACATTAACTCTCTATGGTCAGAGTGGTCACTGGCGCGGCCGTGCAAGCCCTACTTCATCATTCTCTGTTACAATATGTCCTGACAAATTAATTATCTGGGCTGACCCGGTAGTGGGGGGGGGGGTTGTTCTGTCGTTGTTTGTTCCTGAGCGGGTAGTGTGTTTGCTCTAAAAAACGATAACCACCCCGTCCCTTCCCTTTGTTCTTACCCCTCCCATGGGAAGCTGTATTCCTGCCCTCCAAATCTGAGGCTTCTGTGTCTGTGGAGGTACTTTCTGGCTCACTCTGCCTGAAGGGTCTACTGGAGAAAAAATTATACGCTTTATTATCTCTAAATTCCTGCAGATCCCTAACGTAGAACCTATGTTTTTTTTCTTTAAGATGATATTGAAATTTTTCGATGGTGTTCTGGAGTGTTACCTCCTTAGTTGCGAAATCACCATCTCCTGAAAATTGTTTTGTTATATCTATCTGTTCCTTCAGAGCCAGTTCTAGGGTTGCTAGGTTTTTATGCTCCTCCTCCAGTAGACATGTCATCAGCCTGAGCGAGCAGTCAGTTACCTCTTTTTCCCACTTTAGAGCTAATTCAGGACTTTTATACCTAAAGCCGGGTGTGAGGGAGATCCTAAGGTATCTGGGGACAATTTTGGCCTTTAGATAATTTTCGAGCGATTGCACCTCCCACCACGAGGTGGTACGCTCTTTATAGATCCTGGTTAGATCATTAAAGGCCCCATTAAGAGTAGGGGTATATTTTTTTTGGACAAAGTTCCTCTCTGAGAACACCTCCTTTGCCTCTGAAATCCAGTTATTCGTATCGATGCCTGCTGCCAAGAAACCTGCCATATCACATCAGACAAAACAATGCAGCCACTGGTGTGGTATATAGTTTGAAGGACCTGAATACAGCAATAATACCTAAAATATAACTTTTAATAGTTCCTCTAAAAATAGGGAAGGATCACCTTGCCTATGCATAAAATATTCAGCTTCAGGGTTAAATAAATTGCAAAGTCCTCCAATAAAAAACGGGGGGACTAGCATACCCTGTCGCACGCAGTAACACCTAAATAACAATTGGTGCTGGCAGATATTTACATTTAACTGAGATGGCCAAGATTAATCACATAACTGCTCACTCAAACCATATTCACAAAATGGCAGTAGTGTTATTCACATGCAACACCACCCTCCAGTTGATAACGGGGGGATTTTAATGACCATGACACCCACAGGTGTTCAATCAAAAAAACTGATGTTCCTGACAACCGGTTAATAATTATCAATAACCAGGGATTCAAATAGTAGAGTTGTTAACCTGGTATTGTCTGAAAAAAGGGAACAATCTCACCCAAATGCTGGTGTCTTGTCTCCTAAAGGTCAGTTTGTCCTCATATTCGGCATTTCTACAGACCCTCACCAAACAGGTCTGGGACCCCTTATGAATGGACTCACTGTCCTCTCCCAGAATCTCCTTCTCCCTTCTCCCGACGCGTTTCCTATATATTATTCATCAGGGGAGCATTAATTGAGGAGAAAACCTCTGCTGGGTTACTCTAGAAAAAATGAGAACATGGGAAGAATAACTAAGCGCATGCGCGGTGAGGCGTCATGCGATGCGCTGTCCTGATTTTGTGAGGGGGCGGGCCGCCGGGCGCTGTTGCGTCCCACTCTGGTATTGCCGTATGTAGTACTTTGAGCGCGCCGGATATGGCCGACGTCACTTCCTGTGGGACGTGCGTTCCACTGATGCGTTCCACCGCGTAATGCGGAAGCGGTGAGCGCAATCGCGGATGTGACGTCGGACGCCGGCAGGAGAGCGGCGACTTTTTAAAAGTGGTGTTGCTAGTCAGCGATGTACAGCTGATATGACTCGCGCTGTCACCGTCTGGTAAGTCGCCTGCTCCTCCATGTTTCTCCATGTAGGGTGAGGTGTATTGGGGCTGTTGTTGTGAACCCCTCTTATTCTTCCCATGTTCTCATTTTTTCTAGAGTAACCCAGCAGAGGTTTTCTCCTCAATTAATGCTCCCCTGATGAATAATATATAGGAAACGCGTCGGGAGAAGGGAGAAGGAGATTCTGGGAGAGGACAGTGAGTCCATTCATAAGGGGTCCCAGACCTGTTTGGTGAGGGTCTGTGGAAACGCCGAATATGAGTACAAACTGACCTTTTGGAGACAAGACACCAGCATTTGGGTGAGATTGTTCCCTTTTTTCAGACAATACCAGGTTAACAACTCTACTATTTGAATCCCTGGTTATTGATAATTATTAACCGGTTGTCAGGAACATCAGTTTTTTTGATTGAACACCTGTGGGTGTCATGGTCATTAAAATCCCCCCGTTATCAACTGGAGGGTGGTGTTGCATGTGAATAACACTACTGCCATTTTGTGAATATGGTTTGAGTGAGCAGTTATGTGATTAATCTTGGCCATCTCGGTTAAATGTAAATATCTGCCAGCACCAATTGTTATTGTTACTGCGTGCGACAGGGTATGCTAGTCCCCCCGTTTTTTATTGGAGGACTTTGCAATTTATTTAACCCTGAAGCTGAATATTTTATGCATAGGCAAGGTGATCCTTCCCTATTTTTAGAGGAACTATTAAAAGTTATATTTTAGGTATTTTGTAGGCTACCCTTCCTAATGTTGCAGAATTTATCTCATATAATCACATTTACAGTAAGAAAGTGAAACATGGCCCGGTAATATTGGGTGTACCCATTTATCCTAGCATTTATAGTATGATTGGGCGTTGTTGGCAGCGCCAGTACCAGCATTCGATGAGCCGAGGCCCACTGTGCCTAAGGGGACCCTCTCGGGCCTGTGTACTTTGCAAGTATAGGTCAGGCTCAAAAGCTGAGTCCACTGCATACCACCCATGTGTCAGCTGTGTTAAACAGCCGCCATCCAAGTTTATCTGCTGCAATTGGACCTTCTTCCAGTAATGCAGTTTAGCATCTAGCGTCAATTGTGTAGTTGAAAATGAGATGTCATAGCAACCAGGGCCTACATACTGTATATTTCAGATGAGTGAATCGATTTGCAGCACTCTGGTTCAGTGGCCATGCCCATGTCAGTAGTCCATGGGTGGCGGATGAAAGCCGCCCTCTACTTTCCGGAAACCCTTGCTCCTCTTCTCATTAGCAGGCCCAACACGCCATCATGAAGGTATCAGGATGCAACAATCACGTTGCGCTGGGCTTAGTTCTCCATTTCTTGTAACATTATTAACATAACATTTGGTATCACCACATGTAACTGTACAAACTACTCCCACTTGGTGAATGTGAAAGAGGAGAAAAACCCCCCAAAATGGCTGAATTATTGTTTTTGGTAATTTGTCCCGCCCCCTTTAAATGGAATAAAAAGAGATCAGAAAGATGTACGGCATCCAATGTGATAATAGCTCATACCGAGAAGAACAAGAAGTAATACAACTCCGTAACAATCCAAAGCAAAAAGAAGCCTGTATCCCAAGGGCATAAACCTGGAGCGGCCATGACTGTCTGGTATGGATATTGGTACACTGGTTTGCGGAAAGTAATCTTCCCACAGTGACTCCCGAACTACATAGGCTGGACAGACACTAAATATAATTAGGAGGGGCGTCCACATTCAAGCGGCCTTATTATAGTGAATCTTTATCGGGAGTATTAGAAGTTTCAAAATATCATGGCAGACCGCTACAACACAGGCTCTCATCCAGCATAAAAAACGTCTCTTCCCTTGCTCAACAGATCCATAGCCTTTGTATTATGTATTGCTTATGCCAGAGCACTTTACAGACATTATCATCACTGTCCCCATTGGGGCTCAATCTACATTTCCTATTAGTATGTTTTCGGAGTGTGTGAGGAAACCCATACAAACTCCTTACAGATGTTGTCCTTTGTGGGATTTGAACCCAGAACCGCAGAGCTGCAAGATAATAGTGCTAACCACTGAGCCACCATGCTGCCCAAGAAGATAGTTGCACCAATTCTTCCTGCTGTCTCTTCCGATAAAATCCAAGCAGCAGCTGCATGATATAAAAATGGATGCCATGCTGATGATATTGTTGGGACAAGTAGCTCAACATATGCCTAGTATGTTTAAACCTAAACAATTGTTCCTCAAAGGAAAATGCACCCAGAATATGTAAGAACACCGAACAAAAATTTGGGGAACCCCTAAATAATAGATCATATGCATTATAAATTAAGGGTCCAAGAAAAGGAAGTACCAGAAATTATAAAAATAAAAACCAACATGCATACACCTTCAGTATAAATTACTTCTCATAACAGAGCTTAGGCAGGCCTCCTAATGAAGCTGCTGTTGCTTTGAAACGTACGTCGAGGATACCAATTCCCCAGTGTGCGCTCTCCTAGACACTGCTTACAATGTCCACAGGTAATTTGACTTTGGGTTAATTATTCATTCACCTATTATCCTGTGTTATGGATGTTGCTCCCCTGCGTCCTGGCTTAAAATTGGCTCATGGCCTTACTATCTAATTATGTGAATTGAGATTGTGTATCTTATTGTTTACATCTTTATCACAGTGGGATATGATTATGGATGCAAGCTATAGCTTCTATGATTGCATAGTGTCTTCCATCTAGGTTGTACCACCTTTTAGATCGTGCACTGGTAGTGTGTTTTTGGACTCTTTCTGCCTCTGAGTGGCCTTCTCTACCAACTTACACCATTATCAATTGTTATGTCACTATTTGAGATAAAAGGGGCTGCTGATAAGTCTTTGGCTTTGTGATCTTTTTTTGTTTCTATGGTAAGGAATGTTATATCACATGAAAGCCTTGTGTGTCTAATATATGTTTTAAAAAATTGGTGTTTGTTGCTTATGGCAACAGTGTTCTACGCACACAAGAGAACAAAATGGCGGAGTCTAATGCGATATTCACAGCAACTGAGAGCAGAGGATGATAAAATTCTTATTTCTACAAGGAAAGTCCGAAAAGGATATTCATGGTGATGTGTCGCAGACATTGGGGGATCAATGCCCTCCATATTCCACAGTTAAGAACTGGGTTGCCAGATTTAAAACGGGCCACTTCAGCCCCAATGATGAGGAACACCCTGGACGAGCGAGAGTGGTTGTTGTTTGGGAGATCGTCGATGCTGTGCACAAACTCATACTGTAGAATCAATGAATTTCAGCTAAAGCAATAGCAGACATCATGGGGATTTCCCGTGAATGTGTTTGTGTCATTATCCATGAACATTTGGACATGAGGAAGCTTTCTGCAAAGTGGGTCCCCAAATGTTTGACAACAAATCAGAGAAGCATGAGAGTGAAAACTTCCCGGTCCATTTGTCAGCGTTTCCGGACTGATAAGAACTTCCTGGATCAACTGGTCACTATGGATGAGACCTGGATTTATTTGTATGACCCTGAAAATAAGGAGCAGTCAAAAGAGTGGAGGCACAGAGGTTCTCTTCGTCCAAAGAAGTTCAGGGTGCAAAAATCAGCCACTAAGGTGATGGCGTCTGTGTTCTGGGATAAGGAGGGCGTGCTGCTAGTGGACTACCTTCAAAATGGTTCCACCATCAATGCAAGGTATTACATTGAATTTATTGATCAATTAAAGGCAGCTCTGAAGGCCAAAAGCTGTCCAAAGGAATCTTGTTCCTGCAAGACAACGCCTCCGCTCACACTGCACAAACGACTACAGCAAACCTGGCAGAGCCGGGCTTCCAGCTGGTGACCACCCCCCTTATTCACCAGATCTAGCTCCCTCCGACTATCATCTGTTTCCAAACCTGAAGAAACACCTCAAAAGTACCAAATTTCCCACCATTTCTGATGCCATGGCTGCTACGGATGCCTGATTTGAGGCACAACAAAAATCCTTCTTTTTGCTTGGCTTACAGAACTTGGAATACCGATGTAAGAAGTGTGTTGTCATCAGTGGAGAGTATGTGGAATAAACGTAAAGTTTCATCATCCTATCTCGTTTCTTTCTGGGTAAAGCCAAAGACTTATCAGCAGCCCCCTGAATATGGGATGCTTCAAAAAAAGTATACACACTTTGAACTATCATTGAAAATGTATTTCCCGTTCTACAAGGTTAAATTTCTGGAAATGGAAAGCTTAAAGTCCAATTTGAAAAATAAAATGTAAATAAAATGTAAATTTAACCTTGTAGAACAAGAAATACATTTTCTATGATAGTTCAAAGTGTGTATACATTTTTTTTTCAAGCACCCTATATTTAATATAACGAATAATATTTCTTCTTGTATATGTATGTTCAATAAAGATGTTGGCTTTTATATTTAGAATTTCACGTGTTCCCTTTTCTTGGTTCCCTTAATTTATAATATATGTGACCTATCATTTAGGGGTTCCAATTTTTTTCGGTGTATGCCTAGTATGTGTCATAATAATGTCCCCTATTTACTTATTAGCCTGTGCCTTTCAGCAATGGGCCGCAGTTCGAAAATATACCACTAGATGTCACTCTTGTAATTCTTTGTATATGGTCTCATTCACATGTCAGTTTTTTCATGCACAAGAAAAACTGATCAAGTTTCAGTGATTTTCATCAGATTTTCATCAGTTTCATCATTTATTTTTTCGCCTATGAAAAAATAAAAGAAAGTGTCTCCATCTTCTCCTATCAGTAAGTGGAAAACGGACAGCACACGGTGTCAGATTCAGTGACCCATAACTTGCATTTCCTATTTTGATCTGACACTCGGATCAATATCAGACATGACTCCGTGATTTTACACAGGCCACTCAGTGCGAGGAGAAAAATCAGATAGGTAAACAGCGCCATAAACTAGCAGAGGTACAAGTGCTATCCATGAAAAAAATGGATAAAGGCCGCTTTCCATGCTGCGATATCGTGACCGATATCGCTAGCAAGCATACCTGTCCCCATCGGTTGTGCGACACGGGCAAATCGCTGCCCGTGGCGCACAACATCGCGCGGACCCGTCACACGTACTTACCTGCCTAGCGACGTCGCTGTGACCGGCGAACCGCCTCCTTTCTAAGGGGGCGGTTCGTTCAGCATCACAGCGACGTCACAGCAGCGTCCCTGAACAGCCCCCCATTAGAAGCGGAGGGGCGGAGATGAGCGGGACGTAACATCCCACCCACCTCCTTCCTTCCTCATTGCGGGTGGACGCAGGTAAGGTGAGGTTCCTCGTTCCTGTGGCATCACTCATAGTGATGTGTGCTGCCGCAGGAACGAGGAACAACGCTAGGTGCAGCAGCAGCAGCGATATTCGAGACTAGGGGAGCATGTCACCGATGAGCGATTTTGAACGTTTTTGCGACGATTCAAAATCGCTCATAGGTGTCACACGTAACGGCATTAATGTGGCCGGATGTGCGTCACAAATTCCGTGACACCCAACGAGATCGCTTGAGCGATGACGCAGCATGTAAAGCGGCCTTAAAACTCATAGGTGGAAGACTGATGTGTGAATGAGGCCTACTGGAAGTAGCAATCCTGTAAGTCAAGCCTTGCTTTCTATTTGCATCTCATCAGTGCAAGGCAAGAGGTCTGATTTGGCTGGAGGGGATGCATCTGACTGGGATCTAATGGGTATTATTTCTTCTTATGGAGAGTGACATGCCTGTCAGACTTCTTGCTTTACACTGATGAGGGGCAAACACCAAAAACACTTGTCTGCAAATAGTGTCTGGCAAGGCTTGTTAAAAGGGAACCGGTCACCAGATTTGGTGACTATAAGCTGCGGCCACCACCATCGGGCTCTTATATACATCATTTTAACATACTGTATATAAGAGTGTGTAGAACGTAAAAATCCCTTATAATACTTACCTAAACGGTCGGTGCAGTGAAGACTGGTCGGATGGATGTCTCCATTCTCCAGGGCCTCCTCTTTCGGCCATCTTTGTCGTCCTTCTTCTGAAGCCTGGGTGCACGATGCGTCCTACATCATCCACACAGTCTAGCATCGAGGTCCTGCGCAGGTGCACTACAATACTTTGATAAGCCCTGCTCAGGGCAGAACAAAGTGCGCCCGCGCAGGACCTCAATGCCATATATTGTATAGATGCTGTTTTCCGGAGCCAGAACAGCACAGCTCTGTATACTGTATAGATGGTGTTTCCTGGAGCCAAAGCAGCACAGCCGTACACTGTATAGAGGCAGTTCCTGGAGCCAGAGCCAGAACAGCACAGCTCTGTACACTGTATAGAGCCTGTTTTCAAAAGGCAGAACAGCACAGCTCCGTATACTGTATAGAGCATGTTTCCTGGTGGCAGAACAGCATGGTTCCATATACTGTAAAGAACCTGTTCCTGGTGCTAGAACAGCACAGTTCCATACACTGTATAGAATCTGTTCCTCGTGCCAGAACAGCACAGCTCCATAAACTGTATAGAGGATGTTCCCGGAGCCAGAACAGCACAGCTCCATACACTGTATAGAGCCTGTTTTCCGAAGCCAAAACAGCACAGCTCTATATACTGTATAGGGGCTGTTCCCGGAGCAAGAACAGCACAGCTCCATACACTGTATAGAGGCTGTTCCCGGAGCCAGAACAGCATAGCTCCATACACTGTATAGAGGCTGTTCCCGGAGCCAGAATAGCATAGCTCCATATACTGTATAGAGGCTGTTCCCGGATCCAGAACAGCAAAGCTCCATACACTGTACAGAGGCTGTTCCCGGAGCCAGAACAGCACAGCTCCATACACTGTACAGAGGCTGTTCCCGGAGCTAGAACAGCACAGCTCCATAAACTGTATAGAGGCTGGTCCCGGAGCCAGAACAGCACAGCTCCATAAACTGTATAGAGGCTGTTCCCGGAGCCAGAACAGCACAGCTCCATAAACTGTATAGAGGCTGTTCCCGCAGCCAGAACAGCACAGCTCCATAAACTGTATAGAGGCTGTTCCCGGAGCCAGAACAGCACAGCTCCGTACACTGTATAGAGGCTGTTCCCGGAGCCAGAACAGCATAGCTCTATACACTTTACAGAGGCTGTTCCCGGAGCCAGAACAGCACAGCTCCATACACTGTATAGAGACTGTTCCCGGAGCCAGAACAGCACAGCTCCATACACTGTACAGAGGCTGTTCCCGGAGTCAGAACAGCACAGCTCCATACACTGTATAGAGGATGTTCCCGGAGCCAGAACAGCACAGCTCCATACACTGTACAGAGGCTGTTCCCGGGGACAGAATAGCACAGCTCCGTACACTGTATAGAGCCTGTTCCTGGAGCCAGAACAGCACAGCTCCATACACTGTATAGAGCAGGGGTCTCAAACTCGTCAGAGTAAGTGGGCCGCATATAAAAAAAATTTAAGGCAGAGGGCCGCATTCCTTTCAAATTTAATACAATACAATATAATTGTTAATCAATTATTTCAACTATTATAACAATGCTACATTAGTATAACAACACTGCTAAGTTTGAACGTAATGGAAATTTTCAGGTGTTTTCCACCTGCTCATTTTTTTTAACAATACAGTTTTCAAGTTCAAGTGTGACAAACTCCAGTCTGGCTGCTCAATTGACTGCGTTTGCCAGATACAAGCATGTCAACTTGGGGTTTGAAATCATGTGCAGTAGCCAATCGCAATGTTGCACGAAGATGCTCATCTGTAAGTCTTGACCGTAATGCTGATTTGTTAAGCTTCATTGAGGAGAAAAACTGTTCGCATACATATGTACTGCCAAACATGGCCATGATCCTGGCAGCAGCTTTAACAAGTTTTGGAAACTTTTCTTGTGAAACAAACTTATAGAAATCTGGAACACCAATGTCCATATACTTCTGTTTCAGAACAGTGTCACACTGCAAGTCAACAAGCTCCATCTGCAGATCTTCTGAAACACAAGAAACATCCACTGCAAATGGTGTGGCAAAGAGTGCAAATTCAGTTTCAAGATCCTGGAAATCATGAAAACGTCGATTGAACTCCTGTAGTAGTTGTAAAATTATATCGGAGTACATTTTCAAACGATCCGGTGTAGTTTGTACCAGTGACTGCATAGCTGAGAAATGAGCCAAATTGCCAGACTGCAACTGTTTGGCCCACAAAGACAACTTACATTTGAATGCTTTGACACTGTCAAACATTATTGTAATTATGTGCTTTTGGCCTTGGAGCTTCAAGTTGAGTTCATTGAGATGTTCTGTGACATCAGTTAGAAACGCTAAATCAGATAGAAAAGCTGGGTCAGAAAGTTGGAAAACATCATTATCTTTCAGTGCCATAAAAAGCGCTATCTCCTCTCTTAAGGAAAAAAATCTTTTCAACACTCTTCCGCGGCTCAGCCATCTGACTTCAGTATGATACAGCAAGTCTCCATATTCGGTGTCCATATCAGACAAGAATGAAGTAAACTGCCTATGATTAAGACCTCTTGCCCGTATAAAATTCACTGTCTTAACCACAAAGTCCATCACTTCTTTCAGTTGTACACTTTTTCCACACAGCGCTTCTTGATGCAGAATGCAGTGTATTGCGCTGAAAGGACCCGACAAAGAAAGCTGGTTTCGTTTTGCTTTCAATAATCCCACAACACCGATGTTTTCAGAACACATTGCTGGTGCACCGTCGGTTACCACAGACACAAGTTTATCCCATGGCAGTCCTGCTGTATTGATACAATCTTCAAGTTCTTTAAAAATGTCACGACCAGTTGTTGTGCCTTTCATAGGTAATAAGTCTAAAAATTCCTCAATTATGTTTAAGTTTTCATCAACCCCACGAATGAACACAGCACAGTATGCTGTATCCGTTACACCAGTACTCTCGTCAAGTGCTATGGAAAATGCTTCAAAACTTTGTGCTGCTGTAATGAGTTGCTGATGAATGTTACTAGCAGATTCAGTGATTCTACTAGCAACAGTATTCGCGGACAAGCTTATGCCTTCGAATAGTTTTGTTTTGTCTGGACACAAAATTTCACTTGCCTTTACAAAACAGTCTTTAATGAACTGACCCTCAGTAAATGGTCGTGAATATTTTGCTATCATGTTACTGAGGACAAAACTTGCTTTCACCGAAGATTCGCTTGCCTTGTTAATACTTGAGAAAAGGTTTCGCTGTTTTTTAAGTGATGCTTTCAGCTGCTGAACCTTTTCATCTCGTAGTTTGCCAGACAGTGCTTCATACTGTTCTCCGTGGTGTGTCATGTAATGTCGTCGCACATTGTAGTCCTTAAGCACTGCGATAAATTGAAAACAAATCAAACACTGGACTTTCGCTCCAACCTCTGTGACAAAATATAGCTGTTCCCACTTGTCCTGAAATATTTGTTTTTCATCAGCAATCTTGCGCTTTTTTGATGACATTGCAGATGCCATTTATGATTTGAAGGGGTTCTCTGTGAATTGAAAAATGTCTGTTAGCATCTCGGTCCTTCCCCCTTAGAAATGCATAGTCTACTGCCCATATAGAAATATTGAGACTCTGTCCTTATATATAGTCTGGTGCCCCAGCTTCAGTGCTCCAGCAGCTGCCAGGACTAAGCACTGTATGGGCAGACCACAGCAGCCTAGTACATTTGTTAGTGGCTGCACATTACAGCAGCACATTCACTTCAATGGGAAAAAAACGTAGTACACGTATGTGATCACTAATACATGAGGGTGCTGTTTTGCTCATTTGTCGCTTTGTTCTGTCCACTGCCAGAGCAGTTCTCAGCTGATCTTGGCCATTAGGCTGGGGTATCGAAGCAGTTAATTAGCAGCAATATACTGCAGCATTTCTTTGAATCACCCAATGAGGGCTCACAGGGTCCCCTAACCACGGGCTGATTGCTCAGCAGTGAACTCGATTGACTTCTGACTTTCATTGTTAGTCTGAGCCTGCTTGTCGCTCTGGACAGATGCTTGCTGAGTGTCGCAGAGCTGACATTGCTCTGCCTGTGAACTAACTCGGACTGAAGATGGAGTCATTAAATGTGTTTTTTGTTTAATTTGTAATAAAAAAAAAATCTGTTGGTTTTTTTTAATGTTTTCTAGAACGTCATGGTGACCAGGTCTAATTGGCTTGATGCCATGAATTTCAGGCTTAGTACCAGCTGAGAATACAAAGCTGGCATTACCCCATTTTTACCCAGTGTGCCACCCCCCCTCACCCACCAGGGCTGCTGAAGAGCCGGGTAAAGCGCCTGGAAATGGCGCTACGATGAATGCGTTTTCAAGGGCGGCTGCAGACTGTGGTTTTCAGCGTGGGGAGCCCAGAACACTTCGGCCTTACCACACTGAGAATCTCAGCTCCCAGCAGTCTGGTTTTACCTGGCTGGTGATCAAAATATGACAAGAGCCCACGCATTTTTTTAAATTATTTAAATAAAAAATATATATTGGGCTTCCCTGTATTTTGATTGCCAGCCAAGGTAAAGCCAGGCAGCTGGGGGTGGCAGCCCGTAGCTGTCCGCTTTATCTGCGCTGAGAATCAAAAATACTGCAGAGCGCTATGTCATTTTTTTAATGTATTTATTTTTACACTGTGTGTGACAGACCCAACAGCCAATCACGGATGCTGTGACAGAATCAGTGTCTGTGCTTGGCTGTTGGAATAACCTGGAATCTGCTTATACATTTTGATGCTGATGCCAATCACAGATGCCCATTCTCTTTGACAAATAATATAAAAAAAAAATACCGTGAAGCGAAACGTCATTTTTTTTTATATTATTTGTCAAAGAGAATGGGCATCTGTGATTGGCATCAGCATCAAAATGTATAAGCAGATTCCAGGTTATTCCAACAGCCAAGCACAGACACTGATTCTGTCACAGCATCCGTGATTGGCTGTTGGGTCTGTCACACACAGTGTAAAAATAAATACATTAAAAAAATGACATAGCGCTCTGCAGTATTTTTGATTCTCAGCGCAGATAAAGCGGACAGCTACGGGCTGCCACCCCCAGCTGCCTGGCTTTACCTTAGCTGCCAATCAAAATACAGGGAAGCCCAATTGTTTTTTAATTAAATAATGGGGAAAAAAAAATGCGTGGGTTCCCGACATATTTTCATCACCAGCCAGGTAAAACCAGAGAGCTGAGGGCTGGGATTCTCAGCGTGGTAAGGCCTAAGCATTTTGGGGCCCCCACGCTGAAAATCGCAGCCCACAACCGCCCCTGGAAATGGCGCATTCATCACAGCGCCATTTCCAGGTGCTTTACCTGGCTCTTCCAGCGTCCCTGGTGGCAGTGGCACACTGGGTAATAATGGGGTTAATACCAGCTTTGTATTCTCAGCTGGTAGTAAACCCGAAATTCATGGCGTCATGTCAAATTAGATGTGACCACCATGAATTTCTAGTAAACAGTAAAAAAAACACAACAGAGAGAAAAATATTTTTTATTAGAAATTAAACAAAAAACACATTTAGGGACTCCATCTTTTTTAGAAAAAAAAAAAAAAAGCTTCCCTCTGACGTAGTCCACAGTCAATGTCAGCTCAGCTTCATCGCGCTGAACAGATGAGCGTCTGTCCAGACCGACAAGAAGGCTGAGACCGAAAGTAATATTTTCCGGTCTTCCAGTCACCATCATCATCAAAATCATTTTTATCATCATCATACACACACAGCTACCATCATCATCATCAACACACAGCCATCATCATCATCCACACACACACAGCCATCATCATCATCCACACAAAATACACAATCATCATCCACACACACACATACAGCCATCATCATCAACACACACAGCCATCATCATCATCCACACACACATACAGCCATCATCATCCACACACACAGCCATCATCATACACACACAGTCATCATCATCCACACACACAATCATCATCATCATCCACACACACACACAGAGCCATCATCATACACACACACACACACACACACAGCCATCATCATACACACACACAGCCATCATCATACACACACACACAGCCAACATCATACACACACAGCCATCATCATACACACACACACAGCCATCATCATACACACACAGTCATCATCATCCACACACACACAGCCATCATCATACACACACAGTCATCATCATCCACACACACAATCATCATCATCATCCACACACACATACAGCCATCATCATCATCATCCACACACACAGCCATCATCATACACAGCCATCATCATACACACACACACACACACACACACACAGCCATCATCATACACACACACAGCCATCATCATACACACACACAGCCATCATCATACACACACACACATCATCATACACACACACACAGCCATCATACACACACACACACAGCCATCATCATACACACACACACAGCCATCATCATACACACACACACAGCCATCATCATACACACACACACAGCCATCATCATACACACACACACACAGCCATCATCATACACACACACACAGCCATCATCATACACACACACAATCATCATCATCATCCACACACACATACAGCCATCATCATCATCATCCACACACACAGCCATCATCATACACACAGTCATCATCATACACACACACACACACACACACACACACAGCCATCATCATACACACACACACACATCATACACACACACACAGCCATCATCATACACACACACACACAGCCATCATACACACACACACAGCCATCATCATACACACACACAGCCATCATCATACACACACACACACACATCATCATACACACACACAGCCATCATCATACACACACACACACACAGCCATCATACACACACACACAGCCATCATACACACACACACAGCCATCATACACACACAGCCATCATACACACACAGCCATCATACACACACAGCCATCATCATACACACACACAGCCATCATCATACACACACACACAGCCATCATCATACACACACACACACAGCCATCATCATACACACACACACACACACACACACACACAGCCATCATCATACACACACACACAGCCATCATCATACACACACAGCCATCATCATACACACACACACACACACACACACACACACAGCCATCATCATACACACACACACACAGCCATCATCATACACACACACACAGCCATCATCATACACACACAGCCATCATCATACACACACACAGCCATCATCATACACACACAGTCATCATCATCCACACACACACAATTATCATCATCATCCACACACACATATACAGCCATCATCATCATCCACACACACACAGCCATCATCATCATACACACACACACATACAGCCATCATCATCATCCACACACACAGCAATCATCATACACACAGTCATCATCATACACACACATATACACACACACAGCCATCATCATACACACACACAGCCATCATCATACACACACACAGCCATCATCATACACACACACACACACACACACACACACACACATCATCATACACACACACACACACACACACAGCCATCATCATACACACACACACACACACAGCCATCATTATACACACACACACAGCCATCATCATACACACACACAGCCATCATACACACACATACACACATAGACAGACACACACAGTCATCATCATCCACACACACAGCCATCATCATACACACATATACATACACACACACACACACACACACACACACAGTCATCATCATCCACACACACACACAGCCATCATAAACACACATACACACATAGACAGACACACACTGTCATCATCATCCACACACACAGCCATCATCATACACACACACACACAGCCGTCATCATACACACACACAGCCATCATCATACACACACACAGCCATCATCATACACACGCACACACACACACACACAGCCATCATCATAGACACACACACACAGCCATCATACACACACACACACACAGCCATCATCATACACACACACACAGCCATCATCATACACACACACAGCCATCATCATACACACACACACAGCCATCATCATACACACACACACAGCCATCATCATACACACACACAGCCATCATCATACACACACACACAGCCATCATCATACACACACACACAGCCATCATCATACACACACACAGCCATCATCATACACACACACACACATAAACAGCCATCATCATACACACACAGTCATCATCATCCACACACACACACAGCCATCATAAACACACATACACACATAGACAGAAACACACTCTCATCATCATCCACACACACAGCCATCATCATACACACACACACACAGCCGTCATCATACACACACACAACCATCATCATACACACACACAGCCATCATCATACACACGCACACACACACACACACAGCCATCATCATAGACACACACACACAGCCATCATACACACACACACAGCCATCATCATACACACACACACAGCCATCATCATACACACACACACAGCCATCATCATACACACACACACAGCCATCATCATACACACACACACAGCCATCATACACACACACACAGCCATCATCATACACACACACACAGCCATCATCATACACACACACACACAGCCATCATCATACACACACACACACAGCCATCATCATACACACACACACACACACAGCCATCATCATACACACACACACACACACACACACACACAGCCATCATCATACACACACACACATACACAGCCATCATCATACACACACACAGTCATCATCATACACACATATATACACACACATCATCATCATCATCATCCACACATACACACACACGCGCGCACGCAAAAACAGACACCACAAACGTTCTAACGTGCCCTATGTTCTTGTTCCTTCTGCTGCACCCGTCGGCAAAGCAGCTGACGTCAGCGCTGCTCGAGTCGCACTGCTGAGCTCGAGTTGTGAACGCCGCCGTCGATTGGTTCGCCCTGACATTCGATTGAGTGCCGCATTCGATTGCTTCTCCCTTTGCGGCGTCTCCAATGCGGAAGTGCGGCCGGCCGCGGCTGCAGTGTGAAAATGCGACTGGCTAAATGACTGGAGGCAGTGGAGGGAAAATATCAGGTGTCTGCGGGCCGCATAAATTAGACAGGCGGGCCGCATGCGGCCCGGGGGCCGCGTGTTTGAGACCCCTATAGAGGATGTTCCCGGAGCCAGAACAGCACAGCTCCATACACTGTACAGAGGCTGTTCCCGGAGACAGAACAGCACAGCTCCATACACTGTACAGAGGCTGTTCCCGGAGACAGAACAGCACAGCTCCATACACTGTACAGAGGCTGTTCCCGGAGTCAGAACAGCACAGCTCCGTACACTGTATAGAGCCTGTTCCTGGAGCCAGAACAGCACAGCTCCATACACTGTATAGAGGATGTTCCCGGAGACAGAACAGCACAGCTCCATACACTGTACAGAGGCTGTTCCCGGAGACAGAACAGCACAGCTCCATACACTGTACAGAGGCTGTTCCCGGAGTCAGAACAGCACAGCTCCATACACTGTATAGAGGATGTTCCCGGAGACAGAACAGCACAGCTCCATACACTGTACAGAGGCTGTTCCCAGAGACAGAACAGCACAGCTCCATACACTGTACAGAGGCTGTTCCCGGAGTCAGAACAGCACAGCTCCGTACACTGTATAGAGCCTGTTCCTGGAGCCAGAACAGCACAGCTCCATACACTGTACAGAGGCTGTTCCCGGAGACAGAACAGCACAGCTCCATACACTGTACAGAGGCTGTTCCCGGAGTCAGAACAGCACAGCTCCGTACACTGTATAGAGCCTGTTCCTGGAGCCAGAACAGCACAGCTCCATACACTGTATAGAGGATGTTCCCGGAGACAGAACAGCACAGCTCCATACACTGTACAGAGGCTGTTCCCGGAGACAGAACAGCACAGCTCCATACACTGTACAGAGGCTGTTCCCGGAGTCAGAACAGCACAGCTCCATACACTGTATAGATGATGTTCCCGGAGACAGAACAGCACAGCTCCATACACTGTACAGAGGCTGTTCCCAGAGACAGAACAGCACAGCTCCATACACTGTACAGAGGCTGTTCCCGGAGTCAGAACAGCACAGCTCCGTACACTGTATAGAGCCTGTTCCTGGAGCCAGAACAGCACAGCTCCATACACTGTACAGAGGCTGTTCCCGGAGACAGAACAGCACAGCTCCATACACTGTACAGAGGCTGTTCCCGGAGACAGAACAGCACAGCTCCATACACTGTACAGAGGCTGTTCCCGGAGCCAGAATAGCACAGCTCCGTACACTGTATAGAGCCTGTTCCTGGAGCCAGAACAGCACAGCTCCATACACTGTATAGAGGATGTTCCCGGAGACAGAACAGCACAGCTCCATACACTGTACAGAGGCTGTTCCCGGAGACAGAACAGCACAGCTCCATACACTGTACAGAGGCTGTTCCCGGAGTCAGAACAGCACAGCTCCATACACTGTATAGAGGATGTTCCCGGAGACAGAACAGCACAGCTCCATACACTGTACAGAGGCTGTTCCCAGAGACAGAACAGCACAGCTCCATACACTGTACAGAGGCTGTTCCCGGAGTCAGAACAGCACAGCTCCGTACACTGTATAGAGCCTGTTCCTGGAGCCAGAACAGCACAGCTCCATACACTGTACAGAGGCTGTTCCCGGAGACAGAACAGCACAGCTCCATACACTGTACAGAGGCTGTTCCCGGAGACAGAACAGCACAGCTCCATACACTGTACAGAGGCTGTTCCCAGAGACAGAACAGCACAGCTCCGTACACTGTATAGAGCCTGTTGCCGGAGCCAGAACAGCACAGCTGCGTATACTGTATACAGCCTATTCCTGTGTACTGCAGGTCCGATTATATTCCTTTCAATGGCATGCATATTCTGTTTGAAAAATCTTTGGTGTTTGAGGGATGGCAAAAAAACAGCGAGTCGGCATTTTTAATAATTTTACTGTGTTTACCATACAGTATAAATAACATGTTATCTTTATTCTATGGGTCAATATGATGATGGCGTCAACAAATGTATATATTTTTAATGTTTTCCTACTTTTGTGTAATAAAATCATTGAAACAAAAAATGTTTTTGTGTTCCTTATTTTTAATGCTCTATTGATGGAACAATTCAATGTTGGATCACCCGCCCTCTAATGCAGATTTAAGTGAAGCGAGCCTCAATGTTCTCCGACGTGCCATTTTCCTGCACTGCTAATATCTCCCAGAACTCTTTAAGGCTACGTTTCCACTTGCATTTTGACATTTCTTCTGCCTGTTCCATTTTAGGAACAGACAAATGTAATTAATGTGCAAAATGGATCTGTTGCATAATCCAAAAATGGATCACTGAGCAGTAGAAAATGTTGCCTGGACAGATGAATCCAGATTTCTGATGTACCTTGCTCAAAGGAGGGTCAGCATTTGGCAGAAGCAATGAAGATTTACTGTCAAGTGAAGGTAGAGTGGTAGGGGTACTTTGCACGCTGCAACATCGCTAGTCGATGCTAGCGATGCTGAGCGCGATAGCCCCCGCCCCCGTCGCACATGTGATATGTAGTACGAGCTGCCATAGCGAACATTATCGCTACGGCAGCTTCACATGCACATACCTGGTCGGCGACGTCGCTGTGACTGCCGAAGAATCCCTCCTTCAAGGGGGAGGTGCGTTCAGCGTCACAGCGACGTCACCGCAACGTCACTAATCGGCCGGCCAATAGCAGCGGAGGGGCGGAGATGAGCGGGATGTAAACATCCCGCCCACCTTCTCCCTTCCGCATTGCCGGTGGACGGCGGACGCAGGTAAGGAGATGTTTGTCGCTCCTGCGGCTTCACACACAGCGATGTGTGGTGCTGCAGAAACGACAAACAACATCGTACCTGCGAACGCACCGACTTTATGAAAATGAACGACGTGACACAGATCAGCGATTTTGGACTGTTTCACGCTCGTTCATCTTCTCTCCTAGGCTTTACACGTTGCGACATCGTTACCGGCGCCGGATGTGCGTCACTTTCGATTTGACCCGACGATATCGCAGTAGCGATGTCGCAACGTGCAAAGTACCCCGTACTGTTTTCTTGACATACCCGGGGTTCTCTAATACCTATGGATGGACATTTGCAATACGTAAAGGGGTTTTCTTCCATTGCTTATGTATTCAGGGCTAAAAACTAATTCTGCAATTGGGTTTACATTACAAATTTTGCACCATTTGTCTTCTGTAGCCTTTTTGTTTCACTGTCTATGGCTGGCTACAGAATGAGTTTTCTGAGAATCCTTCATTGAGCTCGTTCTAACAGGAGAATTTGTAACTCTTTTATCTGTCTTTTTATGAGCTTCTCTCGGCTGAAATAATGATCACAGACTACATCAAATGAATGTGTAGAGAACCTTTAAAAGCAAAACATTGCAAAATTTTTAATGAAGCACAATTCTTAAAATGATTTTTAGTTTGAAATTGTTAGGGGGGTAGTACTGACAGACTAGGGGTTCCTAAGCTGACCCTAGGACTCGGGTCCCTACGCGCGCCCTCACCCCAGGGGTACCCTTAAAGGTAGGGAGGCCCGGGTCCCTGAACTGGCACTGTCTCCTGTCCGAACCCTGATCTTACTCCCCCACTCTTGGGATGGCCGGCAACCCAGTAACAAAACCCCACAGAAAAGACGCGGACAAGGGAGATCGAAACCTCGTACATACTGCACTCAAACACAAAGGAGAGACAATATGTGTATTTGGGGAGTAAAGAAAAGGGTAGGAAAAAAACTCACAACAGGGGAACGTTCACACCAAAGCAACTATTGTTCACCATAAACTGAGAAACACTGAGACCAGGATCGCAGGAGCTAAGCTGATGCTATCTTCGGCGATCTCCTACTACACTCCCTAGCCTTAAATAGGAAGAGTCCAGCTGTGGATGGTAATCAGCAATCTGGCTCTCAGAAGAGTTGCGCACTGCTCCAAAAAGAATTAACTCCTGCATGGCTGGAAGCAGTGAAGCAACTCAGCCGATGCCCAGAAAAGCTGAGCACTTAAGAGAGACCAGGTTGCCCGCTGGACTCTACAATGTGAACAGAGTCCGACGTCACAGAAGTAATCCACATGTGCGGATCTTGGCAGTGCAGGACAGAAATACATGCATTTAAGATTTTAAAAAAAAAAAAAGGTTGACAACCCCTTTATGCATTGTGGCTGACCAAGTTCATCTCTTCATGGCCACTGTTTATCCTATGGCAGAAGGGCAATACACTGTTGACACAGTGGTCGTAGAGTCAATAATGGTTTCCAGGAACATGATGAGTTTTCCTTTCTTCTCTGGTCATCACTGTCCGCAGATCTTAATTGTGTAGATCATCTTTAGTACAAGGTGGAGCATCTAATTTGCTGCATCGACAAGAAGTGATCCTATTCACATGTATTTTTTCTGAACTGTTATCAACATTGAATGAATCAACGACGCTATTAACTGCTTTGGTTCTGAAGGCCAAAGAAAGTCCAAAGCGTTACTAGATGGGTGCCTCTAAGGCCCTTTTCAGACATCCGTGTTTCAGGTATGTGTGACATCAGTTTTTTTCACAGATGCCCCACGTACCCATGTTATTTTATGGTGTTACTCACACGCCCGTGTTTTCACATGGACCGTGTGGCCCTGCACGGAGACATGTCCAATTTTTCTCCAGCAGCATGGGTGTCACACGGCTGGCACACTGATGTGATCCGTGTGACATCAATGTGACATGTACTAGAGAAAGCACGTGTCTTTGAAATAACATGATTTTCTATACTCACCTGTCTCCAGTACTGCTGTCTTCAGTACTGCTTCCAGGCCCGCTCATTATGCTCATGCATATTCACTGCACTGCGGAACTGAAAGCAGCAGCATTGCTGGGGACAGCATCGCTGGAGATAGGTGAGTATCCAGCAAGCAGTGCGTGTGCAGTGATGTCCAAGAGGTCATTGGAGTAGCCAATGGGAGGCGTAAGTGCAGTACCCGGTTGCAAACCAGTGTCCGGCTGCTGTCTCTTGCTTCCAGGCATGTTCATTATGCTCATGCATATTCACTGCACTGCAGACCTGGAAGCAGCAGCATCACTGGGGAGATAGGTGAGTATCCAGCAAGCAGTGTGCATGCAGTGATGTCCAGGAGGTCATCAGAGTATTCAATGAACTCAGATGATCTCCTGACGACACCCCAGAGACACCCACGCTACCACGGGTGTCTAAGCAATAACGTCATGGGTTCATCGGAGTTCCCAAAGATCTCTGATGAACCCATGAAGTCATTGTTGTGACACCCGAGGTCATCGGTGTATCCAATGAACTCAGATGACCTCCTGATGACACCCCCAATGCTGCGGGTGTCACGACAGTTACCTCATGGGCTCATCATAGTTCACTGGGAACTCCAATGAACCTGTGACGTCACCGCTGCGACACTCACGGTAACGTAGGTGTAGCTGGGGTGTCGTCAGGAGGTCATCCGACTTCATTGGATACTGTGGTGACCTCCTGGACGTCACTGCACATAGGTTAGTATCCAGCAAGCAGTCTATCTCCAGCGATGCTTCTGCTTCCGGGTCCGCACTGCAGTGAATATGCATGAGCATAATGAGCGGGCCTGGAAGCAAAAGACAGCAGCGGGACACAGGGTTGCCACCGGGTACTGCACCCCATTCAGATCAACAGAAGACGGATGTGCAGTACCCTGTTGCCGCCGCTCTTAGGCTACTTTCACACTTGTGTTCAGCGCATTCCGTCACTATGGAGAATAGCGCAGTCCGTTAACGCACTGCGCTATTCTCCATAGACTTGTATGGATGACGCACTGTAACGCAAGTGTCTGCGTTGCATCCGCTGGACGACGCAGCATCGTTATTTTGACGCTGCGTCGGGCGGAAGAAACGCAGCATGTAACGTTTTTTTGAGCAGAGCAATCCGTAGGATTTCACTGCACATGCTTTTTTTTTTAAATCACAAACTTTATTTTGTCTCTCAGTGGCCGAAGCTGAGCGCCCGCCCGTTGGCATGCTCGGCCGCTGGCAAGTGACAGTGCTCAGCTGAGCGCCCGCCGGCATGCCCGGCCGCCGGCAAGTGACAGCGCTCAGCTGAGCGCCCGCCCGCCGGCATGTGACAGCGCTCAGCTGAGCACCCGCCCGCCAGCATGCCCGGCCGCCGGCATGTGACAGCGCTCAGCTGAGCGACCGAATGCCGGCATGCCCGGCCGTCGGCAAGTGACAGCGCTCAGCTGAGCGCCCAAGTGACAGCACTCAGCTGAGCGACCGGCCGCCGGCATGTGAGGGCGCTCAGCTGAGCGCTCGGCGCCGGCTATTGAAAGCGATCGGCTGATCGTTCACAATAGTCGGCTGCCGGTAAACTGTAAAGAAGAAGAAAAAACAAAATAAAGCTTTCCGTTTTTTTGTACGATCCGTAGCAGTCCGTTGTGCCACTATATGCAACGCATCCGTTGCATCCGTCACACAACGCAATGCTACGGAAGCCGTCCAACGCAAGTGTGAAACTAGCCTTAGCAGACAGTGGAGCTCTGGAACGGAGCATTTCCGGCTGCCTGCCGTAACCGCTGCAACTGAGAACAGCTGATCAGCTGGGGACCTTGGCCGATCAGACATTGATAACCTATTCTAAGCAGAAGCCATCAATGTAAACGTAGTGGACAGCCTCTTTAAGTGTGTGTGGGATGCAAAAATATATAATACCCTACAAAGAATAAGAGATGATACCTAAAAAAAAAAGAGAAAATAGATAGAAAAAAAATTAAAAGGAATTCAACAGAATAAAAAGCAGCGATAATTAAGTCCAATGCCCCCTCTGCAAACAGCCAGTACAATACCCTTCAGTGCTGTGCGCCCTGTTATCATCTGTACCGCAGCTTAAACACCCACTCAGGTTTTTAACATAAGATTTCCATCATTTACAGACCCGCCTGTGCTGCACATAAGTACAACTGGAAAAATAGAATGTACCTTCATTTATTAAATTGTTTACTAGACTGAAGAACACCTCTCCAGCGATGATAACACTTTAAAGCTGCATCTTAATCATGCCGATTGTTCCGCACTCTTAGCATAATATTCATGGAAAATACGACTTTTACCTATGAGAAAAAAAAAATCACATTTCATTTTGCGTCTAGAAAAACTGTGATAAAGCAGAGGGAGATGAATCCTGCAGCTTCTTGCTGCCGGCTGTGGGGTTTATGGACAGCAGAGGAGTTATAGACGAAGATAAGATGAACAGGAAGAGACGTTAGTCCAGAAGATAACGATTTAAAGTTAGTGGAGGAATAAACCTAGATGACTGTTTAAATATGCATAAAACATCATCTCCTCATTTTTCATTAATGTGCAATAGTTTCTGCATGATCTTGATGTTGATATATGCAACAGACAAGGACTTCTTTGTATGTGTGAAGGAGGACTTTATGCTGATCTAACAGTAGATGGCGATGTTGTGTAAAGTTTCCTTACTCCCTGTATTGTAAAAAGTCTTTTGTTTTTCTTCCTGGTTTTGGTTTCTCTTCCTGATGCAATGCTGTATGACTGTGCTTATCTTTACCTCATGTTCTCTAAGGAGTAAAGAGCTTGTTATCCCATGTAATCGGCTCTGTGAACTTTGTTCTACACTGGGGAAGCTAGAAGCTGTGCAACACTTTAAACAGTCAGGGGGTTGGGGCTTAGTCAGCTGCAGTCAGAAGAAAGGGGGGAGGCTCCTGCTGCAGCCAGATGACTTATAATCACTCACAAGATAGTAAGGATGATGAGAGAAAGATGTCTGATCTCTGGATTTTAAGAATATTTATATCAAGAAGATTTCTTTATATGTTTTTCAACTTGGAAAAAATGTGATCAAAGAAAAGGAGATTAAAAGGAGGAAGCACTGTGATATTTTGTAATTTTATAGTAATTTTTGCGTGTTTAGTAGAATAGAGGAAGAAGATTAAAGGTCCAGTCACACTAAGCAACTTACCAGCGATCCCAACAACGATAGGGATCGCTGGTAAGTTGCTAGGAGGTTGCTGGTGAGATGTCACACTGCGACGCTCCAGCGATCCCACCAGCAACCTGACCTGGCAGGGATCGCTGGAGCGTCGCTACACGAGTTGCTGGTGAGCTCACCAGCAACCAGTGACAAGCCCCCAGCGCCGCGTGGAAGATGCTGCGCTTGGTAACTAAGGTAAATATCGGGTAACCAACCCGATATTTACCTTGGTTACCACCGCACGGAGCTACACGTGCAGAGAGCAGGGAGAAGCGCACACTGAGCGCTGGCTCCCTGCTCTCCTAGTTACAGCACACATCGGGTTAATTAACCCGATGTGTGCTGCAGCTAAATGTGCACAGAGCAGGGAGCAGCGCACACCGCTTAGCGCTGGCTCCTTGCTCTCCTAGTTACAGCACACATCGGGTTAATTAACCCGATGTGTGCTGCAGCTAAATGTGCACAGAGCAGGGAGCAGCGCACACCGCTTAGCGCTGGCTCCTTGCTCTCCTAGTTACAGCACACATCGGGTTAATTAACCCGATGTGTGCTGCAGCTAAATGTGCACAGAGCAGGGAGCAGCGCACAATGCTTAGCGCTGGCTCCCTGCTCTCCTAGTTACAGCACACATCGGGTTAATTAACCCGATGTGTGCTGCAGCTACATGTGCACAGAGCAGGAGCCGGCACTGACAGTGAGAGCGGAAGAGGCTGATAACATAGGTAAATATCGGGTAACCAAGGACAGGGCTTCTTGGTTACCCGATGTTTACATTGGTTACCAGCCTCCGCAGAAGCCGGCTCCTGCTGCCTGCACATTTAGTTGTTGCTGTCTCGCTGTCACACACAGCGATCTGTGCTTCACAGCGGGACAGCAACAACTAAAAAATGGCCCAGGACATTCAGCAACAACCAACGACCTCACAGCAGGGGCCAGGTTGTTGCTGGATGTCACACACAGCAACATCGCTAGCAACGTCACAAAAGTTGTTTGTTAGCAGCGATGTTGCTAGCGATGTTGCTTAGTGTGACGGGGCCTTAAACCTGGCGACCATGTGGGTAGTCTTTGTCATGCAAAACTCCTCCAATCTGTTGACATTCCGTCTACTGATTAGAAGTGCAGGGACGTTGGAAGGTCCGGAGGAGGTCCGCAGGGCTCTGGCCTGGCAGCCACGGACTACCAAATATATCAAAAACAATGACCCGCACTTCAAACAGATATGAACAGGTGCTAGCTGAAAACACAATATAACTACAAAACACATACAGCCGCACTCTAGAATGCTACAAATGAATAAGGGGACTCTGGTATTGCATTACTGCTATAGGAATATTTAAAAAAATAGATATTTAGCTTCTGTTTACTTAGAACATTGGTGGTGTGTTCAATACTTATTTCTCCCTCTGTATCCTGAAGTTTAGTTTTTTTATTTTGTTATTTGTTGACAAAGATTTTTTTATTTTATTAGTTTGGAAAATTACATATGCGGCAACACTAAATATGTTTTTTTGTTTATTTTTTTATTTTATACTATGTGTGTTTGGAGCAAAAGGTGGGTGATTTTAACTTTTTTATTGTTTTTCTTTTAACATTTTAACAATATTACATACAAACATAAAACAACAACATAACGTAGGTTTTTGATTCTTTTAAAATCTCAGGGCCCCAATAGGTTTTCAACAGCACTGGTCTTCACATATACGTCAAAGGGACCTTTGGACCCCCCGCGACTCCAGGATTCGGGTGCAATTTCAAAAACCCCTGCTACAGCTATGCCCCTGCCTCTACCAAACTTTATGATGAACTGCCAAAGAAACAATCTGGACTGATCACACGGATCTAGCAGAGGACACACGAATCCCAGCTCCATTATAGCTCATAAATCTGCTGACTGATGATTTAACAAGGTCAGAAGTGAATTAAATAGAAAATCCATTCAACCACAGATGGACGGTCATTTTTCAGCCAGATGGCCTAGTTTGATGCTTGCGCTGTTTTTGCAAACGTGATTGTGAGCTTTGTGATTGATCATTGTCTTCTACATACAAAGCATAAGCATGCACAAAGCTGCTCTACAACACATGTACGGTATCATTATGTATTTAGAGTGCCATATTGTTATTTTTTCTTTTTCATCAGCTGAAATTAAATTGTTAGGTCAACAGATATTACAGTGAGGAAAATAAGTATTTGATCCTCTGCCGATTTTGCAAATTTTCCCACCTACATAGAATGGAGAGGTCCGTAACTTTTATCGTAGGAATACTTCAACTGTGACACACAGAATCCTCTGATAAAAATCCAGAAAGTCACATTGTATTATTTTTAAATAATTAATTTGCATTTTATTGCATGACATAAGTATTTGATAGAATAGAAAAACAGAACTTAATATTTGGAAGAAACCTTTGTTTGCAGTTACAGAGGTCAGACGTTTCCTGTAGTCTTTGACCAGATTTGCACGCAAAGCAGCAGGGATTTTGGCGACTCCTCCATGCAGATCTTCTCCAGATCTTTCAGGTTTCGGAGCTGTCACTGGGCAACACTGAGTTTCAACTCCTCCAAAGATTTTCTATTGGGTTCAGTGCTGGAGACTGGCTAGGCCACTCCAGGACCTTGAAATGCTTCTTAAGGAGCCACTCCTTATTTGCCCTGGCTGTGTGTTTCAAGTTATTATCATCCTGGAAGACCCAGAAATGACCCATCTTCAATACTCTTAGGGGTACTTTGCACGTTGCGACATCGTTACTGCGATCTCGTTGGGGTCAAATCGAAAGTGACGCACATCCGAAGCCGGTAATGATGTCACAACGTGTAAAGCCTAGAAGCACCGATAAACGATCGCAAAAGCGTTGAAAATCGGTGATCTGTGTAGAGTCGGTCATTTCCATAATTTCGCTGCAACGACAGGTACAATGTTGTTCCTCATTCCTGCGGCAGCACACATCGCTGTGTATGAAGCCGCAGGAGCGAGGAACATCTCCTTACCTGCATCCCGCCTGCAATGAGGAAGGAAGTAGGTGGGCGGGATGTTTACGTCCCGCTCATCTCCGCCCCTCTGCTTCTATTGGCCGCCTGCCGTGTGACGTCGCTGTAACACCGCACGACCCGCCCCCTTAGGAAGGAGGCAGGTCGCCAGCCAGAGTGACGTTGCAGGGCAGGTAAGTCAGTGTGAAGCTGCCGTAGCGATAATGTTCACTACGGCAGCTATCACAAGATATCGCATCTGCGACGGGGGCGGGGACTATCTCGCTCGGCATCGCTACAATCGGCTAGCGATGTCGCAGCGTGCAAAGTATCCCTTACTGAGAGGAGGGTGTTGGCCAAAATCTTGTGATACATGACCCCATCAATTCTTCATTCAAAACGGTGAAGTTGTCCTGTCCTCTTTGCAGAAAAGCACTACCAAAGTATGATGTTTCCATCCCCATGCTTTACACTTGGGATGGTGTTCTTGGGGTTGTACTCATTTTTTTTCCTCCAAACACGAAATGTTCTACTGTATTTTGGTCTCATATGACCACATGACCGTCTCCCATGCCTCCTCTGGATCATCCAGATGGTCATTAGCGAACTTCAAACGGGCCTAGACATGTGTTGGCATGAGCAGAGTGACCTTGCATGCCCTGTAGGATTTGAATCCATGACAGCGTAATGTGTTACTAATTGTAATCTTTAAGACTGTGATCCCAGCTCTCTTCAGGTCATTGACCAGGTCCTGACCTTTCTCAGAATCATCCTTACCCCACGAGGCAAGATCTTGCATGGAACCCCAGACCAAGTAAAATTGACAGTTACCTTGTGTTTCTTCCCTTTTCTAATAATTCTGCCAACAGTTGTTACCTTCTTACCAAGCTGCTTGCCTATTGTCCTGTAGCCCATCCCAGCTTATGCAGGTCTACAATTTTGTCCCTGGGGTCCTTAGACAGCTCTTTGGTCTTTCTCATGGTGGAGAGGTTAGAGTTAGGGATGGGCGAACTCCCTGATATTCGGTGTTTGGGAGACTCGCCTGAAAATTTTGTAAAGTTCGCGTTCGGGTTCTGACATAATGCGAACTTGGGTCCGAACCCCGAACTTGGACTTTACAGTTATGGGATGGGGCGGGGAGGCTGTAAAATAAAGAATACAGTTAATAATAAACATTGTCATTATACTTACAGGTCCTGCGACGCGTCCTGCAGACTCTATCTCCCGCCGCTTCTCCTTCCAAGTACGATCATCGCTGTGCCACCCGGCAACCAAAGGACCTTCCGTGACGTCATAGCATGTGACTAGTCACATGTGAATTTTGTTTTTTCTCATTAGCTACAGACTGGTCACATGGCTATGATGTCATGCTAGGTCCTGTCAGTGCATCTAGCTGGTACGCAGTGCTCGCCCAAGCATCTCAGTACTTGGTATACTCGGCGAGTGCCGTGTATCGGTGAGATGCTCGGGCACATGGTCGGCTCCCCGTCCCTGCATGTTGGCGCTCTTTATAGAGTCACCCCACATGCAGGGATTGGCTGCCACAGCCGTTGAATCGCGGCGCTGGGAATCAGGTGATCAGAGATCACCGTTGCTATAGTAACCAGCCCGTCACGTTACTATGACAACGGTGGCAGCGGTGACATCACCGCTTACCAACCCGCAGCTTCTGCTCACTCATTGAGTGATTACACAGCACGGGGGAGCAGAAGTGTTCTTCCTCCTTTGTACTATCTGATATAGCAGAGCTGCATGGGTTGAAGGAGAAAGAAGACAGAAGATCAGGATCGTGGAGGGGTGAGAGGGAGTAATAAACATGGAGTCCCTGAGTGTGTCTGTGTATTTATTTTTTTCTAATAAAGTGTCTTTGCATTTCTAATAAAGTATTTGGTGTCTTTTTTTAACCCTTTTTTGAGATTCTTAATGGCCGGGTCAAATTTACCTGACATTAAGAATCTCTGGCTTAATACTAGCTAGTAAAACAAAGCTGGTACAAAAACAATACCCCTTATTACCCAGTGTGCCACCCAGCACCAGTGCCGCTGGAAGAGTTGGATACAGCGCCAGAAGATGGTGCTTTTATGAATGCGCCATTTTCTAGATCGGCTGCGGACTGCAATTCGCAGCGGGGGAGGCCCAGAAAGCTTGGGCCAACCTGCGCTGCGGATTCCAATCTCCAGCTGCCTAGTTGTACCTGGCTGGATACAAGAATGGGGTGAAGCCCATGTTGTTGTTTTTTTTTTTTAATTATTTCATGAAATTCATTAAATAATTAAAAAAAGGGCTTCCCTATATTTTTGGTTCCCAGCCGGGTACAAATAGGCAGCTGGGAGGTTGGGGGTAGCCCATACCTGCCTGCTGTACTTGGCTAGCATACAAAAATATGGCAAAGCCCACGTCATTTTTTTTTAAAAATTTTTGGAGAAAAAAAAAAAATTGGCTTCCTTGGAGTTTACATTGCCAGTGAAGGTAACATCAAGCAGTGGGGGTTAGCAGCCAGTAGCTGTTTGGATTACCCTTAGCTAGCAATAGAAAATGCAACGGGAGCCCACGTAATTTTTTTAACTTATTTATTTAAATAACAAAAAAAATGGGCTTCCCTGTATTTTGATTGCCTGACATCACAGTACTGTCAAAATAAATCATTAAAGAAAATGACAGCGCTCCGCAGTATTTTTGATTCTCAGCGCAGATAAAGCAGACGGCTATGGGCTGCCAATCCCATCTACCTGGCGTTACCTTTTCTGGCAATCAAAATTCAGGGAAGCACATTAATTATTTTTTTTTTTAAAAAATAATAAAAAAAATGCGTGGCTACAAGATCCTATCTAGGTGGTATAGGTGTCCTGTGAGTATCCATACTGCCTTTCCATCAGCCTCTGATGTGTGCTGGAGATGCCAAAAGGAGAGGGGAACCCTCACTCATATCTGGTGGTCATGTCCCCCGGTGAGATCATTCTGGGAGAGCATTTTCCAGTTACTCAATAAACTTTCCTTGAGGCAAATCCGGCCCACAAAAGAGTTAGCTCTCCTGTCCCTCGGGAATGTTTCTGCTTCAGGGTTTAGGAAAGGTTTATTAAGACATTTTTTAACAGCTGCCAGAAACCTAATTCCAAGATATTGGAAGCAAACTAGAATCCCATCACGGGATGAATTCATAGCAGAGTGCAACGAGATCTTCAGGATGGAGACCTTGATAGGTCAGACACTCGGCAACAAGGACAAAGTTGATGCTACGTGGGCCCCGTGGATCATGTTCAGGGACTCACCGGATATGGGTCTATGGATTCACGGGGGGGCAGGTATGTAGGTAATTTTCCATTCTCTTATTTCTGTACCTAGAAGGTTAGCCTTGAAAATGTGGTTTTGATAGGAGGGCGCGTCCACTCGGGTGGGAACTCTTTGTACCCTTCCCCTTTCATCTTACTTTCCCACGTTTCTGTTGTCTTTACTGTCTCTAAATTCTTCTTCCACCTCCTCTTCTTTATCTCTTTTTTTTCAACTTGTTCTTCCTATTTCAAACACATACGAATTGTACTTGTTATTTTTGGTCGCCAGTGGCGCAGGTGTAGTCAAAGAACTGTTGTGTTTTTAGCAGCTAGCTTGGATATATACCCTCTGCCTGCGCGCTGTGCAATTGTTTGATTATCTTCTTCTATTCTAATAAACTTTGATTTGAACAAAAAAATGCGTGGGCTCCCGCCGTATTTTGATCGCTAGTCAGGTAAAGCCAGGCAGCTGGGGGCTGGGATTCTCGGCAGCCCGCAGCCGCCCCTGGAAATGGCGCATTGTTTCTTAGCGCCATTTCCAGGTGCTTTACCTGGCTCGTTCAGCGGCCCTGATGGCGGTGGCTTGCTGGGTAATATAGGGGTTAATACCAGCTTCGTATTCTCAGATGGTACTAAGCCCGAAATTCATGGTGTCACGCCAAATTAGACATGACCACCATGAATTTCTAGGAAACAGTAAAAAAACCCCACAAAACAGAGAATTTTTTTTATTAGAAATAGAACAAAAAAACATTTAGAGACTCCACCTTTATTATAAAATAAATCCTTAGTCCGACGTAATCCAACGGTAGAGCCATGTCAGCTTCATCACTGTGCACAGACACAGTCTATACACAGTGAGAAGCAAAGCGCAAAGTCAGCTCTACTTCATCACTTTGCACAGACAGTCTATACACAGTGAGAAGGAAAGCGCAAAGTCAACTCTGCTTCATCACTTTGCACAGACACAGTCTATACATAGTGAGAAGCAAAACGCAATATCAACTCTGCTTCATCACTTTGCACAGACACAGTTTATGCACAGTGAGAAGGAAAGCGCAAAGTCAACTCTGCTTCATCACTTTGCACAGACACAGTCTATACACAGTGAGAAGGAAAGCGCAAAGTCAACTCTGCTTCATCACTTTGCACAGACACAGTCTATACATAGTGAGAAGCAAAACGCAATATCAACTCTGCTTCATCACTTTGCACAGACACAGTCTATACATAGTGAGAAGCAAAACGCAATATCAACTCTGCTTCATCACTTTGCACAGACACAGTTTATACACAGTGAAAAGGAAAGCGCAAAGTCAACTCTGCTTCATCACTTTGCACAGACACAGTCTATACACAGTGAGAAGGAAAGCGCAGTCAACTCTGCTTCATCACTTTGCACAGACACAGTCTATACACAGTGAAAAGCAGACGCTGACAGTGAGGGCATGACTCGTGCAGTCTCGCATTGCATCACCCCACTTCCGACAGCAGCACTTCAGCTGTGGAAATACATGCAGCTGAACCGCTGCCGTCGGGAGATTGTGCGCCGTGATGCGATGAAACTCGCATCACGGCGCGCCAGGACCTGTGATGACGTCATACTCACGTGACCAGTCTGTAGCCGATGAGGCAGTACAACATTCACACGTGATTGGTCACATGGGTATGACGTCACGGTCACGGCAGGTCCCTTTAGCCAGAGGAGCTTACCGGGGGGAATAGCAATGATCGGACGGACGCGGAAGGAGAAGCGCTGAGAGACAGAGTCTGCAGGACGCATCGCGGGACCTGTAAGTATGATCAGAGTGTTTTTTTAATAACGTATTTTTTTTTAACAGCCCCTGGACCCGAACGGTTACACGAACTGTAACACGAACGTCCCAGAAAGCTCGTGTTCGGGATCGTGTGCACGAACACCATGTGTTCGGTACGGCCCCCGAACTTTACAGTTCGGGTTTGCCCATCCCTAGTTAGAGTGTGATTGATTCTGTGGACAGGAGTCTTCAAACAGATGTAATTAATACAGGTAACAAGTGCAGAGTAGGAGCTTCTTAGAGAAAAATAACAGGTCTGTGAGAGCCAGAGTTCTTGCTGACTGGTCGGTGATCAAATACTTATTTCATGCAATAAAATGCAAAATAATTATTTAAAAATCATTGAATGTGATTTTATTTTTATATTTTTTGGAGAGCTTCTGTCTGTCACAGTTGAAGTTACTTACCATAAAAATTACCGACCTCCCCTTTCTTTGTAAATGGGAAAATAAGCAGAGGATCAAATGCTTATTTTCCCCACTGTAAGTATATTTTCACCTGCTTTACCTTCGCTGACGAATTCGAGGCCTAAGCCGAGGGTCTGAGGAAAGGAGACAGATTACACAGAGAAACATATCTGGGAGAAAGAGTATTGCTGAACTCACCCCAGTGGAGTGCACAGAACGGATGCTGGATCCGAGGCTGTGCAGGTTACACACCGCACAGTTAACACCAGAGAAGTGAAGATTCCACATTCTTCCCCTGTACCACAGACACAGCAACACAGCAGAGTTCAGGAACATACAAGTAAGGACTCGAGTTGCCTGTCAGGTTGGTACCTGGGAGCAGAACAGGGCCGGCTGCCTAGTTTACACAGCAGCAGGGCCACAGACACACAGTACAGGCAAGGAAGCCAAAACGGCCCGGCTGGGTGGGAGAAACCCCGAACCTCTCACAAACTCCGTGGACAGTACTCTGCTGAATACTATCATCAGTAAAGGACAAAGAAACTGCAAAACCGTGGGTCTGCTTGTTTATTGTGCTCGTGTTTTGCACTCCCCCCCATAGACTATCACACTGCCCCAGGGAGAAGGCTCTACTCGTGGGGAGCCTTCCCATCTCAAGCTGCCATCCATCACCCCGGAGGTTTTGCAGCAGCGGTGGTCATCTCTGATCACATTCCACGGGTGGCGTCACGTACATAACCCCCTTTTTATTGTGGAACCAGAGATCACAGACCGGGTCACGACACCGTGATCCCCTTTCCAGAAGCGACCCCTTGGCCCGGTTCTGGGTATCCCCTTAACCCCTGGCGACACACCTTTGGCGGAGAAATGCTCTTGCTACAGTCCTCTGACTTTCCTACCAAAAAATGGATGAATACATTCGTAAGTGAGTGTTACCAATTTTTTTCTGTTGCCCTAACATTATATTGGCTTTTGTTTTGCAGGAACGCCAATCATTTAATTTCATTTGGTGAAAGATGGGAAAAAATTCCAAACAGAGTGTGGGGGAAATATTCTGACATTGCTTTCTGTGTGTGCGTGTGGGTTTGTAAGTTGTATTTATGATCTTCACACTGCTGTAAAAGTTACCTACAATGGTAACTTTAATCAACGACAGAATGGTTGTTTTACAAATGAAATAAATTAAAAGAAAAAACATTGTCTTCAGTAGCCATATTATGGAAATTCTAACTTTTTTATTTTTCAGTTGATAGCGTGTATGAGTCACATAGTTATGTGTAGTGAACCATGCCAGCTTGGAGGCTATTAGTGATGTCCATAATATTAAATGAGGCGGGCTGCCCAGGAAACAGCAACCTGCGGCACTCCGGCTGCTGTGAAGCTACAACTCCCGGTAGGAGCTTCGTTATCACTTGGCATAGGAAAAATTGTGTAGGAGGAAGAAAAAAAAAATCACTGTTGTGTATACACTGGAATACTGAAACAGTGAATCTTTCTGCTTTAAGTTTTGACATCTTCATGTGAAATGCAGCTCAATGAGACTAAGATCTGGTGATAATTCGGCCATTGCAGAATATTCCACTTCTTTGCTTTTATGGAATGTTCTAGGTCATTGTCCATCTGTCTGTTAAGCGCCATCCAATCATCCTTGCTGCATTTGGATGAATCTGAGCACAAAGTCTTGCCCTGCACAATTCAGAATTAATCCAGCTGCTTCTGTCTTCAGTCACATCATCAATAACCACTAGTGACCCAGTGTCATTGGGAGCCCTGCATGCCAGGCCATCACGCCGCCTCCACCATGTGTTACAGAGGGCGTGTTGTGCTCTGGATCAGGAGCCGCTCCAAGCCTTCTCCAGACTTTCTTCTTCCCATGATTCTGGTACAGGATGATCTTAGTCTCATCTGTACTCTGCTGCTTTTCCAGAACTGGGCGGCTTCTTTAGATTTTTTTATGCAAAGTCTAATCTGCCCATTCTATTTTTAAGGCTAATTAATGGTTTGCATCTTATGGTGAACTCTCTGTATTTGCTCTCATGAAGTCTTCTCTTTATGGTAAACTTAGATACTGAAACAACTACTTCTTGGAGAGTGTTCTTCACTTGGGAGTATGTTGTGAAGGTTTTTCTTTACCATAGAAAGGATTCTGCGATCATCCACCACTGTTGTGTTCCATGGACGTCCAGCCCTTTTTGAGTTCCCAAGTTCACCTGTGAACTCTTCTTTGCAGAATGTACCAAACTGCTAATTTGGTCAATCCTAACATTTCTGCTGGATTTCTTCTTTGTCAACCTAATGATTATCTGTGTTTTTTTTCCATTGATAGTGCCTTTGACCTCATGTTGTGGGTTCACAGCAACAGTTTCAAAATGAAAATGCCTCACCTGGAATCAGCCCCAGACCCTTTACCTGCTAAATTGATGATGGATTAATGAGGGAATAGCCCATGCAGCCTATTACAGAGCTTGTGAGATAATTGTCTAATTACCTTTTCTCCCCTGAAAAAGAGGCAGCTACATATTAAAGAGCTGTAACTCCAAAATCTTTTCTCCTATTAGGATGTGAATACCCTCAAAGTAAAGCTGAGAGTCTGCACTTTAAGCTCATATTGATTATATAACTGGATCTTGAATATGTTTTTGTAAATAGCTAAAATGTCAAAACTTTTGTCACTGACCAAATATTTCTGGACCTAAACAGGTTATCCACTATTTGAACAACCTCTTCTCAATCAGTATATTTTCCCATGTTAAAATAAAAAAATTCTAAACTTACCTCTGGTAGTGTCAACACTAGTGTTGAGCGGACCCGGACTGTAAACGTCCGGATCCGCGCGGTTTCAGTGCTATCTCCGGGGACGACCCAGATGCGGGATTCCGGGTGCGCGATCCGGATTTGGCAAGTCCTAAAACATGAAAAAAAACAATAAATAAATGAGCGTTTCATACTTACCGACACTCTGTGTCATGGCGGCATACTTCTTCCAGGTCGTGCTTTGACTTCACACTTCTTTCCTTGTTTTCTCCGCCCAGCGTCCGTCCGTGCAGGCTGACACGCCCCCAGCCTGTGACAGTCTGCTGCGGTGATCGCGTCATCGCCGCTCCCTGCCCACAGTCCAGCCGTGCAGGTTGACACGCCCCCTAGCCTGTTACAGTGTGCTGTGGTGATCGGTCCCCGCCCACCGGCCGTCAGTGCATGCTGGCATGCCCCTCTAGCTTGTGACAGTGTACCGGCCCCGGAGCTACACGCTACACTCAGAGCGGGCAGTGTTATCGCTCTGAGATGTAGCAGAGCTGTTTGTGTTTGCGGGCAGTGTGGATGGCTTAATTATGCGGGCACTGTGGATGGCTTCAATGTGGGGGCACTGGCTGGCTTCAAAGTGGGGGCACTGTGGATGGCTTCATTGTGGGGGCACTGTGGATGGCTTCATTGTGGGGGCACTGTGGATGGCTTCATTGTGGGGGCACTGTGGATGGCTTCATTGTGGGGGCACTCTCCTCATTGACATATATTGTGCTGGATTCCGGATCGGATCTCGGACTTCCGTGTCAACCCGCCACTGATCTGCCGGACCCGGATTATTAGCAATCCGCTCAACTCTAGTCGACACCAAGTCTCCCAGGGCTTGCATGACATTATGACACTGGAGCCCTGCAACCAATAATGGACTGCATCAATCTTTGTACAAAGTTGACATCTGGAGGAAGTCTTAAAGCAGCAGCTCTCACTTTCTCCAGATGTCAGTTTTGAATGAAGGAGGGATAGCAAAAAGGCCCATTGGCGCCGGCTGATCGTTATGTCATATGAGCGCTGGGTGACCCATCGTTGACACCACCGAGACGGAGCAGACAGCGGAGGAGAGTACAGACTTTTTTTTTTTTTTACATCGGTTCATATAGTAACCAATAAGGGGTTGTCAGAATAGTGTACAACCCCTTTAAGAGCTTGTCTGAGTAGTGGACAAACCCTTTAACAAAGACTATAAACTCTATGTAGTAGAGTTCTGGGCACCAGTTCATAGAAAGGATGCTCCAGTGTTAAGAAAAAGTACAAGAGCCATAAAACTGATGAAAGACGTGAAGGATCTTCATTCTTAGGTTAAAACTAAAAAAAATAATTTAGAAATTAATTGAGAAGAGATGTCTAAGAGGGGACATGATTAATTTGTACAAGTACATAAATGGCCAATACGAAAATAGGATCAAAAGATGTTACATGTAAAACCCCATCAAAAGGATGAGAACATTCCCTGCATTTAGAGAAAAAAAAGGTTTAAATAGGATTAGAAATACCATACCATAAGATATATTAATCTGTGGAACAGCCTACATCAGGAGCTGGACACAGTGGAACTGTCAATGTTTTTTTTTTTTTTTTTATAAAGGCAATGGCTGATATGCAGTTTTTTTTTGTTTTAGAAGAAAATAACAAATACACATGTAAATGTGTAAAATTCTTGTTCTGAATGTTGATCCAGGAAAATCTAGCTCCATATGGCAGACTGGATGTTGCATTATGGATGTACCTAAACCCCATTCCTTTATTCTTTTCCATTCCACAGATGAGCTTGATGGACAAATATCTTTTTTTCAATCAATCAATATATATATATATATATATATATATATATATATATACATATATATATATATATATATATATATATATATATATATATATATATATATATATAAAATAAAATAATATAGTTTTTATATATATATATATATATATATAATAAAATAATTAAATCTTGAGGAAAGAGTCTTTAGATTTACCGAGTATGAAATACACCCAAGAGGCAGACATAGTAAAAATATGAACATTTTTATTTTTCAATAATTGCATAGGGTGTGACATAAATACAAAATAGTCATAAGAAACCAGAGTATAGAAAAGTGTAGGAGGGGAAGAAACCCCACGTGACCTAGGGAAAGAAATCAAATATCACCAGTGATCTGCATAGAAGCCTGGACATACAAAGAAGTGCCTAAATGCAAGTGCAAAAAGTGGCCAGCTAAGAGATGGCAAAAATCTCAAGGCATAGCCTAAATAGGACAGCTTACCAGGGCGGCAGATCACTGGACTTGGACCCAGGTGTACACGTGGGGACCGGCGTCCCAACACGTGTTTCGCGTGGTGTGCTTCGTCGGGGGACAGATAAGAAATAAGTGCTCAGTACAGGGTTATAAAGGGGCCAGATTGCCGCTTAATCGCCAATTAAGCGGCGCGCCGTGATATTATGCTACGGGCTGCGCCGTGGTTCAGCGTCAGCAGCGAAGGCCGGATGGAGGAAAAACCTCCGGTGACGTCACTGGTGCTTCCGGTCCTTCGCTACTAGGGACGCTAACTCAGGCACGCCCATAGAGGCAGATACTATGTCTGTGACACATTACGAGTGTTTCCGGTCCTCCGCTGCTAAGGACGCCAGCACAGGCACGCCCCCAGCAGCGGACAACATGTCAGTGACGCGTCGCTGATATCTCCAAGAAGAGGAAAAAGGGGGGCCCTCTGAACTGTAAGTTATAATGCAAATAGTTGCATTAAATCGATGATCACCTCCAGCAAAATGGCAGAAGGTGACAATCGTTGTTAGTTTATAGAGAGAAGCGAATACATAAAAGTTAATAGAAAAAGTGAGAATAGAAAACAGAAAAAGAAGCAGACGTCTGCAGAGAGTACATAGTAAATATTATTAATCACACAATGCATGAATATACAAAAAACAAACAAACAAACAGACGGCTGCTACATAATTCTTCATGGATTTAGAGATATAAAGTTCGTTCAGAAGGCATGATTGCCACAGTATTTCCATTAATTCCTGAAGGGGGCCTGGAATGGAAGTAAGGTGGCGAGATAACGGCAATGGATCCCTTTTTAACTAGACAAATATAAAAGACACACTGTTAAAAAAAGAGTTATATATGACTGCCACAAGTCCCAGCATGAGCAAGCATCAACTTATATGGGAAAACACATCAATATACTAAAATCTAGGCAGTGCGCAGCCCTCAGCGGAGATACATTCATCATGGAAATATATAAAATATATCCATCTTCGGGAAATATCAAAAAGAGAGAGTAATGAAAACATCCGGGTCCACCAATGTCAGGGAGACTGGGAGGCTAGAGAAACGGGGCATAGGAGAGACGTTCATTGAGGCCATGTGGTGTCTGGGTGCCCAAGGTGAAGATCCATCGACACTCCATCTGTGCCAGGCGTTTTTTGAGGTTGCCGCCTCGGATTCCTAAATGTACCTTATCGATACCTCTAACCCGCAGAGAGACTGGATCACAATTATGAGTCTCTCTGAAATGGCGGGGTATCGTTTTTAGGGTCTCAGGGTTGGTGGTCTCTTTTGCTGCCAAAATGTCCCGCACATGCTCTCTCGTGCGAATACGGAGCTCGCGGGAGGTCAAACCAATGTAGATCTTACCACAGCCACATGTGGCGTAATAAATTACGCCAGATGTGCTGCAGGAGATGTATTCACGAATGGAGAATTCTCTCCCTCCGTCTGCGGAGCAAAAAGTGGTAGCCCTGATAATATTTTGACAACCTCGGCAGCTGCCGCATGGGTAACAACCGACTCGTTGGGGGCCACATCCAAAGAGGGGGGTTCTCTTGGCCACATAGTGGCTATGTACCAGTATGTCTCTGAGACTCCGACCCCTCTTTGCTGTCATTAATGGGCGTTCAGGCAGATACCCCTCAAGAGAGGGTTCAGTTTGGAGTATGGCCCAATGCTTGCTCAACACCCCTCTAATTTGTTCCCACTGACGGCAATAGGTAGAGATAAACCTGGCCACTGGATTAGATGTTGTTGACGGGCCGTCATTCCCAGACAGTAGTTGTTCCCGTCGGGAGTGTTTAGCACGTTGGTAACCCCTTTTGATAGACCTACCACTATAGCCCCTATTAGTGAACCTCTCCCTCATATCTCCCGATTCCCTTTCAAATGAACCATCCGAGGAGCACAGTCTGCGTAAACGCAAGAACTGGCCCGTCGGGATTGCGTTAACCGTTGATCTGGGATGTCCTGAGGTGGCATGGAGGAGGGAGTTGACCGCGGTGGTCTTGCGAAAAATAGTAGTAGATACTAAGCCACTAGGTTCAGCAAAAATCCGAATATCAAGGAAATCGATGGTCCGAGGTCCGATCTGATGGGTCAAAAAGATGTTAAGGTCGTTGGAGTTGAGACGACGCACAAAATCCTCTAGTTCAGGGCCGGTTCCACCCCAGACGACAAGAATGTCGTCAATATAGCGGAGCCAGCACTGCGCATGGGAGCTAGCCGGCACACCGTCCCCGAAAACCTCCCTCTCCCAGAAACCGAGAAAGAGGTTCGCGTAGGACGGCGCGCAGGCCGCCCCCATCGCAGTACCGCGCCGCTGGAGGAAGAACCGGTCCCGAAACACGAAGAAGTTGTGCGTCAACACGAACTCCAACAACTCCATAAGCAGATCGGACAAGGACTCATCGAGATTACTTGCATCAAGGTAAAACTTCGTGGCAGCAAGACCATCGCGGTGACAAATGCTGGAATAGAGGGCCTCAACATCCATGGTCACCAATATAGCCTCCTCCTCCAAGATAAGCCCATCTAATCTCCTAAGGACGTCAGAGGTGTCTCTGACATGGGAGGGCAACGTCTCCACCAAGGGGTTCAAGTAATGTTCAATGAATTTGCATGTGACGTCGCATAGCCCTCCCATGCCAGAGACAATTGGACGCCCCGGAGGTGTACGAGGATTTTTGTGGATCTTGGGGAGGAGGTAAAACGTTGGAATCACTGGTGTTGTTACTAAGAGGCCCTCATAAATTTTTTTAGGAATGATCCCTGCCTCAAATGCCCTCAATAGGATCACCTCAAGGTCATTGGTAAAGCCACGCACTGGGTTATAATGTAAGGGCTCATATGCCTCACGATCCCTCAATTGACGCCATGCCTCCTTCTCATATAGTTCCACTGGCCATATCACCACGTTCCCGCCCTTGTCAGCGGGCTTAATCAAAACCCCATCAAGGGACTGGACCTCCCTCAATGCCGCCTGTTGCTGTCTGGTGAGGTTATTTTTCCCCCCTCTACGTGAGAGTTGCTGGATGTCTCTTGTCACCAACTCACCAAAGATTTGGATCGAGGGACATAGTGACAACGACGGGAACGTGGTAGATTTTGGCATGACATGGCGTGGAAAATTACCTGGTGCATGGTGGGCCGACTCCTCCTCCAGTTCCTCGAGTGCAGCTATAGCTTCCTGTTCCCGGATGGAAGTACTGGGTTCACTAGTCATTCGCTTGGAGTGCAATTTATGCAGTACCAGCTTCCGCAGAAACAGGTGGAGGTCCTTAATTACTGAAAAGACATTAAAATTAGTCTGGGGCACAAAAGATAGTCCCAACTTAAGGACCTCAGTCTGCACAGGGGTGAGCGTGTGTTTAGATAGGTTTATTACCTCCAGATGTGATTCTCCCCCTTTCCTTGGAACCGGAAGAGGAGCCGCCCGTCCAACCCCAGAGGTTATGACTTGTTTATTGCGGGCATTAGTAGCCCTAGTGATGGGTCTCAAATTTCTAGTATTGTCAGATGCGGGGTCCTCATCTAATGAGGAGATGGACGAAGCCGAAACCGACATAGATGAGGCATGGTGTTTTTTCTTATTAAGATGAGAAGTACCCTGCCAACGAAACACCTGTCCGTTCTTATAGTCCATGACATCCCGCTGATACTTTTTGGTCTTGGTATTGAGAATCTCCTTCTCCCATTTAGAAAACTCCTTATCCAATGATTCGTTATATTTGGATAGTTCCTCAGGGGTTAATTCCGAGGTAAGGTGGGCCTGGGCGTCCGCAATTTCGGTCTCTAAATCACTAATGGACTTCTCATTCAGCTCAATCAAGAGCTGCATGAAAGTCCTGGAGCAGCTGGACGCAGCCTCTTCCCATTTGTTTTTAACCGTTTCATCAGAGACAATGAAGGAGGGGAACACCCTGACCCTCAGTCCCCTCGGGATCAACCCCCTATCCAAGTATCTCTTCATAAAGGCTACATTCCACCATAATCTCGTTTTCCTGTTGAGCATGGTTTTAAGACTGCTCATACGGTCTAGGGCAGTCCTAGAACTCAATAAAGGTAACTCATCCCCTCCAGCTTCAAATACTCGGTCCAGTTGTGTCTCCCACGTTTTCTCGCGGGCTTTGAGATCCATAGGATCCTGAGAGAGGCCTGTGGTGAACCACAGATAGACTAGAATATAAAACATAAAGGACCGTGGATAAATAATCATCCCAGCAGCGGACAACATGTCAGTGACGCGTCGCTGATATCTCCAAGAAGAGGAAAAAGGGGGGCCCTCTGAACTGTAAGTTATAATGCAAATAGTTGCATTAAATCGATGATCACCTCCAGCAAAATGGCAGAAGGTGACAATCGTTGTTAGTTTATAGAGAGAAGCGAATACATAAAAGTTAATAGAAAAAGTGAGAATAGAAAACAGAGGTTTCTTATGACTATTTTGTATTTATGTCACACCCTATGCAATTATTGAAAAATAAAAATGTTCATATTTTTACTATGTCTGCCTCTTGGGTGTATTTCATACTCGGTAAATCTAAAGACTCTTTCCTCAAGATTTAATAATATTGTTTGAGTTGTTACCTAATATTTATCCACGGTCCTTTATGTTTTATATTCTAGTCTATCTGTGGTTCACCACAGGCCTCTCTCAGGATCCTATGGATCTCAAAGCCCGCGAGAAAACGTGGGAGACACAACTGGACCGAGTATTTGAAGCTGGAGGGGATGAGTTACCTTTATTGAGTTCTAGGACTGCCCTAGACCGTATGAGCAGTCTTAAAACCATGCTCAACAGGAAAACGAGATTATGGTGGAATGTAGCCTTTATGAAGAGATACTTGGATAGGGGGTTGATCCCGAGGGGACTGAGGGTCAGGGTGTTCCCCTCCTTCATTGTCTCTGATGAAACGGTTAAAAACAAATGGGAAGAGGCTGCGTCCAGCTGCTCCAGGACTTTCATGCAGCTCTTGATTGAGCTGAATGAGAAGTCCATTAGTGATTTAGAGACCGAAATTGCGGACGCCCAGGCCCACCTTACCTCGGAATTAACCCCTGAGGAACTATCCAAATATAACGAATCATTGGATAAGGAGTTTTCTAAATGGGAGAAGGAGATTCTCAATACCAAGACCAAAAAGTATCAGCGGGATGTCATGGACTATAAGAACGGACAGGTGTTTCGTTGGCGGGGTACTTCTCATCTTAATAAGAAAAAACACCATGCCTCATCTATGTCGGTTTCGGCTTCGTCCATCTCCTCATTAGATGAGGACCCCGCATCTGACAATACTAGAAATTTGAGACCCATCACTAGGGCTACTAATGCCCGCAATAAACAAGTCATAACCTCTGGGGTTGGACGGGCGGCTCCTCTTCCGGTTCCAAGGAAAGGGGGAGAATCACATCTGGAGGTAATAAACCTATCTAAACACACGCTCACCCCTGTGCAGACTGAGGTCCTTAAGTTGGGACTATCTTTTGTGCCCCAGACTAATTTTAATGTCTTTTCAGTAATTAAGGACCTCCACCTGTTTCTGCGGAAGCTGGTACTGCATAAATTGCACTCCAAGCGAATGACTAGTGAACCCAGTACTTCCATCCGGGAACAGGAAGCTATAGCTGCACTCGAGGAACTGGAGGAGGAGTCGGCCCACCATGCACCAGGTAATTTTCCACGCCATGTCATGCCAAAATCTACCACGTTCCCGTCGTTGTCACTATGTCCCTCGATCCAAATCTTTGGTGAGTTGGTGACAAGAGACATCCAGCAACTCTCACGTAGAGGGGGGAAAAATAACCTCACCAGACAGCAACAGGCGGCATTGAGGGAGGTCCAGTCCCTTGATGGGGTTTTGATTAAGCCCGCTGACAAGGGCGGGAACGTGGTGATATGGCCAGTGGAACTATATGAGAAGGAGGCATGGCGTCAATTGAGGGATCGTGAGGCATATGAGCCCTTACATTATAACCCAGTGCGTGGCTTTACCAATGACCTTGAGGTGATCCTATTGAGGGCATTTGAGGCAGGGATCATTCCTAAAAAAATTTATGAGGGCCTCTTAGTAACAACACCAGTGATTCCAACGTTTTACCTCCTCCCCAAGATCCACAAAAATCCTCGTACACCTCCGGGGCGTCCAATTGTCTCTGGCATGGGAGGGCTATGCGACGTCACATGCAAATTCATTGAACATTACTTGAACCCCTTGGTGGAGACGTTGCCCTCCCATGTCAGAGACACCTCTGACGTCCTTAGGAGATTAGATGGGCTTATCTTGGAGGAGGAGGCTATATTGGTGACCATGGATGTTGAGGCCCTCTATTCCAGCATTTGTCACCGCGATGGTCTTGCTGCCACGAAGTTTTACCTTGATGCAAGTAATCTCGATGAGTCCTTGTCCGATCTGCTTATGGAGTTGTTGGAGTTCGTGTTGACGCACAACTTTTTCGTGTTTCGGGACCGGTTCTTCCTCCAGCGGCGCGGTACTGCGATGGGGGCGGCCTGCGCGCCGTCCTACGCGAACCTCTTTCTCGGTTTCTGGGAGAGGGAGGTTTTCGGGGACGGTGTGCCGGCTAGCTCCCATGCGCAGTGCTGGCTCCGCTATATTGACGACATTCTTGTCGTCTGGGGTGGAACCGGCCCTGAACTAGAGGATTTTGTGCGTCGTCTCAACTCCAACGACCTTAACATCTTTTTGACCCATCAGATCGGACCTCGGACCATCGATTTCCTTGATATTCGGATTTTTGCTGAACCTAGTGGCTTAGTATCTACTACTATTTTTCGCAAGACCACCGCGGTCAACTCCCTCCTCCATGCCACCTCAGGACATCCCAGATCAACGGTTAACGCAATCCCGACGGGCCAGTTCTTGCGTTTACGCAGACTGTGCTCCTCGGATGGTTCATTTGAAAGGGAATCGGGAGATATGAGGGAGAGGTTCACTAATAGGGGCTATAGTGGTAGGTCTATCAAAAGGGGTTACCAACGTGCTAAACACTCCCGACGGGAACAACTACTGTCTGGGAATGACGGCCCGTCAACAACATCTAATCCAGTGGCCAGGTTTATCTCTACCTATTGCCGTCAGTGGGAACAAATTAGAGGGGTGTTGAGCAAGCATTGGGCCATACTCCAAACTGAACCCTCTCTTGAGGGGTATCTGCCTGAACGCCCATTAATGACAGCAAAGAGGGGTCGGAGTCTCAGAGACATACTGGTACATAGCCACTATGTGGCCAAGAGAACCCCCCTCTTTGGATGTGGCCCCCAACGAGTCGGTTGTTACCCATGCGGCAGCTGCCGAGGTTGTCAAAATATTATCAGGGCTACCACTTTTTGCTCCGCAGACGGAGGGAGAGAATTCTCCATTCGTGAATACATCTCCTGCAGCACATCTGGCGTAATTTATTACGCCACATGTGGCTGTGGTAAGATCTACATTGGTTTGACCTCCCGCGAGCTCCGTATTCGCACGAGAGAGCATGTGCGGGACATTTTGGCAGCAAAAGAGACCACCAACCCTGAGACCCTAAAAACGATACCCCGCCATTTCAGAGAGACTCATAATTGTGATCCAGTCTCTCTGCGGGTTAGAGGTATCGATAAGGTACATTTAGGAATCCGAGGCGGCAACCTCAAAAAACGCCTGGCACAGATGGAGTGTCGATGGATCTTCACCTTGGGCACCCAGACACCACATGGCCTCAATGAACGTCTCTCCTATGCCCCGTTTCTCTAGCCTCCCAGTCTCCCTGACATTGGTGGACCCGGATGTTTTCATTACTCTCTCTTTTTGATATTTCCCGAAGATGGATATATTTTATATATTTCCATGATGAATGTATCTCCGCTGAGGGCTGCGCACTGCCTAGATTTTAGTATATTGATGTGTTTTCCCATATAAGTTGATGCTTGCTCATGCTGGGACTTGTGGCAGTCATATATAACTCTTTTTTTAACAGTGTGTCTTTTATATTTGTCTAGTTAAAAGGGATCCATTGCCGTTATCTCGCCACCTTACTTCCATTCCAGGCCCCCTTCAGGAATTAATGGAAATACTGTGGCAATCATGCCTTCTGAACGAACTTTATATCTCTAAATCCATGAAGAATTATGTAGCAGCCGTCTGTTTGTTTGTTTGTTTTTTGTATATTCATGCATTGTGTGATTAATAATATTTACTATGTACTCTCTGCAGACGTCTGCTTCTTTTTCTGTTTTCTATTCTCACTTTTTCTATTAACTTTTATGTATTCGCTTCTCTCTATAAACTAACAACGATTGTCACCTTCTGCCATTTTGCTGGAGGTGATCATCGATTTAATGCAACTATTTGCATTATAACTTACAGTTCAGAGGGCCCCCCTTTTTCCTCTTCTTGGAGATATCAGCGACGCGTCACTGACATGTTGTCCGCTGCTGGGGGCGTGCCTGTGCTGGCGTCCTTAGCAGCGGAGGACCGGAAACACTCGTAATGTGTCACAGACATAGTATCTGCCTCTATGGGCGTGCCTGAGTTAGCGTCCCTAGTAGCGAAGGACCGGAAGCACCAGTGACGTCACCGGAGGTTTTTCCTCCATCCGGCCTTCGCTGCTGACGCTGAACCACGGCGCAGCCCGTAGCATAATATCACGGCGCGCCGCTTAATTGGCGATTAAGCGGCAATCTGGCCCCTTTATAACCCTGTACTGAGCACTTATTTCTTATCTGTCCCCCGACGAAGCACACCACGCGAAACACGTGTTGGGACGCCGGTCCCCACGTGTACACCTGGGTCCAAGTCCAGTGATCTGCCGCCCTGGTAAGCTGTCCTATTTAGGCTATGCCTTGAGATTTTTGCCATCTCTTAGCTGGCCACTTTTTGCACTTGCATTTAGGCACTTCTTTGTATGTCCAGGCTTCTATGCAGATCACTGGTGATATTTGATTTCTTTCCCTAGGTCACGTGGGGTTTCTTCCCCTCCTACACTTTTCTATACTCTGGTTTCTTATGACTATTTTGTATTTATGTCACACCCTATGCAATTATTGAAAAATAAAAATGTTCATATTTTTACTATGTCTGCCTCTTGGGTGTATTTCATACTCGGTAAATCTAAAGACTCTTTCCTCAAGATTTAATAATATTGTTTGAGTTGTTACCTAATATTTATCCACGGTCCTTTATGTTTTATATAATAAAATAATATAGTTTTTATATATATATATATATATATATTTATATATATATATATATATATATTAAAATAAGTATTGAACACGTCACCAACTTTCTAAGTAAATATAAGAGGTGCAAAAAGCCATGGACAGTCATGACACCAGCTAAAACCTATCATTAATTAGAAAACAATCCTGCCACTTAGTGAAAAAGAATATTAGTTGGTTGCTTATAAAAAGGCATTTCATTACCAAGGTGTCACACAAGAAACATATCATGATGACTAAAACCAGTGAGCTGCCTCCAGACCATTGTACCCTTATGACGAGCAAAAGAGTAACAATGTTTTGAACTTTTGACTTTCAGTCTCCATATCTGTCACGCTCCTCGGGTCCCCTGTCACGCTCCCCGGCTCCCCTGCCACGCTCCCCGGCTTCCCTGCCTCGCTCCCCGGCTCCTCTGTCAGGCGTCCCCCGCTCCACAGCCTCCAGGCCCCATCACCTGCGGTCCCCAGGCGGCCCGGTCCCCGCTCCCGGCGCCCGTCGGCAGCTTTGCTCCAGCCCGGCTCTCCTGCCTCCTGTTCACTGCTCCCTGCCCTGGCTTCTGGCACCCGGGCCTCGCGCATGCGCATTAGGGCGCGTGCGCGCGGTCATTGACCCTTTCTTAAAGGGCCAGTGTCCTCCAACAGGATATTGAAGGATCAGGTACTGGGTATATAGGGGGATCCTTTCCAAGTGGGCGGGGCCTGTTCCCGTCAGTACATACCATCTCTGATCCCTGTGGTGACCCGTCTTCTCGCTCCGTCGGTTCCGGACTCTGCCTGACAACATCTCGGCCTCCGAACCTGAGCTCCGTCACCCGGACTACCTTCAGTGACTCCGTGGTCCCAGGGACTTCTACACTCCACCCCTTTGAACGGACTGTCCTGCTACCTGTAGTGCTCCGGCTACCGGACACCTTGCCTTCGGTGAGGTGTTCAGCCCAGTGGATCCACCTCCTGGGTCTGCCCGTCCACCTGGCCCTAACAGTAAGAACAGGCCATGGATCCCGCCGAAGCACTAGCGGCCCAGCTGGGCAACTTGCAGCAGGAACTCGGACAACAGCGCGAGACTCAGTCCCGCATGCTGGCCTTCATGACCTCGGTGGATACCCGCCTGAACACGCTGCAAGCAACTGCCACGTTCCTGGCATCTCAGGTTACCACTGCACAGTCCACGGTCACGGTTCCCGAAGCGGCTCCCTCGGAAGCTTCTAAACTCCGCTTGGCCTCTCCACCCCGATATGCCGGAGATCCCAAGACCTGCCGAGGGTTCTTAAACCAGTGCTCCCTCCATTTCAAGCTGCTTCCGCACCTGTTTGCCTCCCACCAAGCCAAGGTGGCGTTTGTGATGTCCCATCTAGAGGGTGAGGCACTGGCCTGGATGAACCCCTTGTGGGAAAAGGAGGACCCTGTAACCACTAACATCCAGGACTTCCTGCAGGCGTTTAGAACCACCTTTGACGAACCCGGACGTGCCGCCGCATCCGCCTCATCACTCCTCAGGCTACGTCAGGGGACCATGACGGTGGGGCAGTATGCCATCCGCTTCCGCACTTTGGCCTCAGAATTGGGGTGGAACAATGAAGCCCTCACCGCCGCCTTCTGGGAAGGACTCTCCAGTCGTATTAAGGACGAGCTGGCAGGCCGCAATGTTCCTTCTACTCTGGATGCCCTGATCGCACTAGCCACCCGCGTGGACCTCAGATTCCAGGAACGATCCAAAGAGGTGTCCCGCGAGAGACGTCCGATACGGCGTTCCTCTCCTCCGTAGAAGCCCGCTGTACTTCAGTCAACGTCGTCTGGTGTCTCTGTCCACGAGCCCATGCAGATTGACCGTTTGCGGCAGTCCGAACAACGCCAAGCAGAACGGCTCGCCAAGGGCCTCTGCTTCTACTGCGGAGAGGGCACACACCTTCTACGCTCCTGTCCAGAGAGGCCGGGAAACGCCAAAGCCTAGGGCTGGTAGGAGAGGCCACCCTAGGTGCTGGGACTCTCTCAGACCCGGTTACATGGACTGTTCAAGTAACAACGGGAGAGACGCGGTTCACGGCCGAGGCGTACCTCGATTCCGGGGCAGCAGACAATTTCATCCAGCAGGCCACGGTGGACAAGTACCAGGTGCCTGTTACTCCACTCGACAAACCCCTCGTGATTGCCTCTGTAGATGGGAGACCCCTCTCTGACACCATCTCGTGGATCACCAAGCCGGTGGAACTACGTATCGGTGCCCTGCACACCGAGAACATCGCTCTCTACGTCCTCCCACACATGTCTCAACAAATCCTGCTGGGACTCCCCTGGTTACGGACACACTAACCGTCAGTCAGCTGGGGTACTGGTGAAATCACCCGATGGGGCTCCTCTTGCCACGAGAACTGTCTGAAGACTATACAGCCCATCCGACGACCTCCGGTTCCGGAGTCCCTACCGGGACTGCCCTCGGCCTATTGGTCCTTCGCGGACGTCTTTGATAAAAAGGAGTCAGAGGTACTGCCGCCACATCGTCCTTACGACTGTGCCATCGACCTACTTCCGGGAACTACACCACCTTGAGGATGGATATATCCGCTGTCTCCTGCTGAAACAAGGGCCATGTCTACCTACATCACGGAGAACCTGGCAAGGGGATTCATTCGGAGATCCTCCTCTCCTGCTGGAGCAGGCTTCTTCTTCGTTAAGAAGAAAGAGGGCGACCTACGCCCATGCATTGACTACCGGGGATTGAACCAAATCACCGTGAAAAATAAATACCCCCTGCCGCTCATCCCCGAATTGTTTGATCGGCTTAGAGGAGCTCGTGTGTTTACCAAGTTGGATCTTCGGGGTGCCTACAACCTGGTCCGCATCCGCTCTGGGGACGAATGGAAGACCGCATTCAATACTCGCGATGGGCACTATGAATACTGTGTGATGCCCTTCGGCCTGTGTAACGCACCAGCAGTCTTTCAGGAATTGGTGAACGATGTGTTCCGGGACCTTCTCTACGTCTGTGTGGTGGTGTATCTTGATGATATCCTGGTCTTCTCTCCGGACCTCCAGACCCACAGAGAGAACGTGCAGCTGGTACTACAAAGACTGAGAGAGAATCATCTGTACGCCAAGTACGAGAAGTGTGTCTTCGAGCAGTCTTCTCTTCCCTTCCTGGGTTACGTAATCTCCGATACCGGTCTGCAGATGGACCCGGAGAAGGTCTCTTCCATTCTCAACTGGCCCCCTCCTTTCGGACTGAAGGCAATCCAATGCTTTCTGGGATTCGCAAACTATTACCGTCAGTTCATCCCTCACTTCTCTGCTCTGACTGCACCTCTCTCCGCCTTGACCAAGAAGGGGGCTAATCCAAAGGACTGGTCACCTGCGGCCGACGCCGCGTTTGGCTCCCTGAAACAGGCATTTGCTTCCTCCCCTGTGCTCCACCGTCCTGAGTTAAACCGACAGTTCACCTTGGAGGTGGATGCCTCCTCCTCGGGAGCCGGAGCAGTGCTCATGCAGAAGTCCTCCTCCGGGAAGATGGTTACTTGCGGTTTCTACTCCAAGAGCTTCTCAGCGCCTGAACGCAACTACACCATCGGTGACCGAGAGCTATTGGCAGTCAAACTGGCTCTGGAGGAATGGCGCTACCTTCTGGAGGGAGCAGTGTACCCCGTGATCATTTACACGGACCACAAGAACCTGGAATACCTGCGGTCCGCTCAGCGACTGAACCCACGGCAAGCCAGGTGGTCCTTGTTCTTTGCCAGGTTCGATTTTCAGCTCCATTTTCGACCCGCGGACAAGAATGTACGAGCAGATGCCTTGTCCAGGTCATTCATGCCCATGGAGCAGGAGGAGGAGACATCCCAGCCCATCATCTGCCCTAGTAAAATCATTCCGGTGGCCCCTGTCACCCTGGCCCAGATACCGCCCGGGAAGACCTATGTCTCTGAGACTGACAGGCAAAAAGTGTTGCACTGGGGCCATGCCTTGAAAATAGCCGGCCATGCTGGTCAGAAGAAAACATGGAGTACAATTGTACGTCACTACTGGTGGCCATCCCTTCGCACAGACGTCGCTTCTTTTGTCTCAGCCTGCTCCTCTTGTGCCAGGAACAAGACGCCCAAACACCTGCCATATGGCTGTCTTCTGCCTCTGCCTATACCCTCCATTCCGTGGCAACACATTGCAATGGACTTTATTACGGACTTGCCCCTGTCCTCCGGACACACAGTCATATGGGTCGTGGTGCATCGGTTCTCCAAAATGGCTCATTTCGTCCCTATGGCTGGACTGCCCTCTGCCCAGGAACTCGCTGACGCCTATATACAACACATCTTCCGCTTGCATGGCTTTCCATCACACATTGTGTCCGACAGAGGAACTCAGTTCACCTCCCGATTCTGGAGGGCTCTCTGCAAACATCTGGGAGTGACTCTGGACTTTTCTTCAGCCTACCATCCTCAGTCGAATGGCCAAGTGGAACGAGTCAATCAGATCTTGACCTCCTTCTTACGTCACTACGTCAACGCCCATCACGACGACTGGTCCACGCTTCTTCCTTGGGCTGAATTCTCCCATAACCACCACGTCAGTGAGTCCTCCTCCAGCTCTCCCTTCCACGTCATTTACGGACTTCAGCCTTCCGTCCCTTTACCTGTATCCTCTTCCTCGGATGTCCCTGCTGCTGATGCTGTAGTCCGTGACTTTGCAACAATTTGGGACTCTGTCAAGGCGTCCCTTGGACGTGCTTCCCAGCGAATGAAGAGACACGCAGACAAGAGGCGTCTGGATCCTCCGTGTTTCTCTCCAGGAGATCTCGTCTGGCTTGCTTCCAAGTACGTCCGATTGAAGCTACCATCATACAAGCTGGGCCCTCGCTACATCGGGCCGTTTAAACTAAAGTCCTCAGCAAAATAAATGAGGTCTCCTACAAGCTGCAGCTCCCGGCCACGATGAGAATACCCAACTCCTTCCACGTCTCCCTGCTCAAGCCGGTTGTCCTTGGTCCCTTTTCCGCTGCTGCCAGTTCTGCTCCTCCTCCTATTGCTGATGATGACATCTATGCGGTAAGGGATATCGTGGCCATGAAAACCGTACGGGGCCGACAGTTCTTCCTGGTGGACTGGGCAGGGTATGGTCCTGAGGATAGGTCCTGGGTACCCCGGGAGAATGTGGGTACTCCCCTGATACGTGCCTTCCTGTCCCGATTGCGGGGAGGGGGGCGTGGGGGAGGGGGTACTGTCACGCTCCCCGGGTCCCCTGTCACGCTCCCCGGCTCCCCTGCCACGCTCCCCGACTTCCCTGCCACGCTCCCCGGAATCCCTGCCTCGCTCCCCGGCTCCTCTGTCAGGCGTCCCCCGCTCCACAGCCTCCAGGCCCCATCACCTGCGGTCCCCAGGCGCCCCGGTCCCCGCTCCCGGCGCCCGTCGGCAGCTTTGCTCCAGCCCGGCTCTCCTGCCTCCTGTTCACTGCTCCCTGCCCTGGCTTCTGGCACCCGGGCCTCGCGCATGCGCATTAGGGCGCGTGCGCGCGGTCATTGACCCTTTCTTAAAGGGCCAGTGTCCTCCAACAGGATATTGAAGGATCAGGTACTGGGTATATAGGGGGATCCTTTCCAAGTGGGCGGGGCCTGTTCTTCGTGTTTTGCTAAGCTAGGAGTCAGGTCTCCTTGTGTCTTCTGGTATACTTACCTATCTCTCTCCTAGAGCCGCTCCTGCCTCGCCATCCGGTCCTGACGATTCCCGAACCCCGAACGGTGACTGTCCGCCATCCCGTCAGTACATACCATCTCTGATCCCTGTGGTGACCCGTCTTCTCGCTCCGTCGGTTCCGGACTCTGCCTGACAACATCTCGGCCTCCGAACCTGAGCTCCGTCACCCGGACTACCTTCAGTGACTCCGTGGTCCCAGGGACTTCTACACTCCACCCCTTTGAACGGACTGTCCTGCTACCTGTAGTGCTCCGGCTACCGGACACCTTGCCTTCGGTGAGGTGTTCAGCCCAGTGGATCCACCTCCTGGGTCTGCCTGTCCACCTGGCCCTAACAATATCTCACCATCCACTACAGCTGTGAGCGTGAGACGATCTTCATTTTACAGACAATCATCTTGGCTATCTCATACATAAATTTAACTTGCAGCTATTTAGCATATGATTAGTGATGCAGATTCTTATCATGTCACTGCATTGTTACGGTTTTACTCCTGATGTTTGAAAAATATTTTGCTCCCTGTATACTACAAATTACAACCTGTTCTCACATTCCCTAATAGCTCCGTGTGTTAGTAGGTCGATTCCCAAGTGAAAGGTCACTGGTTCGAAACTGAGGAGCAGCCAAGAAGAAGACTTCTCAACTGAAGAGAAACAGCATCATCCAGCTATAGATTTCTAGGAGCACAACAGTAACAATGCAGTGACAGGACAGGAATCTGCATAACCAATCATATGCTAGTTTCACATCAAATTTATGCATGAGATAGCCAAGATGATTGTCTATAAAATGAAGGTCATCTCCCACTCACAGCTGTAGAGGATTGTGAGATATGGAGCCTGAAAGTCAAAAGTTCAAAACATTGTTACCCTTTTGCTCATCAGTGTATTGATGAAATTGGTTACAGAAGACTTTCTAAGCTACTGAAGGCTCCAGTGAACGCAGTTGTGGCCATAATACGGAGGTGGAAAGAACATAATTTCAACATAAACCGGCCAAGACTAGGTGCTCCCCGCAAGATTTCAGACAGCGGAGTGAAAAAAAGACCTGCATTTGAAAAGTGACCTCCGGCTCCATGAAACACTGGAGGTGCTGGCAGGTCATAAACTGTCTGATACCAACATGAGTGGCAGCGATGAGGGTGAAGATGCGGGAGAGCGAGTAGAAGAGTAGGCTTAGGTAACTTAGATTTAAAGCACCAAACCAAATCAGAATGGAGCGAGGACAGCACATTCAAGATAAGGTGTAAAGTGCATGATACTCTATGAGATGTAGGACGGGAAGTCACCTAAGGAATGAGCTGTGCTGATACATGAGGGCTAGTGAAGTCACCCAAGGAATGAGCTCTGCTGATACATGAGGGCTAGTTAAGTCACCCCAGGAATGAGCTGTGCTGATACATGAGGGCTAGTGAAGTCACCCAAGGAATGAGCTCTGCTGATACATGAGGGCTAGTTAAGTCACCCCAGGAATGAGCTGTGCTGATACATGAGGGCTAGTGAAGTCACCCAAGGAATGAGCTCTGCTGATACATGAGGGCTAGTTAAGTCACCCCAGGAATGAGCTGTGCTGATACATGAGGGCTAGTGAAGTCACCCAAGGAATGAGCTGTGCTGATACGTGAGGGCTAGTGAAGTCACCCAAGGAATGAGCTGTGCTGATACGTGAGGGCTAGTGAAGTCACCCAAGGAATGAGCTCTGCTGATACGTGAGGGCTAGTGAAGTCGCCCAAGGAATGAGCTGTGCTGATACGTGAGGGCTAGTGAAGTCACCCAAGGAATGAGCTGTGCTGATACATGAGGGCTAGTGAAGTCACCCAAGGAATGAGCTGTGCTGATACGTGAGGGCTAGTGAAGTCACCCAAGGAATGAGCTGTGCTGATACATGAGGGCTAGTGAAGTCACCCAAGGAATGAGCTCTCCTGATACCTGAGGGCTAGTAAAGTCACCCAAGGAATAATCTGTGCTGATACATGAGGGCTAGTGAAGTTACCCAAGGAATGAGCTGTGCTGATACATGAGGGCTAGTGAAGTCACCCAAGGAATGAGCTCTGCTGATACGTGATGGCTAGTGAAGTCACCCAAGGAATGAGCTGTGCTGATACATGAGGGCTAGTGAAGTCACCCAAGGAATGAGCTGTGCTGATACATGAGGGCTAAGGAATGAGCTGTGCTGATACGTGAGGGCTAGTGAAGTCACCCAAGGAAAAAGCTCTGCTGATACATGAAGGCTAGTGAAGTCACCCAAGGAATGAGCTCTGCTGATACAGGAGGGCTAGTGAAGTCACACAAGTAATGAGCTGTGCTGATACATGAGGGCTAGTGAAGTCACCCAAGGAATGAGCTGTGCTGATACGTGAGGGCTAGTGAAGTCACCCAAGGAATGAGCTGTGCTGATACATGAGGGCTAGTGAAGTCACCCAAGGAATGAGCTGTGCTGATACATGAGGGCTAGTGAAGTCACCCAAGGAATGAGCTCTGCTGATACGTGAGGGCTAGTGAAGTTACCCAAGGAATAATCTGTGCTGATACATGAGGGCTAGTGAAGTCACCCAAGAATGAGCTCTGCTGATACAGGAGGGCTAGTGAAGTTACCCAAGGAATGAGCTCTGCTGATACATGAGGGCTAGTGAAGTCACCCAAGGAATGAGCTGTGCTGATATATGAGGGCTAGTGAAGTCACCCAAGGAATAATCTGTGCTGATACATGAGGGCTAGTGAAGTCACCCAAGGAATGAGCTCTGCTGATACGTGAGGGCTAGTGAAGTTACCCAAGGAATAATCTGTGCTGATACATGAGGGCTAGTGAAGTCACCCAAGAATGAGCTGTGCTGATACAGGAGGGCTAGTGAAGTCACCCAAGGAATGAGCTGTACTGATACATGAGGGCTAGTGAAGTCACCCAAGGAATGAGCTGTGCTGATACATGAGGGCTAGTGAAGTCACCCAAGGAATGAGCTGTGCTGATACATGAGGGCTAGTGAAGTCACCCAAGGAATGAGCTGTGCTGATACATGAGGGCTAGTGAAGTCACCCAAGGAATGAGCTGTGCTGATACATGAGGGCTAGTGAAGTCACCCAAGGAATGAGCTGTACTGATACATGAGGGCTAGTGAAGTCACCCAAGGAATGAGCTGTACTGATACATGAGGGCTAGTGAAGTCACCCAAGGAATGAGCTGTGCTGATACATGAGGGCTAGTAAAGTCACCCAAGGAATGAGCTGTGCTGATACATGATGGCTAGTGAAGTCACCCAAGGAATGAGCTGTGCTGATACATGAGGGCTAGTAAAGTCACCCAAGGAATGAGCTGTGCTGATACATGAGGGCTAGTGAAGTCACCCAAGGAATGAGCTGTACTGATACATGAGGGCTAGTGAAGTCACCCAAGGAATGAGCTGTGCTGATACATGAGGGCTAGTGAAGTCACCCAAGGAATGAGCTCTGCTGATACATGAGGGCTAGTGAAGTCACCCAAGGTATGAGCTGTGCTGATACATGAGGGCTAGTGAAGTTAGCTGCGTCCTGAACACACAAAGCTCACATCCACCCTATGTTTAAGGACCTCCCCAAAAAAGTAGGATGGCGGACTCAGACAGAAAAAGACCCCTGTGCAAGAACAATATATGAGCCCTTTTCAGTCCCATAACTCAAAATGCACAATTCCACCTGCAATGGATGTTTAAGTAGGCCCCCTTTCCTTTTGGGCCCCTGTGCGGCTGCACACCTTGCACCAATGATATGTCCACCCCTGGATCAGAAGAAAACAGCTCATCAGGGGCTTGCACAATGAATGAAAGAATAAGGATTGCAACCTAAGGATAAGTCATCATAATCCTAGTCCGACGCACCACATTTAAGTGATCCAAGAAACAAAAGAAGAAATTCAGCTCACCGAGTTGCTGTGATCCGCTGTATGTCCAAGGCTGCGCACGGAGGGCTAGGCTGCCATAGAAGAATCAAGAAGAAGGAATTTCCAGCGCGGTCCAAAATATTTTGTTAAAAAATCATTTTTATTTATAAATCCATATAAATATAATAATAATTAAGACTCACGTCGAAACGCGTAGCTTTGTGGGGTCCGAATAATATCTATGCAATATCCTGCTGACCGCCTGTAATTTTCCTATTTTATGGATTTATAAATAAAAATGATTTTTTAACAAGATATTTTGGACCGCGCTGGAAATTCCTTCTACATTTAAGTGATGGTATAGTGCTTGAGATATTAAATCACATTTGTTTCTGACCTCTAGGACCCTCACTCATCCTGGAAATGAAGGGGTCATGCAGCCAATTCTGCACTCCCTACTGTATATGGAAATGTACAGATCATCTTGTGCTGCATTTCCCCTGATACTGTGAAGGCGCCAAACCACTTAATAAATGCCGCAGACCCTTCATTCTCAAGATCATGGGGTTTCCTCAAGTCTGACCCCTCCATCGATCATAAAGTGATGCCCTACCTTAGGTGTGACCACCCTTTACTCCATCTACAATTAGTGAACACTATGGAAAAGAAGATTATTTGTTAGATTTATAATGGTTTTCTTGTATATTATTCTTTTTTTTGTGTCACTTTAGATCTCACATTACATAACAAGGAAGCTTTAGTTGACCTTATCTTATGGATTTTGGAACAAAACATCAAATGGCTGAAGTTGGATCCTGCTGTATCTGGAGAGAGAGGAAGCAGCGGGACACGTGTCTGAGACATGACGAGACAGCGAGCCTTGTGGTTCAGCACATAATCTGCTGGACAGCTCCGCAGCATAGTTCTATATCAAAGGCAACAGCGTCCTACTGTAGTATGATCAGATCTGAGCCTTATTCTCTATGTTCCATCTGATCATTTATGCTGTATCCTAAATACGTCCTATTACTTGATTTGCTATGTTCTTTAACCCCTTCAGCCCCCGGGCACTCCCGTTTTTGTTTTTTGCTCCCCTTCTTCCAAGAGCCGTAACGTTTTTATTTTTCCGTCAATCTTGCCATATGAGGGCTTGTTTTTTGCAGGACAAGTATTTTTTTTTTAACCCTTTAATTTTCAATGGGGTGAAAGGGGGGTGATTTGAACTTTTAGGTTGTTTTTTTTAAAACTTTTTTTTTTTTTTTTTTTTACTAGTCCCCCTAGGGGGCTATAGCGATCAGCAATCCGATCGCTCTGATCTATCTGCAGATCACAGCTATAGACTGGAGTCACACTTGCGCGTATCTCGCGAGAGTCTCGCATTGCTTCACCCGGCATGGCCTGATGCTCTCCAGACAGGAGCATCTCAGCTGCATAGAAATACATGCATCCGACCCGCTCCTGTCAGGAGAGTGTGTGGCCGTGCCGGGTGATGCAATGCAAGACTCGCGCGAGTCACTCACAAGTGTGACTCCGGCCATACAGCTGTAAACAGCAGATACGGTCACTTCCTGCTTCACTGGTCTCCGGGCCGAGTGAAAATGAAAGTGACTCGTCATAGCTGCAGGCGTCATCACATGACCCTGTGCTACCATGGCAACCACCGAAAGTCACGTGATCACTCACGTGACTTCCGGTGGGGGCGGCGGTAAGTAAAAATCGTGACCGTGCGTATATACAGCTCGCTGCCAGACTTTGGCAGCGAGATGTAAGGGGTTAATGTTACGGGTGGAATGCGATTCCACTCGTAACATGCAGGCACACATGTCAGCTGTTGAAAACAGCTGATATGTGCGCCGATCGCAGCATCCTGCCCGCGGCAGGGGGCGGGGCTTAACATGACACGCTCCATAACCGAAAGATCCGTCAAAGGTCGTGAAGGGGTTAAGAAAAAAAAAAAACCCCAACAAACTTCAACACTCGTAAAGCATTGCAACTGCAACACCAAAAAGGAAAAGTTGTGGAATTATTGAAATCAATAAATGTGCCGCCCACTGCAGCGGATCGAACCACTCGGATCCAGGGTTGGTGATTGTTCATGGCTCGAGGGTCTCCGGACCCAGGGGTTTAGGGGCCACACTCAAATGGAAAAGGAGTATTTACAGGGGATTGGTATAGTTTGTGACGCCACCCGTGGTGTGCGGTAATTGGGAGTACCACCGCTGCCGTTGGGAGTACCCGTGGTGATGGAGTGGGGCAGCAAGATGACGTTATCCTCCACGGGTAGGGGTAGGCCCCGGGACTCTGGATGGAGATGCGGGGACGCAGTGCAGGGGTTAATCAGGTACTCACTCTGCAATGCAGCAGACGCTGACAACAGGGTAAACCAAGTCTCTGAATACCGTTGCCTCTCAAGGGGAGCTCATCCGGGTCCCGTCCCCTGCAGCACTACCTTGTGGTCCGTAACCTGCCTCCTGGCACAAAATTTTAGACTGTCCGTTGTGGTCCGGTAGCTTGGAGCTTTCCGGGCCACACTCCCCATTGTGGCTAAATGAAGGAGCCTGCTCTCAGGAGCTCACGCTTGGGATTTCAGTGGGCCGCTTGCTAGGAAAGCCCAATCCCCCTCGTTGCGCTAATGCCCCCGATCTGTGAGCTGATGGGAACAGTCCATAAAGGCCCTGTCCTCTGCAGGTTAATCGCCGGGTCGCCTGAAGCTTCTCCCTGACCTAAGGTTTGCGTACCCCGACGTGCCTTCGGTCCCGGACCGGTGATAGGACCAGGCTGCTGACCGTCCCTCCTTGAAAAGTTCCAGGCACCTAGCCTCAATCTCCTGCGACCGGGGGTCCGACTGCTCTAGGTCCAGACCACCGTCTGCGACCTAGTTTACTTCTCCTCTGGGAGCTACAACTCCCAGCTTCCTCAGAGCTCCTCACAGCTCGAGAGCTACCACTGAACTGACTTGACACCTCCCACCTCCCTGTCTGACCCCTAGGTGGGCGGCCCACTGGTGTGCCTGACAGGTGTGGTGCAAAGTGTATCTAGGATTTGTGGATGCTGGTGGAGGCAGTACTGCAGGATAGAGACCCAGAACCATGGGGGGTTGAATACTGCACGGGGAGGGCAGATTGTGCAGTACCCTGTGACGACCTGAATAGTCCAGGGGCGTCACAAACATATTAATGATCTGCAAATGATAAAAAATGGAAACTAATTTTTCAAAACATCTTGATTTATTCTATTCAGTCCGGAGTATAAGTAGAAATTCTCACACTTGGGGTATGTGCCCACGATCCATACATGCTGTGTCCTGGACGCGACTGTGTACATGCCGTGGCTCAGGGAGCTGCACCGCAGGTCAATTTATGCTGTGGAAAAACAAGCATAGTGGGCAGGAGATTTCTAGCCATCCCATGCACTGTGCTTGTACTATACACCGCAGCCTTTTGGACGCAGCAAAAACACGTTACATCTAAAATGCTGTGAACCCAGATCATGGGCACGTAGCCCTACAGCATCAGCTGCTATCAATGAGGTTATTAATGGTCGTCTGAAAAAGTTTCTGCACTTTCGGAAATCATCAAGATCCACTGCTGACAGCTCCTTTTGTAATTGCCGATCAATGATGTCCCAGATGTGCTCGGTGGGAGACAAGTGTAGAGACTAGTGTTGAGCGGACCCGGATCCGCAAAATCCGGATCCGCACGGTTTGAGCGCCCAATCCGAGTCCGACCAGTACCCGGGATTCGGGGTGCACGATCCGGATTTTTTTCTCTCTCTCTCTCTCTCCCGGATCCCACTACCCATTGATTTACATAGCCGCGGATTCCGGATCGGATCCGGACTTCGGCGGCAACCCGATCCGGATTATGACCGATCCGCTCAACTCTAGTAGAGACGCTGCCGCTGTGAGCATGTTTAGCAGGCTCTCAGAGTAACATGGCCTAGTGGTGGTATGTTGAAAAATGTCTCCTGGAAGAAATGGCCGAACCACTGATTTCACAACCATATCATTCTAATGAGGAGCCGTTATTGTACCTGGAATGAAGGATAGATGGGTCCGGGAACTGAAAATTATGCCACCGCACAGCAAAATCCTGGTAAGGCCGGTTTCACACATCCGGCTTTTCGCCGGTTTGCCGGATCCGGCGCTCTCCCGTACAGACAATACAGTACAGTGACAGCGCTGTAACTTCCGGGTCACATGCGCCGCTCACATGACAGCACGTGACCGGCGCTTGTTGCGCTGTCACTGTACTGTAGTCACTGTATGGGAGAGCGCCGGATCCGGCGAAAAGCCGGATGTGTGAAACCGGCCTAACACTACTGCTGTGACGTCCGCTTGTGAAGACTTCTTTATGGCATTGCAGCACAATACAGAAAACTATTCCATACATACAAACTTCTTGCAGATTTTGGAGTTTGTATGTTCTCCATGTGTTTGCGTGTGTCTCCTCCTATACTCCAAAAACATACGGATAGGGAATGCAGATTGTGAACCCCAATGGGGACAGTGATGATAACACCTATCTGGAAAGCGCTGCGGAATTTAAAGTGCTATATTAGTGTGTTAAAAAAACCCAATTCTAAAATTATATATATATATATATATATATATATATATATATATATATATATATACACACATATATATATATATATATACACACACATACATACATACACACACACACACGGTGCCTTGTAAAAGTGTTCAGACTCCAGAGGGGAGGCACGGAGGCTGTAGGGGGGGGCACGGAGGCTGCAGAGGGGGAGGCACGGAGGCTGCAGAGGGGGAGGCACGGAGGCTGCAGAGGGGGAGGCACGGAGGCTGCAGAGGGGGAGGCACGGAGGCTGCAGAAGGGGGCACGGAGGCAGCAGAGGGGGGAGCACGGAGGCAGCAGAGGGGGGAGCACGGAGGCAGCAGAGGGGGGAGCACGGAGGCAGCAGAGGGGGGAGCACGGAGGCAGCAGAGGGAGGCACGGAGGCAGCAGAGGGGGGAGCACGGAGGCAGCAGAGGGAGGCACGGAGGCAGCAGAGGGGGGAGCACGGAGGCAGCAGAGGGGGGAGCACGGAGGCTGCAGAGGGAAGCTGGGAGGCTGCAGGGGAGACGAGGGACTGCAGAGGGGCTATGAGGCTACAGGAGAGAAGAGGCAGGGAGGCTGCAGAGGGGAGCAGAGACAGTGCAGGGCACAGAGGCTGCAGAGGAGAAAGGAGGCTGCAGGGAAGCTGCAGGGGGAGCGGGGAGGCTGCAGGGGAGAAAGGAGGCTGTAGGGAGGATGCAGGGAGCGGGGAGGCTGCAGCTTTCCCTGTGATGTAGCAGGGCTGATCTGTGCCTTCCCCGGGAGCCTCCATTGTGTCTTCTCTTGTGATGTAGCAGAGCAGTTCGGTGCCTGCTCCTCTGCTGCCGCTTCCCCGGGAGCCTCCATTGTGTCTTGTCCTGTGATGTAGCAGGGCTGATCTGTGCCTTCCCCGGGAGCCTCCATTGCGTCTTGTCCTGTGACTGGGCTCCGGCAGGAGGCGGCTGCTCTGCACTTCCGCTCCAGTCACATGAGAAGGCGCTGACTAAGGAGAGGAGCAGTCACTGGGGGCCAAGCCATTGCCAAGGAGGAGCACCTGCTGCCCTGCGAGTGCCATCCGGAGTGCGCCCCGCTGGAGTGCCCCGTGCCCTCCCCAGGCCTCTGCTGCCCCCCAGCCTGTGGCCAGAGTGACATCAGCCAGAGAGGGGGCGGGGGAGGAGGGGAGCAGCACATCACTCAGGACTGTGCTATTCCTACAGAGGAGACAATAGGCTGGCGGTCCAGTGTGGAGATGGCTGCCCTCAGCCTGTCCAGGAAGAAGAATGCCTCCAGGAATGCAGCAGTGGAGAGGAAGAACCTGATCACAGTCTGCAGGTAACACTGCACTCACATGTAGCAGAGCTGAATGTGGAACTCTTTATGTGCATTGTTCTATTAGCTGCAGTCCCATGTAAAATCCTGGGTGACAGGTATGAGTTGTGCTAAGTGGCAAACTTGGCTCTGATTCTGCCAGATCTGGGCTGGAGGCAGATAAAGTTCTATGAAGCTGGACCTGTGTGTGGCCATCATAGAGCAGTGACTGCAATCAGATCACTGGGGATTGCCATTGCATTATTGATTGATGGGAATTGGGAGATTTGGCAATTTACAGATTTGCCTTTAGCATGGCTGGAGATGGAGTTCTGTGACTTAGAGGGCACTTTGTCACCCCCCATATCTCTCCAAAGATTGGGGTCTGCATGTTATCCATCACTGGATAGATGGTAAATGCCAAGAAGGTGACGGTCTGATTGCTAGGACCCCCTCCACACAGTAACTTAGCCCCCTGAGTTGGTTGATGATGCACTATGCTCCATTGAAGTCTATGGAACTGATGGAAAAGAAATTACACTCCATTCTAAGACTTCATCGTCAGCTTATCTCTATAGGGTCCCCTTTTTCCAGTGATCAGTTGGGGTCCTGGCTGTCATACCAAAACCTATTTATCAATTGTCTAGGGGATAGGTGAAGAACGTGTTAAATCGGAATATCCTTTAATGTTGTCGTCTGCTGCTCACAATATTTCCATTAGGCAGAGTTCACATGTCCATTAGATCAGAGCCGTTGACAAAAAAAAGTAGTGAAAAACAGAACTTTTTTTGTCCATTTTGAAAATATTGATTTTTGCAGGATCCATTTTTAACATGGGAGTCTATGGAAAACGGATCCGTTAACGGATTGCTATTTATCTGTCATTTAACACTAGAAGTCCCAGAAATTTCGAGCTCCCCCCTAAAGTCCCGAAAGCGGGTCAAATGACCCTTAGTCCAAACTATTATCCAATACAATAAACTGAATAGAACTAACTAGAAACGGAATGGCTAAACTCAATGGAAAACAACAACCTCCTGTGGTGCGACAGTAATGGCCTTAATTACAGAACAAAAGACGGTGATTATAGGATGGTAGCTAAAATCCTTAAGGTCATTCGACCCGTTTCTGGGTTCCAAAGGTAGAAATGTTAAATGACCCCTCTCTGGGACTTCTAGTGTTAAAACTGATCCAGTAAGAAAAAAAACGGATGAAAGAAAAACGCATGGCTAAATAGCAATCAGTTAACGGATCCGTTTTCCATAGACTCCCATGTTAAAAAAACGGATCCTGCAAAAATCAATATTTTCAAAAGGGACAAAAAAAGTTGTTTGCAAAACTTTTTTGCCGACGGATCCGTTCTAATGACTGATTACTGGACATGTCAAAAGGCTTTCATCCACAAAATCACCTTCTCCTTGTAGTAAGATAACCCCTACCCACATCTGGGGCCACCACCAGTTCATAGAACTGCCCTGTGCGCACGCTGCGGATTTACCGCGGAAAATGTGTCTAACATTGCTGCAGTCATTCCCCAGCAAATCCTATGGGTTTTAAAAAAATGCTGTGCGCACACTGCGTTTTTTTTTGTTTTTTTTTATACCCGCGGATTTTCCGCTGCAAAATTAATGAGCATGTCACTTCTTTTCTGCAGGTACCTGCGGTTTTTGCCATAGATAATGGTAAAAATCCGCAGGGACCAACTTGCAGTAAATCCGTGGCAAATCGTGGCAAAAACGCAGGTGCTGTTTTACCGCGGTTTTTACCGTTAGTGCGGGATTCTTTCAGAGGGTTTGGTTTTTTTTCTTAAGAAAAAAATCACTTTCTAGTGCGTGCATAGCCTTAGGCTATGTGCACACGTATTTGGTGCAGAAATTTTTTGCGTCGGATCTGCACATTTTGGCACCAAAAAAATGCATGCATTTTCAGTGCTTTTTTTTTTTTTTTTTTCTCTATGCGTTTTTCATATTGAAATCCATGGGTGGAAGGGCTGAAAAATGCACCAAGAATTGATATTTTCTGCACCAAATCTGCAAGGAAAAAAATAAGCAACATGTGCACAGCATTTCAGGATTCTCATTGACTTTGCTGGGATAAGCAGTGGCATGCAGATTTGTGACAAAACTGCACTAAAAATCCACTGAAGCCGCGGCCAATGCCCGTGTACTGAAAACTTTTTAATTCAGATCCACTTCAAAATCCACATGAAATAGAGTATTTTCATTCAAGAAGAAAAAAACTCAATTTTTTTTTTTTTATTATGCTTCAATTGATTGAGAATAGTGATGGGTGAGCACTACCATGCTTGGGTGCTCATAACGAGGCTCGACTCTATACTGAGCATAATTTTGGAAGTCAGTGGGGGAACTCAAGCATTTTTCCGGAAGAGTTTTCCATTAAATTCCATTATTATATATGTACAGGTTAATTTTTTTTTTTCATGTAGATATGACTTCTGCAGACATGGTAATGTCAATTTAAAAAAAATAAAATAAATTATAATATTATATATATATACATATATATATATATATATATATATATATATATATATATATATATATATATTATATAAATATATAAATTTATTTTATTTTTTTAAAATTTTATATATATATATATATATATATAAAATTTTAAAAAAATAAAATAAATTTATATTTATATATATATATATGTGTATGTATGTATGTATGTATGTATGTATGTATGTGTGTATATATATATATATATATATATATATATATATATATATATATATATATATATATATATATATATATATATATATATATATATAAATGTATTTTATTTTAAAATTTTATATATATATATATATATATATATATATATATATTATATGCCGTGCATTTATATATTATATACCAGTTTTTTTTTTTAAATTATTGTTTTTTGCTTTAAGTTAAAGGATGGTAGTGATGAGTCAGACGTTTGAATAGTCTTTTATATATATATATATATATATATATATATATATATATATATATATATATATATATATATATATATATATATATATATATATATATATATATATATTATAACAACTTTTTATTTCTACGTCATTTCTCTTCTTTAGTCCCCCCCAGGGGACGTGAACCTGTGATTGTTTAATTGCTTGTACTATATACTGCAATACTTCAGTTCTATAGTAAAAATCACAATCTCCTATGAAGTCCATCTCCGCTCATTGGGGTACAAAGATGGCAGTGACAGGCATGCAATCATGTTAGTTTTTTTTTTTTTTTCTTCACTGTATTCCTGGAAAGTAAAGAAGACTAATCTTATGCAGAAAAAAATATAGTATGCCAAAACCCCCCAATATTTTGGCCTAAGGACCCCATAGATTTTGTGTGCCAGGCATTTTATGAACAGAGACAGAACGTATTTACATGATGTGAACAGAGCCTAATCTGTGTCTGCTGATGTCTCCCATTAACTTCAATGGAATAGCATATTCTGACGGAGAGCGAAAAACTCCAATTTAGAAAATGAAGTGTGGGACACATGCAGGAGTGCTGCGCTCTAGTAATCGGGACCACCGAGCATCCACACGTCTCTGTTTTGAACCATCCATATTTGTTAAAGTGGCTCCATGACCATAAACTGATGGCTGCTGGTGGTGGGAGCGGCCCCTTAGAAGGACTCCGAGTTCCATTATTCCTCTCTCACTGTCTTGTGATGACTGATGAACAATGGGCACGGTCTCCCCGGCGGCGGCGGCGGCGGCTCTGTGCTGTCATTGTTCGGGAGACGGACTGAGGAGGATCTTAGTAGTGCCAGTCAGATCCTTACAAATAAACCTTCACACGTAGGGTGAGGTTTGTACCGCTACACTGTGCACTGGTAACTCGCGTAACACTGCCAGCACAATAGTACTTTTTTTTTTTCTCTTATTGATGTAGCAGAGCTAAGATTGTTCATGTAGCATTTGTAAGGTGTCATAACCCGGTGGAAAATTTGCTCTTGAAATGGCCATCTTTTTGGTTAGATGGTTGACATAAGAAGAGATTAGGGGTTTGGGCAGCATGAGCCTTGTGACAGGTTCCCCACTGAGATGCTGGGGACATGGAGTCAGCATTAAAAGGAATCTGTCACCAGGTTTTTGCTATGTAATCAGGAGACCTTTCAGGATCAGTAAGTTTTATTGCTCTACCTTTTCCTGTTATCTTGCTGTCAGCTCCATAGACTTCAGTGTCTTGTGCTCACTAGTCAAGTGTATGTAAATACAATTTACATATTCCCTCTTCCCCACCCACCTCTCAGTACATTCACTATCACTGCTGAGAGATGGATTGGGGCAGCAATGCAAATTCTGTTCAGATTTATGATCCCCAATGTCTGCACTGAGAGGAGGGAGCAGTGAATGTGCAGTTTGTATTTACATATGCCTGACTAGCTTAAACATCACACTGAATTCTATGGAGCTTACAACAAGATAACAAGATAACATAGAGCAATAAAACTTACTGATCCTGAAAGGTTAAGCTCTATTTAAAGATAACATTAGTATTGTACTAGAAAATCACCTGACACATTCCCTTTAACTGCATGCTGTCATTTTGATGTAATCAGTGTTTTCTCTGTTGCTGATCTATCAGTGCTCAGAATACTGAGCCCTATATAACCCTGCTCCCACACCACTGATTAGCAGCTTTCTACCTATAGTGTACACAAAAAGCTGCCATACTGTACATAGACAGAAAGCTACTAATCAGTATGGGGGAGTGGTTGGATCAGAAGACACTAGACACCTGTAATGATAATCTCCTGCTGATAAAACATGATTTTATTGGAACAGCAATAAAGAGACTGGGGAACAAAAAAACGCAATAAGGTCTTTTCTGAGAGTAATGGATACTAACAGTACAGGAATGGGTTGTGTGATGAAGCTTTTAAAGACCCATAGGTTGTAAAAAACATGAAGAGCCAAAAGGGGAAACTAATGTGGTTCCTCTGCGCTGCTGATAGTATTCCAAGGGGAAATAAAACCGGGATAATTGGTAAACTGAATGTGGTTTTTATTAACGCCGTTTCAAAATCATCTTGACTTCTTCAACCAGAGTTGTATCCTGAGGAAGAAGATACCATGGATAATACCACCACTGGTGTTGTATCCTAAGGAAGAAGTCTGATGACCTCGAAACACGTTGATAAAAACGCATTCAATTTATAGATTGTCCCGGTTTTATTTCCCCTTGGAATACCATCAGCAGCGCAGAGGAACCACGTTTGTTTCCCTTTTTGCTCTTCATTGAGAAAGCAACACACAGCCAACTCATCACTGGAATCAGGGTCTCAGCCCCTATATCATGATGCCCTCAGATTACATAGAAAAAGACCTGCTGACAGATTCCCTTTAAAGGTTTATTCCCAGTGCTGTATTCTTCTTTCCCAGAGACAATAAATGGAGCAGCGGCCACACATGTGCTTGGGCTTTCCAAATCCTGATTCCCAGGGCCCAGCGTTCCATTCTCAGGATCATTAAGAGACCCAGCGATCAGCACGTTATCCCCTATTTCGTATAAAGGGGTAGCTTACTATCTTGGGAATTACCCTTCAAAATGCATGCTCGCCCCTCCTAAGGGTACAGACGCCACAAGTTTGAGGATTAGCCGCAGCAGAGTGGACACTATAGGCTTATTCCTGACTCTCAGGATTGCCCCATTAGAGACTTCTGAGGGACTGTGACCCTAATGAGCAAACTGGAAGAGTTGATATCAGTCGTGATGGAGAAACGGTTTGGCGTAGCTTTTGAAACGAGCAGCCAGCTAATGTCACACAGAGATTTTTTAAAACTTCGCAGACTGTCATGGCGGCGTCAGTTACTGTTCAGACTACAGATTCTGACTCTCTGCCTGCTATCTTTTCTGATGTCTGTGATCAGTGCAGGCACACTCGTGCGCCGACCTGCAGATTGGTAGTTCATAGGCAGATTAGTAAGAGTTATTCTTGGCTAGTCTGCGTGTTAGTCTCCTTTGATCACATGTTGTGGGGGAGCCAATCACATCTGCTCCCCTCCTATATATGCTGGCTAAATCCTTCCACATATAGTTATCTTACTCTGGATCACAACACCTCACCAGACCAGATATCATGTGGTGTTGCTGGGTGTGGTTGTTAGTTAACCCTTGTTACCTTCCTGCTCTTGCTTTTATCCTGAGTCTCTCGTTTTTTTGTTCCTGTGAGTTTGGAGTGTGTCATAGTTTTGGTTTTCCCTTGTCTGTCTTTATGTTTCCCATCACACTCCTGCCCTGTCCCTCCCTGTTGGAGGGAGTAGTACTGGCCAGGAGCATAGCCAGTAATAGGACTCTGGCATCTCCACCATCAGGAGTAACCTGGAGAATAGGGATAGCCTAGGGTCTCCTAGCATGAGGGACAGCTATCCTAACAGTCACCTCGTGACACTAGACAATCACTAAGTCATCCTTTTTCTGTAAGCATTATTAGGGCATATGGACCCAATTTAGGGGGATCCCAGATTGTGGAGAGTCCGGGGGACTTCTCCTTTCCATGTAAGTGCCGATACGTAATACTATTCTTCACCAGTGGCAGCCACCAAAATAGGCAAAGTCTGGGCAGCCGCAAATCCTCCCAGAAATAACGGCACAAAGTTGCGGAAATATTTTGGCTGATTAAAAGGGGTTAATATTCTATTTATTGAGTTTTCTTGCCCCTTCTTGTGTTTGTGCACTTTGGATCTGTTCCCGTGTTCGGAGCGGAGCCGGGCGATGCTGACATTGTACATTTCTCCACAAGAGCAGTGATTGAATTTTTTCGCCGTGCTGGTGTCAGTATAATTACCCCACAATACGGTGTAATATCCCAAGTCAGTGGAAACGAGGGAGGAATTTCTAGCCTTCTCTTGCCAAAGTTTTCTATTATTTTTTTTAATTTTTTTTATTTATTTTTATTTGTGCTGTAAACATTATTTGGAAGCAATTATGTAAAAAGGCAAATACACAGTTTTTTATTATGGCTCAGGGTCGTACAAAGCTGCATTATGACATCCATTGAGGTGTATGGGGCCTCACATCGATTCTAACCACTCGCCATGAATATGTCAATCTTTTACCTGGTGTAATTGCTGCCGTTCTCCTGAATCCGGCGCTGTTTTTCTCTTGTTTCTGCGCCTCTCTGTTCCTGAGATATGGCCCCTTCTTCCCTGTATGTAATTCTAGTCTTTTTAGTCAACTGGGTGTAGCCCTTAACTCTACTCTGAGGGCGTGTTCTTGAGGACCACGCCCAGTTGGATAAGACGACTAGATTTATAAGCAGGAAAGAAAGGGCGATATCTCATGAACAGAGAGGCGCAGGAACAAAAGAAAAACACCGTCGGATTCAGGAGAAAAGTGGGATTTACAATAGGTTAAAGAAAATAAATATTTATAGCAAGTGACAGGTCCTCTAACTTAAACTTTGGGTGGTCTTCTGTATAGGATCTTCATCTCTTGACCAGAGTAGGAAGTGGTTATAAAGAGTGCCTCTTGCTATGTGGGACCTGTCCTGCCCGGATATGAATGGTCACTATGTAATACTTCATTTCCCCTGTGGTGGCGCTGTAGAGGAATTAAACACTTACTGCCAGGTTTCCCCACAGATAGCAAATGATCACTGGGGGTCCCAGCAGGAGGACGCTTGATGACCCCCTTATTGTTGAAAGACCAATACAACAAAATAAAATTGTCCAGAACACAGAATATCTTTTAAGATGACCACTCTGAAGTCATGACAAAGGGGGTCTCTGATGGTCACTTACCTGCTGACATCCTGCACGCTCTGCTGCTCGGTGGTGATATGTTGTCCATGGTGGAAAAATCAGCAAGAGCGGGAATGATATATTGGAAACCTAGGCCTGAAAAAATATTTTATTTTATTTTTATACGCTATTAAGTTTATTTTTGAGGAATAACCCTTTATTCCCTATTTATGGGATCGTTGAGAGTCTGACCGCTGGGACCCCCAACGATCCCAAGAATAGGGCTCTGTAGCCCCAACCTGAATGGAGCATAGGTGCGCATGCTTGGCTTCTGCTCCATCTATTGTCTGTGGGACTGCTGAAATGAAAATAGCTGAGCGTTCTACTCAGCAGTCCAATAGAAAATAATGGAACAGCAGCCAAGCGGGCACACCTGCACTCCATTCATTATGGGGTTGCAGAGCACCGTTCTTAAGACTACTGGCATATGCACAAGGACCTCTGGGACAGCAGTCTTTCTAATGGTGATTAGCAGCGCCATCCTCAATGGAGCAGAAGTGTATATGCGTGGCCTCTGCTCCATCTATGATCTATGTGACTGCTGAAAACAGCTGAGTGCTGTACTCAGCAGTCCCATAGACAATGATGGAACAGTAACAGAGTGGGCACCTCTGGGACAGCAGTCTTTCTAACGGTGATTAGCAGCCCCATCCTGAATGGAGCATAAGTGCACATACTTAGCATCTGTTCCATCTATTGCCTATGAGAATGCTGAAAATAGCTGAGGCCTATTCTCAACAGTCCCATAGACAATGATAGAGCAGCAGCCGAGCAGGCACACCTCTGCTCCATGCAGGATGGGGCTGCCAAACACCATTCTGAAGACTACCACAATCCACAAGGACCTTTGGGACAACAGTCTTAAGAATGGTGCTCAGCAGCCCCATCCTGAATGGAGCGTAAGTGCACATTCTTGGCCTCTTCTACATCTATTGTCTGTGGGACTGCTGAAAATAGCAGGGTGCTGTACTCAACAGTCCCATAGATAGTGATGGAACAGCAGCCAAGCGGGCACGCCTCTGCTCCATTCAGGATGAGGCTGCTGAGAACTGTTCTTAAGACTACTGACATATCCACAAGGACCTCTGGGACAGCAGTCTTAAAAACGGTGGTCGGCAGCCTTGTGCTGAATGGAGCATAAGTGCACATACTTGGCCTCTGTTCCATCTATTGTCTATGGGACTGCTGAAAATAGCCGAGGGCTGTACTTAGTAGTCCTGTAGATAATGAGGGAACAGCAGCCAAATGGGCACACCTTCGCTCCATTCAGGCTGTTTTTAAGACTACTTTCATATCTACAAGGACCTCTGGGGCAGCAGTCTTAAGAACGGTGCTTGGCAACCTCATGCTGAATGGAGCATAAGTGCACATACTTGGCCTCTGTTCCATCTATTGTCTATGGCACTGCTGAAAATAGCTGAGCATTGTACTCAGCAGTCCCATAGACATTAAATGGAGCAGGATCGGGCTGCCGGTCACTGTTCTAAAGATTGCTGTCCCAGAGGTCCCTGGGAATATTCCAGTAATGTCTGTGATGGGAATACCCCTTTAATAAAACAAGGCCCAATGGTAGAAAACATCTACGTAGCTGTGGATGAAGAATCAGGTGAATGCTGGGAACTGATGCTAATATCTCATAATACAATAACGCTCACAATGGTAGGATCGCACTGACAAGGCCACTGTGGCGCTGCACATTACAGTTTATACTAGCGCTCGTCAGATTATAAGCTGCAATCATGTAGAGTATCGCCGGCTCTCAGCTCCATATGTGAAGAGAAGGACGTGTGGCCCCTTCTGCTGGTTGTGCTGCATCACATCTAGTCTTGGTGTATGTGAGACCCATCACAAGTGCCATATTCCTCCTGTCCTCGACGCCGAGGCGCATCATGACTTTGTCAATCAGGCCGAATTGGGATAAGCATCCCAATGGGCAGTTCATCCATTTATTTCAATGGGACGATCTGCAGGACCCAGCACCTCTGCTACTAAATGGACAAAGTTGTGGCATATGAAGCAATGAAATGGCCAGATGGCTCAAGCATGACTCTTTGTAACGGCGAATTTGCGGGGCCGCCACCGATCTGATATTGGATAAACCATCAATTTTATAGAACTGGAAAATCCCTTTTATTCCTTGCCTGTATGCGGTCTCATCAGTCAGGTTTTACCATCAGAGTTTGATCAGTTTTTCTCAAATGGAAAAAAAAAAATGCTTATTTGTCAACCTTCTCATATTAAAGGGAATCTGTCACCAGGTTTTCCACCTAATAATGTAGAGGCAGAGACCCTGATTCCAGTGATGTGTCACTTACTGGGCTGCTTAGTATAGTTTTGATAAAATCATGGTTTAATCAGCAGGAGATTATCATTACAGGACTACTTGGCGTGCGGCCAGTTAGTCCAGCATATTCATGAGCTCTGTATAACTGCTAGATCTGCAGCAGAGAAAACATTGATTTTATCAAGATGACAGCAAACAGCTCAGTAGGTGACACATCACTGGAATCAGGGTCTCTGTCTCTACATTGTGCTGCTGTCAGATGGGGGAGCAAAAACCTGGTCACAGATTCCCTTTAAACAGTCTGTAAAAAGTAGACAGTAAACAGATGGCATCCAAGTGCTTTTTTTTTTTTTTTTAACGGACCCATAGACCTTTTAATCTGCCAAATGGGCCAATATCAGACAAGTCTCCTTGAATGTGTATAGATCACTGAGACTGAAGAAAAAATACATGGACATGTGAGGAGGTACGAGTACTATGCATACAAATCTATGGGAAAACCTGACGTCTGAATGAGGCTTCAGGCTATGTTCACACTGAGGTGTGTTTTTTTTTTTTTTTTTGTTTTTATCTGCATCAGTTTTGAAAAGTTTCTGCAGTCTTTCGATTGGACGGTCTGTACCGTTTTCCTCCAGGACCCGCTCCAAAGAAATGACATGCACCTTCTTTTCTCCAACTAGGCGTTGTTTTTTTTCTGCGGGGGGGTTCAACAGTTCAGGCTTTTAAGATTGAACCAGCACGTGATTTTTTTTTTATTGAAATTAACAGGAATACTTCTTTTGAGCCATTTATGAGCCATTTTTCTAACTTTTTTTAGGTGTAGAACTGCTCAAAAGCTACCGGGAAAAGATGCATTGTCAACATACCCGAAAGGGGGCCCTCACCTCCTTTTCAGAGGGGGGGCTCCTTACTAAGAGCCCTCACCTCCTTTTACAGAGGAGAGGATCCTTACTGTTGGCCCTCACCTCCTTTTACAGAGGAGGGGCTCCTTACTGGGGGCCCTCACTTCCTTTTCAGAGCGGGGGCTCCTTACTGGGGGCCCTCACTTCCTTTTCAGAGGGGGGGCTTCTTACTGGGGGGCCCTCACCTCCTTTTCCAGAGGAGAGGTTCCTTACTGTTGGCCCTCACCTCCTTTTACAGAGGAGGGGCTCCTTACTGGGGGCCCTCACTTCCTTTTCAGAGGAGGGGCTCCTTACTGGGGGCCCTCACCTCCTTTTACAGAGGAGAGGATCCTTACTGTTGGCCCTCACCTCCTTTTACAGAGGAGGGGCTCCTTACTGGGGGCCCTCACTTCCTTTTCAGAGGGGGGGCTCCTTACTGGGGGCCCTCACTTCCTTTTCAGAGGGGGGGCTTCTTACTGGGGGGCCCTCACCTCCTTTTCCAGAGGAGAGGTTCCTTACTGTTGGCCCTCACCTCCTTTTCCAGAGGAGAGGTTCCTTACTGTTGGCCCTCACCTCCTTTTACAGAGGAGGGGCTCCTTACTGGGGGCCCTCACTTCCTTTTCAGAGGAGGGGCTCCTTACTGGGGGCCCTCACCTCCTTTTCAGAGGAGGGGCTCCTTACTGGGGGCCCTCACCTCCTTTTCAGAGGAGGGGCTCCTTACTGGGGGGCCTTCGCCTTCTTTTCAGAGGAGGGGCTCCTTACTGGGGGCCCTCACCTCCTTTTCAGAGGAGGGGCTCCTTACTGGGGGCCCTCGCCTTCTTTTCAGAGGAGGGGCTCCTTACTGGGGGGCCTTCGCCTTCTTTTCAGAGGAGGGGCTCCTTACTGGGGGGCCTTCGCCTTCTTTTCAGAGGGGGGGCTCCTTACTAAGAGCCCTCACCTCCTTTTCCAGAGGAGAGGATCCTTACTGTTGGTCCTCACCTCCTTTTACAGAGGAGGGGCTCCTTACTGGGGGCCCTCACCTCCTTTTCAGAGGAGGGGCTCCTTACTGGGGGGGCCTTCGCCTTCTTTTCCGAGGAGGGGCTCCTTACTGGGGGCCCTCGCCTTCTTTTCAGAGGAGGGGCTCCTTACTGGTGGGCCTTCGCCTTCTTTTCAGAGGAGGGGCTCCTTACTGGGGGGCCTTCGCCTTCTTTTCAGAGGAGGGGCTCCTTACTGGGGGGCCCTCGCCTTCTTTTCCGAGGAGGGGCTCCTTACTGGGGGCCCTCACCTCCTTTTCAGAGGAGGGGCTCATTGTTGTTTGTAGGTCACGTTATTGTCACACATATGTATTGGGGGTATACGTAGCATGAGTTCATCTCTCGTATATCTTGATGCATTCACAATAGAGAATCCTAAGCATTGATGGAGTATACATGGATCATGCGTCGTTAGCATGCATTGGAGGTGTCTTTCTGATCTTGACCCCGCGTTGTTTGCTGAGTAAGTTCCGATTACTCAATCATATCCTATTATGTCTGCCGAGCTCCGTCACTCGCCGATGTCCGCAGCTGGAGATTGAAGGCTTCCCATTGCAGTATCACAGTGATGAATATTTCTCTTCTGTGTGCATTTGCCTCTGTTCTAGCCATTTTACATTCCGCTGTATAGCTTGTATGCAACTGTATAGATAGCACTGAACCAAAAGTATGGAAAAACTTAGTGAAAATTGCTAAATCCAATGCTCTGACCGCTGAAACCCCCACTATGAGCCTGGATCTCAGCTTCCCATACACGGTAAGTTTTTTAACTGCATGAGAGGACACACACAAGCTAGGGACCCCAACGTAGAGAAATACTTTGGCGTAGTGTTGGGGCTCTATTGCATTGATCAATTCAGTAGCTAAATTTCTCTTGATTCATATGTTCATGGCAGTAATGCAGATTCCATTTTTCACATTTTCACTCTTACATATAGCTATTGGATTTTTCAAGTCAGTATTCACACAGCAGTTTCTGCTATTTCATGTATTCCCCTTACATAGTCACTGGTGTGTATACCTTATCTCCCCATATCCATGTATAATAATGCAGCCACCCCAGACCTCCATATATAATGCAGCCTCCCCAGACCTCCATGTATAAAGCAGCCTCTCCAGGCCTCCATATATAATGCAGCCTCCCCAGACCTCCATGTATAAAGCAGCCTCTCCAGGCCTCCATATATAATGCAGCCTCCTCAGACCTCCATGTATAAAGCAGCCTCTCCAGGCCTCCATATATAATGCAGCCTCCTCAGACCTCCATGTATAAAGAAGCCTCTCCAGGCCTCCATGTATAATAATACAGCTACCCCAGACCTCCACATATAATGCAGCCTCCTCAGACCTCCATGTATAAAGCAGCCTCTCCAGGCTTCCATGTACAATAATGCAGCTTCCCCAGAACTGCCTTCCCAAGCCTCTGGCCACCGTTTACTCACTTATATTAAAAAAAACAAACAAGTACTCACCTTCTCTCTTCCTTCCACCGCTGCTGTCCTCCCCGCTGCTCGTTCTCCCGTTGCTGCGGTCGGCGTCCTCCTCTCCTGCACTCTGTGCACTCAGCACAGCAGTCGCTCGGGAGTGACGTCATCGCACAGGGGGAGAATGGTGATGCATAGCGCGGCACCAGCCGCGCTATGCTTCATCATTACTGTGCGCTGTGACGGGGGAGACGCCGCAGCCGCTGACACCAGGTAGGGGGCCCCGGTGCCGCCGCTGACATCAGGCAGGGGGGCCCGGTGTCGGCGGCAGCAGCGGGTCAAATAGCGGCCGCGAGGTCTATGACAGATCAGCGCAGCTCCCCTCACACTGACAGGAGCTGGCTGCTGATCTGCCTGGCGGCCGCCGGGGCCCCTAACCTCCTGGTCGCGATCGCGACCGCTGCGACCGCGGTAGTTACGCCACTGCATCTGCTGCAGCGCAACTCCATAGACATGAATGGGGTGGTTCAGGAGTGGACATATCGTTGGTGCAATCTAGGGACTAAGAGGTTAGGAGCTCATTTTTACCTCCAAAACAGGTGGAATTGTGAATTTTGATGAGTTATTGGACTGAAGAGGGCCTATATACTGTTCTTGCACAGGGGCCCTTTTCTGTCTGTGTCCTCCAGTAGGGTGGCTGCAGTTCCATGGACGGCTGGTTGGCAGGGAGTAGCTGTGAAGTGTATACAGGATACTCCTGCCACCCCTCCACCCACGGCCCCAGAGGTAAAACCTCCAGCCATCATTAAGTGATGACATTTCCTAGTGATACTTCAACACTTACTAAGATGGAACAACTTTTCCTACTAATATTCCCATGTACCAAGTATTGTGTAGTCTACATAAAACCCCAAAACACCGCAAAAGTCCATATGTAGGGTGAAAGATAGTGGCCAGATGTTGATATCTTGCCTCAAAAGTATAGTTGACCTCTTCTGTCACTTGGCTTGTGTATGGCTGTAGGACAACTGGCTACAGCAGAAGCCTGCATGATGTGGACTTTAGATGTCAGGCATTGAACTACTGATGTTTTAATCCTCCACCCTTGATGCCCTACATCTGGGAAAAATGTCCCATCTGCACCCCTGGCTTAGGGTGCATGCTCATGACCAAATGGTTCTGTATGCTGGAGACATGTAGTGCCCAGCAGATAGCTGTCCATATCAATGTGTCTATACCTGGTATAGGAGGTCAACCACCATGGTACTGATGGCACTGCCCTAAATTTTGAATGGTATGAGCTTCAGGACCAGTCACACTCATTTAGGCATTATTGTTAGAGATGGGAAAATAGTGAAGCGTTCGGATTACGCTATTCGAGTACTATTCCAGCATTCGTCACAACTAACGAATCTAATGCAAGTCAATGGGAAACCCGAGCATTTTTCTGGGAAATTTTCAAGAAGAAATGCTTGGGTTCCCCATTGACCAGCATTAGATTCGTTAGTCGTGACGAATACTGGAATTATACTCTGTATTTGGATAGTATAATCCGAACACAAATATTTCACTATTCACCCATCTCGAATTATGGTGCCAGGAACAATGTTAGGTTTTCATTTTTGTTACTGGTTCCAGAGTTGGAACCATTTTTGGTCATATTGATACCCTATGCCAACTACAATCCATGTGAACTCCACCATAATGAATTGTGGTATTGTTGGATCTTCCACCTGTACAGCATGTTCCTGACATCCCGAATAACAAGCTACCCACTGCTTTCCCCTAGGAACGTTATTGACTATGGATGGTTTCCGGCAGTAGGCTTTACATGGACTTTTTGTGTTCTTTACGCCTCTTATCTTTTGGGTGTATTTTTATCCAAATGTCATCAATTTGCGTGCAGCATTTTCCATGACGGGCTATGCACAATGAGTCGGTGACTAAATCATTCATATATTAGGATATTTCCCTCGGATGTCTGTTCGCTTCTCGTTCTGATCACGAATCATTTTTCTGATTACCATATTTTCCATCTCGGGTGCGATTGTGATGCCAATAGGCAGACATTTGACTACTGAGGTTTTCTCTTTCTTGTTTTCTTCTTCACTTTAGATTCATTCTTGTCTTATGTGAAGGTTGATGGATGAGAAGCGAATTACCAAATAGAGTTCAGTGTTAATGTTGTCTCTCGATCCCTCTCCTTCTTTATTCATAAGGATAACGTTCCGTAAAGAGCAGAGAAAAATGACTACAGTCTGCAGCCCCTTAGCCCTCACAATTTTGATACTCAGCCCAAGATAAAGCCCGACAGCTGGGGGCTGGTATTCTCAGGCTGGGGAGACCCATGCTTATTGGGTCCCCCCCAGCCTAAATTGCAATCAATTGATGCCTTTTGATCTTCTATCATTTCTCAGTCTTCTGGCTAAGATCAAGTGTAGTATCTTTCGAAACGACAGCCCTGGTCTGGGCTGCCTTAGTAGACTGGTACAAGGGATGAAAGCTTTTTACATCGGGTGGCTTATATCATCATCTGGTAGGTGTCTCTAACTCCCGTGGGCTGAGAAGTTTGAGAGGCCGAGGTGTCAAAGTTCCCCAAGAGTGGGGACCTCCACTTGAGTTAATGTCACATTTGGATGACCCTTCTTGTTCACATGTAATCATCCACCCTTTTACAGAATTTCTGGCTAGGATGGAGCATTTTTTTGAAATCCCTGGTCCAAGGTCCGATCAGTATTACATGGTGAACCATTTACAGCATAAATGAGTACACTCCCTTTTGAAAAGCAAGATTTTAATCAATATCTCAGTGAACACAAGAATAATTTTCCAAAATTTTCGCAAGAGAGTTTCAGTTTTTTGGGGTTTTTTGATCCATAATATGAAAGTAAGGTTAATAATAATAATAATAATAATATAAGTTTCAATACAGAATTTTCAGTTTTACTCAAATTAGGTGATGCAAAAAATGAGTACACCTCCACATCAAAAACTACTACATCTAGTAATTTATACAATTCATACATACAATGATTTTTAAGGACAGCACCAAGTCTTCTAGGCATGGAATGTACAAGTTGGTGACATATTGTAACTCCTCATAAGTGTTCGGTTCGGTCAGATCAGGAGACACTTGATCACTCTTTTATCTTGTTCTACAGAAATGCCTCAGATGTGTGTTTTGTATCATTGTTATGTTAGAAAAGTGCACGTCTACCAAGAGCACGAAGTGATAGGAGCATCTTCTCTATAACTATAGAGTAGTAAATCTGTGAACTCCTGATCCCATCAATGAAATGTAGCGCCTTGACACCAGGAGCTCTCATGCTGCCCCAAATAAGGACACGGCCCCCACCATGTCTCACTGTAGGCACCATGCATTTTTCTTTGTGCTCCTTTTTTTTTATGCCATAAACTTTTGAAACCCTCTGTTAAAACCCCCCCCAAAACTAAACATTTATCTTGGTCTCATCACTCCACAGTATAGAGTCCCAGTAGTTTTCAGATTTTTCAGGATTTTTGGCTTTTTTGTGTATTAGCTTTACAAGAGGCTTCCTCCGTGCCATTCCTCTACAGTGTGTGCCATATTGTGTCACGGGAAACGCTCAACTAGTTTTGCTTTCTATTTCTTCAGCTAACTGCAGTGAACTTTCATATCGATTTTCTTCAACCCTTCTCATCAGAAGACACTCCTCTTTAGGTTTAAACCTGAATGGTCGGCCTGGACGTCTCTGTGAAATGGTTGCAGTTCCATATTTGCTATATTTTTTTTTTAATCATGTGTGCTACAGTATTCTTCTGACAGATTGGTAAATCTTTGCCTTATCTTCTTGTAGTCTTCACCTTTCTTGTGTAAAAAAACTATTTTCTTTCTCAGGTCTTTTGACATTTCTTTTCCATGTGGTGCCATTGCTGACAGCATGAAATGGGAAGGAGGTTGTTACCTAAAGAAAACCCATCAGCTGGACACCTGATTAATGAATAATTAAACTTATCTGTGGTTGAATTCTTGTTCATTGGAATTTTGAAGTCTAAACTTTAGCTTGGCTCCTATCACTTTCATTGGGGGCGTTCTCATTTTTGCAACATGGTCTTGAATGAATTGACGTTTTATGTATTTTTTAGTATGGTGTCTCATAGAAAATGTAGATTCTGAAAGGAAAAAAATGTTTTGCTGACAATCTGTTGGGTTGTACTCATTCTGAGTACTGTAATTGTTTTCACTGCTAGCTTTTTGCATGTGTCTTTTCACGAGGGCTTTTTTAGGTTATGGTTCCCTTTTTGGGTTCCCTCCTGATCGGTCATGAGGGGGAGTATGTGGCCATCAGGTTCCACTTCCCTCTGCAGATCCCAGGCTCTCCTTTTCTAGGAGCAGAGCTGGACTCCTATCTCATGGGGTGGCAGCCGGGGTAGATGGTGGGAGCCAAACTGGTTCGCTAAGTTTCGGCGATGTTAGCAGACTCTCGCTAAAGACGTTTTGGTCCCGAGGGTTAGTGAAGGTTTACTGTGGGCCAGTCTCCTTCCGATTGAGCTGCGTTAGACCTCATTCCAGTGCAATTTTTGTTACTTTTTTTTAGGTGCACCCAGGTTATTGAGGATGGCTCATACTTAGGATAGGTCATCAATGTCTGATCGACCGGGATCCGACACCCCGCACCTCCGCCGATCAGCTGTTCTAGGTCCCGGGAGCAGGTGGACGGAAATGCTGTGTTTCGGAGCTGCTCCATCTTCTGATAGTGTCCACGGCCGGGTACTGGACCCATTTAAATCAATAGGAGGGGAATGTGCAGTAACCGGTTGCAGACACTATCAGTAGATGAACGGCTGCGGAATCTGCTCTCGCCTCCGGGACCATGAACAGCTGATCGGTGGAGGTGTCGGGTGTTGGACCCATGCCAATAAGTACATTGATGACCTATCCTAAGGATAGGCCATCAATGTGAAAAAGTAGTGGAAAACCCCTTTAAGTGCTCTGGGTGTGGCAGAGCACTTCCCGTGATTGTTTCCCCGCCCTAGCCTCATTAGTCTGATTCATAACTCACTGTCTTATTACATTGCCGAACACTTGACACCACACACTGAGCTATCAATCAAGCTAAGGAGGCTGGTGCCGGGTGGGGAAACAACCTTAAAAGGCGGAGATTTGGGAAGTGCTCTGCCACTCCCAGAGCACTTAATGTCTCATTTGCATATGAATTAAAATGCTAAATAAAACTTCTGACTTGTTGAAAGTTTAACAAAATTATTTGAAGTTCATAATTATTTATCTCGTTATGGAAGGATGTCCCAAAATAAAAAAATACGCGCTGTGGCCGATGTCAGCGTCATCCTGTAATGATGCTGTGTGTTTACTTTAGTACTGGACAATTCCGTAGTATCCATCTGCAGCACGATATTTTATGTTATTCTGATTGTATCCTTACCTTATACTATGAACGTGCTGACTAATAAATGAATAAGGCTATTTTCATACATTGCATTTTTGCGGCTTTTTTTTTTTTTTTGCAGTTTTTTTCATTGGTTTTATGCAAATCCATGCTTCTTTTTACGGTAATGTCCCACGTTGAAGATTTTCTGCACCAAAAACTGCATCTCTTGGTAGGAAAATTGCTATGGGAAAAAATACATGCGTTTTTTGCCGCATTTTTGCTTTTTTAGATGCTTTTTTATGCAGTGATAGGAAAAACGCAGACACAATTGAAATATCAATTGTTTGGTTTTGGTGCAGATTTTTTCTGCACCAAAGTCTGCAAGAAAAAAATCTGCAATGTGGACAGAGTTCATTAGGATTCTCATAGATTTTTCTGGGATGCGTTGTGCCTTGCAGATTGATTAAAATCTAGAAAAAAAAGAAATACATAAAAGCATCAAAAACATGAAAAAAATGCAGTGTCTGCCTTATAGTGCCAGCAAAAACTATAGAATGCCAGAAGTGTGTCTCTGTCTCCCTCTCTCTCTCCCTCTCTCTCTCCCCCTCTCCCTCTCCCCCTCTCTCTCTCCCCCTCTCTCTCCCCCTCTCTCTCCCCCTCTCTCTCTCTCCCCCTCTCTCTCTCTCCCCCTCTCTCTCCCCCTCTCTCTCTCTCCCCCTCTCTCTCCCCCTCTCTCTCTCTCCCCCTCTCTCCCCCCCTCTCTCTCTCTCCCCCTCTCTCTCTCTCCCCCTCTCTCTCTCTCCCCCTCTCTCTCTCTCCCCCTCTCTCTCTCTCCCCCTCTCTCTCTCTCCCCCTCTCTCTCTCTCCCCCTCTCTCTCTCTCCCCCTCTCTCTCTCTCACCCTCTCTCTCTCTCACCCTCTCTTCTCTCACCCTCTCTTCTCTCACCCTCTCTTCTCTCACCCTCTCTTCTCTCACCCTCTCTTCTCTCACCCTCTCTTCTCTCACCCTCTCTTCTCTCACCCTCTCTTCTCTCACCCTCTCTTCTCTCACCCTCTCTTCTCTCACCCTCTCTTCTCTCACCCTCTCTTCTCTCACCCTCTCTTCTCTCCCTCTCTCTTCTCTCCCCCTTTTTACTGCCAAGTGATCAGATTTTGCTGTCAAATAAAAGCACTGTGTGAACATAGCCTAACAGTGCACAAAAAAAAAAATCAGTAAAACATGCTTTTTGAAAGAAAAAGAGAGCACAATTTGCTGCAGCAAAAAGCAACTTGTGAACATACTGTTAAAGGGAATCACCAGATTTTTGCCACCCAATCTGAGAGCAGCATAATGTAGGAGCAGAGATCCTGATTCCAGCGATGTGTCACTTACTGGGCTGCTTAGTGTAGTTTTGATAAAATCACTGTTTAATCAGCAGGAGATTATCATTACAGGACTACTTGGTGTGCTGCAGGTAGTCCAGCACATTCATGAGCTCTGTATAACTGCTAGATCTGCAGCAGAGAAAACATTGATTTTATCAAAATGACAGCAAACAGCTCAGTAAGTGACACATCGCTGGAATCAGGGTATCTACCTCTACATTATGCTGCTCTCAGATGGGGGAGCAAAACCCTGGTGACTGATTTCCTTTAAGGGTAGATCAACAAGTTTCGCAAGTTGCTTTTTTACTGTTTTTTTTTTGTTTGTTTTTTTCTTGCATTTTTTTCTTCTCCCTTTTTTAAATTCATAAAAAAAAAATGCAAAAAAAACATCAAAAATGCAACGTATGAACATAGCCTTTGGCTTAAATGGTTGCAAGAAAAAGCTTCTACGGCCTCTACAAAATCGCTTCAAAAATGGAATCAGATCTGTAAGCCTTGTGTGAAAAAACAAAACACAAACATGAATTCCTGGCATGGATTGCTGTTAAAAGTCATATAAAATGTAATCTACTTATAGGCATTAATGGCATTTTTCCTTCGTGTTACCAGGTTTTTATCATCTAATGTGAGATGGTTTAGAGATTATTACAGGAGGACTAGTAAACCTGCTGCCATGTAGTCCTGCATAGTCATGAGCACTGTTTAACCCCACTTCCAATATTGATTGGCATCTTTCTGCCTATGCACAGTGTATACAGCTGCCAATCAGTGGTGTGGGCGGGGTTATACAGAGCTCAGCACAGGTAAAACTACAGCAGATAAAACGCAGTGTATACAGAAAGCAGCCAATCAGGGGTGTGGGCGGGGTTATCCAGATCTCAGCATTCAGAGTACTAGTATATATGCAGCAAATAAAACTGTGATTTTATCAAAACTGAAAACAAGCAGCCAAGTAAGTGACACATCGCTGGAATCAGGGTCTGTGCCCCTATTTCATTCTGCTCTCATATGGTGCCGAAAAACCTGCAGACAGATTCCCTTTAACATAGTTTATTATTATGAGTAGTGATGGTACAATTTGAGCAGAATCCATTCAGATAATGGCATCAAAGCGTTCATTATTCATGGTCTCTCGTGTTACTCTAGTGTTTAGGAGACTTGGTTTTCTCTGTGGGCTCCTTTTTTTTAAAGTCTTACACCTGTAGCTGTCGGCATACAATGCCCCCGAGGCCCCGGGATTGTTGTCAGATTTAATAGACAAGTGGGTACAGATGGTGCTCATGTTCTCGCAGTCCTTGGCGTTCTGCCTATCTCCAGATAGCACTCACAGCGGATAGTGAGCCAGGGAAAGGGGAATCATTTTGATTTGGAGACGGGTTTGAGGTTCGTCATACATCGTACAGCTTAGTCATCAGCTTTTTTTTTTTTTTTTCTTCCCAATATAAATTAAATCCTATAATTTTTACTGTACAGTCCTGGCTTCCGCCAACAGATAAGGGGCGGACGACTAATCTTTAGCTGACTTGCATTATCTAGGAAAGCTAAATGTCAATGAATATTTTATACTTTTTCTTTTTTTTTTTTTTTGCTACCTCATCTGACAGCAACATAATGTAGGCAAAGAGGTCCTGAATCCAACAATGTATCACTTATTTTACTGAGTGCAGCGGTTCTAACACAATCATAGTTCTTAGATTTAGCAATGCAGCAGAGCTGAGAAAGCTAACCACGCCCACACCAGACGAAGTAAAAAGACAGTGAGCTGCTAATGCAGTGGGCATGCTGGAGGAGCTAACCTCTAACTGACCCAGCTTGTCAATGATTATTTCCTGCAGCTAGGGCCTCTTTCACACGTCCGTCAAAAACCACGCACGTTTTTCACAAACGTGTCAGAGGTGCGTTTTGCCCTCCGTGAGCCGTGTTTATGGCACACGTCTGTTCTCTGTGTGTTATCCGTGATAACACATGGAGAACGGGAACTTTCTACTCACCTGTCCCTGGCTTCGCTGTCCTGCCGACTCCCGCTGCTGCTGCTTACGCCACAGTGAAGTGAATATGCAATGAGCATAATGAGTGGGGTCGGAAGCAAGTGACAGCAGAGACAGGAGGGCTGGGGAAGGTGAGTAAAGTTGTTTTTTTTTTTTTTTTTTTTTCTCAAGCACGTGTGTTTTCTCCGGCGCGTGGCACACGGAACACATCCATGTGGTCCGTTTGCGTTCCGTGTGACACCTGTGATGCTGGAGAAAAACAGACATGTTGACGTGTGGAGCTCATGGGCACACGTATGCTCCACACGTACACACAGTCCATGACAGAACGCGCACGTGATCGCAGACCCATTGATTTTAATGGGTCTACGTGTGCCCGTGTCTCCGGTACATGAGGAAACGGACCAAACACGTATCGGAGACACGGACATGTGAAAGAGGCCTAAAACAAATATTGCTGTTTAAAGAACTGTGATAAGAGTCATATCATTGAAATCTGTGTGTTAACCACTGCAGCATGCTGTCTTCAGATTACATAGCAAAAACCTGTTGACAGATTCCCTTTAAATGGTCAGGACTCGATTTGTTTGCGCTGTATGACAGCAATGTTATAGGAATGATTTTGAACCAAACCTAGTTTCCTAGAATGTCTTGTCTTTTTTGTTTTAGAGCTCCAAAGAGTTGTCCGAGGTTACTAAGACAGGACTGCTTGCTTCCAAAAACAGCGCCTCAACCTTCTACTGTTTATATGCGGTATTGCAGCTCAGCTCCTTTTGAAGTGATTTGGGGATGAGCAGCAATACCGAACATTACCTGTACACAGGTGTGGCGCTAGGTTTAGAAGAAAAAACATTATTTATCTATAATCCTTGTCCCTTGATCCAGCAGAGCATTTGTGAGGTCAGACCCTGATGTTGGGGAGAGGTTGGGCTCACAATCTCCATTCTAGTTCACCAAAAGTTCTCTGCGGCTAATCATATTCTCCCACCACAAACTCTCCCAACTCAGCCTGTGTGGACTTCACTGTGCCCTAGAGCAGACAGCAATGGGGAACAGAAATTAGTCAGCAAAAATGTAGTTACAGCCGTGTTCATGTTGCAACAGAAAAGGAAATTAGTCAATAGAACATATTTTTTTTAAGAGCCGAATATTGTGCTCTTCATCGGGGATTCAGTTTATTGCTGTCCACTACAAAAAGGAGGAGAGCTTGCAATAAACATTTCATTCTCCTTTTATGGATCAATGGCTCTTGGGGATTGATGGCTTCCCTCTCTTCCTCCTCGCGGGGATTGGTGGCTTCCCTCTCTTCCTCCTCGCGGGGATTGATGGCTTCCCTCTCTTCCTCCTCGCGGGGATTGATGGCTTCCCTCTCTTCCTCCTCTTGGGGATTGATGGCTTCCCTCTCTTCCTCCTCTTGGGGATTGATGGCTTCCCTCTCTTCGTCCTCTTGGGGATTGATGGCTTCCCTCTCTTCCTCCTCGCGGGGATTGATGGCTTCCCTCTCTTCCTCCTCGCGGGGATTGATGGCTTCCCTCTCTTCCTCCTCGCGGGGATTGATGGCTTCCCTCTCTTCCTCCTCTTGGAGATTGATGGCTTCCCTCTCTTCCTTCTCTTGGGGATTGATGGCTTCCCTCTCTTCCTCCTCTTGGAGATTGATGGCTTCCCTCTCTTCCTTCTCTTAGAGATTGATGGCTTCCCTCTCTTCCTTCTCTTGGGGATTGATGGCTTCCCTCTCTTCCTTCTCTTGGGGATTGATGGCTTCCCTCTCTTCGTCCTCTTGGGGATTGATGGCTTCCCTCTCTTCCTCCTCGCGGGGATTCATGGCTTCCCTCTCTTCCTCCTCGCGGGGATTGATGGCTTCCCTCTCTTCCTCCTCTTGGAGATTGATGGCTTCCCTCTCTTCCTTCTCTTGGGGATTGATGGCTTCCCTCTCTTCCTCCTCTTGGGGATTGATGGCTTCCCTCTCTTCCTCCTCTTGGGGATTGATGGCTTCCCTCTCTTCCTTCTCTTGGGGATTGATGGCTTCTCTCTCTTCCTCCTCTTGGGGATTGATGGCTTCCCTCTCTTCCTTCTCTTGGGGATTGATGGCTTCCCTCTCTTCCTTCTCATGGAGATTGATGGCTTCCCTCTCTTCCTTCTCTTGGGGATTGATGGCTTCCCTCTCTTCCTTCTCTTGGAGATTGATGGCTTCCCTCTCTTCCTTCTCTTGGGGATTGATGGCTTCCCTCTCTTCCTCCTCTTGGGGATTGATGGCTTCCCTCTCTTCCTTCTCTTGGGGATTGATGGCTTCCCTTTCTTCCTCCTCTTGGGGATTGATGGCTTCCCTCTCTTCCTCCTCTTGGGGATTGATGGCTTCCCTCTCTTCCTCCTCTTGGGGATTGATGGCTTCCCTCTCTTCCTCCTCTTGGGGATTGATGGCTTCCCTCTCTTCCTCCTCTTGGGGATTGATGGCTTCCCTCTCTTCCTCCTCTTGGGGATTGATGGCTTCCCTCTCTTCCTCCTCTTGGGGATTGATGGCTTCCCTCTCTTCCTCCTCTTGGGGATTGATGGCTTCCCTCTCTTCGTCCTCTTGGGGATTGATGGCTTCCCTCTCTTCGTCCTCTTGGGGATTGATGGCTTCCCTCTCTTCCTCCTCGCGGGGATTGATGGCTTCCCTCTCTTCCTCCTCTTGGGGATTGATGGCTTCCCTCTCTTCCTCCTCTTGGGGATTGATGGCTTCCCTCTCTTCCTCCTCTTGGGGATTGATGGCTTCCCTCTCTTCCTCCTCTTGGGGATTGATGGCTTCCCTCTCTTCCTCCTCTTGGGGATTGATGGCTTCCCTCTCTTCCTCCTCTTGGGGATTGATGGCTTCCCTCTCTTCCTCCTCTTGGGGATTGATGGCTTCCCTCTCTTCGTCCTCTTGGGGATTGATGGCTTCCCTCTCTTCGTCCTCTTGGGGATTGATGGCTTCCCTCTCTTCCTCCTCTTGGGGATTGATGGCTTCCCTCTCTTCCTCCTCTTGGGGATTGATGGCTTCCTTCTCTTCGTCCTCTTGGGGATTGATGGCTTCCCTCTCTTCGTCCTCTTGGGGATTGATGGCTTCCCTCTCTTCCTCCTCTTGGGGATTGATGGCTTCCCTCTCTTCCTCCTCTTGGGGATTGATGGCTTCCCTCTCTTCCTCCTCTTGGGGATTGATGGCTTCCCTCTCTTCGTCCTCTTGGGGATTGATGGCTTCCCTCTCTTCGTCCTCTTGGGGATTGATGGCTTCCCTCTCTTCCTCCTCGCGGGGATTGATGGCTTCCCTCTCTTCCTCCTCGCGGGGATTGATGGCTTCCCTCTCTTCCTCCTCTTGGGGATTGATGGCTTCCCTCTCTTCCTCCTCTTGGGGATTGATGGCTTCCCTCTCTTCCTCCTCTTGGGGATTGATGGCTTCCCTCTCTTCCTCCTCTTGGGGATTGATGGCTTCCCTCTCTTCCTCCTCTTGGGGATTGATGGCTTCCCTCTCTTCCTCCTCTTGGGGATTGATGGCTTCCCTCTCTTCCTCCTCTTGGGGATTGATGGCTTCCCTCTCTTCGTCCTCTTGGGGATTGATGGCTTCCCTCTCTTCCTCCTCTTGGGGATTGATGGCTTCCCTCTCTTCCTCCTCTTGGGGATTGATGGCTTCCCTCTCTTCCTCCTCTTGGGGATTGATGGCTTCCCTCTCTTCCTCCTCTTGGGGATTGATGGCTTCCCTCTCTTCGTCCTCTTGGGGATTGATGGCTTCCCTCTCTTCCTCCTCGCGGGGATTGATGGCTTCCCTCTCTTCCTCCTCGCGGGGATTGATGGCTTCCCTCTCTTCCTCCTCGCGGGGATTGATGGCTTCCCTCTCTTCCTCCTCTTGGGGATTGATGGCTACCCTCTCTTCCTCCTCTTGGGGATTGATGGCTTCCCTCTCTTCCTCCTCTTGGGGATTGATGGCTTCCCTCTCTTCCTCCTCGCGGGGATTGATGGCTTCCCTCTCTTCCTCCTCTTGGGGATTGATGGCTTCCTTCTCTTCGTCCTCTTGGGGATTGATGGCTTCCCTCTCTTCGTCCTCTTGGGGATTGATGGCTTCCCTCTCTTCGTCCTCTTGGGGATTGATGGCTTCCCTCTCTTCCTCCTCGCGGGGATTGATGGCTTCCCTCTCTTCCTCCTCTTGGGGATTGATGGCTTCCCTCTCTTCCTCCTCTTGGGGATTGATGGCTTCCCTCTCTTCCTCCTCTTGGGGATTGATGGCTTCCCTCTCTTTCTCCTCATGGCATTTGGTGGCTTTCCCCTGGCAGGCGTCGGTGGCTTTCCCCTCGGAGGCGCCGGTGGCTTTCCCCTCGAAGGCGCCGGTGGCACTAATTCAGTCTAGGCTGGCTTTCCTCCCAAAGACTAGAAGAGCCAGAGGTTTGAATTGAGGAGTGTAACCTGATGGCCATTTTGTTCCCTGGAGATTGATCAGGAAGGAACCCACCCCAAAAAGTCTTTTTGATCAAGGATGCTCAATGAAAACCAAATAAATAATGAAGTTCTCAGTGTAACACTGACCATACCTTTTATCTGTGAAATTTGAAAACTCTCAACTAACAGCCCCAAAATATGGGTGTGTGCTTACACGTCTGAAAGAGACGTGCCTAAACCTCTAGTGCGCTCCTGCACCCAATGAATTTAGGCACTACAGAATCTTGGGGTCTCCAACTACTCTGTCCATGGCTTTGATCCCTATTCGGTTGACTATATAAGCCATCCAGCATGAAGCTTCTCCCCGGTCCGCTCTACCATCAGCAGGTCTGGACGAACCCGCTGATAAAACCATGCAAAAGGCTTTTCATGGGATCCGTTGCCCATAATGTGGGACCCTTGTGGAGTATTGCTTTCCCCTTCGGTATCTTACAGGAGGTGCTTTTTGGAAAATCGAACTTTAAGGAGTGAATTTGCAAGTTTTAGAAAATCCTTTTTCTGTACTTTCCTTTTCCAGTGTGGGTCCCTATAAAACGAACGTTCTGTATTTTCTGTCCATTTTCGGTTTAGTACATCGGCGTCTTATTTGCATGTAGATGGGAACATTGAATGTGACATTATTTTTTTGGCTCCTGGTTGTCATGTTACTCCTGAGTTTGCAGCAATCTAGCTCTCGCTTCGCCGTACCACCGTTTAATAATTGTAACTATCAAGAAGTTGATTGTGTGTCGGAGCGGGAGACGTTTTCCAGCACGACTCCTAGAAGAACTAATCAGCGGCATTGTTGCATACGGAGAGCGCCATTGTTCTGCTATCAGTCTAATCTGCAATTGCTTTGCCTGCTTTATGCTGGAACGTCGTCTACGTACCCTGAAATGGATGAATTGGAGGAGTTCTTAGTACTTTGCTGGTATGAGAACATTGGTAAAATGACCTCCATTATTTTCTTTGAGTTTTTCTGCAAATAGAGGCGTAGTAAAAAAAAAAAAAAAAAAAAAGTGTACATTTTGGAAAAGCTGTTTTTGTTGGAAGGAGATGGAGTGGAATTTGTAGAACTGAGAATATCATTTATGGAAGAATTGAGCGGAAAATTGAAAAATGCAACATAAATTGGGATGGTGCAGAACCATTTATGGTGGCGATCTTCTGGAGTTTGTTTACAGTCCCGTGCAAAAGTTTTTACACCCTTTATCAAATTGCATATTTTTTTTTTTAAGTGTCGTTCTCACAAATAAGGCTAGTTTCACACTTGCGTTTTTTTCCTTCAGTCGCAATCCGCCGTTTTGGAAACCAGCGGAATCCGTTAATGGATTCCGCTGCTTCCCATAGACTTGTATGGACGACGCATTGCAACTGATGGTCCTGCGTTGCATCCACCGGGAGGAAAGAACGCAGCATGTAGCATTTTTCTGCACTTCCCTGAGCGTAAAAAAAACGCAATGTGCTGGATTCCGTCGGCGTCCGTCATTTTTATAATGGAAGCCTATGGTGGCGGAATCCGGCGGAATCCGTCATTTGATGGATTCCTGTGACGCATCCGTTTTTACACAACTGCACATGCTCAGTTGAGTAATTATTGAAAAAAAAAGCTACAACGGATTGCGCTGTTTTGCAGTATCCGTCGCATCAGTTGTGCCACTATATGCAACACATCCGTTACATCCGTCACGCAACACAATGCGACGGATGCCGCACAACGCAAGTGTGAAACTAGCCTAACCCACAAAAAAGTTTGGGTTCACATCCCCAGAGTTCATAACTTCTATACATTTCTTGTAGCCAGTAAGGCTCTGTTCAGACCTTGATTGCTTTTTGTGTTTTAGGCTATGTGCGCACGTTGCGTAAATACATGCAGTTACGCTGCGCTTTGTAGAGCAGCGTAACTGCATGCGTCCTGCGTCCCCTGCACAGTCTATGGAGATTGTGCAGGGGCCGTGCGCACGTGGCGTTTTAGAGCACAGCGCTTCGGCTACTGCCGAAGCGCTGCGTAAAAAGAAGTGACATGTCACTTCTTTCCTGCGCTTTGCCGGCAGCTCCTGCTCTGTCTATGGCAGGAGCTGCAGGCAGAGCGCATGGAATCGGCTTCACTACGGACATTTCTGCAGCGATTTAAAGCACACATGTGCTCTTCAGATCGCTGCAGAAATTTCTGCAGTGAACTGTACGCAACGTGCGCACATAGCCTAAGATGTATGAATGGGCATATATAAATAATTTTCATCCAACCAGCATATACAACAGACACTGGGACAGTATGCAGTGGCAATACTGCTTATCATCTGTTATTTCCATACAGAGGAATACAAGAAAACAAAGTAAAAAAAATAAGTAAATCTATAATATATATATATATATATATATATATATATATATATATATATGTATAATATAATATAATATAATATAAATTTTAATATACACACACAATATGGCATGTTGTTTTTTCTTTTTTTATATATAAGTCCTGACCGCCCGCTGTCTCCCTTATGTGCTCTACTTGCTGCTGTACATTGCCTGTTGTCAAGTGTAATCCATCTGTAGCAACAGCGTTTAGGAGACTGATTACAGGAAGTGGGGGTGGGTCTTTTTCTCTGTAGGAAGTGGGGGCGGAGCTTAACTCTATAGGAAGAGAGGGCGGAGCTTTATCTCTAGGAAGTTGGGGCGGAGCTTTATCTCTGTAGGAAGTTGGGGGTGGGGCTTTATCTCTATAGGAAGTTGGGGTGGGGCTTTATCACTGTAGGAAGTTGGGGTGGGGCTTTATCTCTATAGGAAGTTGGGGTGGGGCTTTATCACTGTAGGAAGTTGGGGTGGGGCTTTATCTCTGTAGGAAGTTGGGGTGGGGCTTTATCTCTGTAGGAAGTTGGGGTGGGGCTTTATCTCTATAGGAAGTTGGGGCGGAGCTTTATCACTGTAGGAAGTTGGGGTGGGGCTTTATCTCTATAGGAAGTTGGGGTGGGGCTTTATCACTGTAGGAAGTTGGGGTGGGGCTTTATCTCTGTAGGAAGTTGGGGTGGGGCTTTATCTCTGTAGGAAGTTGGGGTGGGGCTTTATCTCTATAGGAAGTTGGGGTGGGGCTTCATCACTGTAGGAAGTTGGGGTGGGGCTTTATCACTGTAGGAAGTTGGGGTGGGGCTTTATCACTGTAGGAAGTTGGGGTGGGGCTTTATCTCTGTAGGAAGTTGCGGTGGGGCTTTATCACTGTAGGAAGTTGGGGCGGGGCTTCATCACTGTAGGAAGTTGGGGCGGGGCTTTATCACTGTAGGAAGTTGGGGTGGGGCTTTATCTCTGTAGGAAGTTGGGGTGGGGCTTCATCACTGTAGGAAGTTGGGGTGGGGCTTTATCTCTATAGGAAGTTGGGGTGGGGCTTTATCTCTGTAGGAAGTTGGGGCAAGGCTTTATCTCTTTAGGAAGGGGGAGCGGGGCTTTAGCTCTGTAGGATAGTTGGGGTGGGGCTTTAGCTCTGTAGGAAGTGGGGGTAGAGCTTTATCTCCTTATAGGAAGTGGAAGTGGGCCTTTATCTGTATACAGTGTGTCCACCCATATCCTGTCCACCGCCATTAACTTGAGAATGTCGGCAGCTATAGGCATAGACGTGGTGTCTAGGTATAGTAAAGTAGCCATGCGCTACGCAATGAAACCACCTATAGCGCCACCTGTTGGAAAACAACGGAGTTAGCATTTTTCAAACAGCAGGTGTGTGCGACCCCTCCACCAACATTGCAGGACCTACGACGTCGTATTACAGATGTTTTTGCAAACGTGTCACCTGCCATATTGCACAACGTGCAGCAAGATACAGTATGCTGTCCAGAGTCCAGATGTGCATTGCAGCTGATGGGGGCCACTTTGAGCATCAATAAATGAACGCTATATGCGTGACCAGCATTCAGTGTTTTGGGGGGGTCATGGGTTTCATATCATAGCATTTGTGTATGCAAGGTGTCGATTTGCATTGAATTGATGATGCCCTACAATTTTTTAATTTGTTTGATATGACCTCACAGAAGTCCAATGGGGTCAGGTCAGGTAAGCATGGAGGCCACTCCACGCACCCACCATACCCAATGACTTGTAGGAAGGTCTCCATGAGAAATTGCTTCACCTCTGCAGCCTTGTGAGTTTTACACATTCTAATCATAGCATTTCTGTATGTAAGGTGTAGATTCGTATTGAATTGATGATGCCCTACAACTTTGTAATTCACTTTTTTTCTCTATCTCGTTCCGTTTTCGAGATAAAAATGCTAACTCCGTTGTTTTCCACCAGGTGGCGCTATAGGTGGTTTCATTGCGTAGCGCATGACTACTTTACTATACCTAGACACCACTTCTATGCCTATAGCTGCCGCCGTTCTCAAGTTAATGGCGGTGGACAGGATATGGGTGGACACACTGTATAGGAACTGGAAGTGGGGCTTTATCTCTGTAGGAAGTGGGGGAGTAGCTTTATCTCTGTATAGGAAGTGTGGTCAGGGTTATATCTCTATATAGGAAGTGGAAGTGGGGCTTTATCTCTAGCTAGGAAGTTGATGTGGGGCTTTATAGCTATATAGGAAGTGGGGGTGGGGCTTTCTCTCTATAGGAAGTAGAGGTGGGGCTATATCTCTATATAGGAAGTGGGGGTGGGGCTTTCTCTCTATAGGAAGTAGAGGTGGGGCTATATCTCTATATAGGAAGTGGGGGTGGGGCTTTCTATAGGAAGTAGAGGAGAGGCTATATCTCTATATAGGAAGTGGGGGTGGGGCTTTCTCTCTATAGGAAGTAGAGGTGGGGCTATATCTCTATATTGGAAGTGGGGGTGGGGCTTTCTATAGGAAGTAGAGGTGGGGCTATATCTCTGTATAGGAAATGGGGGTGGGGCTTTATATCAATATAGGAAATAGAGGTGAAGCTTTATATCTATATAGGAAAAGGGGTGGGGCTTTATCTCTATATTGGAAGTGGGGGCAGAGCTTTATAGGAAGTTGGTGGGACTTTGTCTCTAGCTAGGAAGTGGGGGTTGGGCTTTGTCTCTTTTTTTTTTTTCCCTTGTCTTCTGTCTGTCAAACTGCTTACAGCCATAATGGGCTAGTTGGATTTTCGTTGGAGAATTGTAAGCTATTGCAAGAGCAATGCATGCTGGGAAGAAGAATGTCCTGCACCTATCGTGCTGGCAGAATGATAAAAAAAAAGATTAGATGTTATGTGCACCAGAAGCAGTTTGAACGTATTGTGGGTGATAAAGGCAGAAAGGGGACACTTTTTTTCCTACAGGTTTTATATAAAACAACAGGTTAAATACAATCTGAAATTGTTTATATCTGAACTTAATTAAAGTTTAAGAAGTCAAATAAATCCTCACAATAATGGTTGGTTCAAACAACAATAGTTTCTCCATCCAAGAAAAACTGTCTGGTTATGCTGATCAGACTCCATTCTGTTAATCCATGAAAATCTGATGCACTCTGATGTCATCCGAGTGCGGTCCGTTTCTTTTTTTTTTTTTCTTCACAGACCCATAGACTTGAATGGCCGACTGCCTTACAATTCCCAGAGGCAAATCGTACATTTTTTTTTTTTTTAATATAAATACGGTCGTGTGCACAACCTTCCCTGGCCCCTCAAAAAACTAACTATGAAATGATCTAAAAAGGTGGCAAAACCAAATAAAAACCGCTGTAATAAATGTACTTTTTGAGTCTGACAACAATCGTGGTACGAAACGCAGAGATAGCAATATTGGTTGTCAGCTTGGTCAACTTGGACCGATTTTATTGCTTTTTTGTACTTTTTAGGCCAAGTACTCGATAACCTGCATGTTTTCCATGTTGGAATATGAATGTGTTCTTCTTGCGTTCGTTGCTCGGTGCAGCAGCGATCAGCTCGTTCCTGTATAAGAAGCTGAATTCGGAGGGTGACTCAGTGGTGAACGGTCCAGCGGCTCCGACGTCAGCACTGACGAGCCATCCTACAATGTGATATTGCCGGCTGCGAGTTACATTCTGCCTTTAACCATTTACATCATCCTGTGGGTTTATAGATTAATACTATAAATATATAGTGCTAAAACATTGTTAAAATAGCAGCATTTATAGGGTAACGTCACAAGCTTGACGTCATCTGAAAACAAGGTCTGCGTTCTTGACGCAGGAACATCGCCCATAGCCTAAAGGTATTGATGACCGTTCCAAAGTTGAGATACAATCAAGGCTTCCAGGTCCATGAATGGATAATTCCATCTTCTTGCATTTACGGCAGTACCTTTTCTTGGATTACTCAAACCCCTGAGAATGGTCATTTCCAAACTTCAGCTTGCTCACGTGCGACCTAGCTCAAAATGATGCCAACACTTAAGGTGCATCAGTTATGCCAATTTTGGTAGGTCTCAAAGGGTCGTTCCACTGCGGTGATTTTTGATGACCTGCACAGATGATAGATCATCTATTTCACATTGGTGGGGTTCCGACAACTGGCATCCGTATCGATCAGGCGTTTTCAGTGCAGACAAATGTACACACTTGTCCTGGGTCTGGGCTCTGCTCACGTCACCCCAGAATGCTAAACTTCTTGTGCTTCTCGTTGGGCTTTGCAAGTGGTTTTTCAGGACCTCTGCTACCTGTCTGCGGTCTCCAGGACCTCTTCTACCTTTGTTTGGTCTCCAGGGCCTCTGCTACCTTTGGTCTCCAGGGCCTCTGCTACCTTTGGTCTCCAGGGCCTCTGCTACCTTTGGTCTCCAGGACCTTTGCTACTTTTGTTTTGGTCTCCAGGACCTTTGCTACTTTTGTTTTGGTCTCCAGGACCTTTGCTACTTTTGTTTTGGTCTCCAGGACCGTTGGTACTTTTGTTTTGGTCTCCAGGACCGTTGGTACTTTTGTTTTGGTCTCCAGGACCTTTGCTACTTTTGTTTTGGTCTCCATGACCTCTGCTACCTGTCTTTAGTCTCCAGGGCCTCTGTTACCTGTCTTTGGTCTCCAGGACCTCTGTCTGCTACCTGTCTTTGGTCTCCAGGACCTCTGCTACCTGTCTTTGGTCTCCAGGACCTCTGCTACCTGTCTTTGGTCTCCAGGACCTCTGCTACCTGTCTTTGGTCTCCAGGACCTCTGCTACCTGTCTTTGGTCTCCAGGACCTCTGCTACCTGTCTTTGGTCTCCAGGACCTCTGCTACCTGTCTTTGGTCTCCAGGACCTCTGCTACCTGTCTTTGGTCTCCAGGACCTCTGCTACCTGTCTTTGGTCTCCAGGACCTCTGCTACCTGTCTTTGGTCTCCAGGACCTCTGCTACCTGTCTTTGGTCTCCAGGACCTCTGCTACCTGTCTTTGGTCTCCAGGACCTCTGCTACCTGTCTTTGGTCTCCAGGACCTCTGCTACCTGTCTTTGGTCTCCAGGATCTCTGCTACCTGTCTTTGGTCTCCAGGACCTCTGCTACCTGTCTTCGGTCTCCAGGACCTCTGCAGCGTGTGTGCGGTCTGCAGGACCTCTGCAGCGTGTGTGCGGTCTGCAGGACCTCTGCAGCGTGTGTGCGGTCTGCAGGACCTCTGCAGCGTGTGTGCGGTCTGCAGGACCTCTGCAGCATGTGTGCGGTCTGCAGGACCTCTGCAGCTGTTTATCAGCAACTGCTTGGTACTTTATATCCGCTCTTCTTCATCTGAATAGGATCATATCTGTATTCCTCCGTAGAGGCCGCAAAACAGTTGACAGAGCCGTTCAGCTGCGCAACTGCTTACTTCTGGCCGGTGCTTAGAACAGCTGACCCATGGAAGCAGCGGGTGTCTGTCTCCCACCAATCTGATATTGATCACCTAGTCTGGGGATAATTGATCATTTTTATTCGAATTAGAAACCCCGTAAATATAATTGTTTTACTTCTATGCGTCAAAGGGACCTTTGGGCCACCTTGTGCTGCAAAGCTAGTTACGACCAAGCCTACGTTTGCAGATGTACGTAAATCTTATCTTCCACCCACTTGACACTACATCTCCGTGAATTATATCGATCCTGCTATGAAAAGATCCATTTTGGGCAGGAATGGAGCATCGAGATGGATGAAGTTCTTCCAGCCATTAAATGTGTTCGGAAACAAAACAAGCAATGTTTTTCCCGCTTCATTTTACTCTACGGTTAGGGATCAACCGGTGCCATGGAAGACGCATGGCGTTTATATAATGCAGCAATATGTTATGAAAAAGCATAGTTCTGGCTACTATGTGAGAAGTGGTAGGTGGCATTTTTGTCTTCTCTCCAGGGTCTTCCCAACATTCCACCGCCATCTTTTGAACCTACCCCATATGTACACGATCCGTGGGGCTGTAGGACCTGAGCCGCTTGTCATATACCTAGTGTGGACAGTCCTTAACCTGGTAAAGAAGTCTCATCCAGACAATCCTTAACAAAGATAACAAGCAAAAACACCCATTCAGGAGAGGAGTCCATAGCAATTACTCCCTGACTTTTATCTAGACCTATAGGATAACTAGTGATGGGTAAAACTGTGCCAGTCCAAGACGGTCTGCACTGGTGCGACTCTTGCCTGCTCTTTCTTCTGTCAAATTAAAGGGACATGAATTTGCCCATTGCAGTCTAATATGTTCAGGAACTAATCCTGCTTCTAATGCTCCTGTAACTTGTCATCCAAAATTTTTCGGTGTGTGACTCCTCATCAACAATATTTCGCCAGCACTATAGCAGCTAGAATTTCCTTTCTCTCACTTGCCAGCATATATTGCGGCTGCCGTTTTGCAATGGCTTGCCAGCCCTGGACTGAAAGTGTCGCTGGTGGGGAGGAGGGTGACAACACTGCGCTCTCCCACAGCTCGGGCCCGGCCGCCGCTGCTCTGCGGCTACTGCTGCTCGGTGGCTCAAGCGATGGGCCGGATCCCGGGGACTCGAGCGGCCATCCTCGCCCGTGAGTGAAAGGGGGCTGATTGTTGGTGGGGGATTTGATTAATGTCCGTGACGCCACCCACGGTTGTGGTGATTGTGTGGACACCACCGCTGCTCTGTATGGGTATCCCGGGAGCGGTGACAGGGAGCAGCTTTGTTGTTATTTCTCCCCTCCGTGGGTAGGGGGTTGGTTGTCCCGGGGCCCGGTGATGGGGTTGGAATGGTTGACAGGCGGGTTATGGGGGCCTATTGAGGTGCAGGGACAGCGCTGTGCCGCACGGCACGGAGGTACTCACTCAGCCCAAGGATGATGACACAGTTCACGGTAAACAAGCGGCTGGTTGGACGGGTCCCTCGGACGGCTGCGGTGTTGATGTTCCCTGCAAGTTAGCGGTGACTGTCTCTTCCCTGCACCTAAATACGGTTGTTGGTAGCGATGGGTTCCCACCGGTAACCCGCTCCCCGGCTTGGATATGGGCCGGAGGAGCCCCTCTTTGCCCGCAGGCGCTGGCCCTGAGGTACTGGTGCCTTGGCGGTGGCGGTGTCCCTCTCTCACGGTTGGAGCTTTGCCTTCAATCGGGACTTTGCTGTTTAGAGACCCAGGAGGTCCCCTTCACTGACGGATTTGGCAAATTGTACGGCGACTCCAAGCCTTGCCGGGATCCGAAAGGCCCCTGCCAATGGTGCTGGCCTCACTTTGTGTACCGCTCCGGTACCGCCGGGCCACCACCCGTCCACGGTCCTTTCGGCAACTCCGATCAGCCTCCACTGCAGACGGTCACCGCCGTCTGTCAACCTTGCTGTCTCGTCCGGGGCACACACCCAGACGCTCTCAGTCAGTTTTTGGTTGCTCTACTGCCACTTCACTGCTCTTACCTCCACTCCTCAACTCAACTCCACTCAAAACTAAACTAAACTGTTCGTTTTCCCGCCTCCAGGACTGTGAACTCCTCGGTGGGTGGAGACCAACCGCCTGGCTCCACCCCCTGGTGTGATCACCAGCCCCTGGGGGAGGGCAACAAGGGTTTGTGTTTTGACTACGGTGTTCTTGCAGGGAATGTGGGGTGTGTGGTGATGTTGTGACCTGTGACCCCTGGCTTGCCCAGGGCGTCATATTCCCCCTTAGCAAAACGCAGACCGTCCTCGGGCTGCCCGTCCAACACCGGTTTTATTTTCCTGAAAAAAGGATAAGAAAACTGTAAACAGGTTTACAAATATACTAACTTCATCCCACATCGGGAGGCACTTTTCTTAAACGGTTTCAAACGGTTAACGGTTACGGCTTCCGCTCTCACCCACCCAAGTAACCTGGCCCTGATGCTGCCCCTAAGAAACAGGCAGCACCCCTTGACCCCAGTCCTGCACCAAGTTACCCGAGCGGGATCTGTCCTTTCCAGGGGACCCACGTCCATGGGGAGCCCCTGGAACCCCCAGAGGGTAGCCACCGGTTCCTGTGGTGGCTGGGCCCCAGCCTGCTCCACTGCGGGCCCTCCCTCCAATCTTCCTCTCCGGAGGCGGCAATTGCGGAAACGGTAACGGAACTTATTTACAAGCCACTGAGTTTGTGGTTGCCCTGCAAGTTCTCGAGCTTGTCCATAGGAGTTCCTATGCAAAAACTTTTTAAACGGTCCCCACGGGGACTACGGTGCCGGCAACGGCCGGTTCAATCAGCAGGCTAGACAATCAGGTTACTGTTCGGTAATCATTCACTTTCATTTTCAAACTTTTTTAAAACTTTTCAACACAAACACACTTTTGGTCCCAACGGGGACGGTGACAACGGTACTCCGCTGCCTTTACTGTGCACTTTCGTCCTCCCTACCCGGCTCTGGGTGGAAGAACACGGGCACCAGCCCCTCCAGTGCATAGCAAGCACGGCGAGGAAGGGCCGCCCGATACCCGTTATTTCCACTCCGGGGGATATATGTGGCCTCCATGCCATGCAGAGCGACAACTCCTTCATCTTCTTCCGAAACGGGCTCGGTGTCAGGCCCGGAATCACTATCGTCCGTCCCTGCGCCAGGCGGGTTGCCGCCAGCTGCCGCAGCTTCCAGGCTCGCTACTCTCTCGGCCACCGTGACGAAGGGGAATACGCCCGACGGGCCAGGCGCAGCGCGGTGCACAGGCAAGGAGGACGGAGGCGGCATGGGGGCCAGGGGTAGACCGGGTCCCTCAGCCGCAGCGGCTGGTCCCTCGGGGACACAGGGGCGTGGGTCACTCACCAGCTCCTCCATCATGGCCTCCATTCCATACACTCGTGCAACTGCAGCTGCATTCTCCACCTCCGCGGTCCACTGCTCCATCAGCCTACAGATCTGGCTCCGGTAGTGTCGGCAGATCCCTGCCGTTCGGGCCCTCAGCCATGCCGCTGTCCCGGGCACCGGCTCGGTAGCCTCCGCGTAGCTAGGTGGAACAGACATCTTTTTGCAAGGCTCAGCAAATCGCGGGCTCCCAGCGTCCTTGCTTGTATAGCCGCGCGCTACATGCGGCCAGCCGCCATTTCGTCCCCCTTAGCCTCTTTCCGGCTCCTCCTCTATCCGGGCGGGGTTTTGGCCTTCGCGCCTCCACTACTCGAGAAGACGCTCGAGCTGGACTTTTTCGCGCCCAAGATGGCGGCTTTCCAAATTTTCCGGCCGGACACCTCCGGCAGTAACAAGGCGCACCTCTACCAGACGGCAGAGCGGTAGGATCCTGTTCGTGACGCCAAGTTGTCGCGGGCGGGGAGGAGGGTGACAACACTACGCTCTCCCACAGCTCGGGCCCGGCCGCCGCTGCTCTGCGGCTACTGCTGCTCGGTGGCTCGAGCGATGGGCCGGATCTCGGGGACTTGAGCGGCGCTCCTCGCCCGTGAGTGAAAGGGGGCTGATTGTTGGTGGGGGATTTGATTAATGTCCGTGACGCCACCCACGGTTGTGGTGATTGTGTGGACACCACCGCTGCTCTGTATGTGTATCCCGGGAGCGGTGACAGGGAGCAGCTTTGTTGTTATTTCTCCCCTCCGTGGGTAGGGGGTTGGTTGTCCCGGGGCCCGGTGATGGGGTTGGGATGGTTGACAGGCGGGTTATGGGGGCCTGTTGAGGTGCAGGGGCAGCGCTGTGCCGCACGGCACGGAGGTACTCACTCAGCCCAAGGATGATGACACAGTTCACGGTAAACAAGCGGCTGGTTGGACGGATCCCTCGGACGGCTGCGGTGTTGATGTTCCCTGCAAGTTAGCGGTGACTGTCTCTTCCCTGCACCTAAATACGGTTGTTGGTAGCGATGGGTTCCCACCGGTAACCCACTCCCCGGCTTGGATATGGGCCGGAGGAGCCCCTCTTTGCCCGCAGGCGCTGGCCCTGAGGTACTGGTGCCTTGGCGGTGGCGGTGTCCCTCTCTCACGGTTGGAGCTTTGCCTTCAATCGGGACTTTGCTGTTTAGAGACCCAGGAGGTCCCCTTCACTGACGGATTTGGCAAATTGTACGGCGACTCCAAGCCTTGCCGGGATCCGAAAGGCCCCTGCCAATGGTGCTGGCCTCACTTTGTGTACCGCTCCGGTACCGCCGGGCCACCACCCGTCCACCATCCTTTCGGCAACTCCGATCAGCCTCCACTGCAGACGGTCACCGCCGTCTGTCAACCTTGCTGTCTTGTTCGGGGCACACACCCGGACGCTCTCAGTTTTTGGTTGCTCTACTGCCACTTCACTGCTCTCAACTCCACTCCTCAACTCAACTCCACTCAAAACTAAACTAAACTGTTCGTTTTGCCGCCTCCAGGACTGTGAACTCCTCGGTGGGTGGAGACCAACCACCTGGCTCCACCCCCTGGTGTGATCACCAGTCCCTGTGGGAGGGCAACAAGGGTTTGTGTTTTGACTACGGTGTTTTTGCAGGGAATGTGGGGTGTGTGGTGATGTTGTGACCTGTGACCCCTGGCTTGCCCAGGGTGTCACATTAGCACTTCTCGCTATTATGCCTGTGTGCAATCTGACACATATAGAGCGACAATTTGGAAGTGGTCTCTTAATTTTTGCCAGAGATGTGCATATATAATATAATATAAGAATTTTTTGGGGGGGAGGTTTTCAAATAGACTCTGGGAGGGGGGGGAATATCCCCCAAAGGTGGAAAACTCCTTTACAGTCCTACCATATAATGTCGTTTATCATAGCCATCCCTCGCTTTGTATCTTTTAGAACATTTTGCTGTGTTTTTGGTCATTTTATACTTAATTAGCTCCTTGTGTCGTTTATTGAGACAGCATCGCTAGAAGAGGAGACTTACAATTAATAGGCGCAGACAATTCTCTCTAATTTACATAACATTTTGACCTTTTTCCATTTAAATAAAAAATTGTGAAATGTTCCCGCAGCCGACTGTCGTCGTCACTATAATTATTTCCAAATCGGAACAAAGCTCGGAGGGCGTCTCACGAGGCTCCGCAGGCGGGGGAGCGGCTGCACTGGTAATAAACGTGTCTAGTGGGACGGGAGACATGAGCTCGGGGTGGAAGCGCCACAGGACACATTAATAATTTCATTAGTGAGCAGGAATAATATGGAGGAGCTCGGTGCTAGACGAGGTAATGCAGGAACATGGTCCGGGGGGATCTTGTCATCTTAAAATTAATTTTAGTAGCTGACAAAGGGATGACTTTTTAATAGCATGCCCTATCCTTGTATCATGGCACTCGTCCTAAAGCACGACAAAGGGTACCAAGATGGTATTTAATTCTGCGTAATTACCAATATCTGGGTCAGTAAAAGAGACACTAATTCCCACCCCCTCAGAATGGAGAAAAATCGGATTTTAAACCCCCTTGTGGCTGGGTAGAATTACAGTCTGCTTCTTTCTGCTCTGGGACATGTGTGAATTGACAGAATTTATATGTGAAAATTTGGGATAATCCCGGCACATTTGGGACTTCTCTTATTCCAGAATTCTATGTTTTTAGCATTTTTGTTGCTAGACACAGATTACACCTGACAACCGCAAATTAACAAGCAAACAAAAAACTTTGGCTGGGAAAAGCAAACTCTGGTAATTTTGCAGCTCTTATTTGAATTGGATAATCATTATGTCTGACTTGTCGAGACGAGGGAACTTAAAAGGTTAGGACAAGTTTTTGTGCAGGTGGGAGATTGCAAATGAGCATGGCTAAAGGAAGCCATGACACAGTATTGGATCTCTCATACACCCTCAATTACAGTGGAGAGGCGAAGGCTTGCCTCCCCTTCCTGCAGAGGGGTGAGGGCTCGCCTCCGCTTCCTTCCTACGTAGGGGCGAGGGCTCGCCTCCGCTTCCTTCCTACGTAGGGGCGAGGGCTCGCCTCCGCTTCCTTCCTGCATAGGGTCGAGGGCTCGCTTCCTTCCTGCAGAGGATCGAGGGCTCGCCTCCGCTTCCTTCCTGCGGAGGGTCGAGGGCTCGCCTCCGCTTCCTTCGTGCGGAGGAGCAAGGGCTCGCCTCCGCTTCCTTCCTGCAAAGGGTCGAGGGCTCGCCTCCACTTCCTTCCTGTGGAGGGTCGAGGGCTCGCCTCTGCTTCCTTCCTGCAGAGGGTCGAGGGCTCGCCTCCGCTTCCTTCCTGCAAAGGGTCGAGGGCTCGCCTCCGCTTCCTTCCTGCAGAGGGTCGAGGGCTCGCCTCCGCTTCCTTCCTGCGGAGGGTCGAGGGCTCGCCTCCGCTTCCTTCGTGCGGAGGGTCGAGGGCTCGCCTCCGCTTCCTTCGTGCGGAGGGGCGAGGGTTCGCCTCCGCTTCCTTCGTGCGGAGGGGCGAGGGTTCGCCTCCGCTTCCTTCGTGCGGAGGGGCGAGGGTTCGCCTCCGCTTCCTTCGTGCGGAGGGGCGAGGGCTCGCCTCCGCTTCCTTCGTGCGGAGGGGCGAGGGCTCGCCTCCGCTTCCTTCGTGCGGAGGGGCGAGGGCTCGCCTCCGCTTCCTTCGTGCGGAGGGGCGAGGGCTCTTCTCCGCTTCCTTCGTGCAGAGGGGCGAGGGCTCGCCTCCGCTTCCTTCGTGCGGAGGGGCGAGGGCTCGCCTCCGCTTCCTTCCTGCAGACTAGTCGGATGAGTGTCTCCGTTTTCCGGTACCAGTGCCTCCTCTTTTGGCCTTCTTTGTCCTCCTTCTTCTGAAGCCTGGGTGCATGATGCGTCCTACGTCATCCACACTAGCTGGCATTGAGGTCCTGCGCACGCTCACTACAATACTTTGATCTGCCCAGTGCAGGGCAGAACAAGGTGCACCTGCGAAAGATCTCAATGCCGGCTAGTGTGTATGACGTAGGACGCGTCATGCACCCAGGCTTCAGAAGGAGGACAAAGATGGCTGAAAGAGGAAGCGCTGCTACCGAAGAACGGAGAAACCCATCCAACCAGTCTGCACCACATCGCCCCTTAGGTGAGTATTATAAATTGATTTTTACGTTCTACACAGTGGCCTTGGCTCTTATATACAGCATGTTAGAAAGCTGTATATAAGAAATCACTGGTAGTTGCCGCAGCTTATAGTCACCAAACATGGTGACATGTTCTCTTTAATTTCTTTTATTTGGTATATAGAAATGTTTCCTCTCATCCTTGTATAGCTCTTCAAGAAGTGGTGTCATCCCAGTGATAAATCAATCAGTTTTTAGTAAATAAAAGCTTCTTTCCTGCATATTTCTTTGTTACTCCTCGGGGGAGTTACCACTCACCTCGTCTATCCAATCAGTGCTGCCAGTGTCAGACTATTGACAAATGTAATGGTAATGCCCATTTGTCAATTTATTCATACATTGCCAGGAGGAATGAAAAGTGGAACTTAAAATAGTAATTCGGGTATTTTTTTATGAGGAATATATATACTGATAGTCATGTCTGGAAAAATCTCAGTTCCGCTTTAAATTAGAAGGGACTATCCTACAATATCTTTCAGTTTTTGGGTCACTAGTAGATGCCTCAGTATAGGGATTTGTCTTGTGACTGATCCTTTTTAAGGACCATCATTCTATGTTCTCCAGAAATCATTTTCTTCTTGGTAATTGACTGCCGGAGAGTGTGAAATACTCTCAGGGGAATTGTACTTATGGCCAATAAGGCAACGCAGCAGAACTGAAGAAACGCAGAATGATTATGAATGGAAGAAATGTAATCTGCACATGACAGTGATCTTGTGAGGGATGAATCACCGGCCACCAGGAGTCTAATTCTGCTTCTAATTAACCCCGGTCACATAGGCAATCCAACTAGAGGCGAGGAGGCTTCTCAGACGAACGCTCCTTACCTGCGCGTCACATATATTAGGGAATTATTGTTTATTTTCTTATCTGTGTGGCAGATGGTTTTCTTGAGAGGTTTCTGAACGCAGTGGAATACAAGACGTCTCCGAAGAGATGCAATCAGACGCACTCTGACAGCGGCCGCGGATGAAGAATGCAGAGCACCCGCTGCTCCTCAGAAAGCTTCTGGGATTCAGTGATGGATAGGACATCTCATTTTAACCCATTTAGTTTATTTTACGGGAAATAATGGCCATATATATCACATGGATTAAAGGGGTATTCTACTGAGTTGTCTAATTTTGCCATTGGTTATGGTCGGAGTGCAAGGACTCGCGAACGGTGAAGTTGGCGTGTCCTAGATCTGTGCCGTTAACTCCAGGTGGTCAGACGTCCGGAAGAAGCCAGTGAGAATTCAGCCCCTTCATTTATAGGAGCGATGGGGGATCTGGGAGGTTGTCACACATCCACGTCCAGAGAAAGGCAGGGTACATTGTGAACAATATAGACCATGGGAGGTGAATGATGAGAACCATGACAAAAGGGGTGCACACAAGGTTTCGTCCAGTACTTTGGGGTCCAAAGAAATTGCCGTTGAGTTCCGGTATACTGTTTGCCCCTCTCTTAGTAATTACTCGAAAAAATTTTGCCCATCAGCCATGCCTCTTTTTTTTGCCCCTCCTTTACAGACTACGCCCTTGTGACCGATCCCTCACTATTGCACCACATCTTTACACTACACTCCTGAATATAATACTGTCACTCTGTGCTCCCTGAATATAAGGGATAGACCGTGTACCTCATGAATATACTGCTGCTAACACTCTGCCTTCTGTGTGACCCCTGAATCTGTAAATTAACCATACTGTGCCCACCTGTTCGGAGAAATTAGCTGCAACATGAAGTGATTACCCACACTGTGCCCCCTGCACCAATAAGTTAGCAGCACTGTGCCCAATGTAACAATGCATTAGCCGCACTGTGCCCCCTAAACAAAGTAACTATCATCATAGTTTTCCCCTGAATACAGTCATTAGCCACTCTGTGCCTTCTAAAGTAGTTAACCTCACTGTGCCCCTTGAACAACAAAGTAATTAGCCTCACTGTGCCCCCTAAATAAAGTCATTAGCCGTTCTGTGCCCCCTAAACAAAGTAGTTAACCTCACTGAGCCCCTTAAACAACAAAGTAATTAGCCGCACTGTGCCCCCTGAACAAAGTAATAAGCCGCACTGTGCCCCCTGAACAAAGTAATAAGCCACACTGTGCCCCCTTGACAAAGTAATATGCCGCACTGTGCCCCCTGGATAAAGTAATAAGCCGCACTGTGCCCCCTGGACAAAGTAATAAGCCTCACTGTGCCCCCTGGATAAAGTAATAAGCCACACTGTGCCCCCTGGACAAAGTAATAAGCCTCACTGTGCCCCCTGGATAAAGTAATAAGCCACACTGTGCCCCCTGGACAAAGTAATAAGCCTCACTGTGCCCCCTGGACAAAGTAATAAGCCTCACTGTGCCCCCTGGATAAAGTAATAAGCCGCACTGTGCCCCCTGGACAAAGTAATAAGCCTCACTGTGCCCCCTGGATAAAGTAATAAGCCACACTGTGCCCCCTGGATAAAGTAATAAGCCTCACTGTGCCCCCTGGATAAAGTAATAAGCCACACTGTGCCCCCTGGACAAAGTAATAAGCCACACTGTGCCCCCTGGATAAAGTAATAAGCCACACTGTGCCCCCTGGACAAAGTAATAAGCCACACTGTGCCCCCTGGATAAAGTAATAAGCCGCACTGTGCCCCCTGGACAAAGTAATAAACCACACTGTACCCCCTGGACAAAGTAATAAGCCGCGCTATGCCCCCTGGACAAAGTAATAAGTCACACTGTGCCCCCTGGATAAAGTAATAAGCCCCACTGTGCCTCCTAAACAAAGTAATAAACCACACTGTGCCTCCTAAACAGAGTAATAAGCCGCATTGTGCCCCCTGGACAAAGTAATAAGCCGCATTGTGCCCCCTGGTCAAAGTACTGTAATTAGCTGCACTGTGCCCCTTGAATAAATAGTTTTGTTGCATTGTACCCTATTATCAAATAAATTAGTGACACTTTGCCCCATAAATGAAGAAATTAGCCTCACTGCACGCAGTAAATTAATTTGTGCCTTGATCAGTGTTTCCTCGCCAACCGTCGGCTGTGTCTGGCCGGGCACTTGCTGGCATCCCAGGTGGCACCATAACACTGGCGCTGAGCAGTGAGCTGCTGCCGTATTTATTGTACTGTCTTGTGGACGTGTTGAATGCGTTACCCCATTATTGTGTGGTGTGAGGTGATCCCAGTGGTGATGGCGCAATACTAATAATAATCCTCCCGCACTGGTCCTGACCCTTCCTCTCGCTTTTCCTGCAGGTTTTCTGTGAAGACGCTGATTGACCGCTCCTGCTTTGAGACCATTGATGATTCTGCACCTGAATTTTTAAATTTTGCCTCTATTTTGGAACAGATTCTAAGCCATCGCCTCAAAGGTAAGAAGTGAGGGAGGTTCAGAAGCATGTATCTCACCCCGGTGATGGATAATAAATGCAGAGCGGGTGGTTTTGATGATTGTGTTTATGTCAGACTATATCAGTACTGTAGTTGTAAAGACCCCTGGTATTAGGATGTACATTGATTTCTGGACAGTAGTATTTTTCCACACAAAAATGTGTCGTTCATTGAGGACCGCCAATGACTATGACCTCTTTTTGCCTTCATCCCACCATCAGTTTAGCTTTTTGGTTACTTGAGTGATCTAACACACACTGGTTGCTAGGGATATTCTGCGTGTCAACCCAAGCGTTGCTAGGTCATATAATCACTGTATCTTTTGCCGGCTCCTCTTCCTTTACTGTCAGGGGTCTTCAGTCCTAGGCCCCCTCCTTTCCTCTCTATACACCGCCCCTATTAAACTAACCAACAGCAGATTTGGTTTCCGGTACCATCTCTATGCTGTTGATACACAATTATACACATCACCTGACATCACCCCTGCATTACTACAAAATACTAGCAATTGTCTGTCCACTGTCTCCAACATCATGTTCTCCCTCTATCTAAAACTGAATCTGTCAAAAACAGAACTTCTCATGTTTCCTCCCTCTCCTAAGCTTCCTAAACCCAGTATTACCATTTCCATGTGTGGCTTGACTATTACTCCCCAGCAGTACGCCCGCTGTCTTGGGGTTATATTGGACTCCGATCTCTCCTTCACTCTCTACATCCGATCACTCGCTCGCTTTTGTCACCACCATCTCAAAAACATCTCTAAAATTCGACCTTTTCTTACCATTGACTCAGCAAACTCTCTTACCGTCGCTCTCATTCATTCCCGTCTGGACTATTGTAACTTGTTACTAATTGGTCTCCCTCTTACTAAACTCTCCCTTCTCCAAACCTTCCTGAATGCAGGAGCCAGGATCATATTCCTGTCCAACGGCTACACTGATGCCTCCTCTCTGTGCCAGTCATTGCACTGGTTGCCCATCTGCTACAGAGCACAATATAAACCTCTGACCCACAAAGCTCTCCACAGTTTTGCGCCACTCTACATCTCCTACCTCATTTGTTTATGACCTTACCCATAACCTCCATTCCGATAATGACCTAAGACTGACATTCCCTATAATGCGAACCTCCCATTCCTGTGTCTAAAGGGCACTTTACACTCTGCGATATCGCTATCGATATCGCTAGCGAGCGTACCCGCCCCCGTCGGTTGTGCGACACGGGCAAATTGCTGTCCGTGGCGCACAACATCACTTACACCCGTCACACGGACTTACCTTCCCTGCGACGTCGCTGTAGCCGGCGAACCGCCTCCTTTCTAAGGGGGTGGTTTGTGCGGCATCACAGCGACGTCACATGGCAGCCATCCAATAGGAGTGGAGGAGATGACCGGGCAGAAGATCCCGCCCGCCCACCTACTTCCTTCCTCATTGCCGGTGGACGTAGGTAAGGAGATGTTTGTCGTTCCTGCGGTGTCACACATAGCGATGTGTGATGCCGCAGGAACGACGAACAACCAGCGGCATGCACCATCAACGATATTATGAAAAGGAGCTACGTGTCAATGATCAACGATTTTTGACGTTTTTGCGATCGTTGATCACCGTTTATAGCTGTCACACACTGCGATGTCGCTAACGACGCCGGATGTGCGTCACAAACACCGTGTCCCCAACGATATATCGTTAGCGATGTCGCAGCGGGTAAAGCACCCTTAAGACTTCTCTCGAGCTGCAACAATTCTCTGGAATGCACTATCCAGGAATATTTGCTTAATTCACAATACCCACAGTTTTACATTCTCTGTAATAGAAACCTCCCACTCCTGTCTCCAAGACTTCTCTCGATCTGCACCAATTCTCTGGAATGCACTACCTAGGACAATTTGTTTTAATTCACAATACCCACAGTTTTAAGCGTGCCCTAAACATGCATTTCTTTAGACTGGCCTATCATCTCATTTATCGATCTATTCCCATTTTGCCCTTACAATGTTTTCTTCAAAATCTGGTCCCTTCTATCACCTGTCTACACTCTTCATACACTCCGCAGCCCTTTGTACCTGTACTTGTACACATACTGGTCAGTGACCAGTTCATGCAGCGCTATATGAATCCACTAATTATTATATTGATGGCCGGACTATACGATTCAGGCACTTTTTACCTTTTGTGCCTCCCCTAATCCCGCATATATTGTTGCTTGCGAGCAGTAACCTCACTCCTCTTGGTTTCTGTTGAATTATGTTACTCTGTAATGTCTTATATTGTCGGTATATGTCTCCCTTTTGAATTGTACAGTGCTTTGGAATATGTTGGCAGTATATAAATAAAAAGTATTATTATTTTTATTATAACCGTAGCAAGTCTGCTATATATGACTCTGCTGATAGAGATTTATTCAGATGTAGAAAATTATGTAGAAAATCGCACCACTAATCAGTTTTATTATCTGCAATACTTAACATAACTTTCGGGGCTAAAGCATTTCTATGTCTTTGACCTTGTACAGCCCCTTTTAAAAGGATTTTCCGAGCGTGAAATGTTGATACCCTAACTTTACGAATGATAGGACTGACCTGCAGTTCCAGGCACTGCCACTCTTGGATGAGAGGCGCTGTATCTGTTCATCAGGGGGAACCTGAACAACCCCCACTGATCAAATATGGAGGAAAAACTGAACATTTACTTAATCATTCCAGAGATTATCTACATTTTTTGGGTCTTTTCGCAACGTTCCCTTGAAGTCTTGACAGCCGCTGCTGAAGGGAGCAGTGAGAGAGTTGATCAACGTTGCAGCGAAGGTGGGCAACCGTGCGCCAGCAAGTTTGAGGCACGTCTCTTATTCTAATTAATAGGCCTCATTCACAAAACCTCCTGGGCTTCAGGCCTCCACATCAAGAGAGTACAACGTTAGGGGCTATTTACATTATACACACATACAGTCATGGCCAAACGTTATGAGACTGACTTTTCCCAAAAGTTTGGAAAACAATTGCAATTTGAAGTGGGAATATGACTGAAATTTTGGGTCAATGGGCAGGAAGCTCTCAAGAATTTCAGTTTTGCCTTTTGACATTGTCTCCATCATTCTGGAAAACAAAAACATTGTTAGTCACCAAATTGCTCCTCAACGTTTGGGAGAAGTTACCCCCAGAGGACATTTAGTTCCCGTTCTTCGTTCATGACAGAGTTCTCAGAGAAAGTTGTGTGTAATTCGACTCCATGATTGAGAAGCCCCCCACATGTGAACGGTCTTAGATGACATGGTATCACTCAACTTTTATACTCCGGACAACCATTCTTCCAGTTGTGCACGAGACCCCTCCATGAATGAGAAGCCCACACACGTGAACGGTCTTGAATGACATGGTATTGCTTAACTTTTGTACTCTGGACAACCATTCTTCCAGTTGTGTGTGAGACCCCTCCATGGATGAACAACCACCACATGTGAATGGTCTTGGGAGGCTTTACTGTTGGATGACATAGTATTGCTCAACTTTTATACACTGGACAACCATTCTTCCAGTTGTGCGTGAGACCCCTTCATGGATGAGAAGCCCACACACGTGAACGATCTTGAATGACATGGTATTGCTCAACTTTTATACTCTGGATAACCATTCTTCCCGTTGTGCGCGAGACCCCTCCATGGATGAGAAGCCACCACACGTGAATGGTCTTGGGAGACTTTACTGTTGGATGACATGGTAGTGCTCAACTTTTTTACTCCGGATAACTGTGGGGTGAGGGGAGAGGGCATCAGAGAAAATAACTTCACCCCAGTCATCTGCAGTCCAACCTCTCTACTCTGCGGTACTTTGGATAAGGCGTAACTTTCAATTTGGGAATTACCCTTCTAGAGTTCCCCCCCCCCCAAAGTATCCCCTATCTAGGTTTGTGGATAACTTGCTGACCTCTGATCCTGAAATCCTCGGCCCTCCTTCCTCAACCCCCCACGATCTTATCTCTGCGTGGATTCTGCTCCATTCATTGTTTGAGACTTGCGGAGCGCTACACTCAATGGTTTCATCAACAATGAATGGAGCAGAGGACGCACATACTCTGGATGAAAATATGATCACTCAGAAGATGTGCGATTGCGTGTCCAACCAGCTTAGAAGGAGCTCTATTGTCAGCCTAGGTTTTCTTTCTTCTTTTTATTTTTTGACTGGGGAGGAGGGGTACAGTTTGTTATTAAGGATTTTCCAGTAAAATTATATTTGATCTCAATATGTTAGTACCGTATCAATACTCTGAGGCATGGTGACATTTTCGGATGAGATGACATTTTCAGCGATTCTCCGTAACTTTCCTGTATATGCAAAAAAAATTACGAACAAGGTTTCCTCGGCTCGGAAAATAGGAATAGGTCCAAATTATTTACCAACAAAAAAATATCAGCTCCTGTCTCGAATTACAATTCTCATAGAAATACCAGAGGGCCAAGTTCCTGAAATGATTCCAGAGTTTTAATAGTCTGTACGCAGTAGGAATGCAAATAACAACAAAATCCGTAACAGCACAAAAAAAAAAAAATCTCCCAAGGTACAAGGAGATAGCTTCCTCGAATGAACTGGAAAATTGACCAGTAGTAAGGGGTTAATGGTGGTGGTCTGGGGCAGGTAAATAGGGCTTCATCAGTGGCCGACAACATTTTACTTGTAACTGTGTAGGTGGAGAGCAGGGGAGAGGGGCTCCTAGACTGGCCCTCAGGCTAAGGGACCACACCTATCCCTAATCCCAGAGATACCTCTGATGGTGAGAATATCTGGGCCACCTTCCGTGCCCTAGTGATGATCAACTCTGATCTTCTAACAAACTCCCCCCAACCCCTGGGGAGGACCAGGGTAGGAGTGATAAAGCCAACAGAAATAGACAAACGGGAAACGAAATCACTATCTCATGGCACACACACACACACACACACACACACACACACACACACACACACACACACACACACACACACACACACACACACACACACACACACGTATCTGACAGAGTTCAGGAGGAAAATTAGAGAGGGAGGAAGTAATAAGACAATGGGAGAACTACACCACAACTTCACACAAAAAGTAATACAATCACCAGCAGGACTGGGATACAACAACACACGGACTGGTTTAGCAAAAAGCTATAGTCTGCATAGTAAGACAGGCTCCTCCATCTTAAATAGGCGAGGAGTGACTGTAATAGGTTTCCCACAACATGTGATCAAGAATCAGGCTAGCATAAATTAACTCTTGCAAGCCCAATCACTAATGAGCACACAGATGGTCGACACCCGAACCTGTCTGTGTAACTCAGAAGCATCAATAGAGGCATACTGTGGAGTGTCAGATTCTCCAGTGTGAACAGTGTCAGATGCCGCCGTGACACTCAGCGAGTTTAGAACCAAACACCGTGTGATGATACGCAATTACATCAAGTTACGGGTCTCGGAGAATGTCAACACAAGCCAAAATGTTTGCAAAATTAAGAATTTTTTTTTTTAATTTCTAAAATAAATCATAGCAAAAAATGGAGATGCAAAATGAATGTCACAATGGGGTTAATTATATTAATTTAATTGAACAGCCCAGATCTGTGTAAGTAATAGTGGAAAAAAAACCATGGTGTCCATAGAGTGGATAGTCACTTGAAGGGGTTACACGGTGTTTTATTGTAAATAGCACTTTCCCTTTAAGACTCCTATTGCCGCCAGTGTAGCTCTAGGTCTTGGAGTGCATCTTATAAACACCTTGCTTTCTGCGAAGTGCTGCGCCATTCTTCTGTACGGTGCGCCATGAGTCTCAGCTGCATGTTATTGTCCAACCAATTACTTTATATTGAGAAATCATTAAATGGAGTGTAAAAAGTAAAGGCCCCTCCAGCCAACCCCCCCCCCCCCTTCCGGCCTCACACCAGGGTCTTTAAAGTTTAATAGATATATCCATTATACACTCGATAATCTGTGCTGTACTATTTCCAGCTCTTGTTAAGAAGATCGATGGCTGCCATATATACTGGTATTGATTTTTTTCATTTTTTTTTTTAGGGTTTGTTTTGTCCTCGAGGACCATTTTGAGTTATTTGTGCCATAGTCCATTATATTGATAAAGTGTGGGGAATATAATGTCCTAGACTACAGGTGAGCTTTTCTGTGTGACCGCCTGTGCCCAAGCAGGGTGATGTTTTTCCAGCTCCATTACTATATTTTATGGATGACCTCTTAAAAGGGTGTTTTAGAGGATAATATTTTGATCACTCTCCTTCTGTAACGTCAGCGTCCCGGCACTTTCCCTCTTCCTCCACCCGGAACGTACGCCAACGTACTCGCCGTCCATGTTGCACAGCTGTGTCTTCTGCTGTGTCTTCTGCTGTGTCTTCTGATTTGGTGCACAACGCGGCTCCCAGCTCCCGGCCGTCGCACAGGTCTCTTGGTAACGTGCTAAGGGACCTCGCTCTCCGCTTCTTAAGGAGGCATCCCACGCACTTTGGAAGTGTCCCCAAACCATAGCTAGGAGTCACTAAGTATTTAAAGGGAACCTGTCCCCAGTTTTTTCACTATTAAAACAAAAGTATCCCCTTCTGCAGCTCACGGGCTGCATTCTATGAAGGTGCACCTTGTCGCGGACCCCCCTCCCTTGCAGACCCCAGAAAGAACTTCATAAAATCTCAGTTTCCTATGCAAATGACCTGTGTTGGCTAGATGGGCGGGCTCTGTTTCGGCTCCTGTCCCCCCTCCTGTCGCTGGTCGCCGTCTTCCTGTCATGATGACATGGATGATGAGGCCACCGTCATCATCTATGCTGCTGGTGAAGTCTTGCGCAGGCACAGTTCACTGTGCCCCTATCGCGAGCCTGAGCAGAAAACTGTTTCCCTTGCGCGCGCCGGTGATGTATTTGCGCAGGTACGAGATTATGTGCGGTGCTGTGTTTGACCTCACCAGCTTCATCTTCGTACCCGCCCATAATCTCTCGCTTGCAGAAATACATCACCGGCACGCGGTAAACTGTTTTTATGCTCTGGCCCGTGACAGGGGCACAGCGAACTGCGCCTGTGCGAGACTTCGCTAGCAGTGTGGATGATGATGGCGATGGCATCATCCATGTCAATCATGACTGGAGGACGGCGAACATCGGCAGGAGGGGGGACAGGAGCCGAAATAGAGCCCGCCCATCTGGCCAACACAGGTCATTTGCATAGGAAATGGTGAGATTTTATAAAGTTCTTTTTGGGGTCTGCAAGGGGGGTCAGCAACAAGGTGCACCTTCATAGAATGCAGCCCAGGAGCTGCAGACGGTGATAATTTTGTTTTAATAGTGAAAAAACTGGTGACTGGTTCTCTTTAAGGCACCCTCCCGTATAAGGAGGTACCTGACCAACATTAGTACTTGGTGTGTCTTCAGTCTACTAGCTACTGTTCCTGAACCAGAACCTGCCTGTGTATCTGAACCAGTTGAGTTCCTGAACCAGAACCTGCCATTTTGTACCTGAACTTGTCTTCGATTTCTAACCTGTAGGGGTGTGTCGGAGCAGGCAGCACTGCAGGAGTGCCGGTTGGAGATCTGTGGGCGTGTCACTGTGGGCTGTACTGCAGTAGAGCCTGGTAGTAAGTGGGGTAGTGGTGGGTTCAGATGGGGCAGCAGTGCAGGAGGGTCCGACAACGATGAGTGGGGGATGGGTGTGAGAGGCAGCACTGCAGGAGAGCTTGACGGACGAGAACAGGGGGCCCCACTATAAATTTTGCAATGGGGCCTTGGCTTTTCTAATTACCCCACTGGACAGAGTGGTACATTTAGTCAGACTACAGGCTCCTCATTACTTAGGCTAATTTCACACATCAGTTTTTGGCATCAGTCACAATCCGGCGTGTGCCTGATGCAACGGATCCGGCGCAGAATATGCAGAAACTGATGTGTCTGATCCTTTTTTTTTGACGGTTCCAATATACCTGATCCGTCAAAAAACGGATCCGGCGCATCCGTTCGTCCATTTTTTTTGCTGGATCCGTTTTTTTTTAAATACATTGGAGCATGCGCCGTTTACAAAAACGGATCCGGCGTCCGCATCCGTTTTTTACCGCATTATGCCGGATCCGGCGTCCATAGGCTTCCATTGTGAAACACGCCATATCACGCTGGATCCGGCGCGATACTTTTTTTTTTGCCGGACAAAAAAACGTTACAAGATACGTTCCCTCCGGCCGCCGCTTTAGGCAATTATGACGAATCCGGCAAAAGCCGGATGCAACGCAAGCCCATCAGGCACAATCCGGTGCTAATACAAATCAATGGGGATAAAACTGATCCGTTTTACCCGTATTTTTTCCGGATTGTGCCTGATGGAAAAAAAACTGATGTGTGAAATTGGCCTAAAGGGGGCTTTACACACTACGACATCGCTAATGCGAACTCGTTGGGGTCACGGAATTGGCGATGCACATCTGGCCGCATTAGCGATGCCGTTACGTGTGACACCGATGAGCGATTTTGCATCGTTGCAAAAACGTGCAAAATCGCTCATCGGTGACATGGGGGTCCATTCTCAAAAATCGTTACTTCAGCAGTAACGAGGTTGTTCCTCGTTCCTGCGGCAGCACACATCGCTCTGTGTGGCACCGCAGGAACGAGGAACCTTTCCTTACCTGCCTCCCGGCCGCTATGGTGAAGGAAGGAGGTGGGCGGGATGTTACGTCCCGCTCAGCTCCGCCCCTCCGCTGCTATTGGGCGGCTGCTCAGTGACGTCGCTGTGACGCCGCACGGACCGCCCCCTTAGAAAGGAGGCGGTTCGCCGGTCACAGCGACGTCGCCGGGCAGGTAAGTATGTGTGACGGGTCTGGGCGATGTGCGGCACGGGCAGCGATTTGCCCGTGTCGCGCAACAGATGGGGGCGGGTACCCACACTAGCGATATCGGGACCGATATCGCAGTGTGTAAAGCCCGCTTAAGGCTCATTTACCTCAACGTGTACCGTTAGCAATTACCTACTAATCTTTTTCTCACTTGTGGTTAGTAAGCTATACTTTTATATTCTTCTCCTTGCAGTAATATACATACTCTCTATTCACTGACTTCTAAGCCTGGGCTGGACCTGTGTTTGTACTCAGCAGCCAATCAGAGAAGAGCTAAAGTAGGAGGGAGCGAATGATGAGGCAGGAGGCGTGCCTCAGACTACCGCAGACGTTCCTTTTCACTCCAGCTCCACCTTAGTCACAGATCACAGCACTAATCTAATGGAGCTGATTTAATAAGCAGCCAAGGAGAAACCTTTTTCGAAAAGATATAGCCGGAAATCCTTTCCTATTTGTACTGACTTGTATATATTTTGGCTTAAAACTGGACAATTACTTTAAATGTTTTTTTTTTGTTGTGTTTTTTTTTAAATGGGTCCCTAATATAATAAATCCTTAATCTATATTTTCAAAGAAGGAACCTATACCAAAATTTTGGGCTTGATTCGTGACTTGCGTAATCCTAAAAACCGTCTCACGTCAATTTGGAGCGTCCCGTCCTAGTATCGGATTCTTATCTTGCCTCCACATCCGCACTGTAATGAATCTCGGGCTGGTAAGAGGAGATGATTCTCGGATCTGAGAGACATTCACCACGCTGGATCAGATTTGCGCTCGGAGATACAAATATGAGAAGGTCTCGGAGTCTGACCTAGAAGAGAACACTGACCGTCTGAGGATTTTGTCATCTGTGGATTTAATTACTCGGATTAATGTTTCCTTTCATCACAGATCATGTCAGATTAATGTCCATGTGACCTTCCACTTCATAAAACCCTCATTATTTCTTCTGCCGGCGAATATTGATACGATGCTGTTTTATAGCTGTTCCGTTAGACATCATCACGGTTTTCCACCAGACAGATGCGTTTATTACAGTGATGGCCAACCTTTTGAGCTCAGTGTTAAAAAAAACACGAGCATACATCGGGTGGTAAGTCACTTCTAGAAAAATCCATAAGCTCTAAAAACAAAAATTATCATTTTAATATATGTACTGTATTTATTAATAAAACAAAAAACAAATAATTTTTTACCTTACTTGCTTAGTGACTTTTTTGTTTCTGAATTTCATTGGCTATATCTTTAATTGAAGGTTGATATTTCGTACACTTCAAGCCCAAGCAAGTCCCCTCCTTCCCCCAGCAATCATTATCTCCTCTTCCCCTCCTTTTCCCCCAGCAGTCGTTATCTCATTTCCCCCTCCCCCACCAGTCATTATCTCCTCTCTCTGGACAGTCATTATCTTCTTTCCCCCCTCCCCACAGAAGTCATTATTTCTTAAACCCTAGCAGTCATTATCTCTTCCCTCTGCCTTCCCCTCAGCAGTCATCTCCTTTCTCTCTCCCCAGCAGTTAAATCTCCCCCTAATTTTTGAATGGCCTTTTCCTAACAATTCTGTCAAAGCTGCGGTTATCACAGTTGCTTGTGCTCCTTTTTCTACCACACTTTTTCCTTCCACTCAACTTTCCATTAATATGCTTGGATACAGCACTCTGTGATCAGCCAGCTTCTCTAGTAATGACCTTTTGTGGCTTACCCTCCTTGTGGAGTGTGTCAATAACTGCCTTCTGGACATCTGTCAAGTCAGCAGTCTTCCCCATGATTGTGTAACCTACAGAACCAAACTAAGGGACCAGGTGTTTTGTGGTCAATCTAATTTTCTGAGATAATGACTTTTGGGTTTTCATTGGCAGGAAGCCATAATCATCAACATTAACAGAAATAAACACTTGAAATAGATCACTTTGTGTGTAATAACGCTAAATAATATACAGGAATAGATCAGTCTGTGTGTAATGGCTCTATATAATATGTAGGAATAGATCCCTCTGTGTGTAATGACTCTATATAATATGTAGGAATAGATCCCTCTGTGTGTAATTACTCTATATAATATATAGGAATAGATCCCTCTGTGTGTAATGACTCTATATAATATATAGGAATAGATCCCTCTGTGTGTAATGACTCTATATAATATATAGGAATAGATCCCTCTGTGTGTAATGACTCTATATAATATATAGGAATAGATCCCTCTGTGTGTAATGACTCTATATAATATATAGGAATAGATCCCTCTGTGTGTAATGACTCTATATAGTATATAGGAATAGATCCCTCTGTGTGTAATGACTCTATATAATATGTAGGAATAGATCCCTCTGTGTGTAATGACTCTATATAATATATAGGAATAGATCCCTCTGTGTGTAATGACTCTATATAATATATAGGAATAGATCCCTCTGTGTGTAATGACTCTATATAGTATATAGGAATAGATCCCTCTGTGTGTAATGACTCTATATAATATGTAGGAATAGATCCCTCTGTGTGTAATGACTCTATATAATATATAGGAATAGATCCCTCTGTGTGTAATGACTCTATATAATATGTAGGAATAGATCCCTCTGTGTGTAATGACTCTCTATAATATATAGGAATAGATCCCTCTGTGTGTAATGACTCTATAATAAATGCATTTCCCTTTTTCTATTGAATTACTGAAATAAATTATTTTTTTATGATATTCTTATTTATTGAGATGCACTTGTACATGATATTAATGACCTATTTTTAGGATAGGCAATCAATATCAATGTCTTGGACAACGTTTTAAGACCTGGACTTTGAGATCTGTGCGTCACGCACTTACTAGAAGCTTTAGGGTTAGGCTGGTTTTGGATGGTCATGTTCACACCAGTGCCTGCAGTGCTCTGCTGTATACAATGTATTCTTCTCCATATTGTTAAACTAGCCGTCACCTGGTGCTCAGTTATATGATGAGAACACTTTGTTTCCAGACCAGTGCATTATATGTAATCTGATCAGTCACTCAGGTCATTTTCAGAGCAAGCGTTAAAGAATTTCTCCTAAAGTGGTTAAATTGATTAGATTCTGTGCCTCGCTTGGCAGCACTGTCCTCTTCTGAGAGCTGGAGGTACATGGATCATGGGGGGTTCTGACTCTTCTTTTTGCATAGGTGGATATAGACTCCATTCCAGGGAGTCCACATTTGGTCTGAAGTACCTGGTGTTTCTTTTTCCTCTCCAGTGTTAAGACCTTTAGACCAGTTCCCCTTCTAATTGCTGAGGTTCGGTGTTATATTTTCCAACAATGCTACTCCAAAAATATGTAATTTGCCCAACGGAAGCCAAAGAAGTGTTACTTTGGTTTACGTCAGGCTGTTCTGTGTAATGCCATAGCATGGTGGGAGGACTACAAGGATTATTTCCCCAAGCCTCAAATTCTATGTCAGTGCCAAATTTTTTGCCTCTACCCCCAATGTTGACTGCAGTGGGAACCACTTCTTTTTGGAGTAGCGCACAAGTGCAGTGAGGCTGGTAAGAAGGGTAGGAGCTAGCTGCTGCTCTTTCATCTCTGTCACTGTCCCGCTGGGTTTGAGAGAGACTGCTGCATCTTTCATAGGATAGACTGAGCAGATACTAGGGTTAAGGTAATAAAATATTGACTTTTAAAATATATGTATGTATATATTTTGAGGTCACCGGAACAGTACAGTAGGGGAGATATGTATCATTGAGGTTGATAGCCTCAATGATGTAAACCCGGAAGCAGGCTCCATCATGGTAGAGCTGGGTTTACGAGCAGTCAAAGAGATGAGTGGGAATGACTTTTCACAGATCTATAACTTGGGGTGTGGTACTTGTTATAAAAATGGACTCCTAGGTTGTGTGTGTGTGTGTGTGTGTGTGTGTGTGTGTGTGTGTGTGTGTGTATTAGGTTTGGTGAAGAGTGGATTATTCCGAGGTGGTGAATGTCGCAGTAGTGTATGAACTTAGTTTGTTATCCTTTTGTTACCTTGTGTTAGACAAAGCCTTTCTTTGAGTTTGTTCTGTTTACCGGTTTATAAAGACTGAATTAACCAACTGTACTGTTTAAATAGAAACAGATCCTGCGATTACATGCACAATCAACCGAGCAAGTCAGAGTGTCACAATATGTATGTGTATATATCAGAGAGAAAAATTAGCAATGAATAACTTTTTATTTTTAAAAGTCTGGTTTTGACAATAAGCAAAAGAAATCTAGATAGTCAAAGGGCAAATTAGACTTGAATCTGTATTTTCTTAAACTACATTATGTGTGTTTGGGGATAAAGGATTCAGTAGTAGACCGAGGGAAGAAACTCAGTGAGTGCTAATGGTCCATGGGTTAGGGGGGTGCAAAATACTTGTCCTTCCCCGGGTATTTATAGCCCACACTGTGCCACTGATGCTATGATATGAATTTTAAAGTGGGCTTCACCCGCAGCGACATCGCTAGCGAGATGTCGTTGGGGTCACGGAATTCGTGACGCACATCCGGCCTCGTTAGCGACGTCGTTGCGTGTGAAACGCAGGAACGACCGTTAACGATCAAAATTACTTACCTGATCGTTGACACGTCGTTCCTTTCCCGATTTATCGTTGCTGTTGCAGAACTCAGGTTGTTCGTCGTTCCTGCGGCAGCACACATCGCTATGTGTGACACCGCAGGAACGAGGAACATCACCTTACCTGCGCCCGCCCGCAATGAGGTAGGAAGGATGTGGGCGGGATGTTCGGCCCGCTCATCTCCGCCCCTCCGCTTCTATTGGGCGGTTGCTTAGTGACGTCGCTGTGATGCCGAACAAAGCGCCCCCTTAGAAAGGAGGCGGTTTGCCGGCCACAGCGACATCACTAGGCAGGTAAGTATGTGTGACGGGTGTAAGCGATGTTGTGCTCCACGGGCAGCGATTTGCCCGTGCCGCACAACAGACGGGGGCGGGTGCTTTCACCAGCGACATCGCTAGCGATCTCGCTGCGTGTAAAGCACCCTTAAGTCTATTGAAAAGTGTAGTTGACTAGACTTGTATATGGAAAGGTATACAAAAAAAAGATATACTGTACAGTTTAAAGTGATATATCATTGAAACTAGAAGCTTACATGCACTAACAGACACATCTGCATGTTTTTTTCACTATCTTAAGGATAACTAAGTCAATGTTTTGGAGTGGCCATCATAAAGCCCTGATCTCAATACTATTGAAAATTTATGGAGAGAGCTGAAAAGGCCGGTGCGAGCAAGACGACCTACAAATATGGCGCAGTTACACCAGTTCTGTCAGGAGGAATGGGCCCAAACTCCTACTAACTATTGTGAAGCTTCTGGAAGGAGGTCCAAAACGTTTCATCCAAGTCATACGATTTAAGGGCAATGGTACCAAATACTAATGAAATGGAGGGAAACTTTTGACTTTGCATGAAATAATAAAAATGCCTTAAAACATTCTCTCTCTCATTATTCTGGCATTTGGCAAATATAAATAATTTTGGTTCCTAATTGACCTAAAATGGGAAAGGTTTATTCTGATTTCATGTCAGATAGTGAGAAAAACCTGCAAATGTGTCTTTATAGAGAGCAGAGGGAAAAACCTGCAGATGTGTCTTTATAGAGAGCGGAGGGAAAAACCTGCAGATGTGTCTCTGTAGAGAGCGGAGGGAATAACCTGCAGATGTGTCTTTATAGAGAGCGGAGGGAAAAACCTGCAGATGTGTCTCTGTAGAGAGCGGAGGGAATAACCTGCAGATGTGTCTTTATAGAGAGCAGAGGGAAAAACCTGCAGATGTCTCTTTAGATAGTGTATGTAAACTTCTGGTTTCAACTGTATGCCACTATATATTAGTAGTGGGCTATCTTGTCAATTCAGCTTGCCTTGCGTGCCGTCATCATCACCTGCCTGGACTACTGCAGCATCCTGCTCTGTGGCCTCCTTTCTAACACTTTCGTACATCTCCATCCGTCCTTAACTCTGTCCAACTAATCCACCTCTCTACTCTACTCCTCAACTTCTCCCTCTGCATATCCCTACATTGGCCTCCAATTCCCCATATCCCTATATTCAATTCAAATTATTAACATTGCCCTACAAAGATTTTCATAATCTGTCTATTCCATATATCTCCATTGTAATCTCCCCATATCTTCCCAAACGTAATCTCCGTTCCTCCCAAAATCTTATTCTTTTCTACGCACTTATTTGTTCTTCATCAATCGCCACCAAGGCTTCTCCCGAGTATCCCCCATCCTCTGGAATTCTATGCCCCATTATGTCCGATTATCCGAAACGGTCGGAAGCTTCAGATGGAACTTGAAAACTCCTCTCTTCAAGAAAGCTACAGCCTGCAATGACTCTGTTGCCACCTCACCACCACCGGAGCTGCCACTAACCGCCCAACTTACGGTCTCCTCCATACCAGTCTGTCATTGTTAGTTTAGTCTTTATATCCATATTTTGGAGGTATCCCCTTCTCATGTACAGCACCAATGGTGTTCTATAGATCAATAATAATAATTGATCAAAGAGACAAAATTGACTTGAGGAACTAACAGATCTTTGGCATAGATTACAAGGCCAAGGAAATTGTTTTCCGCTATAATTTATCATTTTAAAATTGATGGGATCCTCAACAATCCTCGGAATAAGGGGTTCAGCCGCCATTGATGTCCTTGGTCCCCTTTACCATGTTTCCCAGCGCAGCACCCCAGCTATCCACTGTGCGGCGAAACTGCAGCACAACTCTATGCAAGTAAATGGTGCCGTCTGCAATTTTTGCGCTGGTGGTCCACCACCCACTTATTATAGCATTATTAGGTGGAAATACCCCTTTAACAGTTCGTTGATTCCTCCATGAGAATCTTCTAGCTGTGTTCCTCCTACCTGACCTTGGCGCGTCTTCAGTACATATTATTAATTTTGACTTTTTTTTTTTTTATTACTGTTCTTTCATGTATTTTAGAAGTTTTTTTTCCCTTTGATCAAATGCAAATTGGAAACATTCATTGAAATACCCCCAACCCCAGAGATCTCCTTTCAAGTCCAATCTTCAGTAGCTGGTCTTATTTGATGACACCAGCGGATTAGGTTCCAGAAAGTAAATCTAATTATGTATATGTACTAAGAATAACACACGCTTTATAGCAAGTGAAGCTGACGGCCCCAATTTGTCGCTACACGTGTCTTATTGGACTTTTTAAAGTGATTGCTTTTATCTCTGGAAATCAAGGCCTTCTAATCCTGCCCTCTAGAGGAGACCGACCCCTGGTTAACAGCATTTACTAATGAAATCTGTCATATGTTTCATATAGCAGTATATTCCAGAATCAATTACTGTCCAGTCAAGACAGATTTTTTTTTTTTACTGGACATCATCATTTGATGCAATTGTATAGAAACACGTTAAAATTGTGTTTAATAGCGCATATGGCTTTTAATATCGCTTGATATGCTTATAGCACAAATGACCTAGAACGAGAAGTATATGTGATCAGATCCAGTGGTATACAGTTCACAAGATCTTAGGCAGGGGTGGGATTCAAATTTTTATCAGGTTCTCTGTAAACCTCGCCCATTTGAAAACCACGCCCACTCTGTAACCACACCCATTTTGTTAGCCACACCCATTTTTGCGCACTTTCTTCAACCACAAAATACAAGTAAATAATAAAAACTTTCCCCTTCTTACTCTTACTATACCTTCACTTTCCTTTCAAGTACCAGTTGTTTCAGTTAGTGTCAGTCACTTATTTACTTGGCATATTGTATAAAAGAGTTTTTCTACAATGTCTGAAAATTATTACTAAAGTAACCCTGGTCAAATTGGAACTGACGACCTTCACCATACAGATCCCACCCCCATGCAGGCCTCCACCCCCATGCAGGCCTCTACTCCCATGGAGGCCTCCACTCCCATCCCATGTGGCCTCTTCCTGCCCTGCAGGCTCCCCTCCCATGCAGGCCTCCTCCTGCCCTGCAGGCTCCATGTGGCCTCCTCCTGCCCTGCAGGCTCCATGTGGCCTCCTCCTGCCCTGCAGGCTCCATGTGGCCTCCTCCTGCCCTGCAGGCTCCATGTGGCCTCCTGACCTACAGGCTCCGTGTGGCCTCCTCCTGCCCTACAGGCTCCATGTGGCCTCCTTCTGCCCTACAGGCTCCATGTGGCCTCCTTCTGCCCTGCAGGCTCCATGTGGCCTCCTCCTGCCCTGCAGGCTCCATGTGGCCTCCACCTGCCCTACAGGCTCCATGTGGGCTCCTCCTGCCCTGCAGGCTCCAAGTGACCTCCTCCTGCCCTACAGAGTTGCATCTTCGGCTCACAGAGCACTTACCTGCTCTAAGTGCCGGCAGCCTCTCCTCTGTCTTCCGTCCTCTGCGCGGCACTCTGCATACTGACGCTGCCAGGCAGCAGCGTGGTGAGGTAATCTCATCACACTGCGGTGACCTTGGCAGCGTCATCACGCCGCCGGAGAGCAAACTGGCTCCACTGAACCCGGAAGGGCGGCATGCATGGAGGTGCGGGGATTCATTTGTATCGGCGTCTTACAGACGCCGATACAAATGAATACAGAGAACCGGGTCGCGACACTGATTCTTGCCGGTTCGGCGAACGGGCTGTTATTTTAACAACTGCTTCGCCCGAACCGGACAGAACCGGCTGAATCCCACCCCTGATCTTGGGTTCTATAGATGGAGACCGACTTGGATTCAGCTGGAAAGGACATAGGGGAGGAGTCTTGTGACCTAAGCCCTTCTTTAGCCAGTCAGCAGTGTTGAGAATATTTTGAAAGATGCTGATTCAGAGCAACTGAGTGACAGAAGCTTTTCAGCTGGATGCCACGCTTAGCACCCAATAAATAAACCCTTTAATGGGTTAATTTCCAGAGTTGTAGGACCGTTTTAGCTAATGATAATTGGGAAGACTTCACGTTAGTAAACTTTTTATTTTACCTACTAAAACTGCAATTTAAGTAGCAGTCCTTAAAGAGGACCAACCACCAGGATTTTCCTATATAAACTAAAGCCAGTGCTATACTGGCGCTATCATGCTGATTCTATACATACATTTAGATGTGAGATCGGATGTATACTTTCTGAAATACAGGCAAGTAAAGTTTAGGAAATGCACTGTTATTTGATTGATAGTAGCTACAGAATATGGAATAGAAAAAACAAAAAGCCAGCACTAAATGTGCACTTCAGCACTAAAAATTCCAAACTGTACTCATAAAAATTTTTTGGAGATTTTTGGCAAAAAATTGCAATTTCTTGAGCTACCCCGCCACGTCACGACAAATCTCATTTGAGGCAGTCCTACACTAAAATATTTTTATAAAATGTGCCATACGGCCTGACATATGAAATAGTAGAACTGCTCTTAGCAGCACTCACCTGGTCTATTTCAATCCCGTACCCATGACTGAATCATGGCTGTGGGCGGGACAGGTCCAAGCAAATGCTGCATGAAGTAAATAGCCTGTGGACAGGGCCTGATGACTGAATGTGAACAGTCACTAACCGCCATAATCTAGACAGGTGGAATGCATCCCAATTGGGGTGCATAGCAAGGTGGGGGGGTCAGCCACCGACCAATTCAATGAAGAAAAAACAAAAAGCCAGCACTAAATGTGCACTTCAGCACTAAAAATAAATAATTAAAAAAAAAAAAAAACACGACATGGCTTCGCCCAATTTTTGTGTCCAGCCAGGTACAACTATGCAGCTGGGGATTGGTATCCACAGCGCAGGTTGGCCCAAGCTTTCTGGCCCCCCTGCTGTGAATTACAGTCTGCAGCCGCCCCAGAAAATGGTGCTTTCATAGAAGTGCCATCTTCTGGTGCTGTATCCAACTCTGCTAGCGGCCCTGGTGCTGGGTGGCACGCTGAGTAATAAGGGGTTAATACCAGCTATGTTTTACCAGCTGATATAAAGCCCGAGATTTTTAATGTCAGGCAAGTTTGACCTGGCCATTAAGAATCTCCAATAAAGGGTTACAAAAAAAAGACACCACACAGAGAAAAAATACTTTATTTGAAATAAATACACAGACACACTTAGAGACTCCATGTTTAATACTAACTCTCACCCCTCCACGATCCTGGTCTTCTGTCTTCTTTCTCCTTGAACCCATGCAGCTCTGCTATATCAGACAGCACCGGATAGGAGGAAGAACACTTCTGCTCCCCTGTGTTGTGTAATCACTCAATGAGTGAGCAGAAGCTGCGGGTTAGTAAGCGGTGACGTCACCGCTGTCACCATTGCCATAATAACCTGACAAGCGGGTTACTATAGCAACGGTGATCTCCGATCATCTGATTCCCGGCGCCGCATTCATCACCGGCTGTGGCAGCCAATCCCTTCATGTGGGCTGACTCTGTAAAGAGTGCCGACATGCAGGGACGGGGAGCCGACCATGTTCCCGAGCATCTCACCAATACACGGCACTCGCCGAGTATACAGAGTACTGAGATGCTTGGGCGAGCACCGCACGGTTGTTGCAAAACACGCATCAGTGCATGGGGACGCTGCATTCTATTTGGACCTCGTGTTCTGGTACTTGTATTAATTTTTGTATAATGATTGATGCTTTACTGTTGCCAATATAGGTTTTTATACATGTGGTTGTATAATGTATGTCCTATTGATTAATTTGATATAGGTCATTGTTGCATCTTAATTCATTGTTGTAATTTATTAATAACAGCTTAAAGACTTGTTGGTCCTCCATTATCATAGTTTTAGTGCCGGGTCCCCTATATTAATTCCATCCGTCACTTGGTGTTTCTACCTGCAATGTTTGTTTTAGCTTCAGAAGATTATCATTGCCAGACTAGGACAGCTAGTCCGGCCACGCCCCCTCCTGTTCTTTATTGCCTATAGACTTGTACATAGAGAGCCAGGTGTGGGTGTAGTTAGCTTTCCTAAACCTAAAAACTCTTGTGTCAGAACCAAACTAAGTGATACATCATTGGATTCAGGGTCTCTGTGCCTACATTATGCTTCTCTCAGATGAGGTGGCAAAAACCTGCTGACAGATTCCCTTTTTACGAGAGATACAGATCTACACATTTCCAAAATGATAAATCAAACCATAGAGGGAAAAAAAAAGCAAAACAAGAATAACAAAATAACAGGAAGTAAAGGTCGATTTTCCTTCTGGCAATGTCTTCGCTTGCGAAACAGCTTGTCAAGATGTGCTCACCGAGGCACGCAGCCCATTGTGAGGATGGCATTGTGTGGAACAGACAGTAAACATTTCCTGCGGTTTACAAAAAATGCAGAAATCTGTATCTTCTGTCAAAAGAACTTTTCAACTATGAAAAAATTCTCTATTCAAAAACTAATTTAATTCCTCTAATTAAAAAAAATAAATATATAAACATATCAGTGGAATACAATTAGTTCTGACAATCCCATTTTTATATTTTTTTTTTTTAGTTTTATTAGAATCTCAAAAACATGAGCTTGTTTGGCATTGATTCTATCTGGTCTAATTTATTCGGTAGTAATTTATTATCAAGGTTATAAGAGACTGCCATTGTGGTGCAATGTACAGAGCCATGTTCCAAATTATTATGCAAATTGGATTTAAGGGTCCTAGCGATTACTAATGAAACTTATTGATGGTTTGTGTCTCAGGGTTCTTTGGATCACTGATATCAATCTCCGATACCTGTGATAATTAGTTTGCCAGGTGAGCCCAATAAAAGGAAAACTGGATGTTCCACAATATTAAGCAGCCACAGTTTTCAAGCACCGTATTTTTTGGACTATAAGACGCACCCTGGTTTTAGAGGAGGAAAATAGGAAAATAAAATTTTAAGCAAAAAATGTGGTCATGACACACTGTTATAGGGCGAGGATCTGCTACTGACACTGTTATGGGGGTAATGTACCAAATTCTCTGCTAAGGTACCCCATCCTGATAATGATCCTCTTGCCTTGTATATGATCCCCATCCTTGTATATATGTCCCCCATCCTGGTATATATTCCCATCCTGCTATATACCGCCATCATGTTATAGCCCCCATCCTGCTACATAGCACCATCTTGGTATATGCCCTTATCCTGCTATATATCCCCATCCTGCTGTATACCCCCATCCATCCTGCTGTATACCCCCATCCATCCTGCTGTATACCCCCATCCATCCTGCTGTATACCCCCATCCATCCTGCTATATACCCCCATCCATCCTGCTATATACCCCCATCCATCCTGCTATATACCCCCATCCATCCTGCTATATACCCCCATCCATCCTGCTATATACCCCATCCATCCTGATATATACCCCCTTAAATCCTGATATATACCCCCATCCATCCTGGTATATGGCCTCATCCTGCTATATGGCCTGTATCCTGTGGCACCCAAAAAAAATAAACGTTTATACTCCCCTTTCCTTGCTCCATGCAGCATCGCTCCTCCTCCTGTCAGTGCCGACAGCAGCGCCGCTGGAGTGTGGAGCATTCACCGTTGTCTGCAGCATCGCTCGTCCTCCTTTCTGCCTGTCAGCTGACCTGTGTGGAGACTAGCGCTGTGCACAGCGATGATGTAATCGCTGTGCTCACCGCTCTCTACACAGATCAGTTGGTCGGCAGACAGGAGGAGATTGCGATGATGCAGACAACGGTGACGGGTGAGTATACTTATTCACGGCCCCACACTGATGATGATACGCGGGTGGCAATGAATACAGCAGCACATGATCACTCCAGGCTGTAGTAGCCAGGGGTGATCATGCGGGCCGGCTGTTAATTATGCGCGCATTCCCTGCCCATCATCCCTCCCACCTGTCAGCGCCGGCTTTAGCGCTGTGAGATGATGGGCGGGAGGATGGGCGTGCATATGAAATGAGCGGGCCCACGTGGTCACGGCAGGCGCTGCTACAGCCTGCTCGTGCCCCCGATGACCCGCTTCACCGCAGCACCCTCATTCCTCGCAGCTACATTCAGACCATAAGACGCACCCCCAGCTTTCCCCCAACATTTGGGGGAAAAAAAGTGCGTCTTAAAGTCCAAAAAATACGGTAACATGAAAAAGAAAAAGCATCTCTCTGCTGCCGAAAAGCATCAAATAATGCAATGCCTTGGACAAGGGATGAAAACATTAGATATTTCACGAAAACTTAAGCGTGATCATCGTACTGTGAAGAGATATATGGCTGATTCTGAGCACATACGTGTTCATGCAGATAAAGGCAGAATGAGGAAGGTTTCTGCCAGGCAAGTCCATCGGATTAAGAGAGCAGCTGCTAAAAAGCCATTACAACCAGCAAATGGATATTTGAAGCTGCTGGTGCCTCTGGAGTCCCTCAAACCTCAAGGTGTAGGATCCTTCAAAGGCTTGCTGTGGTGCATAAACCTCCTATTCGGCCCCCCCTAACCAGTGCTCACAAGCAGAGAGAGTTGCAGGGGGCCCAGACACACATGAAGACTAATTTTCATACAGTCTTGTTTAGTGATGAGTGTCGAGCAACCCTGGATGGTCCAGATGGATGGAGCAGTGGATGGTTGGTGGATGGCCACCATGTCCCGACAAGGCTGCGATGTCAGCAAGGGAGTGGAGGAGTCATGTTTTGGGCCAGAATCATGGGGAGACATCGGGTAGGCCACTTTAGGGTTCCTGAAGGTGTGAAAATGACCTCTGCAAAGTATATAGAGTTTCTGACTGACAACTTTCTTCCAAGGTACAAAAAGCAGAATGTGCCTTCAGGAGCAAAATCATCTTCATGCATGACCATGCACCATCTCATGCTGGAAAAAATACCTCTGTCTCATTGGCTGCTATGGGCATAAAAGGAGATAAATTCATGGTGTGGCCACCATCTTCCCCTGACCTCAACCCTATAGAGAACCTTTGGAGTATCATCAAGCAAAAGATCTATGAGGGTGGGAGGCAGTTCACGTCGATACAGCAGCTCTGGGATTCTGACATCCTGCAAAGAAATTCAAGCCGAAACTCTCCAAAAACTCACAAGTTCAATGGATGCAAGAATTGTGAAGGTGATATCAAAGAAGGGTTCCTATGGTTACATGCAACTTGGCCTGTTAGGATGTTTTGGATTTAAATAGCTTTTTATTTCCGTGAATGTGACCTCCTAATGCTGCAAATTCCACAAATCAGCATTTTCAGTTCTTTAAAACATATAAAAATGTTTAGAAACTCTACTGTGCCTAATAATTTGGAACAGTGCATTTTGAGGTTTTTTGGTTTTTTTTAAAGATTATACTGTTATACCCTAACGGGTGATGACTTTTATTAGACGGACTGTCATTTGCACCGACCATTTAGGAAAATCAGAGAAAAATATCATTTGCATAATAATTTGGAACATGGTGTAGAGTAGTAGTCTCTTTGCCCCTGAAAATCCCTTTGTGAGCTGTTCGTGTCGTGTATCCACCACTAGGGGAGCTCACAGCTTACAGTTTTGTAAATCAATTTAATGGAAGCTGTATATTTCCTTATGCAGTGAGCTCCCCCTAGTGGTGACTGCAGGTAAACAGAATTTTAGTATTTATTTGAACTGTAATGGAACGTTGGGGTTGAGAAGCTCAGTATCAAAAAAAGATTGAAGGTGGTTGCGCTGAGACCCCTGTTAGATAATCCTGAGAAATAAATCCCTCTGTGTGTAATTACTCTATATAATATAAAGGAATAGATCATTCTGTGTGTAATGACTCGATATAATATATAGGAATAGATCCCTCTGTGTGTAATGACTATATATAATATATAGTAATAGATCCCTCTGTGTGTATTGACTCTATAATACGAGAATAGGTCCCCCTGTTAGTTAATCCTGAGAAATCGCTCTGTGTGTAATGACTCTATATAATACATAGAAATAGATCCCTCTGTGTATAATGACTCTATATGATATATAGGAATAGATTCCTGTGTGTAATGACTCTATAATATATAGGAATAGATCCCTCTGTGTATAACGACTCTATATAATATATAATAAACACCTGAAATAGATCATTCTGTGTGTAATGACTCTATATAATATATAGGAATAGATCCCTCTGTGTGTGATGACTCTATATAATATATAGGAATAGATCCCTCTGTGTGTAATGACTCTATATAATATATAGGAATAGATCCCTCTGTGTGTAATGACTATATAATATATAGGAATAGATCCCTCTGTGTATAATGACTCTATATAATATATAGGAATAGATCCCTCTGTGTGTAATGACTCTATATAATATATAGGAATAGATCCCTCTGTGTACAATGACTCTATATAATATATAGGAATAGATCCCTCTGTGTGTAATGACTCTATATAATATATAGGAATAGATCCCTCTGTGTATAATGACTCTATATAATATATGCGTTTTCCTTTTTGTATTGAATTACTGAACTAAATTCACTTTTTGAGGATATTTTAATTTATTGAAATGCACTTACATGTCTATCCTTGTCTAGGGCTTCCTTGTACAATTGTAAGTGGATTAGTGTTTGTACCTGGACAGTCTCTGCCGAATTGATTTGCACCAACTCTATACTGATCGGAGGGGTGCAGCTGCTGGGATCCCCAGTAATCTCAAGAATGCAGCTTTGTAACTCGGAGAACTTCTTGACCGTAGCGGACGAGTACATGTTCACCTCTGCTTTATCCGTCCTCTTTAGTGATCTAATCTGTGAAATGTTTATCATGGAGTGAAATACAGAGCACACATGAAGCCGCACACGTGAGCAGCGATGCCCGGCTCCCTTCTTACCTTCCGTCATACTTGGCGTCATACGTTCTTAGGCTAGCCTTCGTCTCGGCTTCCTGCTGGAAATTGTACCCTACAGGTGAATCGTTAAAACTCCATTGCGCTCTCCATATACAACAGCACAGAAAATCGATAACCATTTGCTAACCATTTAAGAGAGGCAATAATCTTACGCTGTTTCCAAATCACAGTCCATACAGATGGAGCAAAACGTAATGATTCATTTAACTCTTTAGAGCTGGGTTGTTTATGTAGAATGTATATGTCAACAATTTTAAATTTTCATGTTAAGTAACTTTGTTAATATATAGTAGTGTTTATCCTATACTGATCCCGAGTTACCTCCTGTATTATACTCCAGAGCTGCACTCACTATTCTGCTGGTGCAGTCACTGTGTACATACATTACATTACTTATCCTGTACTGATCCTGAGTTACCTCCTGTATTATACTCCAGAGCTGCACTCACTATTCTGCTGGTGCAGTCACTGTGTACATACATTACATTACTTATCCTGTACTGATCCTGAGTTAACTCCTGTATTATACTCCAGAGCCGCGCTCACTATTCTGCTGGTGCAGTCACTGTGTACATACATTACAATACTTATCCTGTACTGATCCTGAGTTACCTCCTGTATTATACTCCAGAGCTGCACTCACTATTCTGCTGGTGCAGTCACTGTGTACATACATTACATTACTTATCCTGTACTGATCCTGAGTTACCTCCTGTATTATACTCCAGAGCTGCACTCACTATTCTGCTGGTGCAGTCACTGTGTACATACATGACATTACTTATCCTGTACTGATCCTGAGTTACCTCCTGTATTATACTCCAGAGCTGCACTCACTATTCTGCTGGTGCAGTCACTCTGTACATACATTACATTAGTGATCCGGAGTTACCTCCTGTATTATACTCCAGAGCTGCACTCACTATTCTGCTGGTGCAGTCACTGTGTACATTTTTCTCTTTGTTGTAATTTGTTGTAATTTTTGCTGAATTTGTTTGTAAGTTAACGCATAACTGTCATTTTAAACTTTATTTCATAAAGCAATAGTACACACGAAAATAAGCAATTTTGTAATATATTTTATACAAATTTTCTTCCTTCTCTGCCAGAATTGATCAGTTATTATCAAAAATCTCAATTCAAAGGTAAAATCTGTATTCAGTGAAGACTTTCCCATTACTGTGATAGATGGCAGTTGGTGCTGATTAGATTTTATGACAAGGGAAGGAGGCAAGGGCTAGAGGCAGGAGGAGGAGCTAGAGGCAGAAGCTAAAGGCCAAAGGAGGAGCTAGATGGAGAGGGAGGAGCAAATTGCAGGAAAAGCTAGATGAAGAGGGAGGAGCAAATGGCAGAAGGAGGAGCTAGATGAAGAGGGAGGAGCAAATGGCAGGAGGAAGAGCTAGATGGAGAGGAAGGAACGAGCGGCAGAGGGAGGAGCTAGAGGCAGACAAAGGAGGGAGGAGCTAGAGGCAGAAGCTAAAGGCAGAAGTAGGAGCTAGATGAAGAGGGAAGAACTAGAGGCAGAAGGAGAGCTAGATGGAGAGGAAGGAACGAGGGGCAGAGGGAGGAGCTAGAAGCAGAGGGAGGAGCTAGAGGCAGACAAGAGAATCGAGTTAGAGGCAGAAGCTAAAGGCAGAAGGAGGAGCTAGATGGAGAGGAAGGAATGCATGGCAGAAAGAGGAGTTAGTTGAAGAGGGAGGAGCTAGAGGCAAAAAAGGAGCTAGATGGAGAGGAGGGAGGAGCTAGATGAGGAGGGAGGAGCTAAAGGCAGAAGGAGGCGCTAGATGGAGAGGGAGGAGCTAGAGGCAGAAGGAGCTAGATGGAGAGGGAGGAGCTAGAGGCAGAATGTGCACTATTGATTTATGATATAGAAATTAAAACGACCGTTACGCTTTTTAATCACACTCCTTTTTTGCTAAACCACATCCTTTTTCTAGAAACTTTTCCAAACTCGTCAGACTTGCACAATAATCCTCTAATGGCTCTGTACACGGCATGTAGTAGTTATTTTGGAGCAAATTGACACTGAGTATCGCCTCCTGTGGTGTTCAGCCTCGTGACCAGCAGACGCTCCTAATTCACCAAGACAGCTTCTAGCTGCCCTGCCCAGCCACAAGACATGTCAGCCTCTTGGGAACTCATGTATATCCCTGTTGTCATTTTTATCACCTTTATGCTGTTAATTATAACAAATTTCTCAGGGAATCTCGGCCACGTCACTTCCAACTGACGTAAAAAAGCCAAAAATCGACAAATTGTTGCAAAACAACAAAAAGTTGTGCAAAAAACGTATTTCAATCCGGAAAACTGGTGTGAACTGAATTTTTGATTCCTTTGAGTCTTCGCCCTTCATTTTTCACACAGCCCCCCCCTTTTTTGGCACAGAATTAGGCAATGATAGTTTATTCTTTTTATTAGTTTTCCTTTAAAGAACTTACCGCTGAAACATCTCTCTACCTCTAAACTACATATTTATTTTATTATAATTTTTATATATAATGTATATATAATTTTTATATATATATATAATATCTTTATATGTATATATATTTATATGTGTGTGTATATATATATATATATATATACGGTATATGTGTGTGTGTATGTAAATATATATTTTATATAAATATATATATTATATATATATAATATATATTTTATATATATATACACACACACACACACATATACTATATATATGTATATATATTTATATGTGTGCGTATATATATTTATATGTATATATTTATATATATATATATATGCATGTATGTGTGTGTGTGTGTGTGTATATATGTATGTATATATGTGTATATATATATATATATATATATATATATATATATATATATATGTATATATATATATATATTTTTGTTTTTTTAATTTTATAAATTGGTTGTTTTTGTTATTATTATAAATTGGCTTCTGCTTAGTGACTTATATAGCATAATTTTAGTTTAGGAAACGTTCATATTTTTCTAAAGCTTTGTGATATACGCAATTTCAAGGTTGTATAAAGGTGAAACCTGACTTGTTGTTTTACTGCTGACGGAACATGGTGTATTGACGTATAGTAATCTTCCCCCAAGGCCAGAATGGCGAGCACTTGCCGTTGATGTTGTGTCGAACTTTCAATATTTTCTTTGTTCCACTTATGACTCATTCATTTACAGAGAACGCGCTACATCGACTTATTATATTTATCCTCTAATAATCTGGTTAAAGAATCCCTTTAATAGAAAGCTTACAGTCCTCTTGCTCTTTATCTTTCTTCCCACCCACCCGACAGGAGCACTCAATGGTATACCTATCTGATCACCATTAACCATTTTATATATAGATATATATATATATATATAGTAGACTAGCTCTGTAAATAGATACATTACATATCTTAAGATACCAGGAGCTGCTGATAAGTCTTTGGCTTTACCCAGAATGAAACGAGCTAGGATGATGAAACGTTACATTTACTCCACATATTCTCCACTGATGTCACCACACTTGTTACATCGGTATTCCAAGCAAGTAAGCCTAGTAAAAAAGAAGGATTTCAGTTGTGCCTCTAACCAAGCATCCATAGCAGCCATGGCATCAAAAATGGTGTGAAATTTGGAACCCTTGAGGTGTTTCTTCACGTTTGGAAACAGATGATGAGGGAGCTAGATCTGGTGAATAAGGTGGTGGTCAACCAGCTAGAAGCCCGGGCAGTTTTGCGTGGTCGCTTGTGCAGTGTGAGTGGAGGCGTTGTCTTGCAGGAACAAGATTCCTTTGGACAACTTTACGTGCCTTTTGGCCTTCAGAGCTGCCTTCAATTGGTCCAAAAATTCAATGTAACACCTTGCATTGATAGTGGAACTCCTTTGAAGGTAGTCCACTAGCAGCACGCCCTCCTTATCCCAGAACACAGATGCCATCACCTTAGTGGCTGATTTTTGCACCCTGAACTTCTTAGGATGAGGAAAACCACTGTGCCTCCACTCTTTTGACTGCTCCTTGTTTTAAAGGGTCCTACAAATAAATCCAGGTCTCATCCATAGCGACCAGTTGATCCAGGAAATTCTTATCCGTCCGGAAACGCTGACAAATGGACCGGGAAGTTTTCACTCGCATGCTTCTCTGATCTGTTGTCAAACATTTGGGGACCCACTTTGCAGAAGCTTCCTCATGTCTAAATGTTCATGGATAATGACACAAACACATTCACGGGAAATCCCCATGATGTCTGCTATTGCTTTAGCTGAAATTCGTGGATTCTCCAGTATGAGGTTGTGCCCAGCATCGATGATCTCCGGAACAACAATCACTCTCAGTCGTCCAGGACGTTCCTCATCATTGCTGCTGAAGTGGCCCGTTTTTACATTTGGCAACCCAGTTCTTAACTGTGGAATATGAAGGGCATTGATCCCCAATGTCTGCGACGTATCACCATGAATATCCTTCTCGGACTTTCCTTGCAGAAACAAGAATTGTATCCCTCCTCTGCTCTCAGTTGCTGTGAATATCGCATTACACTCTGCCATTTTGTTTTCCCACGTGCGTAGAACACTGTTGCCATAAGCAACAAACACAACATTTTGAAAACCTATGTTAGACACACAAGGCTTTCATTCGTTATCATAGAAACAAAAAAGATCACAAAGCCAAAGACTTATCAGCAGCCCTTATACTCCAGAGCTGTACTCACTATTCTGCTGGTGCAGTCCCTGTGTACATACTTTACATTACTTATCCTATACAGATCCAGAGTTACATCCTGTATTATACTCCAGAGCTGCACTCACTATTCTGCTGCTGGATTATTATATTGCAGAATTACATTCATAATTTGGCTGTTTAATCTTTAGATGTCAAAATAATAATTTCCACAATTGGGTGTGTTTAAGAAAAAATGTTCCTGTGCTGAGATCTTATATATGAGTCCCTGCTATGTACTGTGTAATGGCCGTGTCTGAGTGTTCAGGGGCATGGTCTGATCATACCACATCTCCTGGACTGGAGAGGAAGTAAAAAAGTATACAGACCGGACAGCACAGGATTGCAAATAATTTTTTCTGTGAGGTAAAACATTTTTTAAAAACAAACAGGGAAATGTTTTACCTCACAAAAAGAATCGTGCTGTAATGTCTGTATATTCTTTTCCCGTCCTTTCTAGCCCAGGAGATTTGGTATGATCACTGTACGGTCAGACACGGCCATTATGCAGTACACACCAGGAACACATATATAAGATTATCTCAGCAGAGGAACATTTTTTTTTAAACACATCCAATTGTGGAACATATATATATATATATATATATATATATATATATACAGTACAGACCAAAAGTTTGGACACACCGTCTCATCTCTAGAGCAACTGTTAAGAGGAGACTTTGTGCAGCAGCCTTCATGGTAAAATAGCTGCTAGGAAACCACTGCTAAGGACAGGCAACAAGCAGAGGAGACTTGTTTGGGATAAAGAACACAAGGAATGGACATTAGACCAGTGGAAATCTGTGCTTTGGTCTGATGAGTCCAAATTTGAGATCTTTGGATCCAACCACCGTGTCTTTGTAGAAAAGGTGAACGGATGGACTCTACATGGCTGGTTTCCACCGTGAAGTATGGAGGAGGAGGTGTGATGGTGTGGGGGTGCTTTGCTGGTGACACTGTTGGGGATTTATTCAAAATTGAAGGCATACTGAACCAGCATGGCTACCACAGCATCTTGCAGCGGCGTGCTATTGCATCCGGTTTGCGTTTAGTTGGACCATAATTTATTTTTCAACAGGACAATGACCCCAAACACACCTCCAGGCTGTGTAAGGGCTATATGACTAAGAAGGAGAGTGATGGGGTGCTACGCCAGATGACCTGGCCTCCCCAGTCACCAGACCTGAACCCAATCAAGATGGTTTGGGGTGAGCTGGACCGCAGACAAGGCAAAAGGGCCAACAAGTGCTAAGCATCTCTGGGAACTCCTTCAAGACTGTTGGAAAACCATTTCCGGAGACTACCTCTTGAAGCTCATCAAGAGAATGCCAAGAGTGTGCAAAGCAGTAATCACAGCAAAAGGTGGCTACTGTGAAGAACCTAGAATATAAGACATATTTTCAGTTGTTTCACACTTTTTTAAGTATTTCATACCACATGTGATAATTCATAGTTTTGATGCCTTTAATGTGAATCTACAATTTTCAGAGTCATGAAAACAAAGAAAACTCTTTGAATGAGAAGGTGTGTCCAAACTTTTGGTCTGTACTGTATATGTATATATATAATATATTAGAAATGAATGTTCTGTGCTCAGTCACTGATGGTTTGCATTGATTATCTCTGGCTCCATCTCCCTTCAGGTCAGCTTACCTGGTTTGGTTATGAAAGCCCTCGAAGCTTTTGGGATTACATACGGGTCGCATGTACTAAAGTTTCCCACAGTTGTATCTGTAGTATTGAGAATATGGAAAACGTCAGCTCCTCCAGGGCAAAGGTAAGAATGTATAGGTGACACCTTGGGATTGGTTTGCTGGGGGTGCACAGTTCAGTTCTAGACCAGGAGAGCCCACCCCACTTTGCTGAGGGTCTTTATCTTTTGCATACAGTGATTATTGCTGTACATTTCTTCTTTTTAGGGGAGGGCTTGGATCAGGGTTGCACTTATGGAAAAACGCTTGTCTGAATATATTACAGCTGCACTAAGAGACTACAAAACCACAAGGTATGATGAGCTGCATTCCACTAGTGAGAATGTATTATTTTTTTTTTATTTTTTTTTTTTAATTAAAGGGAACCTTGTTGATTTCTTTTTAGTTGTATGGCTATATAGGATGTAGAAAAACATTTAAAATGATACCTGTCTTGTAACAATCCGATGTGCCAGTGCTGAGAAATCAAGTTTTGAAGCCAAGGCACATGCAAATTAGCCTAGATGTGCATTGTGGGCGTGTTCCGACTGCATTTGACACGCCTCCAATACACTTCAAGGCAAATTTTCATGTGGCTTCAAAGCTCAATTTCTCAGGGCTGCCACATTGGAGAACTACAGGACAGGCATCATTTTTGTTGTTGTATCAAGGCCTATACAGCCAGACTAGTATTTTTAATTAGTTTTTTCATCCTGAGAGCTATCCTATTCTATACCTATTACATTAGGGTGTAAAAAAATACAAAAAAAAAAACTATGGCAGAATAATGTCATCTATATACCTTCTAAGTGCCTGAACACACAATGTTTCTGCATTGCATTGTCTTATGCCTGTTGGTTGGGAATGCTAATAGTCCCCATATCCGGGTCTAAAAGGCCTTCACTAGACCCCATCGGTCATTGCACCCCATTGGGTAACAGGTGATCCAAAATCGTAATAGAGGAAGCCACTTATCAGTGTGCAACCACCTAGGTGCCGCGGTTGAGATTGAGGGGTTTAGCAGCCCGGATCGGAGTCGTCTGTGATCCCACTTGTTCCAAATGGTATATACAAAGCTCTTGTGCCCAGACCCTGCCCCACATGTGCGGTGATTTGTGCCAAGGTTTAACATTTGCCCTGGATTAGAGGAGAAAAAAAAACCATGGCTGCTTTTTTTTGCAAAAAGCACAACACCTGTCCATGGTTTCTGACCGGTACTGCAGTTTAGCTCCAGTGAAATGAATGGGAAATTTTTTTTTTTTTTTTTTTTTACAATCCTAAACTCCTTTTAACAAAAAAGTGTATAATCTTCTGGTTTGGGCTGTAAGGTGTCAATCACACATCCGTATTTTTGCATCAGTTCCAAAGTCAGGAGTGCAAATTTAGGGTATGTGCGCATGTTGAGTTTTTCTAAAAATTGCACCTTTGGGCAGAAAAACACAAAAATGTGTTTTTGTGGCATGCGTTTTTTTTTTGGTGAAATCAATGGCTGGAAATGCTAAAAAACGCACCAATAATTGACATGCTGCAGATTTTTTTGCACCCAAAACTGCAAGGAAAAAAGAAGCAACCTGTGCACAACATTTCAGAATTCTCATTGACTTTGCTGGCATATGGGTAGACCTGTAACGCCCATACTGGCGGTGGGGATGTCAGTGCTCTCACCTGCTTGGACTTCCTGTGGTGGCTGACACCGTACCCTGTTCCATGCTGCTGCTCTACAGAGCCTGTGCGCACCTCACAGGCTTTCTGGTTCTGCCCAAAGGGTGTGTGCAAGGCGATGCCCCTTTTCTTAAAGGGCCAGTGTACCCTAACCCGGAAGTGCCTCTCAGTTCAGCTGAGAGGTTGCAGGTTCTTAAGGCACTTTTCCCCTAAGGGAGGTGTGTGGGCAACGAGTCTGATACACTGTTAGTTCTCAGGTCCTGATGCTGCTGATGCTACATGCTGATGCTATATGGTGCTGCTGATTTGTGTTTTAGTGTTCTGCTGATACATTGCTGCTGTCCTACTCCCCTTACTCGGCTGGTATGTTGTTTCCCTCATCTGCCTTGATGTCCTGCGGTGGCTGCCCTGTCCCCGGTCCATTCTGCTGTTGCTCAGAGCCTGTGTGCACATCACAGGCTTTCTGGTTCTGCCCCAAGGTTGCGTGTGTAGCCATGCCCCTTTTCTAAAAAGGCCAACGTACCCTGACCAGGAAATGTCTCTCAGGTCAGCGGAGAGGTTGCAGGTACTTAATGCACCTTTCCCCTAAGGAAGGTGCCTGGGCAATGAGTCTGATACATTGCTATTTCTGAGGTCCCACCACCGCAACAGGAGCAGGTGCAGGAGCAGCAGCCGTAGTAGTTGTACAACTACAGTGCTGCTATTATCCCAAGTCTGCCGCTAGAAGCTGCCATGCCGGCTGCCAACCACAACACCCGCTGCCGCAGAATATCCAATATCCTTACGAGCTGCTGCTACCACATCCATCCACCCATCCATTCCTGCTAAAACCTCGACACTAAAGCGGGCTTTACACGCTGCGACATTGCTAGCCGATGCTAGCGATGGCGAGCGTGATAGCACCCGCCCCTATCGTTATGCTGATATTTGGTGATCGCTGCCGCAGCGAACCTTATCGCTATGGCAGTGTCACACTCACTTATCTGGTCGGCGGCGGCGCTGTGACTGCCGACCAATCCCTCACTCAAGGGGGAGGGACGTTCGGCATCACAGCGACTTCACCGCAACGTCACTAAGCAGCCGGCCAATCAAAGCGGAGGGGCGGAGTTGAGTGGGATGAACATCCCGCCCACCTCCTTCCTTCCTCATTGCTGGCGTGTGGCAGGTAAGGAAAGGTTTCTCGTTCCTGCGGCGTCACACGTAGCGATGTGTGCTGCTGCAGGGACGACTTCGCCCACGTGACAGCAGCGATATTTGAGAATGGACCCACATGTCAACGAGGAGCGATTTTGGACGTTTTTGCAACGATCCAAAATAGCTCCTAGGAGTCACACACAACAAGATCGCTACAGCAGCCGGATGTGCGTCACAAAATCCGTGACCCCAACGAGATCGCTGTAGCAATCTCGTAGCGTGTAAATCTCGCTTTACTGCAGCTGTTACCCATCAAAAGAGACTCTCACTCCCGTACCCCCGGGGGTCAGCCATCCGCAGCACCATTCTACCCGAGTGGCACCCGGTCTCACACCTGCAGCGTAACACCCTCACCATCCGAGACTCTGGTGAAAACCAAGCGTGGTTATGCAGTCGAGCCCCGCTGGGTTTCTTTGTGCTGATGCCCAGTGGTTCCGCTAAACCCCTACGAGCCCTCGAGCCTAACAGACATGCAGATTTGGACCACAAACTGCATCAAAAACTGCACCGTGCGCACAAGGCCTTACAGAAAAAAACAATAATGGAAAAATTTACTCCTATTCTGTGTTTGGGAAACACTCCAGGATTTGGCATACAAACACTGATCAAAAATACTGATGTGTGAATGAGGTCTAAAGCAATCAAAATGCAAAATAAAAAAAAAAAAAAAAAAAAAAAATGTAATATTAAACTCTTTCTAAACCACAAAAGCAAAATCACATGTGGGCAGTGCTGTATAAATTCCCATTCACTGACCGCCGTCGCACATGGCAGACCGCTCGCCGTATCTGTTCTGTGATTTCCTCTAGATAATATGCAAATTTTAGATTATTTTTTTTCCTAGCTGAGAAAATTTCCTCTGTGCAATCTGTGAGCGCAGAGCATTAATCACAATGTACTCTCCCATACAGATAATGCCATAAAAATTCAATGAAGTGCACAGTCGGGGTCTGCGCTGGCAGTTATGTCATAATAATGTATCGCCGACCTGCTGTGTTACTGACAATCTGTTTGCTAAACTAAATGCTGTTTTCTGCCCCATAGGAGGTTTTATGACGACGGAGCTATAGTTTTAGGTGAAGAAGCAAACATGCTCGCGGGTATGCTGCTTGGACTCAATGCCATTGATTTCAGGTAGGTTTATCACGGTACTAGTAGTGCACACAGAGGCGGCCTGGAAGAAGTTAAGGGAGCGCGGTGCTAAAATATTACTTACGCTTTGTAGAATCTTCAGCAGCAGAAACTGGAGAAATATTCTATTGAAAATTCCAAATACAGTTAGGTCCAGAAATATTTGGACAGTGACACAATTTTGGCGAGTTGGGCTCTGCATGCCACCACATTGGATTTGAAATGAAATATCTACAACAGAATTCAAGTGCAGATTGTAACGTTTAATTTGAAGGTTTGAACAAAAATATCTGATAGAAATTGTAGGAATTGTCACATTTCTTTACAAACACTCCACATTTTAGGAGGTCAAAAGTAATTGGACAAATAAACCAAACCCAAACAAAATATTTTTATTTTCAATATTTTGTTGCGAATCCTTTGGAGGCAATCACTGCCTTAAGTCTGGAACCCATGGACATCACCAAACGCTGGGTTTCCTCCTTCTTAATGCTTTGCCAGGCCTTTACAGCCGCAACCTTCAGGTCTTGCTTGTTTGTGGGTCTTTCCGTCTTAAGTCTGGATTTGAGCAAGTGAAATGCATGCTCAATTGGGTTAAGATCTGGTGATTGACTTGGCCATTGCAGAATGTTCCACTTTTTTGCACTCATGAACTCCTGGGTAGCTTTGGCTGTATGCTTGGGGTCATTGTCCATCTGTACTATGAAGCGCCGTCCGATCAACTTAGCGGCATTTGGCTGAATCTGGGCTGAAAGTATATCCCGGTACACTTCAGAATTCATCCGGCTACTCTTGTCTGCTGTTATGTCATCAATAAACACAAGTGACCCAGTGCCATTGAAAGCCATGCATGCCCATGCCATCACGTTGCCTCCACCATGTTTTACAGAGGATGTGGTGTGCCTTGGATCATGTGCCGTTCCCTTTCTTCTCCAAACTTTTTTCTTCCCATCATTCTGGTACAGGTTGATCTTTGTCTCATCTGTCCATAGAATATTTTTCCAGAACTGAGCTGGCTTCATGAGGTGTTTTTCAGCAAATTTAACTCTGGCCTGTCTATTTTTGGAATTGATGAATGGTTTGCATCTAGATGTGAACCCTTTGTATTTACTTTCATGGAGTCTTCTCTTTACTGTTGACTTAGAGACAGATACACCTACTTCACTGAGAGTGTTCTGGACTTCAGTTGATGTTGTGAACGGGTTCTTCTTCACCAAAGAAAGTATGCGGCGATCATCCACCACTGTTGTCATCCGTGGACGCCCAGGCCTTTTTGAGTTCCCAAGCTCACCAGTCAATTCCTTTTTTCTCAGAATGTACCCGACTGTTGATTTTGCTACTCCAAGCATGTCTGCTATCTCTCTGATGGATTTTTTCTTTTTTTTCAGCCTCAGGATGTTCTGCTTCACCTCAATTGAGAGTTCCTTAGACCTCATGTTGTCTGGTCACAGCAACAGCTTCCAAATGAAAAACCACACACCTGTAATCAACCCCAGACCTTTTAACTACTTCATTGATTACAGGTTAACGAGGGAGACGCCTTCAGAGTTAATTGCAGCCCTTAGAGTCCCTTGTCCAATTACTTTTGGTCCCTTGAAAAAGAGGATGCTCTGCATTACAGAGCTATGATTCCTAAACCCTTTCTCCGATTTGGATGTGAAAACTCTCATATTGCAGCTGGGAGTGTGCACTTTCAGCCCATATTATATATATAATTGTATTTCTGAACATGTTTTTGTAAACAGCTAAAATAACAAAACTTGTGTCACTGTCCAAATATTTCTGCACCTAACTGTACTTTGCTATAAGAGTAGCGTTTAAAGGAACATGTCACCAGGTTTTTCCTACCACCAGTGAGTTCTTATATACAGAATTCCAGAATACTGTATATAAGAGCAAAGGCCGCTCTGTAGAATGTAAAAAAAGAGCTTTATTATACTCTCCTTGGGGGGGGGGGGGAATCTGGCCCAATGGGTGTCGCTGCTCTCAGTCCGGAGCCTCCTCCATCTTGTATGATCGTTGTTTTCCTACCCAGTCCTGTATGTATGACGTGTCCTGCATCATTCACACACAGGCCTCCATTGTGGTCCTGCGCATGCGCACTTTGATCTATCCTGCTGGGTGCAGAGGAAAGTACTGTAATGCTCAGGTGCGAGGAAAGGTCAAAAACCACCTATAGTCGGGCAGATCAAAGTGCGCATGCGCAGGAGCACAATGGAGGCCTCTGCGGGGATGACATAGGACGCATTATGCACACAGGACTGGGCAGGAGGACGACGATCACACAAAATGAGGGAGGTGCCGGACCGAGACCAGCGACACCCACCGGTCCGGAACGCCCCGTAGGTGAGCATAATAAAGATGTTTATGTTCTACACAGCGGCCTGGGCTCTTATATATTTTGGAACACTGTATATAAGGGCTTATTGTTGGTGGCCGCAGCTCATAGAGGACAAACCTGGTGACAGGTTCCCTTTAAAAGGAAACTGTCAGTAGGATTAGGCCTCCGGCATGGCTCCTAATAATGATTGTCCTTCTTCTGGATGATTTGTCCTAGAGGAGAGAAATCACTATGATCACCTCTTGGCTTGATTGACATCTCACATGCCAAAAACCAAATCACTAGCCACATCCAGTGACATCTGGCTCATGCGCAGTGCGCACTACACCGGATGTAATTGTGTATGCGCCGGATGTTGTACAGGGCGGCTTGTGATGAAGCACCCAGGCTGTGCGGCCTCATTCAATCTAGGAGGAAGGCCAGCCACCTTATCTGGAAAATGGATCTCCCTGATAAAGGGAATGTGAAATTAGGATTTAGACCCCTAAATTGGCTTGGTTAACATCCCACAGGCCAGGAGTGTCACCACAAGCCACCTAAAGTAAAATGTGGCGCATGCGGAGCTGAAAATGAGGCAGTACATATTACGTGGGCCAGAAGCTGGGAGAGGTGGCTTATCATACACCAGGCCTGAAGGACATCAGTTGAGCCATCAAGGAGATCAACCAGCTTGACTGTTTACTTATTACTAGAGTTGAGCGAGTACCTAACTATTCATATTCGCTATACTCATAACGAGAACGGTCTAATACTTGCGTATTCATTCCGAATAGTGTGTGCAATGCAAGTCAATGGGGAAAAACTCGCAATGTAACGAGTAACCCGAATGCCGTACTATTCCTGCAAGTAGCGAATAGTTACGGTATTCGGGTTCCTCTATATATCGTATGAGCCCCACAAAGCACACAGACCTCTACATACAGTATGAGACCCCCACATAACCCCCTATATATAATGAGACTCCACATAGCCTCTGTATATACAGTGTGAGCCCCCACATAGCCATATATATACAGTGTGAGCCACCATATAGCCTCTCTTTATACAGTGTGAGCCCCCATATAGCCTCTATACACAGTATGAGCTTCCATAAAGCCTCTAAATACAGTGAGAGCCCCCACATAACCTCCTATATATAGTATGAGCCTTCATATAGCCTTTCTATATACATTGAGTCCCCCACATTACCCGCTATAAACAGCATGAGCCCCCCCATAAACTCCTAAATACAGTATGAGTCCCCACATAGCCTCTCTACATACAGTATAAGCTTGTATATATCCTAACTATATACAGTGTGAGTCCCCACTTAGCTTCTCTATATACAGTGTGAACCCCCATATAGCCTCTATATACAGTGTGATCCCCCACATAACCTCCTATATATAGTATGAGCCTTCATATAGCCTTTATATATACATTGAGTCCCCCACATTACCCGCTATATACAGTATGAGCTTTCATATAGCCCCCTATAAACAGCATGAGCCCCCCCCCATAAACTCCTAAATACAGTATGAGTCCCCACATAGCCTCTCTATATACAGTATGAGCTTATATATATCCTAACTATATACAGTGTGAGCCCCCACATTACCTACTATATACAGTATTAGTCTCTGTATAGCCTCTATATACAGTGTGAGCCCCCACATTACCTACTATATACAGTATTAGTCTCTGTATAGCCTCTATATACAGTGTGAGCCCCCACATAACCTCCTATATATAGTATGAGCCTTCATATAGCCTTTATATATACATTGAGTCCCCCACATAACCTGCTATATACAGTATGAGCCCTCACATTGCCCCTATGAACAGCATGAACCCCCCATAATCTCCTATATATATATATTATAAGCCCCCATATAGCCTCTTTATATACAGTATGAGCCCATAATATATAAATGATCAGCCCCACAAAGCTTCCTATATACGGTACATTCAAATAGCCTATACACATATGAAGAAAAAAACAACAACACATACCTTGCTCCTGTTCCCCCGGTGCTCTGCTCCGGCCTCCGGTGCACTGACACTCCATACAGCGCATGTCATGATGTGATGTCATCGCGTCTGCTGTCTCACACACTGGTTGATGAAGGAGCCTGCGGCTGTCTTTCATCAATGTATGCGCTGTGTGCATCCTGAGGAAATGGATAGCAATGACATTGGTAAGTGGACGGCAAATAGGGCATGGTGGGCCACAGTTTTTAGCCCTTCAGCTGTCTTGGTCTACTAGCCGGACTGGAACAGCCAGGGGACTGGATATGGCCCGTGAGCTGCACTTTGCCCAGCTCTGTACTACCAGATTTCAGCCACCACTAGAGGGAGCTACCGAAGACTGGTTTACTTTTTAATAAGAGCTGTCTAAATCTCTTTAAAATCACCCCCTAGTGGCAGTACTTTTCTGTAATGATATTGTCATGTTGATTGTTAGATTTGTTCTGATGCTAGAAACGTAGAGGCCCTGTCACTTGTTGAATTAAAAAAAAAACATGTTTTAGTAAAATCCCTGCTTTCCCCTGATTCTGACGCTCTTTTCCATTTTGCGCTGGGTCACTCCTTTGCAGAGAGATTCACATTTGTTTCTGCAGGAGCGCAGTATGTGAAATCTCTGCTTGTACTGCAACTTAGCATTTGTTAACAGCATACTCTTGGGGCGTGCACTTTCACCCCTCTCTCCAGGTTGCCCCTAATCCAGCAATGTCATGGACTACTAGCCTGCTAGATCAGATGCCGAGCTGTGATTGGCCACATCTGGGAGGGAGGGATAAAAGTGAGAAGAAACACCCAGTTGCGCTACAGGCAGAGATTTCACATGTTGCACTCCAGAACAAACAAATGTGAATATCTCTGTAATGAAAGGATGCAGCGTAAAACAGAAAAACTGCAGAATGAGGGGAGCTTAAGAGTTTTTGCTTTACTCAGTTTGTTGAGCAAGTGACCGGGAACATCTTATATCGTTATTCCCAAAATTGTAAGTTATCCTCTATCAATACAATAGGGGATAAGTGACTGATGGCTGAGGGTCCGGCTGTGGGCACCCCCAGTATTCCCGAGAATGGAGTTTTTGGATCCTGGGAATTATGTTCCTGTTCTGCCTGGACATATGGAATTTTCCACCTGTATGTGTCATCAATCATAATGGGATTTTAGTAAATGAATGTGTGCTCTGTATATTATCATTCTGCCGCTAACTGTATCTGCATATTCCCCATAGTTTTTGCCTTAAAGGAGAGGGTCTGGACGGGAGCTACCCAGCGGTCATAGACTACACGCCTTATCTCAAGTTTACCCAGAGGTGAGTGTCTTCTCTTAGAATGTTATTTTGCGGGTGAGTGTTATTTATGTAAACAGTGACGTATATTTGTAAATACAGTATATCGCATGACCAAGTCTGTTCTCATCCTGAGTTGCAGCCGGTTACAAATGAGCTGCTAAAATGCACTTGGGCGCTAGAACATGGTGATTTCAGCTCTGAAGTCTGCAGGAATTTGACTGCAGCTGTGTAGTATAAGGCTAGTTTCACACTTGCATTCAGCGGAGTCCGTCACTATGGAGAATAGCGCAGTCCGTTAACGCACTGCGCTATTCTCCATAGACTTGTATGGATGACGCACTGTAACGCAAGTGTCAGTGTTGCATCCGCCGGACGACGCAGCGTCGTTATTTTGACGCTGCGTCGGGCGGAAGGAACGCAGCATGTAACGTTTTTTTGAGCAGCGGAATCCTTTGGATTTCACTGCGCATGCTCTCTCTGGCTCCCTCCACCCGTAACCAGGGTACACATCGGGTAACCAAGGAACCCTGTTTACGTGTGCCAGGAGCCCGACACTTCCCCGCTCGGCTCCACTCCCTCCCCGCACTCCGAATGTATACACACACAATCGCACGCACATACACACACACACACACACACACACACACACTCTCACACTCACCTGTCCCCCAGCGATGCAGTCACCGCGGCACTGACGTCCTCAGCCATGGCCCTGCTCGGCTCCACCCACCGCACTCCGCCCCCCGCTCCTGCCCCCTGCACACATTGTCGGCGACCGAATGATCAGCTGATCACCCGGCGACCAGCTACTGTGAGTGATCGGCTGATCACCCGGCGGCCGGCTACTGTGAGTGATCGGCTGATCACAGTGGCCGGCTACTGTGAGTGATCGGCTGATTACCCGGCGGCTGGCTACTGTGAGTGATCAGGCGATCACCCGGCGGTGGACTACTGTTAGCGATCAGCTGATCGTTCACAATAGTCTGCCGACGGTAAAACTAAAAAAACAAAACAAAACAAAAAAAAAAAGAATTGCGTTGTTTTGCAGCATCAGTTGTGCCACTATATGCAACACAACCGTTGCATCCGTCTCACAACGCAATGCAACGGATACCGTTCAACGCAAGTGTGAAACTAGCCTAAGACTATGTGCCCACAGTGCTTTTTTCTCAGCACAAAAAAAGCTTCTTTTTCTGTGCTTCTTTTCATGCTTTCATGCTTCCTTTCATGTTTCTTTTTAAGCTTTCATATTTCTTTTCATGCTTCTTTTCTTGCTTTTTCATGATTCTTTTCATGCTTCTTCTTATGTATTGAGATAGGGGAAAAAGCAGACGGTGCAGATTTGTGTGCAGATTGTCTGCTCCCAAAACTGCATGTTTTGGTATGAGAAACGCTGCAAAAAAAAAGTGTTTTTTTGCCATGGTTTTGCGGTTTTTTTCCATGTTTTTTTTTATGCATTGAGATAGGAAAAACACTAGAAAAAATGCTGAAACTATTGTTATGTTCATTCTTTGGTGCAGATTTTTTCCAGACAAAAACTGCAACATGGGCGCAGCAATTTAAGATTCTCGTAGACATTGCTGGGATGCGTTTTCTCTTGATTGAAATCTGTAAGAAGAAAACGCAAGCACCTGAGCATGGTAGTGCTCACTCATCACTAGTTACCAGTACTGAGCACCTGTGCATGGTAGTGCTCACTCATCACTAGTTACCAATACTGAGCACCTAAGTATTGTAGTGCCCGCTCATCAATAGTTACGAGTACTGAGCACCCGAGCATGGTAGTGCTCGCTCATCACTAGTTACGAGTACTGAGCACCCGAGCATGGTAGTGCCCGCTCATTACTAGTTACGAGTACTGAGCACCCGAGCATGGTAGTGCCCGCTCATCACTAGTTACTAGTACTGAGCACCCGAGCATGGTAGTGCCCGCTCATCACTAATTACAATGTGCAGGGACGCTAAAGGCTAAACAGTGCAAAATTTGTAATAATTTCCAATAGCAAAAAATATTTTTAAACATAAACAATTTTAAATAATGTTTTTTGCCTTTTTGAGTTATGGTTTTGTATTCTCCTCTATTTTTTAAGCACGAATGTGACCAGAGCTTCGTATACCGGCATAATGACTTCATTACATGGAGCTCGCGGTACATAAATAATGTGTCTATAGTGAAGCATATAATTACCGTGGTCATACCACGTATAATTCCCGCTATTTTACTATTCATTTAAAAACTTAATGGAATTAATGATGGGGTTTCAGAAGGTTTTAATCCTGTTCTGAATTCACGCAGTTAACTACACGGCCCTGACGCCCCCCGGGGGATCTTTACATTTGATTGCCACAAGCAAAACGTGTTTACAGCAATTTCACAGAAATTGAATTTTCCTCTAAGGAAAGATTATAGGCAATTAATATAAAAAAAATCTGAAGGGTTAGGGTATTTTAATGATACTTGTGATCCCTGCACTGTAGAGGTATCAATTCAGTTATCTGCACTCATGCACGATTTGTGCAAATGTATGTGCCCCCCCATCCACATCACACCTCAGGGGATTTTCTGAGTTCTCATCCATAGACTCTAATATGGGGCCAGAAATTATTCCTGGGGAGGTGAGGGGTCGGAGTTTATACACTGGGGGAGAGGGGCCAGAAATTATTCCTGGTGAGGTGAGGGGTCGGAGTTTATACACCGGGGAGAGGGGCCAGAAATTATTCCTGGTGAGGTGAGGGGTCGGAGTTTATACACCGGGGAGAGGGGCCATAACATTTTCCCGGAGAGGCAAGGGGCCGGAGGTTACACATCGGGGGTCGAAGGTCGAGAGGTTATATACAGAGAGGGAAGTGAGGGGCCAGAATATATACACAGTGGTGGGTGAGGGGCCAGAGGATATATACAGGGGGGAAGTGAGGGGCTAGAACTTATATATCGAAGTGGGCGATGGGGCTGGAGGTTATACATGGGGGGATGATGGGGCTAGAGGTTATACATGGGGGGATGAAGGGGCCAGAGGTTATACACGGGGGGCGATGGGGCTGGAGGTTATACACGGGGGGGCGATGGGGCCGGAGGTTATACATGGGGGGCGTTGGGGCCGGAGGTTATACACAGGGGGGGGGGGCGATAGAGCCGGAGGTTATACACAGGGGGCGATGGGGCCGGAGGTTATACATGGGAGGGAGATGGGGCCGAAAATTTATACATGGGGGGCGATGGGGCCGAAAGTTATACATGGGGGGCGATGGGGACGGAGGTTATACATGGGGGGCGATGGGGCCGGAGGTTATACACGGGGGGGGGGGGGCGATGGGGCCGGAGGTTATACACAGGGGGTGGGGGCGATGGGGCTGGAGGTTATACACGAGGGGGGGGGCGATGGGGCTGGAGGTTATACACGAGGGGGGGGGGGGCGATGGGGCCGGAGGTTATACACGGGGGCGTTGAGGAAGGAGGTTATACACGGGGGGCGATGGGGCTGGAGGTTATACCCCGGGAATGAGGGGCTCGAGGTTATTCATGGGTGTGAGGGGCAGGAAGTTATACACTGGGGCAAGGGACCGGAGGCTATAGACTGGGGCAAGGGGCTGGAGGTTAATCACGGGGGGGAGGGACAGAAAGATATACACCATGGGCTGGAGGTTATACACTGGGGGGGATTGCCGAAGAGCCAGTACTTTTCTCCATATAGTAAGTTTGTGCAGTTTTCTGACCAAATGTAAAACTTTACAAGAATAATTCTTGTCAACAAATTGAAGGTGCTGAGTCTCATTACAGCTACTTTTAAAGGGCGTCTTCAGTGGCTCATACTGGGGTTCATATCTCATTTTAAAAGTTCTCTCCTAATGGCAGGAGAGGGAATGAGGCGACTCTCGAAGCCTTTACCCCATTGCAATGTGGCGAGAGGCTATGGACATCTTAAATTTGCCTCTGCTTTAATACCTCTTGACCTATAGGCCTCATAACCTATTGACAATTTTGGAGGAGTTTCCCAATCATAAACATGTTGATGGGTTGCTATGATAGCAGGGGGTCTACTGAAGACCTCGGTGCTTGTTATTGTAGCGCTCCTTTGAAACATGTCTGTGGCCGGGCTTCAAAGGAGGCTTTGATTTTCACTATATGCAGGAATGCTGTGGTGTATACAGTGGTACTGCTGTATACCGTATATAGCTCAAGTTATCAGACAATCGCAGCTTCAAGATGCCTAATTAGACGATTAACTACAGTAAAAAGTAAAATAAATGTTTTAAAAAATATGAAAAAAATAAATTATTTCAAATCACCCCCTTTTTTTCCCCATTTAAAAATAAAGATAATAAAAAAAAAAGCGCATATGTGATTGTGAGAAAAGTCCGATCTTTCAAAGTATAAAAATAATTAAGCCAATCAGTAAACCACGTAAAAAAAAAAAAATTAAGACTTCAAAATTGCTTTTTTTGGTTGTTTCAATAAAACAAAAAATAAGAGTAACAAGTGATCGGAACGTCCCAAAATGGTATAGGAAAATAAGGAATCACCCAGCTCCATCAACCAAAAAATAAAAACATTACGGGTCATGGAAAATGGCGACAAAAACCCCCATTTTATTTTATTTATTTATTTTAATGCAAAATTCTGATTTTATTTGTTTATTTTTCTTCACCACTAAAATAAAAATAAACTGTTTTGGTATTGCTGTAATCATACTGATGAGGAGAATCCTATTGCAGCATAATTTTTACCGTAAAATGAACGCTGTAACAATTACAAAAAAAACCATGTCAAAATTGTATTTATTTCACAATTTCTCCCCGTTAGGGATTTTTTTCCCTGTTTTCCAGTGCAGTATGTATGGTGTCATTTAAAAGTACAACTTGTCCCTCAAAAAAAGGGGTTAAAAGATTTTGTTCTATGAATAAGTGACATTTTTCCGTTATATTGCACACATCATCATACAATTTTTCAATTGTAATAATTAGTAGAAAATGCTCCTGTGTGTACATATTGCGGTTGTCTTTGTTTCGGTGACCCCAAGGGTTAATTTTTTCTATCTGAACCACCATCGAATGTGATCTTGAGAAGCCGCTGATTGTTGATTCTGCGGAAATCACCCGGCCGTCCATGTTCCAAAGGATTTATTCAAATTGTCTCTCCAGTAAAGGAGACAAACTCTAGCACAGCGCCACCTATTGGAAGTAGCGATCCTAAAAGTCACAAGTGGATTTTTGACAATCCTTTGCAATATGACTCAGGATATATAAGCCAGATCAGAATCCCAATTTGCAGACACGGTGTTTCGGGGTGCTTGCCCCTCGTCAGTGCAAAGTATGGGGGTGTCTGATCTGGCTCATGAGAAAGCTATGTGGGGACCACGGGGGAACACTATTCTCCTTAAGGAGACTTTGCAAGCCAGTCTGGCTGCCAGGTAAGGGGACTTATAGCTGCAATGCCCCTAAAATTCCACGGGGGAACACTATTCTCCTTAAGGAGACTTTGCAAGCCAGTCTGGCTGCCAGGTAAGGGGACTTATAGCTGCAATGCCCCTCTGGGAAATATTCAAATTGTCTCTCCAGTAAAGGAGACAAACTCTAGCACAGCGCCACCTATTGGAAGTAGCGATCCTAAAAGTCACAAGTGGATTTTTGACAATCCTTTGCAATATGACTCAGGATATATAAGCCAGATCAGAATCCCAATTTGCAGACACGGTGTTTCGGGGTGCTTGCCCCTCGTCAGTGCAAAGTATGGGGGTGTCTGATCTGGCTCATGAGAAAGCTATGTGGGGACCACGGGGGAACACTATTCTCCTTAAGGAGACTTTGCAAGCCAGTCTGGCTGCCAGGTAAGGGGACTTATAGCTGCAATGCCCCTAAAATTCCACGGGGGAACACTATTCTCCTTAAGGAGACTTTGCAAGCCAGTCTGGCTGCCAGGTAAGGGGACTTATAGCTGCAATGCCCCTCTGGGAAATATTCAAATTGTCTCTCCAGTAAAGGAGACAAACTCTAGCACAGCGCCACCTATTGGAAGTAGCGATCCTAAAAGTCACAAGTGGATTTTTGACAATCCTTTGCAATATGACTCAGGATATATAAGCCAGATCAGAATCCCAATTTGCAGACACGGTGTTTCGGGGTGCTTGCCCCTCGTCAGTGCAAAGTATGGGGGTGTCTGATCTGGCTCATGAGAAAGCTATGTGGGGACCACGGGGGAACACTATTCTCCTTAAGGAGACTTTGCAAGCCAGTCTGGCTGCCAGGTAAGGGGACTTATAGCTGCAATGCCCCTAAAATTCCACGGGGGAACACTATTCTCCTTAAGGAGACTTTGCAAGCCAGTCTGGCTGCCAGGTAAGGGGACTTATAGCTGCAATGCCCCTCTGGGAAATATTCAAATTGTCTCTCCAGTAAAGGAGACAAACTCTAGCACAGCGCCACCTATTGGAAGTAGCGATCCTAAAAGTCACAAGTGGATTTTTGACAATCCTTTGCAATATGACTCAGGATATATAAGCCAGATCAGAATCCCAATTTGCAGACACGGTGTTTCGGGGTGCTTGCCCCTCGTCAGTGCAAAGTATGGGGGTGTCTGATCTGGCTCATGAGAAAGCTATGTGGGGACCACGGGGGAACACTATTCTCCTTAAGGAGACTTTGCAAGCCAGTCTGGCTGCCAGGTAAGGGGACTTATAGCTGCAATGCCCCTAAAATTCCACGGGGGAACACTATTCTCCTTAAGGAGACTTTGCAAGCCAGTCTGGCTGCCAGGTAAGGGGACTTATAGCTGCAATGCCCCTCTGGGAAATATTCAAATTGTCTCTCCAGTAAAGGAGACAAACTCTAGCACAGCGCCACCTATTGGAAGTAGCGATCCTAAAAGTCACAAGTGGATTTTTGACAATCCTTTGCAATATGACTCAGGATATATAAGCCAGATCAGAATCCCAATTTGCAGACACGGTGTTTCGGGGTGCTTGCCCCTCGTCAGTGCAAAGTATGGGGGTGTCTGATCTGGCTCATGAGAAAGCTATGTGGGGACCACGGGGGAACACTATTCTCCTTAAGGAGACTTTGCAAGCCAGTCTGGCTGCCAGGTAAGGGGACTTATAGCTGCAATGCCCCTAAAATTCCACGGGGGAACACTATTCTCCTTAAGGAGACTTTGCAAGCCAGTCTGGCTGCCAGGTAAGGGGACTTATAGCTGCAATGCCCCTCTGGGAAATATTCAAATTGTCTCTCCAGTAAAGGAGACAAACTCTAGCACAGCGCCACCTATTGGAAGTAGCGATCCTAAAAGTCACAAGTGGATTTTTGACAATCCTTTGCAATATGACTCAGGATATATAAGCCAGATCAGAATCCCAATTTGCAGACACGGTGTTTCGGGGTGCTTGCCCCTCGTCAGTGCAAAGTATGGGGGTGTCTGATCTGGCTCATGAGAAAGCTATGTGGGGACCACGGGGGAACACTATTCTCCTTAAGGAGACTTTGCAAGCCAGTCTGGCTGCCAGGTAAGGGGACTTATAGCTGCAATGCCCCTAAAATTCCACGGGGGAACACTATTCTCCTTAAGGAGACTTTGCAAGCCAGTCTGGCTGCCAGGTAAGGGGACTTATAGCTGCAATGCCCCTCTGGGAAATATTCAAATTGTCTCTCCAGTAAAGGAGACAAACTCTAGCACAGCGCCACCTATTGGAAGTAGCGATCCTAAAAGTCACAAGTGGATTTTTGACAATCCTTTGCAATATGACTCAGGATATATAAGCCAGATCAGAATCCCAATTTGCAGACACGGTGTTTCGGGGTGCTTGCCCCTCGTCAGTGCAAAGTATGGGGGTGTCTGATCTGGCTCATGAGAAAGCTATGTGGGGACCACGGGGGAACACTATTCTCCTTAAGGAGACTTTGCAAGCCAGTCTGGCTGCCAGGTAAGGGGACTTATAGCTGCAATGCCCCTAAAATTCCACGGGGGAACACTATTCTCCTTAAGGAGACTTTGCAAGCCAGTCTGGCTGCCAGGTAAGGGGACTTATAGCTGCAATGCCCCTCTGGGAAATATTCAAATTGTCTCTCCAGTAAAGGAGACAAACTCTAGCACAGCGCCACCTATTGGAAGTAGCGATCCTAAAAGTCACAAGTGGATTTTTGACAATCCTTTGCAATATGACTCAGGATATATAAGCCAGATCAGAATCCCAATTTGCAGACACGGTGTTTCGGGGTGCTTGCCCCTCGTCAGTGCAAAGTATGGGGGTGTCTGATCTGGCTCATGAGAAAGCTATGTGGGGACCACGGGGGAACACTATTCTCCTTAAGGAGACTTTGCAAGCCAGTCTGGCTGCCAGGTAAGGGGACTTATAGCTGCAATGCCCCTAAAATTCCACGGGGGAACACTATTCTCCTTAAGGAGACTTTGCAAGCCAGTCTGGCTGCCAGGTAAGGGGACTTATAGCTGCAATGCCCCTCTGGGAAATATTCAAATTGTCTCTCCAGTAAAGGAGACAAACTCTAGCACAGCGCCACCTATTGGAAGTAGCGATCCTAAAAGTCACAAGTGGATTTTTGACAATCCTTTGCAATATGACTCAGGATATATAAGCCAGATCAGAATCCCAATTTGCAGACACGGTGTTTCGGGGTGCTTGCCCCTCGTCAGTGCAAAGTATGGGGGTGTCTGATCTGGCTCATGAGAAAGCTATGTGGGGACCACGGGGGAACACTATTCTCCTTAAGGAGACTTTGCAAGCCAGTCTGGCTGCCAGGTAAGGGGACTTATAGCTGCAATGCCCCTAAAATTCCACGGGGGAACACTATTCTCCTTAAGGAGACTTTGCAAGCCAGTCTGGCTGCCAGGTAAGGGGACTTATAGCTGCAATGCCCCTCTGGGAAATATTCAAATTGTCTCTCCAGTAAAGGAGACAAACTCTAGCACAGCGCCACCTATTGGAAGTAGCGATCCTAAAAGTCACAAGTGGATTTTTGACAATCCTTTGCAATATGACTCAGGATATATAAGCCAGATCAGAATCCCAATTTGCAGACACGGTGTTTCGGGGTGCTTGCCCCTCGTCAGTGCAAAGTATGGGGGTGTCTGATCTGGCTCATGAGAAAGCTATGTGGGGACCACGGGGGAACACTATTCTCCTTAAGGAGACTTTGCAAGCCAGTCTGGCTGCCAGGTAAGGGGACTTATAGCTGCAATGCCCCTAAAATTCCACGGGGGAACACTATTCTCCTTAAGGAGACTTTGCAAGCCAGTCTGGCTGCCAGGTAAGGGGACTTATAGCTGCAATGCCCCTCTGGGAAATATTCAAATTGTCTCTCCAGTAAAGGAGACAAACTCTAGCACAGCGCCACCTATTGGAAGTAGCGATCCTAAAAGTCACAAGTGGATTTTTGACAATCCTTTGCAATATGACTCAGGATATATAAGCCAGATCAGAATCCCAATTTGCAGACACGGTGTTTCGGGGTGCTTGCCCCTCGTCAGTGCAAAGTATGGGGGTGTCTGATCTGGCTCATGAGAAAGCTATGTGGGGACCACGGGGGAACACTATTCTCCTTAAGGAGACTTTGCAAGCCAGTCTGGCTGCCAGGTAAGGGGACTTATAGCTGCAATGCCCCTAAAATTCCACGGGGGAACACTATTCTCCTTAAGGAGACTTTGCAAGCCAGTCTGGCTGCCAGGTAAGGGGACTTATAGCTGCAATGCCCCTCTGGGAAATATTCAAATTGTCTCTCCAGTAAAGGAGACAAACTCTAGCACAGCGCCACCTATTGGAAGTAGCGATCCTAAAAGTCACAAGTGGATTTTTGACAATCCTTTGCAATATGACTCAGGATATATAAGCCAGATCAGAATCCCAATTTGCAGACACGGTGTTTCGGGGTGCTTGCCCCTCGTCAGTGCAAAGTATGGGGGTGTCTGATCTGGCTCATGAGAAAGCTATGTGGGGACCACGGGGGAACACTATTCTCCTTAAGGAGACTTTGCAAGCCAGTCTGGCTGCCAGGTAAGGGGACTTATAGCTGCAATGCCCCTAAAATTCCACGGGGGAACACTATTCTCCTTAAGGAGACTTTGCAAGCCAGTCTGGCTGCCAGGTAAGGGGACTTATAGCTGCAATGCCCCTCTGGGAAATATTCAAATTGTCTCTCCAGTAAAGGAGACAAACTCTAGCACAGCGCCACCTATTGGAAGTAGCGATCCTAAAAGTCACAAGTGGATTTTTGACAATCCTTTGCAATATGACTCAGGATATATAAGCCAGATCAGAATCCCAATTTGCAGACACGGTGTTTCGGGGTGCTTGCCCCTCGTCAGTGCAAAGTATGGGGGTGTCTGATCTGGCTCATGAGAAAGCTATGTGGGGACCACGGGGGAACACTATTCTCCTTAAGGAGACTTTGCAAGCCAGTCTGGCTGCCAGGTAAGGGGACTTATAGCTGCAATGCCCCTAAAATTCCACGGGGGAACACTATTCTCCTTAAGGAGACTTTGCAAGCCAGTCTGGCTGCCAGGTAAGGGGACTTATAGCTGCAATGCCCCTCTGGGAAATATTCAAATTGTCTCTCCAGTAAAGGAGACAAACTCTAGCACAGCGCCACCTATTGGAAGTAGCGATCCTAAAAGTCACAAGTGGATTTTTGACAATCCTTTGCAATATGACTCAGGATATATAAGCCAGATCAGAATCCCAATTTGCAGACACGGTGTTTCGGGGTGCTTGCCCCTCGTCAGTGCAAAGTATGGGGGTGTCTGATCTGGCTCATGAGAAAGCTATGTGGGGACCACGGGGGAACACTATTCTCCTTAAGGAGACTTTGCAAGCCAGTCTGGCTGCCAGGTAAGGGGACTTATAGCTGCAATGCCCCTAAAATTCCACGGGGGAACACTATTCTCCTTAAGGAGACTTTGCAAGCCAGTCTGGCTGCCAGGTAAGGGGACTTATAGCTGCAATGCCCCTCTGGGAAATATTCAAATTGTCTCTCCAGTAAAGGAGACAAACTCTAGCACAGCGCCACCTATTGGAAGTAGCGATCCTAAAAGTCACAAGTGGATTTTTGACAATCCTTTGCAATATGACTCAGGATATATAAGCCAGATCAGAATCCCAATTTGCAGACACGGTGTTTCGGGGTGCTTGCCCCTCGTCAGTGCAAAGTATGGGGGTGTCTGATCTGGCTCATGAGAAAGCTATGTGGGGACCACGGGGGAACACTATTCTCCTTAAGGAGACTTTGCAAGCCAGTCTGGCTGCCAGGTAAGGGGACTTATAGCTGCAATGCCCCTAAAATTCCACGGGGGAACACTATTCTCCTTAAGGAGACTTTGCAAGCCAGTCTGGCTGCCAGGTAAGGGGACTTATAGCTGCAATGCCCCTCTGGGAAATATTCAAATTGTCTCTCCAGTAAAGGAGACAAACTCTAGCACAGCGCCACCTATTGGAAGTAGCGATCCTAAAAGTCACAAGTGGATTTTTGACAATCCTTTGCAATATGACTCAGGATATATAAGCCAGATCAGAATCCCAATTTGCAGACACGGTGTTTCGGGGTGCTTGCCCCTCGTCAGTGCAAAGTATGGGGGTGTCTGATCTGGCTCATGAGAAAGCTATGTGGGGACCACGGGGGAACACTATTCTCCTTAAGGAGACTTTGCAAGCCAGTCTGGCTGCCAGGTAAGGGGACTTATAGCTGCAATGCCCCTAAAATTCCACGGGGGAACACTATTCTCCTTAAGGAGACTTTGCAAGCCAGTCTGGCTGCCAGGTAAGGGGACTTATAGCTGCAATGCCCCTCTGGGAAATATTCAAATTGTCTCTCCAGTAAAGGAGACAAACTCTAGCACAGCGCCACCTATTGGAAGTAGCGATCCTAAAAGTCACAAGTGGATTTTTGACAATCCTTTGCAATATGACTCAGGATATATAAGCCAGATCAGAATCCCAATTTGCAGACACGGTGTTTCGGGGTGCTTGCCCCTCGTCAGTGCAAAGTATGGGGGTGTCTGATCTGGCTCATGAGAAAGCTATGTGGGGACCACGGGGGAACACTATTCTCCTTAAGGAGACTTTGCAAGCCAGTCTGGCTGCCAGGTAAGGGGACTTATAGCTGCAATGCCCCTAAAATTCCACGGGGGAACACTATTCTCCTTAAGGAGACTTTGCAAGCCAGTCTGGCTGCCAGGTAAGGGGACTTATAGCTGCAATGCCCCTCTGGGAAATATTCAAATTGTCTCTCCAGTAAAGGAGACAAACTCTAGCACAGCGCCACCTATTGGAAGTAGCGATCCTAAAAGTCACAAGTGGATTTTTGACAATCCTTTGCAATATGACTCAGGATATATAAGCCAGATCAGAATCCCAATTTGCAGACACGGTGTTTCGGGGTGCTTGCCCCTCGTCAGTGCAAAGTATGGGGGTGTCTGATCTGGCTCATGAGAAAGCTATGTGGGGACCACGGGGGAACACTATTCTCCTTAAGGAGACTTTGCAAGCCAGTCTGGCTGCCAGGTAAGGGGACTTATAGCTGCAATGCCCCTAAAATTCCACGGGGGAACACTATTCTCCTTAAGGAGACTTTGCAAGCCAGTCTGGCTGCCAGGTAAGGGGACTTATAGCTGCAATGCCCCTCTGGGAAATATTCAAATTGTCTCTCCAGTAAAGGAGACAAACTCTAGCACAGCGCCACCTATTGGAAGTAGCGATCCTAAAAGTCACAAGTGGATTTTTGACAATCCTTTGCAATATGACTCAGGATATATAAGCCAGATCAGAATCCCAATTTGCAGACACGGTGTTTCGGGGTGCTTGCCCCTCGTCAGTGCAAAGTATGGGGGTGTCTGATCTGGCTCATGAGAAAGCTATGTGGGATTTAATGGGACTGAGCCACTGAGCATGTGCAACCACCAGTATTGGATACATTAGGTGAACGTTCTCCGAGGGAATAAAAAGAACACTAGAGGGCGCCATAACAAATATATAACTGTAATATCTATACACAGGAGCATTTTTATTAAATGGTTCCAAATGAAAAAATATATATTTTTAATGAGACCTATCAGTGCAACTCCTTTTAATGGTCTGTCTTGAGGATATGCTATGTCAGATGCCTTGTGTACCTGTCATGCGATGAGTCCTGCGTGTACGAGTTTCCATTCTCCCTTGTCATTGTTCTTTTTTGGTGTTTTGTCTTTGTGTTTCCCGCTTGCCCCTAGGGTGTGAGATGGGGAGAGTAAGATCAGGGCTCGGACAGGAGTCAGGGTCACGCTGTGGGCTCGGACCTGCCTACCATCAAGCCTACCTCTAAGATAAGGAACAGCGCAGGGACTCAAGTCTGAGGGCCAGCCTAGGTGCCCCTGTCCCATCATTACACACCCTGTGACAGTACCTCTATAACCTGTCATGGCGGCATAGTCTTGCTTGGCTCTTTCCTTCACTCTGTCCATTTAGTCCTTGCAAGTGGTAAAACAGGAAGGTCCTAAGGTAATTTGGCCTTACCGACACATATAATGGAAACTAAAACTTGACTTGCAAAAATAAGACTTCATATAATGATATCGATATAAATCTTAAATAATCAAAAATTTTGCACTTAATGGTAAAAATTTTAGAGGGACATGTTCTATTTCTGGGATTAAATGGGTTTTCCAGCCTCATGGCTGAAAATGGGATAAAAATGTGTAAATTATTTAACTTTTTTTTCCCCCCAGTCCTAATCCAGATCCGATGATGCATATGACTGATATTTTTGTCTTTTTGCACAGCTCTGATAGTATCAGCAGTGATGAAGAAGAGCTCCGGACACTGGGGAGCAGCGGCAGCGAGAGTAGTACCCCAGAAAATATCGGCCCTCCATTCGCCATGGATGAAAACAGCTGGTATAACAAGTGCAAGAGGGTGGAGCAGAAGTATCGGCTAGCCTTGGAGCAAAAGGTAATGCCATTAAAAGTTTTTCCCCAGCAGTATAGGGGTTCTTGATTGTTTTATAAACGCTGATCAAAGGGTTAACAAATAATGTGTATTGATGGACAGCTTGGAAAGTTCAAATAAAGGCTTGTCCCTAGCTTAGGGTAGGCCATCAATATCAGAATGGTGGGATCTGATGCCCAACATCCCCAGCTGTGTGAAGGTGCCGCCACTGAATGCTGCATCCCCGTTAACACAATGCCTGACAGCTCTATGCACTTTGTGGTTGCCGCGCCTGGAACTGCAGCTCCCAATAACTACCTGACACTTGTTTTGTACTGTATGTGTGTCACGGGCTGATGATGTGATCTCTGGGGGTTCTGGGATTTGAGGATCACAGTGTTTAGTCGATTGCAGATCCACTTTAGTGCCCGCTCATCATTTATCCTGAGTTGGAGCGTATATCATTCAATCCGGTGCTGAAGGGGTTGAGGCTCCTTTCTCTCCTGCTGTGATCTAACAGGTAGTTTTAAACTCAGCTGCAGCCACTCCCTTCTGCTGTAAGTATCCATTCCTCCCTTTACCGGCTATAGTTCATACCTATGCTGTCCACTTGAAGGAGCTTGTTTCTGTAGAAGCTGAGGTGTCGCTTCAGTTGTAGCTGATGAGTCCCTTCTGGAGAAGCCGTAGAGTGTTATTTGGTGTAAATTTCCCGGCCTGTTTGTCTTCCCTTCCTCGTGAGACAAGTGTCACGCTGGCCTTCGCTAGTCAGGGTGAGTTCATTGCCAACTAGGGCCTAGGCATGTGACGGCGCATGGGGGAAGGACCTGTCTAGAGACATTAAAAGTGCAGGCATCAGCTCCAGGTGTGGGTTAGGAGGTGACCTATCTCCTTAGCACCAGGGCCTTCCGTTGCATTGCTTCCCTGGTTTTCACAATATGTTGCGCCGCTCACCGTTTAGTCCCCTCTCTTTTAAATGCCACAATTTAATTTACCATATAATGTACTGAAAAATGGAGAAAAAAAAAAAGGTGGAATGGAAAAAAAATGTTAATAAAAAAAATAAAATCTGTTCCACTCCTCTTGGAATAGTTTTTTATGTTTTTCAGGAAATTAAAAGCTAAAATAAGCAGAGTCCTTTAATACTAATATAATAATTATAAAGTTCTTCTTGGAAAGCGAGGAGGAAAAAAAAAAAGAAGCGTGAAAATTTTAATTTTTTCCTTTTACAAATGCAGCGATTTTTAGATTTTAATTGTTATATTTTGCAGATTTTTTTTTTTTTTGTAGCAATCTTCACATTTTTGTTACATTTTATGTCAGTCGAAAGAAGAAACTGTTCAGTGACCAGTTCGGCTCTGCTATGTCTGTGCATGACGCGGCTCCTTTGTTGCTGAGTCTCCCCTGTACATTGTGTTCGGCAGCCTTACCGCGGAGCTGAGACGTCTTGTATCCCGGCGCTCCGTATCCTGATATTCGTGTGAGCAGAATAAGAATGGATTTTGGATGGATTTTCTTGCAGTAATTCTCTTACGTCCCGATTCCTTTTCCCTTCTTTTCTTCTGAGTTGCAATTGAATATTTACCTTCTTGAAATACAGAGTATGAAAAGTGAATGGAGAGTGTATGGATGGTGCGATAAGCTGCTGGAGTGGCGGTAATACGGGCATGTGCCGGCGGCGGCGGCTGCCATAAGCTTTCTCGGTCTACACGGCCACAATCCTATTACAGGAAAGCATTAGCGGTAGATGTATACTTACACAATGCAGGTTCTATTCAGTACCGAAATATCAAAATTCCCTGCAGCTTTAAAGAAGCACTAAGCCATAAATCTTTCCTTTTTTACATGTATTACTTGATAAAATACTTTTTTTTTTTTTTCCCCCGGTAGCCACTATTTCAGGCTGGAGAGACGCTAGTTATTGTTTTGATCCTCTTCCATTGTAGCATTAGTGGTCAAAGAAAGATAAGGCAGAGACGTGTATTGCGTAGTGTCTGCCTTCCAATGGTTCCTGTGTAAAATTAGAAAGGTACTTTTCACCAATATGGTGAAAAGTACAGTCTGCGCGCCTGTCCGATGCCGACTGGGTGTTATGATTAGGTCCACGCTGCCTAAATGGGGAGCAAGTGACTGCAGGAGTGGGGTTAAGGGTTAGAGTCAATTGGGATTTGGGGCTGAGTTAAAGACTACAGGGTGTTTTAGGAAAGGGTCTTGTGGTCTGGGGGTTATTAGTAGGGCCAGCCTTATATGGCACTGTTGTTTATCGGCAGAGGAAGATGATGTCCCCTCCTCCCACTTGTGGCTGTGTGCTATTACCTTTACATACTGTTATTTATGTGTTCAAGTGTCATGGATATTATACGTTTTTAAGGAGAACCTGTCACCAGATTTGTCCCCTATAAGCTGTGGCTACCACAAGTTATATACAGCATTCCAGAATACTGTATATAAGAGCAAAGGCTGCTGTGTATAACATAAAAATCACCTTTTATTATCCTCACTTGTGGGGCGGTCCAGTCCGTTGGGCGTCGCTGATCCCGGTTGGGCCTCGCTGGTCCTGGTCCAGCGCCTTCTCTCTGCTTGCAATCTCCGCCCTCTTTCTTGCATCGTGTGGATGATGAATCCCACGTCGTCCACCGTTTCACTTCTGCGCACACGCACTTTCTTTGTCGCTCCTTATTGGGAGACCCAGACAATTGGGTGTAGTGGGGTGAGAAGGGAGCATGCTGGGGGCCCTGTTATGGGCCCTCTTTTCTTCCATCCGACATAGTCAGCAGCTGCTGCTGACCAAGCTGTGGAGCTATGCGTGCATGTCTGACCTCCTTCGCACAAAGCATAAAAACTGATGAGCCCGTGGCAGCACGGGGGGTGTATAGGCTGAAGGGGAGGGGCTTTACACTTTTAGTGTAATACTTTGTGTGGCCTCCGGAGGCAGAAGCTATACACCCAATTGTCTGGGTCTCCCAATTGGAGCTAGAAGAAAAGGAATTTACGGTAAGTAAACAAAATTCCCTTCTTTCTCTGCAAAGTACTGTAATGTGCAGGTAAAATTCAAAAACTTCCTGTACATGCGCACTACAATATTTTGTTCTGCCCTTAGCAAGGCAGAGAAAAGAGCGTGTGCGCAGGAGAACAATGGAGGCCTCTGTGTGGATGAGATAGAACACGTCATCCACACGGGGCTGGGAAGGAGGACGACGACTGCACAGGATAGGGGAGGCACCGGAACGAGAGCAACGACGCCCATTAAACCCAACTGCCTCGCAGGTGAGTATAATAAAAGGTGTTTTTTACATTCTACAGAGCGGCCTGGGTTCTTATATACAGTATTCTAGAATACTGTATACAAGAGCTCACTGGTGGTGGCCGCAGCTTATAGGGGACAAATCAATATTAAAGTCTTCTCACAAATTCTCAATGGGATTTGGGTCTGGACTGTGACTGTGTTCACACACATGAATATGCTCTGATCTAAACCCTCCATTATAGCTCTGGCAGGATGTTTAGAGTCATTGTCCTACTGGAAGGTGAACCCACGCCCAAGTATCAAATATTTTGCTGCCTCTAATAGGATTTCCTCCAGGATTGCTCTGTTTTTAACTCCATCCATCTTCCCATTAACTCTAACAAGCTTCCCTGTCCCTGCTGAAGAAAAACCTCCCCACAGCAGGATGCTGCCTCCACTATGTGTGACTGTGGGGATGGTGTTTCCAGGTTGATGTGCTGTGTTAGTTTTCCACTACCCATAGAGTTTTGCATTTAGCCCAAAAAGTTCCGGTTTTGTCTCATCTGACCAGGGCACGTTCTTCCACATGCTCACTGTGTCCACTACATGGCTTTTTGCAAACTGGTTTGCTTTCAAAAATGTCTTTCTTCTTGACACTCTTGTGTAAAATCCAGACTTGTGGACTATAAGACTAATACTTATAGCTGTGGATAGTTTCTGCCCCCTGAGCTGTGGAGCTCTGCAGCGCCCTCAGTGACCATAGGCTTCTCAGCTGCTTCTCTAATTAGTTCTCTCCTTGCTTGGGATGTCGGTTTAGGTGGTTTTGGTAGGTTTGCAGTTGTGCCACGGACCTTCCATTTTTTGGATGATTAGCTTGAGCAGTGCTCCTTGAGATATTCTGTGCTTGGCCTATTTTTTTTTTTATAACCTAACCCTGCCTTACTCTTCTCCACAACTTTATCCCTGATCTGTCTGGTGTGTTCCTTGGTTTTCATGATGCTGTTTGTGTTCTCACACAAACCTTTGAGAGAGAACAATTATACTGAAAAGAAATTACACACAGGTGGCATCAACTTATTAGGTGATTAAGTGACTTCTGGAGGCAATTAGTCACTCAGGATTTTTTTTAGAAGTATCAAACAGGGAACCGAGTACATATGCACATCACAATTTTTAGTTTGATATTTTTTAAATATTTAGAAAACCATTTATCATTTCCTTTCACACTTCACAATTACTTGTTACTTTTGTATTGGTACATCACATAAAATCCCAATAAAACAAGTGGAAAAGTTCACAGTGTATGAATACTTTTGCAAAGAAATATACTATATATATATATATATATATATATATATATATATATATATATATATATATCATGTACAGTGCCTACAAGTAGTATTCAACCCCCTGCAGATTTAGCAGGTTTGATAAGATGCAAATAAGTTAGAGCCTGCAAACTTCAAACAAGAGCAGGATTTATTAACAGATGCATAAATCTTACAAACCAACAAGTTATGTTGCTCAGTTAAATTTTAATAAATTTTCAACATAAAAGTGTGGGTCAATTATTATTCAACCCCTAGGTTTAATATTTTGTGGAATAACCCTTGTTTGCAATTACAGCTAATAATCGTCTTTTATAAGACCTGATCAGGCCGGCACAGGTCTCTGGAGTCATCTTGGCCCACTCCTCCATGCACATCTTCTCCAAGTTATCTAGGTTCTTTGGGTGTCTCATGTGGACTTTAATCTTGAGCTCCATCCACAAGTTTTCAATTGGGTTAAGGTCAGGAGACTGACTAGGCCACTGCAACACCTTGATTTTTTCCCTCTTGAACCAGGCCTTGGTTTTCTTGGCTGTGTGCTTTGGGTCGTTGTCTTGTTGGAAGATGAAATGACGACCCATCTTAATATCCTTGATGGCGGAGCGGAGGTTCTTGGCCAAAATCTCCAGGTAGGCCATGCTATCCATCTTCCCATGGATGCGGACCAGATGGCCAGGCCCCTTGGCTGAGAAACAGCCCCACAGCATGATGCTGCCACCACCATGCTTGACTGTAGGGATGGTATTCTTGGGGTCGTATGCAGTGCCATCCAGTCTCCAAACGTCACGTGTGTGGTTGGCACCAAAGATCTCGATCTTTGTCTCATCAGACCAGAGAACCTTGAACCAGTCTGTCTCAAAGTCCTCCAAGTGATCATGAGCAAACTGTAGACGAGCCTTGACATGACGCTTTGAAAGTAAAGGTACCTTACCGGCTCGTCTGGAACGGAGACCATTGCGGTGGAGTACGTTACTTATGGTATTGACTGAAACCAATGTCCCCACTGCCATGAGATCTTCCCGGAGCTCCTTCCTTGTTGTCCTGGGGTTATCCTTGACTCTTCGGACAAGCCTGGCCTCGGCACGGGTGGAAACTTTCAAAGGCTGTCCAGGCCGTGGAAGGCTAACAGTAGTTCCATAAGCCTTCCACTTCCGGATGATGCTCCCAACAGTGGAGACAGGTAGGCCCAACTCCTTGGAAAGGATTTTGTACCCCTTGCCAGCCTTGTGACCCTCCATGATCTTGTCTCTGATGGCCTTGGAATGCTCCTTTGTCTTTCCCATGTTGACCAAGTATGAGTGCTGTTCACAAGTTTGGGGAGGGTCTTAATTAGTCAGAAATGGCTGGAAAAAGAGATACTTAATCCAAACATGTGAAGCTCATTGTTCTTTGTGCCTGAAATACTTCTTAATACTTTAGGGGAACCAAACAGAATTCTGGTGGTTTGAGGGGTTGAATAATAAATGACCCTCTGAATAAACTTTTCACAATTTAAAAAAAAAAAAAAAAAAAAGAAATAACATTCTTTTTTGCTGCAGTGCATTTCACACTTCCAGGCTGATCTACAGTCCAAATGTCACAATGCCAAGTTAATTCCGAATGTGTAAACCTGCTAAATCTGCAGGGGGTTGAATACTACTTGTAGGCACTGTATATGTATATTAGTAAACTATTCAGCTCCGAATATGGACCTAATCATGGTGTTGGCAATTTGGGTGTTCATTTTAAAGGGAATTTGTCAGCAGGTTTTTGCTGTTAAATCTAAGAGCAGCAGAATATAGGTTAAGATGGCCTGATTACAGTATTTGTCACTGATTGGGCTGTGTGCTGTAGTTTCAATGCAATCAGTGCTTTATCAGCAGGAGATTATCACTAGAGGACTAGGTGTCAGGAGCAGGCCAGTCAACCAAATCTAAGCAACCCCGCCCCACCACTGATTGACAGCTTGCTCATAATGTACAGGAAGCTGCCAATCAGTGGTGTGGGCGGGGTTATACAGGTCTCAAGATTCTTCTACATCTACAACAGAGAAAACGAGGATTCTATCCATTCTGCACCAATCAGCCCAGTAAGTGACACATCAATGGAATCAGGGTCTCTGCCTTTATATTATGCTGCTCTCAGAGATTACATAGCAAAAACCTGCTGACAGATTCCCTTTAAATTTTTACTTTTGTTTTAGCAGCTTTCACTGAAGTGTAAGTTTCTAGGAGGCAGACTAGACATCAATGACTTTCCCCAGTAACTGTTCTTTGGCTTTTCTTCTGGTTGTAATTAGTATTCTGTGATGTTTCGAGTGGATACTTCAAAGGAGCTTTGTGCTGTTCTTTTGTTGTGCCGCTGCGTTCATGATGAGCAGATTCTGAGCTCTTTCTGTACAAGTTTTATTCTGGAATATTGGAACCTAATTACAGAGGAATCTTCATGTCTGCTCCTTGCTGATGATGATTTTGCCAGATAAGTGTTTGCTTCTAACTGGGGACTCCCCAATGCATTGGAATCATATCAGACCGTATATTGTACGACGGTGGTAGCACAAGGTCATATGTCACTTTGCTTTTATTATTTCCATATTTCGGTATCATGACATCATCAGGGTCATTCGAGGTTACATCATCAGCATCATTCGACATGACATCATCAGGGTAATTCCATATGACATCATCAGAGTCATTCGATGTGAGATCATCAGGGTAATTCCATATGACATCATCAGGGTAATTCCATATGACATCATCAGGGTCATTCTATAGGACATCATCAGGGTAATTCCATATGACATCATCAGGGTCATTCTATAGGACATCACCAGGGTAATTCCATATGACATCATCAGGGTCATTCTATAGGACATCATCAGGGTAATTCCATATGACATCATCAGGGTCATTCTATAGGACATCACCAGGGTAATTCCATATGACATCACCAGAGTCATTCTATATGACATCATCAGGGTCATTCTATAGGACATCACCAAAGTCATTTGATGTGACATCATCAGGGTCATTCTATATGACATCAACAGGGTCATTCCATATGACATCATCAGGGTCATTCTATAGGACATCACCAGGGTAATTCCATATGACATCATCAGGGTCATTCTATATGACATCAACAGGGTCATTCCATATGACATCATCAGGGTCATTCTATAGGACATCACCAGGGTAATTCCATATGACATCATCAGGGTCATTCTATATGACATCAACAGGGTCATTCCATATGACATCATCAGGGTCATTCTATAGGACATCACCAGGGTAATTCCATATGACATCATCAGGGTCATTCTATATGACATCAACAGGGTAATTCCATATGACATCATCAGGGTCATTCTATATGACATCAACAGGGTAATTCCATATGACATCATCAGGGTCATTCTATATGACATCATCAGGGTCATTCCATATGACATCACCAGGGTCATTCCATATGACATCATCAGGGTTGTACCGAATGTGGTCCAAAAATTAACCTATCGGTAAATAACTCTTTTTAAAGGGAACCTGTCACCAGATTTGGTGACTATAAGCTGTGGCCACCACCAGTGGGCTCTTGTATAGAGCATTCTAACATGCTGTATATAAGAGCCCAGTACAATGTGTAAAACGTAAAAATCAGTTTATAATACTCACCATCCGGTCGCTGCGGTGTAGATGGGTGTCTCCGTTCTCCGGGTGCTGCGCCTCCTCTTTCGGCCATCTTTGTCCTCCTTCTTCTGAAGCCGGGGTACATGACGCGTCCTACGTCATCCACACTCACCGGCATCGAGGTCCTGCGCAGGCGCACTACAATACTTTTGATCTGCCCTCCTCAGATATATTTTTATTTGGGCTACCCTGCCCGAGACAGTATGATTAACATCCTTATATTTTGGCAATAGGCATGAGTCCTCTGTCGGTTTTCATAAATGTTCAATACGAATGAAGTCTTATGTTCTCTACAACCTACAATTTTCTGATTTTCAGGGTTACCTTGAAGAGTTGGTCCGTCTGAGGGAAGTTCAGCTCTCGGATTCCGTGACTCAGAACAAATTGTTACTTCAGAGGATTAAAGACACCGAACTGAACCACAAACTGGAGAAGGAGCAGCTGGAGTACATCATTGTGGAGCTCCAGGACCAACTGTGAGTATGACGAGACGAGACCATGTCTATCAGGGGCGTCCTGCTCTGTTAGAGCTCACCGATCCGATGGGAAACCCGTCTGATAAATGAAGCTAAGAGTAACTGCGAGCAGAGATTTTGGAAGTGCTGAGAAATGTTAAGCGCTGAGTTTCCAATGGTTGAGGCTTATTTCAAAAAGTTTAACCCCTTAACGACCACAGGCAGTAATATTACGTCCTAGCGGTCATAGTGTGACTGCCCGCGGTATGCTGCCGGCAGCTTGCCGCGATCGGCGCACATCTCAGCTGATTTTCACAGCTGAGATGTGTGCCTGCCAGGCACCAGCAGAATCGTTATCTGCCCGCACCATTTAAACCCCTTAAATGGCGCTGTCAATATGTGACAGCGCCATTATTATGGCATCGGCGGTAAACATTTACTCACCGGCCAATACCGGAAGTCACGTGACGTGATCACGTGACTTCCGATGGTTGTCATGATAGCACAGGTTCATGTGATGACTCCTGTAGCTCACATGACTTACTTTCGGTTTCACCCGGCCCAGAGCTGGGTGAGGCAGAAAATGAGCATATCTGCTGTTTACCGCCGTATAGCTGTGATCAGCAGATAGGGCAGAGCGATCAGATTGCTGATCCATATAGCCCCCTAGGGGGACTGGTAAAATAATAAAAAAAAAGTTTTAAAAAATTAAAAAAAAATAAAAAAAACCCTAAAAGTTCAAATCACCCCCCTTTCACCCCATTGAAAATTAAAGGGTTAAAAAAATTAAAAAATATACACACATTTGGTATCGCCGCGTTCAGAAATGCCCAATCTATCAAAATATAAAATCATTTATTCTGATCAGTAAACGGCGTAGTGGCAAAAAAATTCCAAACGCCAAAATTACGGTTTTTGTTCACCGCAAAATTTGCGAAGAAAAAAAAAGCATTTGCGCATAATTGGTACAGTTAAAAACGGCAGCTTGAGACGCAAAAAATAAGCCATCACTGAGCCATAGATCCCGAAAAATGAGAACACTATGGGTCACTGAATACGGCGTAAAACATGTGCCACTTTTTTCGGACAAACTTCTAATTTTTTTTTAACCCCTTATATAACAGTAAACCTATACATGTTTGGAGTCTATGAACTCGCACTCACCTCAGGCATCACACCCACACATCAGTTTTACTATATACTGAACACCATAAATAAAATATCTCAAAAACAATAGTGCAATCACACTTTTTTTTTTTTTTGAAATTTTTCCGCATTTGGAATTTTTTTGCCGTTTTCCAGTACACTATATGGTAAAACGTATGGTTTCATTTAAAAGTACAGCTCGTTCCGCAAAATATGAGCCCTCGCATGACCATATTGACTGAAAAATAAAAAAAAGTTACGTCTCTTGGAAGAAGAATGACGAGAAAAAAAAACGGAAAGCGAAAAATTGGCCGGTCGTGAAGGGGTGGTTAAATATCCTTTTCAGTACTTCCGCTGTGCCGCAATTTTTTCTTTAAAATTTCCATTAAATTGTGATGGTTTGTCCCTGAAACCCGCACCCTCTTTATTGACATTTGCTTTATGATAGTTTTCCGTGCTTTTTTGTATAGATGTGCGGCGTAAATTGTATTTTGTATTATTCATCCTATTGTTGCAGCGAGTTACAATATATTTTTGGGAACTTTGTCTCTGTATTATGATGTCACTCGGGGACCATTATTATGTTTGACTTGGTATGAACCTATTAATTCTCTTCATTGTAGGCACTGGACATAATATATTGGCAGCATGATAAAGGGAACCTGCCACCCGATTCATGATGCCCAAACTGCGGGTAACATGAATTGCAGATTATATATATATATATATATATCATATATATATATATATATATATATATATATAAATATAATATATATAATATATATATATGAGAGAGAGAGACCCGGATTTCCGGGTCCAGGTCTGATTGGACGCTAAATCCGCGCGGATTTGGATCTTTAAAGTTCGGGTCCGCTCAACACTAGTGACGACATGGAGTGTTTTATAGAAACAGACGTACCGGTAGCTGCAGTCGTGCTCTGATTTCTGCTGCCCTTTAAAGTGAACCTATCATTTTTTTGTAGAGAGGTCCAAAAATCAGTCTAATAATAATTTCACATTAATCTTTTTTTTTTCTTTGTTGTTTTATGCAGTTCTGAATTCCCTTCTTCCTTTTTAATTGACAAGTTGATAAAATTCTGTCCTCCTGAAGTCACCACTAGGGGGAGCTCACTATGCAAGGGATAAAATAAAGTACAGTGAGCTACTCCCCCTAGTGGTGGAAGAATTTAGAGGCCTTCTTACCCATCTTCTCTCTTTTGGGGGTGTCTGCTTTCTTTAATGAGGTGTCTTGCTGTATTCTTTAGCATTTTTAGCTGCCTGGACACTCCCTTATTGAACCACAAATAGTACTTATTTTTAGAGTAGGGCTTATTTTTTTAAACATATTCCAAAAAGGTAAAAAATTCCAACTACAGCTTATTTTTTTAGAGTAGGGCTTATATTTTAAGCCTAAAGGCTGCTTTACACCAGACAATCTATCGTGTTATAGATCGTCGGGGTCAAGGTTTTTGTGACGCACATCCGGCATCGCTGGCGATGCCGGCCTGTGTGACACCTCCTAGCGACACAGTATCGCTCACAAATCGTGAGTCGTGTAGGGCTCACTAGGTTCCATAATATCGTTTAATTTAGTTGTTCATCGTTGAGGGGGGAGCACACGCCGCTCCGTGTGACACCCCGGGAACGATGAACAGCAGCTCACCTACGTCACGCGGCCGCCGCCGGCTATGTGAAGGAAGGAGGTGGGCGGGATGTTTACGTCCCGCTCATCTCCGCCCCTCCACTTTCATTGGCCGGCGGCCGTGTGACGTCGCTGTGACACCGAACGTCCCTCCCACTCCAGGAAGTGGACGTTCGCCGCCCACAGCGAGGTCGTACGAGAGGTAATTATGTGTGACGGGGGTTACTGACTTTGTGCAACACGGGCAGCGATTTGCCCGTGACGCAAAAAGGACGGGGGCGGGTACGATCGATTGTGAAATCGCACAATCGGTCGTACCATGTAAAGCAGCCTTTACTCCAAAAAGGTCAAAAATTCCAACTAAAGCTTATTTTTTTTTTAGAGTAGGGCTTATATTTTATGCCTTACTCCAAAAAGGTCAAAAATTCCAACTACAGCTTATTTTTTTTTTTAGAGTAGGGGTTATATTTTAAGCTTTACTCCAAAAAGGTCAAAAATTCCAACTACAGCTTATTTTTTTTAGCGTAGGGCTTCTATTTTAAGCTTTACTCCAAGAAGGTTGAAAATTCCTGCTAGGGCTTATTTTCGGGGAAGGTTTTATTTTCAGGGAACATGGTAGTAATTAGAAAAAAGAAGATTGCGATCCGCTGCTAGTCTGTGCATTACTGTTTTTATGGATGCCTAATGGAGGCTTAAGCCAAAGGAATAAAGAAACTAAGCCATAGGACTAAATGCTAAAATAATGAGTGCATGGAAACACCACTAGGAGGAGCTTATAGAAGATAGAAACACAAGATTGAGCTCTCCTAGTGATGGATGCAGTCAACCAGTATTTTTTAATTTAACAGGGGCCTTCTGTCTTTAAGATTATACATTTTGATCTTAAAGTAGAGAATGTTGTGAAATAAAACAAAATAAAAAAGCCTTACTTTCCGCTTGAATTTCCCTCTCGTCCAGTGCTTCCACCCTGCTAGACTTAGGCCAGTGTTTGGCTACTGATATCAGATTACGGGACATATTTGTTTTCAGGATTTGGAGCTTTTTTTCTTTACTTTTATAGCATTCCCTACCTTAGGGGTACTTCTCACATAGCGAGATCGCTAGTGAGATCACTGCTGATTCACTGTTTTTGTGACGCACCAGTGACCTCATTAGCGATCTCGCTGTGTGTGACACTCAGCGGTGATCTGGTCCCTGCTGTGAGGTCGCTGCTCGTTACACACAGTGCTGGTTCATTTTTTCGACGTTGCTCTCCCGCTGTGAAGCACACATGGCTGTGTTTGACAGCGAGAGAGCAGCGATCTGAATGTGCAGGGAGCAGGGAGACGGCTTCTGGCAGCCTGCGGTAATCTGTAACCAAGGTAAATATCGGGTAACCAAGCGAAGCCCTTTGCTTGGTTACCCGATATTTACCTTAGTTACTAGCGTCCGCCGCTCTCAGGCTGCCAGTGCCGGCTCCCTGCACAAGTAGCCGGAGTACACATCGGGTAAATAAGCAAAGCGGTTTGCTTATTAACCCGATGTGCACTCTGGCTAGGAGTGCAGGGAGCCAGCACTAAGCGGTGTGCTGGTAACCAAGGTAAATATCGGGTAACCAAGTGCTTGGTTACCCGATATTTACCTTAGTTACCAAGCGCAGCATCGCTTCCACGCATCACTGCTGGCTGGGGGCTGGTCGTTGGTGAGATCTGCCTGATTGACAGCTCACCAGCGACCATGTAGCGACTAGGTCAGATCGCTGGTGGGATCGCTGGAGCGTCGCTAAAGTGTGACGGTACCCTTAGGCCAGTGTTTGGCTACTGATATCAGATTACGGGACATATTTGTTTTCAGGATTTGGAGCTTTTTTTTCTTTACTTTTATAGCATTCCCTACCTTGGAGCTAACTTAGTATAATCCCGGAAAACACCTTTAAAACTCTATGGGGGTGTAAAGATAAGCAGGGCAGCTCTGTAACAGCGAACATCAACACTTTTAATTTCCTAAATATATATTTATAAGGGGTTTTTTTCACCTCTTTTCAAAACTTATTTTCAAAACTGTCTAGTAGGAAAGGGGTTGTCAAAAAATGAGAAAGAAGAGTCGCCATGGCCAGCGTACCGATGCCCTCCAGTGACCGATAGGCGGGACGTCGTCTCCTCCAGTCCTAGTTCCACCAGAGTGGCAGAGACTTTATTTTTTGGCCTAAAAAAAACATTAAATGTGGTTAAAGGTAAAAACAAAGCGTGATGTATAATCTTAAACACCAAAAAGTGAAGTTCCCGTAGACATGTCGTACTTGGTATGCAGCCGGTATACTGTCCATGTCCGTTCCGATGACTGCCAACGGCCTCGCCTAGTGTTTATGGGCTCTTGAATTGCGCCGGTGATTGTTATTTCTGAGTGTAGGATGTGGGAGTATTTTTGTGCTTGGTAATTATCTATCAAAAGTCAATTTCCTTTTATCTTTCTTAAAACCATGTTTCATCTTCGTAATTGGCCTGGAGGGATGCAAGGCAGTGCCGCCGTTATCATCCAAACCAGCTCGGAATGAAAAGAACAGGACGTGATGTTATATATGTCTATATCGACTTTATCTACCATGAAATTAATGTATATCCGCGTCACCACCTCGGTCTTTCACGCAGATTGGGTGGCCACCACAACCATTAGATATCATTTGCCATAGGCACGTTATAGTATACAAAAGAGTATAGTTACGAAAATGTACATCCCCCTGCCCCTCTATCATATTGCATGCTCATGACTGAATGGAGCGGAGTAGTTACACCACCCGGTTCAACCTGTGGACAGATGTTTGGCTGTTTTTGGATATCGGCGGCCAGGTTTTTTTTAATGCTGTACAATTCCTTTAAATGGGTACTCCACTCTGGTCATATAGGGAAATTAATATATCTGCCGCTCCACACAGCTCCACCGGATTGGACGTAATGACGTCACGAACACCAGTGACCTGACCATGGAGACCACTGATTAGCTGCAGGGTTGGGTCACTGGCGGTTGGGAAGTCATCGCTCTCGGTCTGGTGGAGACTGATGGACCGCCTGCTCTGGAGCAGAGGGGGGAATTTGGGGGGCAATTATGGCTTTTTTTTTTTCTTTTATAAGAATTTTTTTTTAAAAAAAAAAAAAATTGGGATAATCATTTGTAGTTGAATTATTTTAAGGCTCTGTCCACACAGCTGGAGTCGAGTATGTACTGTAAGTAGACTTGGGATCCATTATGCAACAGATCCATTGTAAAGAACATGGGTTTGTTAACATTGGAAGTCATGACACTAGTGTAAGCAGATGTCTCTGGGTATGTAATGACAGGACAGGGGCCCTTTGGTTGGCCCTCAGACTCGAGACTCTGCAGTGTCCCTTATCTCAGAGGTAGGTTTAATGGTAGCCAGGTCCAAGCCCCCAGCGTGACCTTAACTCCTGTCCGAGCCCTGGTCTTACTTCCCCTCTCCCCCACACTTGGGGCGGGCTGGAAAACACAAAAACAAAACCCCACAAAATAAAACACATGGACAAGGAAGAAGGGAAACTCATACACACAGGACATAAAACGAACGAGAGACAATATGTGTACTGGCGAACAACAAAAAGGGGGAGGAAGTAACGTACAACAGGGGAACATTCACACTTCTCAGAAGCGCAACATGGATCACCATTAACAGGATAACCACCAAGACCAGGATCGCTAAAGCTATCTTCGGCACATACAGGAAAAAAAGACGTGCTTTAAATAGGGAAGAGACAGCTGCACAACTAACAACCTGAGCTCCTAGGTCCTGCTCACCAGTCTGCAGGAATTAACTCCTGCAGGGCTGAAGACCAGTGAATCTGAATTAGCCGACGCCCAGCTCTGGCTAAACAATCCAGAAGCCTCAGTTTGCTTGTCAGGTTCTGTGCTGTGAACAGAGTCTAACGCCGCTGAGCCAGCAGATGTGTGCAGAGCCGACCATTACATGACAGCAGAGCCTAATCCTGATGCTCTAGAAGTATCCTGACATAGATCATCTGAAAATCCCACATTGCATATGGCTCCCTCCTCATCAGATTGGAGCCACCCGTCATACATTAAAATTGGGCGTATTGCAAGATCTTGTTCCTTGCCCATAGACTTCCATACTAAAAATGCATACCTCCATGGTTATACGTTGTTGTTTGTTTTTTTTTTTTTTTTAATTAATACTTCTGCGTGGAGAACTTTACTTTTATTTAAAGTTAAAAAAAAACAAACTGCACCAATGTAAATATACCCTGATAGAGCGCACCCTGCAGTTTTTGGCTCCTATCTGGTGAACGGAACTATGGATACACGAGCCAATTCCGCCATATGGAGGGCTAAATGTGATGTGTACAGAGTTTATGGATTTGTGTTTTCTTTTAGAACAAGGAGGATAACAGAACATATAAGGAACATGGCAGATATACGGCACATATGAGCCCTAAGATGGTGCCACAATCCTCCTTACCATGGGCAGTGCTGGATTATGAGCAGTAGAGATGCCATTCTGAAACTCCCTTGGCCCGTAAGGTGGTGAAACCCCAAGTACATTCCCTTTATTCGGCCTCTTACAAATTGTAAAATCACAGTTGGAGGATGGGTTTTTTGGGGTGGTGGTGTGTCTTTTAGGATACAGTAGCCCAAAGTGGGATTGTGGGACGAAAGGTTTTTAGGAATTTAGACTTAGGGGCACTTTGCACGCTGCGACATCGCAGGCCGATGCTGCGATGCCGAGCGCTATAGTCCCCGCCCCTGTCGCAGCGGCGATATCCTTGTGATAACTGCGTAGCAAACATTATCGCTACGGCAGCTTCACATGGACTCACCTGCCCTGCGACCGTCACTCTGGCCGGTGACCCGCCTCCTTATTAAGGGGGCGGTTGGATGGCGTCACTGCGACGTCACACGGCAGGCGGCCAATAGGAGCGGAGGGGCGGAGATGAGCGGGATGTAAACATCCCGCCCACCTCCTTCCTTCCGCATATCCTACGGAAGCCGCAGTGACGCCGGTAGGAGATGTTCCTCGCTCCTGCGGCTTCACACACAGCGATGTGTGCTGCCACAGGAGCGAGGAACAACATCGGGCCGTCGCGTCAGCGTAATCATGGATTACGCCGACGTTGCACCGATGATACGATTACGACGCTTTTGCGCTCGTTAATCGTATCATCGAGCCTTTACACACTACGATGTCGCATGCGATGCCGGAAGTGCGTCATTTTCAATTTGACCCCACCGACATCGCATCTGTGATGTCGTAGTGTGCAAAGCCCCCCTTACACATCAGTTGAGGAACAAGTTTACTCAAATAGAGGCAACACGCTTGATGGTTCCTTGTCCATGCTGGCGGCTAAACTCTTCACTCACAGGAAAAAGCCTGTCTGCTCATCTTTGTGGTGGAAATCCTCACCTGTCTCTCCATAATGATGATACTCTGATACAGTACTTTTTCTAACCTGGGACAAACTTCACTGACAGTAGTGCAAACTGGAGTTTCCGGTTTTGCTCCTCGGGGTAGCACACCGTACATATCAAGCATTACTCACCCCCACTCCTTGCTAGCTATGACGCAGACTTTTTCTGTTGAGCTCTGTAGCTCTCATCAGCCAAGAACCTTTTATATTCTTTGTTTCCAGGAGCGTTGGTGCGCTTTTCCATGCCATCACCATGTTACCATTTGACTCAGCCATGTCCTCGGGAACTTGGAGAGTTAGCACTCTCACCCACTACCAATGGCATCTTCCTAGACATTATCTGACCAGGAATTTTCTGTCACTTTCATCTTCTATGCGATGTTCCTCAACTTGTCGCACATCAGTCCCACTTCAGTCCCGGCAGCACACATCACAAAGCAATAATCACTATTACATCATAAAATATAACATTTGCATACCTATTGGTCCAGGAAGCCATTATCTATCCCCCATTTCCTTGAGATGGCTGGATTGTCATTGTAAATAAAGCACTTGTACTTTGCCCCTCCCCCATCTCATTGTAGATTGTAAGCTCTCACGAGCAGGGTTGCCTTTTTTCCCTTTAAATATTGTATCTTATGCCCACTTCTCTGTCTCCCTTCCCCTATCTTTCCCGGATCCCTTCACGCTCTCAAGCCCCTGGACCAACATGACCACCCTCAATTTTTGCTCTATTAACATACGGGGTTTTAATACTCCTCAAAAGCGTTCACAGGTCCTGTATTCTATGCACAAAAAAAAGGTTCAGATTCTTCTATTACAGGAGACGCATTTTAAGAAGGATCATGTACCCATACTACGAGATAGATTTTATCCAGTATGGTTTCACAGTGTTAACCCAGAGGCCAGATCTAAAGGAGTATCGATAGCACTTCATAAACACTTAGTGCACACCATAGTCGACTCCTGTATAGACGAGCAGGGTCGCTATATATTTCTTAAACTGAAGGTCGCAAATTCGATGTTTACAATCGCAAACTGGTACCTACCTAACACTAATCAGATTTCTACCTGTAGGGCCCTTCTGACGCAGCTATCTGATTTTGCAGAGGGGACATTGGTGGTTGGCGGTGACTTCAATTTTACTCTAGACCCAGCCATGGACTCCTCCTCTGGACGCAGCAGTGTCCGCACTAAGGAACTTCGTGCCCTAAAGCGGACTTTTCACGCCCTCCGACTGATTGATGTATGGAGAATCCTTAACCCCCAAGGTAAGGACTACACATATTATTCCCCACCACACAACTCATACAGCAGGATAGACCTTTTTCTGGTAAGCCACGGAGCGTTGGCTTGGCATCCCATTACAGAGATAGGGGAAATCTTTTGGTCCGACCATGCCCCAGTCTACCTTTCCCTTCAGGTACCCTCCCTCCCCCAGCGCTCATGGACCTGGAGGTTAAACAACAATTTACTCAAAGACAATCTCTGCCTAACGGAGTTGAGAGATTCAATTGACTCCTTTACGCAAGTCCATAGTTCTGACCCAACTTCTCAGCCTACCCAATGGGAGACCTTGAAGTGTGTCTTACGTGGAATACTGATTAAGCACGGCTCTAGGATCAAGAGGGAAAGAGCTGAAGAGATTGATAACTTGTTAACACAGATACATGAGCTGGAAAATACACATAAACTGACACGTACCCCCACAGTTCTGGCTGACCTTGTCCTTAAACGAACTAACCTAAAAACCCTATTGGACCAGAAATTTCTCTACCATAGAGAGAGAGTCAAAAATTTTTATTATAATTCATCTGACAAATGTGGTCATCCTTTGGCACGACTGCTGCACCCCCGGGCCAACACCTCATACATTCCATGTATCAACACCAAAGGAGACAAAACATATGATCCAACAGAGATCCTGGAGGTCTTTCGGTCCTACTACGAAGACCTATATAATATTAAAGGGCAATATGCGGAGCTCCCACCCACTGACCTGGCAGATAGAATCGGGAGATATATACAGGAGACAGCCTTGCCTTCCCTAGATAGCAATGTTATAGAGATCCTAGAGGAGGATATATCAGAATCCGAAATCTGTAACGCAATTCAAATTACTCCATCAGGTAAATCCCCTGGCCCCGATGGGTTCACCCCAGCTTTTTACAAATTATTTAAGGACCAATTAGCCCCAATAATGGCCAAAACATTTAATTCTATTGATGAAGACACAAGGTTAACCCCTCAGTCTCTGGAAGCACACATTAGCGTGATCCCCAAACCGGGGAAAGACCCATTATTAGCTGCAAGCTATCGCCCTATCTCATTATTAAACGTGGACCTAAAACTCTACTCTAAGATTTTGGCTGATAGATTGTCCCCTTTCCTGCCCTCCGTTATTAACACAGACCAGGTGGGGTTTGTCAAAGGCCGTGAAGCAAGAGACAATACAATTAAAACCTTGTCTCTTATTGCTAAAGCTAAAAACAATTCGGTCCCGCTGGGTCTCCTAGCCATCGATGCTGAGAAAGCCTTTGACAGAGTCCATTGGGGATTTCTGAGGGCAGCATTGGGTCAGTTGGGACTGGGACCCCGATTTATACAGAAAATTGGCGCTTTATATGACAACCCAACCGCTAAGGTCAGGGTTAATGGGGCTTTATCCTCCTCCTTCGCTATACGAAACGGGACCAGACAAGGCTGCCCCTTATCCCCGCTTTTGTATGTAGTCATCATGGAACACTTAGCTAACGCTCTCAGGGGGAATAGTAATATCAAAGGACTCAAGATCGGGGATGCCAATCATAAAATTGCATTATATGCAGATGATCTCCTGTTATACATCTCTCAACCTCATATATCGATCCCGTCTATAATGATGGAATTCGAACGATTCGGCCTCCTTAGTAACTTTAAAGTTAATCTATCAAAATCAGAAGCCTTAAATATCTCTTTGACCCAAACTGAAGTTTCCCGGGCAATGTCTAACTTCCCATTCAAATGGAGACCTTCGGCCATTAAATATTTGGGTATTTCAATCCCAGCGGACCTCTCCAAACTATATACACTTAATCACTTACGACTACTAGAAGGTACAATCAAGAACTTAAAGTCTTACGGGGGACTGAAATTATCTTGGATGGGCAGGATGAATGTCATTAAAATGGATATCCTGCCACGCTTTTTGTACTACTTTCAAACCATCCCCATTTCTCCTCCCAGTAGTTTTTTTCGTACCCTTCAATCTGCTATTATCAGATTCATATGGGGTAAAATTAAACCAAGAATCAACTTACGCACTCTTACCCTTCCAAGGGAGTGTGGAGGAGCAGGCCTTCCTAATTTCAGAGTCTACATGCAGGCTGCAGCCTTGACCCGTATATTAGACTGGCATTTCAACAGTGACTCTAAGCAATGGATACGGGTAGAGCAAGAAGGAATGGAGATTCCTCTCAAACACCTCCCTTGGATACCTCCTTCAGATCTTCCTAGCGTGGGGATGCTTTCAAATTTTATCAAAGAAACGCTCAAAGTTAGTCACATAGTATCCAAAAAAATGTCGCCTCCACAGTCAGTTAGTCCCCTCGCTTCCTTATTTTATACTCCATCATTTCACCCTGGATATAAACAGAGAAGCTACTTCGGCTGGAGGGCGGAGGAAGACATCCGCTTGGGGCACATACTGATTGATGGTAAATTACCCTCATTCCAAACCTTTCGGACACAGCTTCCGTCTAGAGGTTCACAATGGTTGGAGTTTCTCCAACTACGGGCATTTGTCTCTCCAGAGAGAACAGTTGATCGAGTCCGAGGCACTTGTAGTGCCTTTGAGGAACTGTTTACTAAAAATATCCCGCCTGAACACACAATCTCCCTTCTGTACGGTATTCTTATCAGAGTTGGGGTCTCAGGCAAACGAGGCTACCAATTAGCTTGGGAAAAGGAGCTGAAGCAACACTTCTCTCCCGATGAGTGGAAGAAATGTTTCTTATTTACTCATAAATTGTCAGTCACGTGCTCTGCAGAGGAGAAAAATTTCAAGATTTTGACACGTTGGTACCAGTTTCCGTCTAAACTACATATTATATTCCCTTCAGTGTCTGCGATGTGCTGGAGATGTGGGCAAGATGTCGGTACCATGACGCATATCTGGTGGGAGTGTGATGGAATAAAACAGTTTTGGGGAAAGGTTCTTGCTAATTATCAGCTTATAACTGGGAAAGCAGTGAATAACTGCCCCAAGATAGTCCTCCTCTCTATGTTACCACACTCAATCGCTTATCATAAGAGAGACATACTCCGCTTCTGCCTGGCGGCGGCGCGCTCCGTCATACCTAGGTACTGGAAGTCCTCCACGATACCTCCCATCTCGGAGTGGTACTCTGAAATGGCAAACATATGTAGGATGGAGGAGCTCTCTGCCGACATTGCGGGCACTAGAGACAAATTTTGCAGGACCTGGGGAGAATGGATCCTATTTAAAGATTCTCCAGATTTTGTTAAACTGTTTTGACGGAGCCATAACATCTTATTAGATTGATGGAGTAAAGCTTGGTCAGGGTGAACCGGATAAGAATGTAGGATCACCTGATTCTCATACGATAGAGAGTGCCCCTCCCCCACCCTAATAAAATCAAACTACCCACCATTTCCCTTGTGTGTCTGCCTTCGTCTTCCCAGCTTACTCACGCTGCTACCTACCTACCTCCCCCCCACTTCCCCTTCTAATTCCCTCCCTTCTCCCCCCTTTCTTTCCTTTTTTCTTCTCTCTCTTCTCTTCTCCTTCCCTTTTCCTGGGTTCTCGTTGGAATCCAAGTTGAAGAGGTCTATTGAGGACTATAGTTGTAAAGTGTTCACTATTCAGTCAAATTGAGATAGAGACAGATGGAGAAAACATGATTTCTTTACTATGCAATTTATAAAAAGTTTGACATGTCAGTCATTCAGTTTTACATGCTGTATATGTATAATATGATATGTTTACAATAAAAATAGATTGAACATAAATATTGTATCTTAATTGTTACTTGTTTGTATATGTTTATGTATATGATATGTATATGTACATGAGCCTCCTGAATTGTAAAGCGCTGCGGAATATGTTGGCGCTATAGAAATAAAGATTATTATTATTATAATACATATGGCATATACAGATTTAATAGAATACAGTGGAACCTTGGATTACGAGCATAATTGGTTGCTCTTAAACCAAGTTACTCTTATATCAAAGGGAATTTTCCCATAGGAAATAATTGAAACACAGACAATTCGTGCCACAATCCAAAAATATTTACTGTATTTATACAAACTTATTACAGTAATACAAAATAATGTCCTGTATTCATATAGAATTATTACAGTACACTGATACAAAATACTGTACAATGCAGTAAAGAACATATACACTAATTAAACTGCTCGTTAGCTTCCAATAGAATTGTTGGTGTGCGAGAGTTACAATATAAGCAATGTGCTGCACTGGATAGCCGGAAGAGAGTACAATTTTGTATCCACAAATTCAAATTGATAGAAATGCTATATAGTATATACTGTACTGTACAATGGTATACAGTATACAGTAAACAGTACATATGGACTGAAAGTTACCTCCAGAGCGGGTCAGAGCGCGGTGAAAGGACAGAACCGGAAGCGTGCACGGTGAGGATTTGCTCTTATTGCAAAGCATTGCTCTTAAACCAAGTTACAAACTTTTATAAAGCTTTGCTTGTCTTGCAAAACGCTCTCAAACCAAGTTACTCTTAATTCAAGGTTCCGCTGTACAAGGCAGTATCTCCTCCTATAAGGAGGTGGCAGACGCCTTTTTAACCCTCTTACAAGCTGCACGTGATCTACTTTCCCACTTAGAATGAATATTCCCGTCTATGAGGAGTATTTGGACGTGAAGTTACCCGGCCAATAAAACACTTAACCTCTCATTCTGAAAGGTCCAGAGAGAAATGTTTTCCCCGACGCTTTATATTCCCAGCGCCACTGATTGATTCAATGTATTTTTATTTTCTAATGTCTCTGAGTCATCCAGTTCTAAGAAGCATTTCCATTGTATGAATGGACTTTATTCTCAGTGATTGAAGTGAAGCGCTCGGGAAATGGTTGTCAATGGATTTTAGTAGAGAAATAGGTTAGTGAAGCCTTACTGCAGAAGCTACGTATACATGCAGGGTGCAGGGCAACCATCATCCAGGCCAGATTTACCAAAAGACACAGTAGGCTTGTGAGTATTATACTCCAGAGCTGCACTCACTATTCTGGTGCAGTCACCGTGTATATACATTACATTACTTATCCTGTACTGATCCTAAGTTACATCCTGTATTATACTCCAGAGCTGCACTCACTATTCTGCTGGTACAGTCACTGTGCACATACATTACATTACTTATCCTGTACTGATCCTAAGTTACATCCTGTATTATACTCCAGAGCTGCACTCACTATTCTGCTGGTGCAGTCACTGTGTACATACATTACATTACTTCTCCTGTACTGATCCTGAGTTACCTCCTGTATTATACTGCAGAGCTGCACTCACTATTCTGCTGGTGCAGTCACTGTGTACATACATTACATTACTTCTCCTGTACTGATCCTGAGTTACCTCCTGTATTATACTGCAGAGCTGCACTCACTATTCTGCTGGTGCAGTCACTGTGTACATACATTACATTACTTCTCCTGTACTGATCCTGAGTTACCTCCTGTATTATACTGCAGAGCTGCACTCACTATTCTGCTGGTGAAGTCACTGTGTACATACATTACATTACTTCTCCTGTACTGATCCTGAGTTACCTCCTGTATTATACTGCAGAGCTGCACTCACTATTCTGCTTGTGCAGTCACTTTGTACATACATTACTGATCCTCTACTGATCCTGACGTTACATACTATATTATACTTCAGAGCTGCACTCATCTGATTATCTTTAAAAGGAGTAAGGCTATATGCAGATGCTGAGTGTTTGGTTGCAGATATTTGTGCACCAAATCTGCATCTCTTAGCAGAAAATACGTTCGATTTTGCTGCATTTTTCTATGCATTCTGGGGTGGAAAAACTGCTGCAAGAGCACTGAACGAATTGACATGCTGCAAAATTATTTCTGTGCCAAATCTGCTAGGGACAAAAAAGAAACATGCACAAAACGTCAGTGGTGACAGAGGATGCTATGGGGCCTGTCACATGGGGAAAACTGAGGCTAAACCCTGGCCTTGACCCCTGGCCGGTGTGCATCTGGTTCCTTTTATATGAAGTTGGAAGTTGTTTGAAGCAGGCTCACATGCTGAGCCTGCACCACACCCGGCGACTGCAGGCTATTCTTCCCAGCGTATACCCACCAATTGCATTTACTGCTGCAGTGCAATCCTTAGGGTTCACTGACACGAGTGTATAAATCGGACAGGTGCAATCCGATAAAATAAGGGATTGCACTAGAACCAATGTTACTCAAGGAGGCTTTTTTTTAATTTTTTTAACTGCTGTATTTGGCAAGAGAAAAAAAATAAAGTAAAGTGTCAACCTTTGCTGACGACACCAAACTATGTAGGATATTAAGAACGGACTTTGATAGTAGAATCTTACAAAAAGATCTGGATAAGATGTCAGAATGGACAGACACTTAGCAAATGAGATTTAATGTTGATAAATGTAGAGTAAATCACCTTGGACGGAGCAATCCTATAACTGCGTATACATTAAATAGAAGTAAACTCTGGACTAGAGAACAGGAGAAAGACCGGGGGACGCTGGTTACAAGTAACTGAGCAGCAGCACTCAATGTCAGGCAGCAGCTGCTAAAGCAAACAAGATTTAAGGGTGTATAAAAAGAGAGATTAGATCCCGGGATCCCTACGTATTGTTACCCCTCTATAAATCACTTGTAAGGCCACATCTGGAATATGGGATCCAGTTTTGGGCTCCACATTTATAAAGGACATTCAGAAGTTAGAGTCAGGTCAAAGGCGGCAACTAGACTATTATAAGGAATGGAGGCCGCCCGTATGATGAGAGGTTGGAAACGTTGGGACTATGTAACTATATAACACATACATGAGATAGAGGTAGAATATTGCCTTTTTGTATTTTAGCTTTGTGATTTCACCTATTGAAAAAAGTTGTGTCCCCAGCACAGACTGAACTTCCTGAAACGCCAGGGAAATAATAAGATTGTCGCACCGCCGCTTTGAGAAATGAGGCCACTTACAGCAGCAGAGGAGTTTGTCTACTTCTTGAACTCGCTTCACCTCAGTAAAGCAACTTCTGTCGCCGTGAACTAGAGGAGTCCCTCAGTCGTGAAGTATGGAGGAGACGTCAAAGCCCTTTACCACGAGAGGTGGAAAGTTGGAGAGCAGCGAACCTGACAGGAACATCAGCCGCTTGTGATGAGAGGAAAACGCTAATTACTGTCGTCTCCAAAACCATTAGTGATCTGTCTATGGACATCAAAGAGATGAGTAACGATTCCCTCTTGGTAAAATATTGAGCAGAAAAACCCCGCAGCTGAATAATAATCCAACGCTCCCGTATTCAGAATGACCGGAGAGATAGATCTGCCCTATTTTCAGTTTCATCTTCTCCCCAAATCTGTATGTGAAGAAAAAAATGGAACTAAAATTAAAAAAAATATATAATATACCACATACACTATATATATATATATATATGTGTGTGTGTGTGTGTGTGTGTGTGTGTATATATATATACATATATATATATACACATATATATACATACACTCATATATATATATATATATATATATATATATATATATATATATATATATATATAATAATGAGTGTATATATATATATATATATATATATATATATATATATACATATATATAGTGTGTGTGTATATATATATGTATATATAAAACGTGTGTATGTATGTATGTGTATATATATATATATATATATGTGTATATATATAATGTGTGTGTGTGTGTATATATAAATATATATATATATATGTGTATATATATAATGTGTGTGTGTGTGTGTGTGTATATATAAATATATATATATATATATATATATATATATATATATATATATATATATATATATAAAATGTATATGTGTGTATATATAAAATTGTACACTGAGCAAAAATATAAGTACAACTATTTTTTGTTTTTCCTCCCATTTTTCATGTCCCAAAAAGCCTTAGATCTTTGAGTTCAGCTCATGAAAAATGGGAGGATAAGCAAAGTGTTCTGTTTATATGTTTGTTCAGTGTATGTGTGTATGTGTGTATGTATATGTGAATATATACACCATGGATATATCTACAGGGTGGGCCATTTATATGGATACACCTAAATAAAATGGGAATTGTTGGTGATATCAACTTCCTGTTTGTGGCTCATTAGTATATGGGAGGGGAGAAACTTTTCATGGGTGGTGACCATGGCGGTCATTTTGAAGTTGGCCATTTTGGATCCAACTTTATTTTCTTTGTCGCTCCTAATTGGGAGACCCAGACAATTGGGTGTATAGCTACTGCCTCCGGAGGCCACACAAAGCACTACACTTAAAAGTGTAAGGCCCCTCCCCTTCTGCCTATACACCCCCCGTGGGATCACGGGCTCCTCAGTTTTCATGCTTTGTGCGAAGGAGGTCAGACATCCACGCATAGCTCCACTATTTAGTCAGCAGCAGCTGCTGACTATGTCGGATGGAAGAAAAGAGGGCCCATACTAGGGCCCCCAGCATGCTCCCTTCTCACCCCACTTTTGTCGGCGGTGTTTGTTAAGGTTGAGGTACCCATTGCGGGTACGGAGGCTGGAGCCCACATGCTGCATCCTTCCCCATCCCCCTTAGGGCTCTGGGTGAAGTGGGATTTTACCGGTCTCCAGGCACTGAGACCGTGCTCCATCCACAGCCCCTGGGAAATCTGCTGGATATGGAGCTGAGTATCGTCAGGGACAGGACCCTGCTACATCAAGGTACTCTGTGTCCCCATACAGACGCAGACACACTGCAGCATTGCTGAGTGTGTTAGTGCGCCGGGGACAACAGCGCCGCGCGCTTGTGCCACTACTCACTACAGCTCTGCTGAGTGAGTCTATGTATTGCGAACTGCCGCGCCGGCCGCTGCTGTTAGTTTGCTGCGGCGCGGCTGGGACTTGTAGTGCGCCGGGGACTTCCGCGCTGGCCGTGCATGTTTGACGGCCGCGCTTATTAATCGAGTCCCCGGCTTTTGCGGCCTAGTTTCGTTTCGTTCCCGCCCCCAGGCCTGCCAGTCAGGGGAAGGGCGGGACGCTGTACAGAATGTCAGCGCAGAGGGCTGGAGTCTACTTTACATACTCCAGCCCTCACACTGGGCACAGTGGGACGCCAGTTTCCCGCACTTTGTCTGCGGCACGCCCACGGTCCGCCCCTCTTCACAGAACGCCGGCAGCCATTCCTGTGTGCAGTCTGAGCTGGAGAGGGGAGACAGGTTCTGGGAGACCCAGACACGGGATTCTGGCGACCACACACCCGCGTTTGACCCCACTTAGTGCCGAAGTGTACATGTGTATTTTTATGCTTGCATGCAATACATTGCACTGTACGGTCGCTAGTGATTCTTGGCTATATACCCTCCTATATTGCTCAGAGGAGACTACAGCATGTCATCCGCAAAAAGCAAGGGTGCCAAGGCACAGGCTTTCTATGCTGCTTGCACCGCATGTGAGGCTACTCTACCGGCAGGTTCCACTGACCCCCACTGTGTGCAGTGCTCGGCCCCTGTGGCAACTGCTCGGCCGGGGCCTCTGCTAGAGGTGACCCAGGGAGAACCACCTGTGAATACTGTCCAGGTGACGGGGACAGAGTTTGCAGTTTTTGCTGATAGATTGTCTGTGACTATGACTAAAATTCTAGAAACTTTGCAGTCTAGACCAGTAGCTCAGACCAGGGGCACTGTTGACTCATTGCTCCCTGGTCCCCCTCAGTTGGAACAGCTCCGGGCTACGGGGGTGTCCCATGCATCCCAGGGTGAAGGCTCTGACACGGACGACAGTCCCAGACAGCCTAAGCGAGCTCGCTATGAGCGGCCCTCGACTTCATCACACTGGTCAGGGTCCCAGCAGGAGGACTCTCTGTGTGATGAGGCGGAGGTAGCTGATCAGGATTCTGATCCTGAGACCGCTCTCAATTTGGATACGCCTGATGGTGACGCCATAGTGAATGATCTTATAGCGTCCATCAATAGAATGTTGGATATTTCTCCCCCAGCTCCTCCGGTGGAGGAGTCAGCTTCACAGCAGGAGAAATTCCATTTCAGATATCCCAAGCGTAAATTAAGTACTTTTCTGGACCATTCTGACTTTAAAGAGGCAGTCCAGAAACACCACGCTTATCCAGATAAGCGTTTCTCCAAACGGATTAAGGATACACGTTATCCCTTTCCCCCTGACGTGGTCAAAGGCTGGACCCAGTGTCCCAAGGTGGATCCCCCTATCTCCAGGCTTGCGGCTAGATCCATAGTTGCAGTGGAGGATGGGGCTGCACTTAAAGATGCCACTGACAGACAGATGGAGCTCTGGTTGAAATCCATCTATGAAGCTATCGGCGCGTCGTTTGCTCCAGCATTCGCAGCCGTATGGGCACTCCAGGCTATTTCAGCTGGTCTTACACAGATTGACACGGTCACACGTACATCTGTTCCGCAGGTGGCATCCTTAACCTCTCAAATGTCTGCATTTGCGTCTTACGCGATTAATGCTGTTCTGGACTCTACGAGCCGTACGGCAGTGGCGTCAGCCAACTCTGTGGTTCTACGCAGAGCCTTATGGTTAAGGGAATGGAAGGCAGATTCTGCGTCCAAAAAGTGCTTAACCAGTCTGCCATTTTCTGGTGATCGACTGTTTGGTGAGCGTTTGGATGAAATCATTAAGCAGTCCAAGGGTAAGGATTCATCCTTACCTCAGCCCAGACAAACCAAACCCCAACAGAGGAGGGGACAGTCGGGGTTTCGGTCCTTTCGAGGCTCGGGCAGGTCCCAATTCTCCTCGTCCAAAAGGACTCAAAAGGATCAGAGGAACTCAGATTCTTGGCGGGCTCAGTCACGCCCAAAAAAGACAGCCGGAAGACCCGCTACCAAGGCGGCTTCCTCATGACTTTCGGCCTCCTCTCTCCGCATCCTCGGTCGGTGGCAGGCTCTCCCGCTTTGGCGACGTTTGGCTGCCACAGGTCCAAGACCGTTGGGTGAGAGACATTCTGTCCCACGGGTACAGGATAGAGTTCAGTTCTCGTCCTCCAACTCGATTCTTCAGAACGTCTCCGCCTCCCGACCGAGCCGATGCTCTTCTGCAAGCGGTGTGCACTCTAAAGGCGGAAGGAGTGGTGATCCCGGTTCCTCTTCAGGAGCAAGGTCACGGTTTTTACTCCAATTTGTTTGTGGTACCAAAAAAGGACGGATCTTTCCGTCCCGTTCTGGACCTAAAACTTCTCAACAAGTACGTGAAAACCAGACGGTTCCGGATGGAATCCCTCCGCTCCGTCATCGCCGCAATGTCTCAAGGAGATTTCCTAGCATCAATAGACATCAAGGATGCTTACCTCCACGTGCCGATTGCTCCAGAGCATCAGCGTTTTCTACGCTTCGTGATAGGAGACGAACACCTTCAGTTCGTAGCTCTGCCTTTCGGTCTGGCGACAGCCCCACGGGCCTTCACCAAGGTCATGGCAGCAGTAGTAGCAGTCCTGCACTCTCAGGGACACTCGGTGATCCCCTACTTAGACGATCTGCTTGTCAAGGCTCCCTCTCAAGAGGCATGCCAACACAGCCTGAACGTTGCACTGGAGACTCTCCAGAGTTTCGGGTGGATCATCAACTTTTCCAAGTCAAATCTGACCCCGACCCAATCGCTAACATATCTTGGCATGGAGTTTCATACTCTCTCAGCGATAGTGAAGCTTCCGCTGGACAAACAGCGTTCACTACAGACAGGGGTGCGATCTCTCCTTCAAGACCAGTCACACCCCTTGAGACGCCTCATGCACTTCCTAGGGAAGATGGTAGCAGCAATGGAGGCAGTCCCTTTCGCGCAGTTTCATCTGCGTCCACTACAATGGGACATTCTCCGCCAATGGGACGGGAAGTCGACGTCCCTCGACAGGAACGTCTCCCTTTCTCAGGCGGCCAAGGAATCTCTTCAGTGGTGGCTTCTTCCCACCTCTTTGTCAAAGGGAAAGTCCTTCCTACCCCCATCCTGGGCGGTGGTCACGACGGACGCGAGTCTGTCAGGGTGGGGAGCGGTTTTTCTCCACCACAGGGCTCAGGGTACGTGGACTCAGCAAGAGTCCACCCTTCAGATCAATGTTCTGGAAATCAGAGCAGTGTATCTTGCCCTACAAGCCTTCCAGCAGTGGCTGGAAGGCAAGCCGATCAGAATTCAGTCGGACAACTCCACAGCGGTGGCATACATCAACCACCAAGGAGGAACACGCAGTCGGCAAGCCTTCCAGGAAGTCCGGCGGATTCTGACGTGGGTGGAAGACACGGCATCCACCATATCCGCAGTTCACATCCCAGGCGTGGACAACTGGGAAGCAGATTTTCTCAGTCGCCAGGGTATGGACGCAGGGGAATGGTCTCTTCACCCGGACGTGTTTCAGGAGATCTGTCGCCGCTGGGGGATGCCGGACGTCGACCTAATGGCGTCCCGGCACAACAACAAGGTCCCAGTTTTCATGGCGCGGTCTCACGATCACCGAGCTCTGGCGGCGGACGCCTTAGTTCAAGATTGGTCGCAGTTCCGGCTACCTTATGTGTTCCCTCCTCTGGCACTGTTGCCCAGAGTGCTGCGCAAGATCAGGTCCGACTGCCGCCGCGCCATCCTCGTCGCTCCAGACTGGCCGAGGAGGTCGTGGTACCCGGATCTGTGGCACCTCACGGTAGGCCAACCGTGGGCGCTACCAGACCGACCAGACTTGCTGTCTCAAGGGCCGTTTTTCCATCGGAATTCTGCGGCCCTGAACCTGACTGTGTGGCCATTGAGTCCTGGATCCTAGCGTATTCAGGGTTATCTCAAGAGGTCATTGCCACCATGAGACAGGCTAGAAAACCAACCTCCGCCAAGATCTACCACAGGACGTGGAAGATATTCTTATCTTGGTGTTCTGCTCATGGATTTTCTCCCTGGCCATTTGCATTGCCTACTTTTCTTTCCTTCCTACAATCCGGTTTGGAAAAAGGTTTGTCGCTAGGCTCCATTAAAGGACAGGTCTCAGCGCTATGTGTATTTTTTCAGAAGCGTCTAGCACGACTTCCTCAGGTACGCACGTTCCTGCAAGGGGTTTGTCATATCGTCCCTCCTTACAAGCGGCCGTTAGAGCCCTGGGATCTGAACAGGGTTCTAATTGCTCTCCAGAAGCCGCCTTTCGAGCCTATGAGGGATGTTTCCCTTTCTCGCCTTTCACAGAAAGTGACTTTTCTTGTTGCGGTCACCTCTCTTCGGAGAGTGTCCGAGCTAGCAGCGCTGTCATGCAAATCTCCCTTCCTGGTGATTCACCAGGACAAGGTGGTTCTGCGCCCGATTCCGGAGTTTCTCCCTAAGGTGGTACCCCCCTTTCATCTCAATCAGGATATCTCCTTACCTTCTTTGTGTCCTCATCCAGTTCATCAATGTGAAAAGGATTTGCATTTGTTGGATCTAGTGAGAGCACTCAGAATCTACATTTCCCGCACGGCGCCCCTGCGCCGATCGGATGCACTCTTTGTCCTTGTCGCTGGTCAGCGTAAAGGGTCGCAAGCTTCCAAATCCACCTTGGCTCGGTGGATCAAGGAACCAATTCTTGAAGCCTACCGTTCCGCTGGGCTTCCGGTTCCCTCAGGGCTGAAGGCCCATTCTACCAGAGCCGTGGGTGCGTCCTGGGCATTACGGCACCAGGCTACGGCTCAGCAGGTGTGCCAGGCGGCTACCTGGTCGAGTCTGCACACTTTTACCAAGCATTATCAGGTGCATACCTACGCTTCGGCGGACGCCAGCCTAGGTAGACAAGTCCTTCAGGCGGCGGTTGCCCACCTGTAGGAAAGGGCTGTTTTACGGTCCTGTCACGAGGGTTATTTTACCCACCCAGGGACTGCTTTTGGACGTCCCAATTGTCTGGGTCTCCCAATTAGGAGCGACAAAGAAGAAGGGAATTTTGTTTACTTACCATAAATTCCTTTTCTTCTAGCTCCAATTGGGAGACCCAGCGCCCGCCCTGTTTTCTTAGGGATTTTTGTTTTTTTTCGGGTACACATGTTGTTCATGTTGATTGGTTTCAGTTCTCCGATGTTTCTTCGGATTGAATTTGTTTTTAAACCAGTTATTGGCTTTCCTCCTTCTTGCTTTTGCACTAAAACTGAGGAGCCCGTGATCCCACGGGGGGTGTATAGGCAGAAGGGGAGGGGCCTTACACTTTTAAGTGTAGTGCTTTGTGTGGCCTCCGGAGGCAGTAGCTATACACCCAATTGTCTGGGTCTCCCAATTGGAGCTAGAAGAAAAGGAATTTACGGTAAGTAAACAAAATTCCCTTCTTTTCCAATTGGAAGAGGGTCATGTAACACATCAAACATATTGAGAATTTCACAAGAAAAACAATGGTGTGCTTGGTTTTAACATAAGTTTATTCGTTCATTAGTTATTTACAATTTTATGACCATTTATAAAATGTGTTCAAAGTGTTGCCCATTGTGATGGATTGTCAATGCAACCCTCTTCTCCAACTCTTGACACACTGATAGCAACACCGCAGAAGAAATGCTAGCACAGACTTCTAGTATCCATTGTTTCAGTTGTTGCACAGCTTGTATCTTCACAGCATAGACAGTTGCCTTCAGATGACCCCAAAGATAAAAGGCTAAGGGGGTCAGATCGGGAGACCTTGGTGGCCATTCAACTGGCCCACGATGACCAATCCACTTTCCAGGACACTGTTCATGTAGGAATGCTTGGACCTGACACCCATTATGTGGGTACAAAGTTCAAACAGAAGCGGGCACCTGGTCTAGACTACTGTTGTCTGTGGAATGAGATCTAAACTTAATCAAAATGATCGGGATGCCCCAAATGTTATAGGTTACTTATCAGTCCCCAGTGCGGATACATCTAAATGATTTGTCTGTTTAAAAAATTGATCTCTGGAAATCAAGCTCCGCGAATCAGGCTGGAAACATTACAAAGAGACAAAAGAGATGGAATGAATACGCAAGTATTAGATAGTACTCGTTACGAGTATCGCGAATCCGAGTATTTCGAAACTCGCTCATCATTATTCCAAATCCATGGGATGTTTTATAAGGCAGCTCAACTTTAACATATATTCATGGCTGGGATGACCTGGAGGAGGGGGGAGCACAACGTCTTTTACTCCAATAATATCTTAATACAACCAGATTATATGAGGCAAAAGTTTAGAGTATCCTCAGGAATAATTCAAGCTCTTATGTTAATTTATCGGCTATGGTGGACGGAGATGGAGCTACCGGGTCTAAATGGGATCACACAATACACGTCAATATGGGAGGCCCGGTAGCTTCTTAGTTCAACTAGAAGGGTTTACAAATTGGGGATCAAGGGGAAGTCATAGACAACCTCACATTCTCTTGGGTTGATATGAGTTTTCCCAATTGCTAAGTGAGTTTGGGATTCCCCAAGAAAGACCTCCTAGTTGCATCATGCGTAGAAGACAAAGCTTAATCTAAAGGGTATTGTACCCAAGAATATGGTGATATAGAGGATGGCAGGTTTTAGTAATTCTGCTGGATTGATTTCAGTATTTTATATTGCACTCCTGGAACTGACATTACTAAATCATCCAATAATGTGTAAGGATAGATGAAGGAGGCCGCTTAGGGCCCATAAAAGAAGGTCAGTGGCCGGAAATTCTGGATTGAATTCTGTAACTCTCTTAAAGCGTATCTCCTAGATTCTCACCAGTATGTGTTTTCACCGAGTATATAGTCCGGTATTAATTTGGAGCTTTCCTGGAATGGGGGACTAGACAATATAAATACAGTTTACTTGCTTGATATAACGCCTTCTCCTTTTCTATGCATATAGGCGTATATTGAGTACTTAAAGGGGTATTCCCATCTCTAACATCCGATCCCTGTGACAATCGGTGTCTCAGTTGGGGCTTCCACCTGAATTCGTGGAAAACAGGATTCGAGCTTGCGCGCTGATGAGGCCATTGACTGTAATTATGCAGACGTTACGATGTGCTCTTTTGGACACCGTTTGGTTTTTTTTAATCCATTTATTTGAGGCGGGCATCAAAACACAGTCCATTACATTCTGGTGCCATCCTCGGATGTGCGGAAAATGATAACCGTCAGAGTGCACAGTGACTCCATCTGCATCATTACAGTCAATGGCCATTTTCCAGGGATTTAGACGTAAGCCCCGCCGGAACCGGTGACGTGAGAGTAAAACACCATTTGGATATAACCTTAATTGTAATACAAATTTTTAAAGATGGTCAATGAGAAAAGTGTTGACCAGTTTATGGAAACATAACGTTTCGAAACTCCGCTCTACTACGCCGATAATGTGCCTCTATCTCTTCCCCGTCTATAGTGCCTAATAGCTCTTTGATCTTATTTCTTACCTTGCCAAGGGTGTTTTGTTTTTTGTTTTTTTTTTTCATTTATGCATCTTATGTAATACTGAATATCAGGTTTGCAAACAAATCACATCCTTTTCTCCATCTGAAGAGCGCCATCTGTTTCCTTATGTTCCCTTGTGATTTTATCATTAGTTTCTGGATTACTAAATCTGCTTGTATTTATTATGTTGAGTGTCGAACATTATAAGGTAGAAAATGAAACGTGTCATGTGCCAAACAGGAACCCAGGCAAGCATTGATTATATCAATCAATACATAGTACACGGTATAGCACTTGGGCTCAACCTGCTGTCCGTGTTGCTTCTCTGTGTTACCACCAGCCACTTTAACACTAGAAGTCCCAGGAATTTCGAGCTCATTAGGGTTCCAATGGTAGAATTGTCAAATGACCCCTCTCTGGGACTTCTAGTGTTATTGGGGTTGTCCACTACTAGGACAGCCCCTTCTGATTCCACATGTTTCCCCCAGGTAAAATAATGAAGGCTATACTCACTTTGCGTACCTGCGATCTCCACGTCTAATCAGCGGCGGCCTCATTCTCCCCGTCTTTGGACAAAATGAGCAGTTAACAGGAAGTGGGTGTGGCCGCAGCGCTGACTTCCTTTTTGATTTTAACTCATTTGGTCTGAAGGTGGGGAGACAGAAGCTGGCGCTGATTGGATGCTTAGACCATGTGAGGTTGGCACTGTGAGCCCGGACACCGCTGGAAAAGCGAAGGTCCGGGAAGTGGGTATAGGCTTCATTATTTTACCTGGGGTAAATATGTGGAATCGGAAGGGGTTCGCTTAGTACTGGACAACCCCTTTAAGCACTATATGACTATAAGATCTAATATCTGGCCTAATTGCTCTAGGTTTTTATAGCCAATCCGTCGTAGATCACATTCAATGATCCCCAACGCCAACCCTACTAATGCCCCAAAACTTGTCACTCTCCAATCTGAAACCTTTCTAATGCCCTCAAAATCGTTTCACTCCAATTTTAATTCTTTAAATGCCCCCAAAGTTGTCTCACTCCAACCTTAAACCCTTTTAATGCCCACAAAGTTTTCTTGCTACAATCTTAAGCCCTTCTAATGCCCCCCAAAGTTATTTCACTCCAATGTTAAACCCTTCTAATGCCCCCAAGTTGTCTCACTCCAATCTTAAACCCTTTTAATGCTCCCAAAATTGTTTCACTCCAAACTTAAAACCGTCTAATACCCCCAAAGTTTTCTCACAAGTTTTTGATCCTGCAAGTAATTGGGGCCTATTACATACACAGATCAAAAAGTCACTAATAATAAAAATGACTTTGATAATAATGCAAATGACGCAAAAGAAGGACCTCACTTATCATGTGTCCAAGTCCTCCATTTTAATGGATGATTGCGCGAGCATTTGTACTACCGCTATGATCAAAGTCTATGGGACCAACTGAGAAACAAGCTCTGTTAAAAGCTATTTCCTTCATCCCATAGGCAATGAATAAAGCAGCAGCGCTCATGTCCAGCACTGGCTTTGTATAAAAAGGGGATTCAAGACACCCCCCCTTTTCTCGTAAATCGGGCCATAAGATTTTCTTGTGGCACCAGTGATTTGTTACCCCTGGACCTTTTTAATTTTTACTAATAATTTTGTCATCCCCATAGGATTTTTTGTTGGGCCAGTTGTACCATAGTAGAGCAAAGTAAAAGATTGAAAGCAGGGACTCGCTGTGTCACCATCCCCCTTTTAAAAAGGAGGAGGAAAGGAAAATAAAGCCATGGCTGTCAGTGCACAAGGAAATACAGAAAGGAATTTTCCAGTCTTTTCTAATTTTTATTGAATTTCCCTGCAAGAACTGCAATTAAAATTGTACAATGCTTCGAAAACTCCTACACAGAACGTATGACAAAAGCTTCACCCACACAGAGAATTGCTGAAAGCAGATTGAGGTGAATTAGCAGCATAGATGGCATGTGCCAAAGGTGAGAAAAACAACATGGGCATTCAATGGCCCCTACAGCTTAGGCAGTATTAGAATTCACCTTAGTTACCCCCAATGCCTGAAGTTCCCGACATCTCTTGGACCCATACCTGCACCATCAGCTCTTATTTTTGGGTATGGACACTGCGGAGATCACACAATAGGACGGATATACTAATCCTGTCTAAAGAGCCTAAACTAGATAGTGTTTTAAGGCACCATAACTATTACACTTGTCCATAATGGATGATAACTTTTTGTTCAACCTCTTACTTATTGGTAGGCTTAGGCCGCTTTCACATTGCGTTTTTACCTTCGTTCATTAGTCCCGCCGGGGCATCCGTCCAACACCCTACATTCGGGTGTCCGCTTTCAGAAAACGTATACGCCCGAAATGGTGCTAGTCAGAGCACACGCTGACTCCATCTGCTCCATTATAGTCAATGGTCTCGTCTGCGTATGCGTCCGAAACACGGGGGGATGGATACCGCAACGGGACCAGTGAAACTAAGTAAAAATGCAATGTGAAAGCAACCTTACTTTAGGTCAAAATTTGTGCCAAAAACTTGCTACACAGTGTCCTAATTTAATGCTCACCCCCTTTCCCACTAAGTCACTGCTCTTGTCCAGTGAGTTGCAGCAGTCTCTGAAGCACAAAATAAATATGGTGCAAGGAATGTAATACGGTTATTTGGGTTTATTTGCACCAGAAATGTGACGTTTTTTAGCTTAATACATCTTCAACGTTTGGTATAAAACACAGTGTTTATAAAAGGTGTGCTGTGATTTTACAACAGCAGCATTAACTGTTTGAATATCACTGGGTAAGAAATGACAGAACAGGGGCTCCCAAGCTGACCCTCAGACTTGAGACCCTGCACTGTCTCTTATCATAAAGGTATACTTGATGGTAGTGATGTCAGAGCCCCCAGCGTGACCCTAACTCCTTTCCGAGCCCTGATCTTACTCCCGCTCTCCCCCAGCCTTAGGGCGGGCCAGAAAATACAGTAACAAAACCCCACAGAAATGACACGGACGAGAGAAAATTAAAACTCGTTCGCACAGCACTCAAACACAAGGGGGAGACTTAACGTGTACACAGGAATAAAAAAAAAAAAAGGGAAAGAAGTAAATGCACAATAGGTGAACTTCCACACCACTCAAAATACCAAACTACAGGTCACAAGTTCCGGATCACCACAAAAGACTGGAATCGCTGGAGCTATGCTGAATCTATTACCGTCTCCCATACCTAAAATAGGAAATAGACAGCTGTGGGTGGTAATTAGCAACCCACTCCTAGGAGCCGCACACAAATCCACCAGAATTCACTCCTGCAGGGTTGGGAGGGCAATGGAAATGTATCAGCCAACGCCCGGCTCAGGCTGAGCAACTAAGAGACCTCAGGTTGCCTGTCAGACGCTACAATGTGAACAGAGTCGAAGTCAGAGTAGAATCGAACACTGCATGACATTGAATCTGTTATAATCGGCATCTAATGGGAAGTAAATCAATTTTGCAAAATACCTTGATTTGAAAATATATTTTACTAGTTGTGTATCAAAACCAAACAAATGAACCGGAGCATACGTTGGTATACACGCAACATGTAGGGTTATGTTCACACAGTGGTTATATATCAGACAAAACCTAATATAAGAAAAAAAAGGCATATTCCCTGCAGTAAGTAAGTGGTAATAGTATATATAAATAACAGCATAGGGCACTTGGTAAACACTGTTTTTGCTCTAAAAAGTGTAAAGCCTTCTCAACAAGCGCTACCCCAATCAGGATGGTCCTTACCTCTAGTGTTAAAACCTCATATTGTGTCAACCGACCTCAATGTAGATGGGGACAGAGCAAGACGAGGACCCAGCTAGTCAGATAACTTCTCATGGGAGGCAATAAATTAAATGCCCAGCTCAAAAAAGTGTGTGATTTCCCCCTTTTTGTGCCAGGTATTTAATTTATTGCTTCCCATGGGAAATGTCTGAACAGTCGAGTCTCAATCCTGCTATGTCCCTATCTACATTAATGCTGCTTGATACAGGGTGAGGTTTTAACATTAGAGGTTAGGACAATCCCAATTGAGGTACACCTTGTTGCGGTGGAATGGTGTCACATGGAGTTATGAACTAACTTTGTCAACTGTCATGGCAGCATCAGGCTCTGTTCACATTGCAGATTCTGACGCTTGGTCTGATGGTTTCTTTGATCAGCACAGGCAGACTCGGGCGTGGACCTGCTGTGTGGTGATTCATAGGCAGACTAGCAAGAATTGACCTCTGTTGGCCTGCTTGTTAGGATCCTTTGATCACATGTCGTGATGAAGCCAATCTCGTCTGCTCCTCTCATTTTAAGCTGGGTGATATCTTCTATCTATGCTAGCTATAGCTTATACTGTTTTGTCTGTTTTTATCTGGAAAGTGTTTCTATGTGCCTGGAGTGGTTGCGGTTTTACCCGTCGTCTTGTTGTTTCCTCCCTGCTCTTATTTTCCTTCTAATCTCTTGTCTTATACCTTTGTGAGTGCCTGCTAAGTGACAGAGTTTTGGTTTACCCTATCTATTTTTGTGGGTTTAATCTCATTCCTATCCCGGTTTCCCCTGAGGGAGAGGGTATAAGATCAGAACAAGAATGCCTGCGGAGACACCATCACATGTTTCTCAACGCTGGCAGGAAACTAGCCAGGTCTTTCACCGGGAAGGAACAACCACGGGAAGGGCAGTCTCTAGTCAAGGAGACCACCTATACCAAACATGGTATCCATCCACAAACAGCTGTTTCGGGGTATTGGCCCCTCATCAGTGTGGAGTAGGAAACTGGCTAGTGGGAGCATTGCCTAGTAGAAGACTAAATAAGCAAGGATGGTTGACTCTAGGGAGATCAACATCCAACATCGCGGAGACACCATCACGTGTTTCTCAAAGCAGTGATTCTAGAGCAATGCCCCCTGGGAAATTTCAAAACAAGAAAGCCTGCGGAGACACCATCACATGTTCCTACTTATGTAGTCTTCTACTAGGCATTGCTCCCACTAGCCAGTTTCCTACTCCACAGTCATGAGGGGCAAATACCCCGAAACAGCTGTGTGTGGATGGATACCATGTTTGGTATAGGTGGTCTCCTTGACTGGAGACTGCCCATCCCGTGGTTTTTCATTCCCGGTGAAAGACCTGGCTAGTTTCCTGCCAGTGTTGAGAAACGTGATGGTGTCTCCGCAGGCTTTCTCGTTTTGAATATTTCCCAGGGGGCATTGCTCTAGAATCACTGCGTTGAGAAACACATGATGGTGTCTCCGCGGTGTTGGATGTTGATCTCCCTAAGGTCAACCATCCTTGCTTAGGTATAAGATCAGGACTGCTCAGGAGCAGGGCCAAGGAGGAGACTTGGACTTCTCCACCTTTAGGAGTATCCCTGAGACAAGGGATGGCATAGGGCCCCCCTAGGCTGAGCGTAGGAGCCCCAGCTTCCTGCTATTTACAAAGCTTTTATGCATTTTTCATCAAAAACAGTGTTTTCTAAGTATCCCATATTATTTATATACATTATTACTATTTACTTACTGCAGGGAATATGCTCATTTTTTTTCTATTTTACATCTTGTTACAAGTGCTTTGATACGAGCGTTATCCATGAAAAACTTAGATCAATCAATGTGTGAGTCAGATTTTCAGATGGCAATGTTATTTTTAGACTTAAAATATTTAGATAAGATATTTGGAATGACAGTTCCTATTTGGAGCTGTGCAAGTAATGTCTTTTTCAGGTGGATTCTTCTTGGAACCTGCTTGCAAAAGAGCTGAAAAAACTCCAAAATTAATGGCCATATACACAGCAGTGTCAAAACGACTTGCCGTGCACATGTTCAGTCTTTTATAACCTCTTTTAAGTGTTTCAGGCTTTGAAAAGGCCACAAAAAAACGCTCTAGAGGATATCAGAGAAAAAGCACTTTTGCTTTAAAAAGATGTGGGTATGTCGGGGATCTAGAAGACACTTTGTGCAAATACCCTTAGATCTACACACAAACTTTTAAGTCCGATTATAGACGCTTTTTTATTTTTTATTTTCCCTTTTAAAATCATTTTAGACAATAGGAGAACAGCTCATAGAGTCCCCCGGCTTTCAGCATCACCTCTACGCTGATGATACGCAGATCTACCTCTCTGGACCTGACATCACCTCCCTACTAACCAGAATCCCACAATGTCTGTCTGCTATTTTATCCTTCTTCTCTGCACGACTTCTAAAGCTTAACATGGACAAAACTGAATTCATTATCTTTCCTCCTCCTCACTCAACCCCTCCAAGAAGCCTATCCATCAAAGTTGATGGCTGCTCACTCTCACCAGTCTCACAACCTTGTTGCCTCGGAGTAACCCTTGACTCCGCTCTCTCCTTCAAGCCACATATCCAAGCCCTCTTCACTTCCTGCCGACTACAACTCAAAAATATTTCCCAGATTTGAGCATTCCTTAACCAAGAATCAGCAAAAACACTAGTGCATGACCTCATCCTCTCCCGCCTCGACTACTGCAACCTTCTGCTCTCTGGCCTCCCTTCTAACACTCTTGCATCCCTCCAATCTATCCTAATCTCTGCAGCCCGACTAATCCACCTGTCCCCCCTCTATTCCCCGGCCTCACCACTCTTGTCAATCCCTTTACTGGCTTTCCATTGCACAAAGACTCCAGTTAAAAACTCTAACCAAGACCTACAAAGCCATCCGAAACTGGTCTCCTCCATACATCTGTGACCTAGTCTCCTGGAACTTACCTGCACGCAACCTCAAATCCTCACAAGATCTCCTTCTCCACTCCTCTCTTATCGCCTCTTCCCACAATCACATACAAGATTTCTCTCGTGCCTCACCCATACTCTGGAACGCTCTACACCAGTATATCAAACTCTCAGCCACCATGGAAAGCTTCAAAAGGAACCTAAAGACCCATCTCTGCCGAGAAGCCTACAACCTGCAGTAACCCGCAGACCAGTAGCCTCACCCACTGTATCCTCACCCATTCCCAGAAGACTGTGAGCCCTCGTAGGCAGGGTCCTCTCTCTTCCTATACCAGTCTGTCCCTTGTATTGTCCATGATTATTGTACTTGATTTTATGTATACCCTTTTCACTTGTGAAGCGCCATGGAATAAATGGTACTATAATAAATAATAATATCTCCCGCCTCGACTACTGCAACCTCCTGCTCTCTGGCCTACCTTCCAACACTCTTGCACCCCTCCAATCTATCCTAAACTCTGCAGCCCGCTTAATCCACCTCTCCCCTCGCTACTCCCCAGCCTTGCCACTCTGCCAATCCCTTCACTGGCTTCCCATCGCCCAACGACTCCAGTTCAAAACATTAACCATGACATACAAAGCCATGCACAACCTGTCTCCTCCCTACATCTGTGACCTAGTCTCCCGGTACCTACCTGCACGCAACCTTAGATCCTCACAAGATCTCCTTCTCTGCTCCTCTCTTATCTCCTCTTCCCACACTCGTGTACAAGATTTCTCCCGCGCATCCCCCATACTCTGGAACGCTCTACCTCAGCACATCAGACTCTCCACTACCATGGAAAGCTTCAAGAGGAACCTCAAGACCCACCTCTTCCAACAAGCCTACAACCTACAATAGCCCTCAGTCCAGTAGACCACTGCACAACCAGCTCTGTCCTCACCTATTGTACCATCACCCATTCCCTGTAGACTGTGAGCCCTCGCGGGCAGGGTCCTCTCTCCTCCTGTAGACTGTGAGCCCTCGCGGGCAGGGTCCTCTCTCCTCCTATACCAGTCTGTCTTGTACTGTTAATGATTGTTGTACGTATACCCTCTTTCACTTGTAAAGCGCCATGGAATAAATGGCGCTATATTAATAAATAATAATAATAATAAAATAATAATAATATCATGAACTCCTAAATCTCCTTTGTGTTTCTAGCTTTAGATGGCAGTTTTAGAACTATTGCTTCCCTTTTCTCGAATTCCATCCCTCCTCGCAACCTATCGGTTTGTTCATTTTTGGGGTATTATCCATCCATGAACTGTTTTTTTGGTTGTTTTTGTTTGCGGTTTTTTAGCGTTGCTTCGGGATTGTAGTCTATCTCCCATGACACATTACTATCCATGAATCCTTTTTCTGGATTTTTTAACCCTCATTAACTTATCTGAATCTTCCAAGCGCCCGAGCAGAAACATCACAAAGAAGTAAATGAAAATGTCACTAGAAAATATTGTGAAGCGTCGGCAATTACATGAAGGTGATTTATCAAATAATTGCAGTGATGAGTAAGCGCGGCACGGAGGCCTGCGGCAGCAGATATCACGGGACGCGAAATTACACCCATTGTAGATTCATTGCATGGTTCCTCAGATCCGTTCACCCTGGATAGGCGCTGCCGTCCCACAGAGATGGCTTCATCATGGAGGATCTCACACAGTATATGATGATATTACTTCCACATACCATGTATACTCGGGTATAAGCCAAGGCCCCTAAAAAAACTGGAAAAACTTGTCCTCCGTTCCTGCGGTGTCCTCTTACCTGCTTCCTGCAGACCGCAGGCACATAGACCCCTCGGTGATCGCGGCTAGCGCAGGGGTTGCCGATGTTGTCGTCAGCGCTTTACTTCACTTGAATGATTTGTGGCGCCGCAAAGCATTCAGCTGCAGTAAAGTGCTGACAGCAGTGTGCACCGGACACGATCATCGAGGGATGCTTCTTGCGGACCGCAGGCACATAGACCCCTCCATAATCATATCCGGTGAACTGGGCTGCCACTGCCTTCATCGCTGTACTGCAGTTGAATGCTGCAAAGCATTCAACTGCAGTAAAGCGATGATTGCTTCCGGTGAGCGGGGCTGCCGCTGCAATCATGGAGAGGTCTGTGTGCCTGCGGTCCGCAAGAAGCACCCCTCGATGATTGTGTCCGGTGCACACCGCTGTCAGCACTTTACTGCAGCTGAATGCTTTGCGGCAACAGCTGCAGATGAATACATTCTAAACATTGCAAGGCACTATAGACTGAAGACTTATTGGTGTCCTATTACTGTTCTGTAGCGTTTTTAGTTCTCACAGATATTTGTAAGGATACGTTTATTTTTTCCTCAATTTCTTTGGATCCTTGTAAAATAAAGCCGCCCTATACAATATAATAGAGTTGTCTTTCAGGTGTTATTTATGTGTGCAGTACAGTTTATACACAGCAATCTTGAGCATGAAGGTCTTAAATTATGAGAAAGGAGTAGTAACTAGTGATGATCGAGCACTACCATGTTCGGGTCTCGTAACGAGCAATCGGACACTCGGATGATTGCGACTCAAGTACCGAGTATAATGGAAGTCAATGGGAAAATTTCCTGGAAAAATGTTCCCCATTGACTTACATTATACTCAATATTTGATTTGTGCCCGTCCAAGCGTCCGACTGCTCGTTATGAGTCCCGATCACCCAAGTATGGTAGTTCTCACTCATCACTTACAGTCATGCATAACTACGACATGGCTATATTCACTTCCATGGGACTGTCCGAGATGGCATTATGTCAGTGCCATGAAAATGGCACAGTAGCATTAAAAGGAAGCCATCAGAAAATCACGTATTGTTTAAATTTAGGTTTTTGATTAAAATATACGTTTTATTTATTTTTTTTGTTGGGTGGGTGCGCAATATACAGGGTGGTCCAGAAGTAGGTGGACAGTATGTGCAATAGGGTTATCAAACATGGTGTAAAGTGAAACTGACTCAGTTGCCCTTAGCAACCAATCAAATTTCACTTTTCATTCTTCACAGACTCTTTGGAAAATGAAAGGTGGAATCTGATTGGTTGCTAAGGGCAACTGAGTCAGTTTCACTTTACACCATGTTTGATAACCCTATTACACCTACTGTCCACCTACTTTTGGACCACCATATATATATATATACATATATATATATAATATATATATATATATATATATATATATAATATATATATATATATATATATATATATATATATATACAGTATGTATATATGTATATCTAATATATAAAGCTGTGTGTGTGTGTGTGTGTGTGTGTGTGTCCGGGATTGGCATCTGCACCGTCGCAGCTACAGCCACAAAATTTTGACCCCGAGAGCGTCATAGGCTATGTTTTGAGGGGAAATTTTAACCCCCGCGCTTTACAGTTATTCGCCAAAAAACCTGCCTCCATTAAAGCGAATGGAGCTGGGAGCCACAGTGCAGCCAGAACTTCAGAAGAATGCGCAGCCACGCCCTTATATGGAATGTTGGCGTGTCACAATGCAGCCAGGGAAAGAGACAGACACAGACAGGGAAAGAGACAGACACAGACAGGGTAAGAAACAGACACAGACAGGGTAAGAAACAGACATAGACAGGGTAAGAAACAGACATAGACAGGGTAAGAAACAGACAAACAAAGAGACAGACACAGACAAAGAGACAGACACAGGGAAACAGACAGACAGGGAAAGAAAGGGAAAGAGACAGACAGGGTAAGAGACAAACAGAGACCGCTAAAGAGACAGACAAAGAGACCAATACAGGGAAAGAGACAGACAGGGAAAGAGACAGACAGAGAAAGAGACAGAGATAGATAGACAGACAGACAGGGAAAGAGACAAAAAGATAGAGACAGAGAGATATATACAGAGGGGGAGACAGACAGAGAATGAGAGAGAAACAGAGAGACAGTAACTATCCCGAGCGTTAATACATTCTATTTATACATTCTATCCCAGGAATGTTAATAACTGTTGTTAACAAAATAGAACGTATTAACGTTACGGGTAGTACAGCTAGTATATTATATAATTTTTTTTTGTTTTACTATTTTTTTTTTTTTTTTTACATACCACAATCTGTATTGAGAGAGAAAAACAAAAACAAAAATGTAATTTTTCACATTTAATTTCTAATTTCTTTTTTTCTTCTGAAGGAAATAACACACATGCATTAAACACTCTCTTTTGTATTGAAGCATTTAATGAGCGTGTGCACGAGTCATTGTGACGGGAGGGGGAGGGACTTGCCGGTCAATATAATCCTGCAACTGCTGATAAGGAAACTGCTGTGAATGCTTTATGAAAGGACAGGAAATATGAGTCTCAAAAAGGTCTCATTGTGAAAATTGCAAGATTATTTTTTTTATATAAAGATTGTGATATGGGGGAAACAAATGCCAACTTCTTTTTGTAAATACAATGCAACACATAAACCTGATTTAAAGGGAACCTGTCATGTGAAAAAAAAATTGCTATTAACATGAAGATATGAAGTTAATCTGCAAGTTAATAGCGTTCTGAACCTGCCCGGTGCCCACACTAAAGGCCCGGCTACTGGGAGGAAATTAAATTTATTCCTCCTGGCAGCTTTCAGTCATTGGGGCAATGCCGACACGGCTTCAGTCACCGCTCTGAGCATAGTGAGCGGCAGCTGTAACCACGCCCCACCACTGACTAACAGCCGCCTCTAATGCTGAGGTTGAGAACACTATTACCCTGCAGATGAACTCCAAAAATAATACTAAACTGATCTTGCATTTTTCACACTGGTCACAAAGCATTATACTATACGTATTCTTCCTTTTCTGTACAGAAAGCTTTTCAGCAGTCTCATTATCATCACAGACAGGATTAAAATGAGGGATAGCCAAAAAAACAATGTTAGATTTAGGAAAACTGTGGTATTTAGATAAAAACTACATATTTATGGCAAGTGACTGGTCCACATTAATTAATTTCTTCAGTCACTATTATGGAAAGCTTAGGAAATTTACTACAATTTTTTATTTTATCTTATTTTACTTGAATGTATTTGGGGCTAAAAATTATTTTTCCAATTGGGTTTTACTAAAAAAATATTTGCACCTTCTGGCTTTTTATACAGGCTATGTTTGTTCTGTGGCGATAAATCCGTCAGAAAGAGACAGATGAAAGTTTCAAGCTCTCCCGTAATTCATTCTGAGTAAGCTCACTGATGGATTCTCAGTTAATTCATTCTGAGTAAGCTCACTGATAGATTCTCAGTTAACTCATTTTGCAGCCAGGCAATAGACGGCACAACTCTAAACGGGGCTTTAAACGCTACGACATCGCTAATGCGAACTCGTTGGGGTCACGGAATTGGTGACGCACATCCGGCCGCATTAGCGTGTGACACCGATGAGCGATTTTGCATCGTTGCAAAAACGTGCAAAATCGCTCATCGGTGACATAGGGTCCATTCTCAAAAATCTTTACTGCAGCAGTAACGAGGTCGTTCCTCGTTCCTGCGGCAGCACACATCGCTCCGTGTGACACCGCAGGAACGAGGAACCTCTCCTTACCTGCCTCCCGGCCGCTATGCGGAAGGAAGGAGGTGCGCGGGTTGTTACGTCCCGCTCAGCTCCGCCCCTCCGCTTCTATTGGGCGGACGCTCAGTGACGTCGCTGTGACGCCGCACGGACCACCCCCTTAGAAAGGAGGCGGTTCGCCGGTCACAACGACGTCGCCGGGCAGGTAAGTATGTGTGACGGGTCTGGGCGATGTTGTGCGGTACAGGCAGCGATTTGCCCGTGGCGCGCAACAGATGGGGGCGGGTACCCACGCTAGCGATATCGGGACCGATATCGCAGTGTGTAAAGCCCGCTTTAGGCTATAGAAGGTAAATGGTGCAAATATTTTTATTGCAAACATTATTTTTAGCAACAAATACGTGAATCTCAGAAAAAAGAAATACTACAAAGAATTATGTGAATCCGTGTAGGATACAGTTAATAATCTCACTGATAACATGATGAAATGAGCGTTTATTAAAACTCACTGTAATCTTTATACTGGATCTTATCTGAGGTCTCACATTGGAGATATTTTCTTATTTTCATATATATTTTTTCTGAAAACTTTAGAAAGCAATTTCCATGGGACCTAAATGCCCGAAACCGCACGCAGTGATCAAATGAGCAATTCCATGGAAACAACCAGATCTAACAGATAATGGGCTGTAATATAGATTTATCATCAGGGCAGCCTGGCGGGAATCCTATGATGTAGACGACTCCTTCCAATACATCCTATCGGCGTATTTGAGGCAACGGAGCCTGTAGTAGTGAGCACCAAGTAGGGCTCTCTGCTCTGGAGTATCACCAAACATTTCACAGGTTCTCAGGTTGACTAAGAAATAGAGATAAAGTGGTCTCCAGGTGTCAAGGGAGGAATTTGGGTGAAGACTGCTAATGGAGTCTCCGTTTGGGATATCCAGGGACGGCGCCGTATTAGCTGTATACCAGTGTCGATATATCCATGTATCAGACAATGAACACACAGACATGCTCTCCTTGAGCCAGCGTCATCAACTAACTCGTGTATTCCAACACACCCAATTATACAATCTGCATTTCTAACCTTGAAGCTAGAACAAGGGAGTAGGAGTATTCAACTCCTTATTTTCTCCCAACATATCTTTGTTTGTTAAAACATTCTTTCTGTGTAAACATTACTGATAAGACTTTTACTCATCATTAGGAAACTTCCCTGTTCACTCATTCTTGGTAACCCTTTCATGACTATACAGCTTTTATAGATTTGTGCAATTTTTACATAGACAGATAATTATGCAACTACATCTACATTTTGATTCTTTACATACACAGATATTCTTATTACGTTTAAACAAACAAACTACAGCTCAGGCGACCTCCACACAGGGACTTAAAGAATTTGTCTATTTTTTTGGGACAATATTTTTTATACAAATGCATGTTGTGGGGGCTAAAACATCATTGTGGCAATATATTTTAGGTAAAAATGTTGCCTCGTTTGGGTTTTACAGGCTCTATAATACCCATGCAAATGTGGTCAGTTAAGAGGAGTTCAGAAAAGAGTGCTCAGAGACCGCTCACTGAATAATTCTCAGTTAACTCCTTCTGCTCCTATCAGTTGACAGTGCAAGGCCGAGACGATGGAAGGCAAACTGTACAAAATGTTTAATATAATCCAATTGCAGTAATGATTTTTAGCCCTAAATACACATAAATGGGTATTCCCATCTCCTACTAAATATTGGGCCAGGATCTTGGAGCTGGGAATACCCCTTTAATGGATGCCACCTTTTAGGAATTCAGAACTCCTTTTGCAACACGTTTTAATGGTTTCAGTGCAGTAATCAATTTTCCAAATAGTCTTTCTAATTAATTTTCTTTTCTTTCTATGTGTTGCCGTGGTTACAGACTACAAACAAACCTTGTGTAGTCAGAGAACTTTTTACCTGTCCTTTTTTTCTTGTGAAAACATATTAATAAAAATGTCAATTTACAAATGATTTAAAAAGAGTTTGACGCTTTTGCGCAATCCCTACGTTTTCGACGAGTTCCTTAATAAACTTTGCAGACTTTTTTTTTTAATATTTTGTACTTAAAGGGGTATTCCTATCTCTAAAATCCTATCCCAATATATAGTAGGTGTAAAAATAAAAATAGTAGAAAATACATCCCATTAGAAATGTGGTATAGTTCTGCTTCACTATGTCTCGAGTCTTAACTCATGTGCAGGGTATTGCAGGACTTTAGGTATCCATGGTTATGACCACCAGCAAGTAACTAACTAACTGTGACTACATGCATGGACATAACCAAGGGTACCTACGGTCCTGCAATGCCCTGCACCTGAGGTAAGAGACATAACTATATCAGGACATTGCAGGACCTTAGGTATCCATAGTTAAGACCACGCATATAGTCATTGTAAGCTAGTTAGTTGCTAGTGGTCATAACCATGGATACCTAAGGTCCTGCAATGCCCTGCACATGAGGTAAGAGACATAACTAACTAACTGTGATTACATGTGTGGACATAACCAAGGATACCTAAGGTCCTGCAATGCCCTGCACCTGAGGTAAGAGACATAACTATATCAGGACATTGCAGGACTTTAGGTATCCATGATTTAGACCACACATATAGTCACAGTAAGCTAGTTAGTTGCTGGTGGTCATAACCATAGATACCCAAGGTCCTGCAATGCCCTGCACATGAGGTAAGAAACATGGCTAATCAGGAGAACTATACTACATTTCTAATTGGAGGTATTCAATATTTTTTTTATTATTATTATTAATTATTATTATTATATTACACCTACTACATATTGGGATAGGATCTTGGAGATGGGAACACGTCTTTAAGTACAAAAGAAAAAAAGTCTGCAAAGTATACTAAGGGACTTGTTGAAAAAGTAGGGATTGCCCAAAAGCGGAGAACTGTTTTTAAATCGTTATTTGTAAGTTGACATTTTTAATCAATATGTTTTCACAAGAAATTTACAATGGCAAGAAAAAGACACGTAAAAGTGAGAATAGCTGCAGGATCTGACTACACAGGGTTTGTTTGTAGTCTGTAACCACGGCAACACATAGATCTGCAAAGAAAAATAATAATAATAAAGACTATTTGGAAAATGTATTTTTTTTTTCTTTAAACACACTGGAACCATTAAAAAGTGTTGCAAAAGGGGTTCTGAGTTCCCAACGGTGACATCCATTGAAGGGGCATTCCCATCTCCCAAGATCCTATCCCAATATGTAGTAGGTGTAATAATATTATTGTTATTATTATTAATAAATAATAATAATAATAATAATAATATTAGCAAATACCTCCAATTAGAAATGTAGTATAGTTCTCCTGATCTAGCCATGTCTCTTACCTCATGTGCAGGGCATTGCAGCTTAGGTATTCATGGTTATGTCCACTCATATATTGACAGATAGTTGATCGTGGTGGTAACCATGGATACGTAAGCTATTGTATTGCCCTGCACATGAGGTAAGAGCCATGGCTATATCAGGACATTTCTAATTGAAAGTATTTGCTATTATTATTATTATTATTATTATATTATTATTAATAATAATATTATCAAATACCTCCAATTAGAAATGTAGTATAGTTCTCCTGATCTAGCCATGTCTCTTACCTCATGTGCAGGGCATTGCAGCTTAGGTATTCATGGTTATGTCCACTCATATATTGACAGATAGTTGATCGTGGTGGTAACCATGGATACGTAAGCTATTGTATTGCCCTGCACATGAGGTAAGTGCCATGGCTATATCAGGACATTTCTAATTGGAAGTATTTGCTAATAATATTATTAATTATTATTATTTATTATTACACCTACTGCATATTGAGATATGATCTTGGAGATGGGAGTAACCGTTTAATATCATCCATTACCAGACCCAAAAAAAGGGGTTGCGGGGTTTTCACAAATCCTGTATATTTTGCATTGTCTTGTCTGGAAATCTTACTTTGGGATATATATTATATCTATTGTATGGGAAATCTGGGTGACAGGTTACCAGATTGAGGGAATGGGAGGTTCTCTTTAAAAAAAAAAAAAAAAAAAATGGAAATCTTAGGCATATGACAATATCGCCCATCCTGAGGATCTGCTCCTTCTAGCAGAGCACAATTAGGCCTGCCGTGATATCCCAGCCATTCTTCATCTTCATCCCCCTTGTGAGCCTCCATCCTGCCTCCATTCGTTGTTTGGCCTCTATTGTGATAGAAAAATGAAGGAGTTCCCTGTCTGTATCTTCACAGGACTGTACTAAAGAATAATGACTTAAGATCGAGGCAGGAGTTAACCACACACCTCACCAATCAGTGGCCTTCCCCAGGAGCTCTGGATGTTAAAGCCGTGGCCCTGGAGACATTGCTCTACCAAAAGCACAATGAGCGGTGGGACGAGTAAGTGGAATATGTCATTGTTGTCAAAGCCGTTCCTGCAGGAGACCCTCGAAGTAAATACCCGGCGCTCCACGCACAGCCAACTATGGCCACCTCCTCGGACCGCGCCGAACATGTGAAGACACCAACTTCTGAGGCCTACCACATAACACATATAGTGGGGCTAATTGATAATAATCTGGGATCCTCTGATACTACATTAGTTAGATTGTGTGCCAAAAATAAAAGAGCGCTCCGCATAACACTGATACAACGGGGCAGTTACTAAAACGGTATGATTTCGAGTGAAACCTAGACTGGAGAGACTATAAGTGTGCCACATGTATTACATTGTCGCATGGATATATGGTCCATCTTTAAACACTTGGGGTCATTTATTTATTTTGGGGAGTCACTTTTCTTTTGTCGTCTTTTGTCAAAATTGTGAATTTAGCACAAAATAAAAAATGTTCTTTATTTTTGTCTTTTATCTTTTGTTTGCACCTTTCTAGAGCAAAATGTTGAATGTTCAGCTAAAATAGTGCACATGTATACACACAGACAGAGACACACACACACACACACACATACACCAGATCAAAATTAGAGAACACACAATTTCCTAAATATTGCGGTCATTGTGTCGTCCTATGTGATTATATCCTAACATGAGGAAACTCGCAGTCTTTTCCGCTTCTTTCCTAGATTGATTTTATTGTAAGGCACATAATAAAAATGTAAATGAGATAAATAAAAAAAGAACACAGATCAGAATTAGAGACCACTTTCAGAGCCCTGCAAGTTATTGGTGTTAATCTGGCACCTGGGCTAATTTCCTTAATTATCTGACAAACCCTGGCAGCCTAACTTTCCAGTTTGCACTGACTTTGCAAAATTGGTGTGCCATTCCAAAGTGACTGAAACCCTCCAGCAGCAGGTTGTCCAGATGAAGGCCAAAGGGGTGACCCTATCAGACATAGGGAGAGTAGTTGGTTGTTCCAAGTCTGTGATTTCAAGAATATTGCATCTTTACAACATCACAAACTCTTTCAAGTCCCCCAAGAAGGCTGGTCGCCCTCGAAAGACAAATGCAAGAGAGGACAGGATAATGCAGGGAATCTCCATGGGTAATCGTTTCAACACTGCAGCTGGAATTGCTAGGGAGTTCAGCACTGAACAGGGTAATGATCTGTCTTGTCATACAGTGTCATGACGTTTAAGAGTATTTGGACTGAAAGCATGAGGAGCATGTTGTGTGGACAGAGGAGAAGTGTCCACAGCTCATTTTAGTGATGAAAGCAAGTTTAATTTATTTGGATCTGATGGGAAACAATATGTTAATCGACAAACTGAGGAAAGACTGAACCCGAAGTGTGTTAAGAAGTCAGTGGAAGGCGGTGGAGGAAGTGTCATGGTTGGGGAATGTTTTCTGCAGCAGGAGTTGGACCTCTCATACAGCTACATGGCACAGTGAATGCAAGTGTGGATCAGAACCTTCTTCATTAACACGTGGTTCCTTATTTGTGTTCATCACTCAATCAGCAGCAATTTTCATGCAGGACAATGCTCCCTGTCACACAGCAAAACTGGGAAAGCAGTTCTTTGAAACAGAAAACACAAAGTATGAACTGTCCAGAGTCCTGATCTAAACCCAATAGAAAACCTCTGGAAAATCCTGAAAAAGTTATGGCCAAAAAACCCACAACAGTCAAAGAACTGTGAAAGAGACTGGAAGAAGAGTGGACCAAAATCCCCCCAGAGCAGTGTGAGAGACTAGTGATGTCCTGTGGCCGCAGATGTGCTGAAGTCCTTCACAGCGACGGTCGGTACACGTCCTACTGATTGGTGACTATTGTTACCTGCAGAACATTTACTTATCATTTTCTGTGCTACGGTCATTGCTGTTCTCTAATTATCATCATCACATTTTCGTGGTCAAAATAAAGGTTTTATGTTGATAAACTTTGGATCTTTGCATGGTGCACCCCTTACAAAAAACCTTCAAATGTTCATCAATGTAGATTACATTATTTCTGAAAAAAGCAACTGATCATACTTGTTCTCTAATATTAATCTCTAGTGTATCTTCCTTTGCTGTATATACATATTTCAGATGAAGATAAGAAAAAAACCCAATTCCAATATATTTTATATGAGGAAACGTATTTCCAGGAGGTTGAAAAAAAAATAAAATTGTTGTTAAAGTTTAAAGGGAACCTGTCACCAGATTTTGCAAATCTAAGCTGCGGCAACCACCAGTGAGCTCTTATATACAGCATTCTAGAATCTAATATATAAAGGTGAGTGTATGAATGTATATATGTGTGTATGTTCGCTAAAGGAATCCACACCGTCGCATGTACAATCACGAAATTTTGCACAGACACCCCATTTGGCTCAGGGAATGTCATGGACTATGTTTTGAGGGGAAATTTTAACCACACTTTACAGTTTTTCCTTAAAAAACCTGCCTCCATTAAAGTCAATGGAGCTGGGAGCCACAGTGCAGCCAGAACTTCACAAGAATGCGTGGCCTGGGCTCTTATATATAGTACAGTATTCTAGAATGCTGTATATAAGAGCTCAGTGGTGGTGGCCGCAGCTTATAGTCGCTAAATCTGGTGACAGGTTCTCTTTTAATAGGAATATATAATAAGATTTAAATCATTTTTAATGGATTTGTTTTTTTCATTGTCCACAATAAAAAAAAATGTATATCTAGTGATGAACCATACAATAAAGATGACTGGCTGCAGTGCTCAATTGATGATCCTCACTGGTAGAAGTGAGGAGACCTGCAGGAAAAACAGGCAGGGGTCTGAAAAATGAGTATCTATTCTTCTTTTTTTTTCTTTTTCTTTAACTCTCTTGCCCCCAATGGCCCATCATTATTAAAATACATGGATAACTATTTCATAAAATTATCACTTTTTATTATTTATTTTTAATAATCTTATCTCCAAAGAAGCACTGATAACCAAAATAAAAACAACAAAAAAATGTTAGATCCATTATCAGACAGAACTCCCAGCATCCAAATGTTCCTTTAAGGAAAATGGAGGAGACAAAAAGGGTATAGTTTAAAAAAAAAAAAAAAAAAGTGTGCGCCACTGTCGTACTTTTTTTTTTTTTTTTTTAATTTTTTTTTGCACCATTTTAGTGTGAAAAAATGCTTTATTTTACTATTCAGCAAAATAAATTACATTTTTAATTCACAGACTTTTATTCCATTTTTTGACCTGCTTGGCTTATTTTTTTGTTTTTTTTGTTGTTTTTTTTAAATTAAATCGATTTGTTTCAGTGTTTTTGCGACATGTAAACAAATAAGTTGGAAAATGAACAGAACATTCTAAAGGAAACATTCCGGGAAGAGAAGTCTGTAGAGTGCAGTGGAAGTCATGTATCAGACTTCACCAATGTCCTCTTTATTCTATACTGGTTGTATTACACGGTGTTGCGCAGGATAGTAACTAACTATTCTTAACTATAACAAAATAAAATGTGTTAACAAAAAATTATTTTGCACATAAAAATCACAAACTAAACAGACAGAAATTGTATTGTTAAAACTAAAAAAAGTAAAGTAGTAAGAGGCATTTCACATCAGATATTTAACAGCTCAGATATGCAACACAAATAAACTAAATGATTACCAAAGTAGTGTGAAGAATATTCAGCCAATATGTTGCCTCATAAAACCCCACACAATTAGTATATAGGTGAGGTCATGTGACTTACATCAGCCTCTACAACAGCGTTGGCTAAGCGTCACCACCGAAATCATATATTACCTCACACATGAGCTGTACTGTAGTAACAATGCCCTTTGTTTCTTACAGAGCTCCTTGCCCTCTATCAAAATAGAAGCAGAGCTGTGATTGGTTGCTATAGGCGTCCTGATAACTATCCAGGGTAACTGTCAAAACAGCCAATATACGTATTACCTCAATCATCCAAACAGTTTGTGTGTGTGTCTATTCGTTTTGTGTGTGTGTCTTTTGGTTTGCGTGTGTCTTTTGGTGTGTGTCTCTTTGTGTGTGTCTTTCTGTGTGTTTTTTGGTGAGTCTTTCTGTGTGTCTCTTTGTTTGTGTGTGTCTTTCGGTGTGTATCACTTTCCGTGTGTGTGTCTTTCTGTCTGTGTCTGTTTCTGTGTGTATTTTTGTGTGTCTCGGTGTGTCTCTGTGTGTGTGTGTGTTTGTGTCTTTGTGTGTCTGTCTTTCTGTGTTTCTTTCTGTGTGTGTCTTTCGGTGTGTCTTTCTGTGTGTATCACTTTCCGAGTGTGTGTCTTTCTGTTTGTGTGTGTCTCTTTCTGTGTGTATCTTTTGGTGTGTGTGTGTGTGTGTGTGTGTGTGTGTCTTTCTGTGTGTCTGTCTTTCTATGTTTCTTTCTGTGTGTGTTTTTTGGTGAGTCTTTCTGTGTGTGTCTCTTTCTGTGTGTATCTTTTGGTATGTGTCTTTGTGTGTGTGTGTGTGTGTGTGTGTGTGTGTGTGTGTGTGTCTGTCTTTCTATGTTTCTTTCTGTGTGTGTTTTTTGGTGAGTCTTTCTGTGTGTGTGTCTTTTTTTGTGTATCACGTTCCGAGTGTGTGTCTTTCTGTTTGTGTGTGTCTCTTTCTGTGTGTATCTTTCGGTGTCTGTCTTTTGGTGTGTCTCTCTTTCTCTGTCCATAATAGGAGTGTACAATAACAAACTCATTCCCAGCTCCATGGACTTTAATGGAGGCAGTTTTTTTGGCAAATAACTGTAAAGTATGGGGTTACATTTTCCACTCAAAACATAGTCTACGACGTTCCCTGAGTCAAATGAGGTGTCTTTGCAAAGTTTTGTGATTGTAAATGCGACTGTGCGAATTCCATTAGCAAACACAGATCACAGATAGATGCATGCATGCATACACACACACACACACATACACACACACACTTATATATACATACATACCCACTGCTGTATATATTAGATCAGTGGATGGAGTTCCCCTTTAACTGATTCGCCCCTTATGATTACACGTGATTGAAACAAATGTTTTGAGAACCCCTTTAAACAGTGTCTAAGAGTGTAAACCCGTTATCATCCAGGAGACTATTACAGGTCCATGTACGATGGGCGCTAAGTGCACAATCACTGGCGTTTTGTGAAAGCCTCAATAAACCGTCAGCCATCACTGTTAGGATTGAGATGTTTGCGGGGATGGAACACGAAAGATGTGATTTTCTAGAACATCATAATGGCTAAAATGACATGTGCTCCTCCAGGGAGAGAGGCGGAAAATGCTTAAATTAGTAGTTATTAAACAGCTTTGCTGCCCACACACGCTGACAGCTGGTGCTCCGCTCCTCAGTGCGGCGGTGGGATTTTCAACCTAAGGCACTGTCATCTGTTTACCTAAAGGAAAGATGAATAGACTCACCTTTATATGTTGTGTGCACAGTGATCATATGCGATTCATATGTGTCATCATCCGTTAGCTCCCCGGTTGTACCCTCCAATCTCTGGGTGTGGATTAGTCTCATCATCATTTAGACCGGATAATTCTTGGCGTTTCTGTTTTTTTTTTTTCTATTTTTTGTGTTCTTGTTTTTGCATCACATTTTCTTTCCAGTACAAAGCCAAAAATCAATGCATTTAAAACGTCATCAGAAAAGTACCTATTGTTGAAATCCCTTTTTTTTTTTTTTTTTTCGTACAATTTATTTTTTAGGATAATTTTTTTTTCTTTTCATATCACTTTTTTTGCACAAAAAAAACATACAATTTTCACTCTGACCAGCTAGACTGACAGCCTGCTTTTCACATGAACATTAGCAGCAATAGGCTGACTCAGACCATACCTGTTTGTATGGAAGTGTTATTGCTAATAAGGGCAAATGGCTACTGTGCATGGTGAATCGTGTTATCTGCTGTATATAGAGGTGTTATCAGTCATTGTACAGGAGGAGAAGGTGAGCTGTGACATCACCTATTGTGAATGGAGAATCCTGTATTATCTACTGTATATAGGGATGTTATCAGTCATTGTAAAGGAGGAGGTGAGCTGTTTCCTCACCTATTGTGAATGGTCGATCGTGTGTTATCTACTGTATATAGAGGGGTTATCAGTCATTGTACAGGAGGGGGGAAAATGTGAGCTTTGACATCACCTATTGTGAATGATGGATCCTGTCTTAACCCCTCTATATACAGTAGATATCATTCATTGTACAGGAGGAGGTAAGCTGAGACATCACCTATTGTGAATGATGGGTTCTCTATTATCTACTGTATATAGAGGTGTTATCAGTCATTGTACAGGAGGAGAAGGTGAGCTGTGACATCACCTATTGTGAATGGACAATCCTGTATTATCTACTGTATATAGGGATGTTATCAGTCATTGTAAAGGAGGAGGTGAGCTGTTTCCTCACCTATTGTGAATGGTCGATCGTGTGTTATCTACTGTATATAGAGGGGTTATCAGTCATTGTACAGGAGGGGGGAAAATGTGAGCTTTGACATCACCTATTGTGAATGATGGATCCTGTCTTAACCCCTCTATATACAGTAGATATCATTCATTGTACAGGAGGAGGTAAGCTGAGACATCACCTATTGTGAATGATGGGTTCTCTATTATCTACTGTATATAGAGGTGTTATCAGTCATTGTACAGGAGGAGAAGGTGAGCTGTGACATCACCTATTGTGAATGGACAATCCTGTATTATCTACTGTATATAGGGATGTTATCAGTCATTGTAAAGGAGGAGGTGAGCTGTTTCCTCACCTATTGTGAATGGTCGATCGTGTGTTATCTACTGTATATAGAGGGGTTATCAGTCATTGTACAGGAGGGGGGAAAATGTGAGCTTTGACATCACCTATTGTGAATGATGGATCCTGTCTTAACCCCTCTATATACAGTAGATATCATTCATTGTACAGGAGGAGGTAAGCTGAGACATCACCTATTGTGAATGATGGGTTCTCTATTATCTACTGTATATAGAGGTGTTATCAGTCATTGTACAGGAGGAGAAGGTGAGCTGTGACATCACCTATTGTGAATGGACAATCCTGTATTATCTACTGTATATAGGGATGTTATCAGTCATTGTAAAGGAGGAGGTGAGCTGTTTCCTCACCTATTGTGAATGGTCGATCGTGTGTTATCTACTGTATATAGAGGGGTTATCAGTCATTGTACAGGAGGGGGGAAAATGTGAGCTGTGACATCACCTATTGTGAATGATGGATCCTGTCTTAACCCCTCTATATACAGTAGATATTCATTGTACAGGAGGAGGTAAGCTGAGACATCACCTATTGTGAATAATGGGTTCTCTATTATCTACTGTATATAGAGGTGTTATCAATCATTGTACAGGAGGAGGAGGTGGTGAGCTGTGGCATCATTTATTGTGAATGTGCGTCTTGCGTTATCTACTGTATATAGAGGTGTTATCAGTCATTGCACAGGAGGAGGAGGTGAGCTATGAAATATATTGTGCATGGTGGGTCCTATGTAATATCTACTCTGTATAGAAGTGTTCTCTGTGAGAAGACTGCTGAAAAGTCACCTGTACAGAACAGGGAGTATGAAACTAATATCTTCCCTCTGTAATCAATCCGAAATGCAGCACACAGCGTTCATCCATCTAGTACACTGATGCTTCCACTCTGTGCCAGTCATTGCACTGGTTACCAATCTGCTACAGAGTTCAATATAAAACTTATCACTCACCTACAAAGCTCTCCAGTTTCGCACCACCCTACATCTTCATTTTCATCTCTGCCTACCACCCTGCCCTTGCTCTCAGTTCTGCTAACGATATAAGACTAAGATCCTGTATAATCCAAACCTCACTCTATCGTCTCTAAGACTTCTATCGTACTGCACGAGGTATATTGAATGCTCTACCCCAGACAATACGGTTATTTCCCAGTATGCACAGTTTCAAACATGCTCTAAATCCATATTTATATTTCTTTAGACTGGCCTATCACCTCACTAGTATAACTATCTCTTGTTCTCCCAATATGGTTTCTTCTATTACATATTTTCACACCTCTCAATAG